>NC_134255.1:18334477-18985841 GCF_965152275.1 Natator depressus
CCAAATCAGACTGTCAACAGGAGCAGGGGCGGAAAACGCTTTACAGCTACAGAGACAGGGAACAAGGGATGCTGTTAAAGTGAAAGCCTTATTTAATACTTTGCATTTCAAAGGCTTTAACTGGTTTCCCATTGTTTCTGTATCTTTAATTAACAGTTAAAAGGATGGTTAATAGTGGGTTTGCCATGGGACTAAGCAGGCTGAGGTCTCGGTGTACCAAGCCCAGGACCTTGTTTAACGCTGTTTAATGTTGGGCATTGACTAAGTTAACACCTTTAGCCCATGCATTCCATTTAAATTAATACAACACGTCTCCTTAGCTATTTCTAGCAAACCAGTTTATTTGACCCCTTTTCTTCCTCCTATAGTTCACACAAAAAGCTCCCATGACTTTTAGAAAAGAACAAGCAACTAACCCGTCCCCCAAGGTTCCTCTGAGCTTCCGAACTCTGCGTCCAAGGAGACGACTGAACTGATCAGGGGGAAAAGGACCAAAGCATACATGTCATGCAGGAGTGAGCTAAAAGCATCAAGGGAGAGGGGAGGAATAAGCAGCCCGTGCAAACCGTTCCCCACTCCGCTATGCTCTGTGCTTCTGCCTTCATACGCTGCCTCTGGGCATTCTAGCAGCCCGCAGACTTGGTCCAATCAAGCCGGAAGAACCACAGCATCACAGACATCCCTAGAAAGAGCGTGCATTCTGACAGAGCCCTTCTGCCTTTTGGAAACCCTCAAAGCAAGCTCCTGCAGCGTCTTGTTTTCAAAGAACCCCTCCCTGATGCACTGCACCTTTATACATAGCTATCTGAACATAAATCCTTGATTGTACCTTTTACTTTCTGGTCTGTTAGTTGCTGTTTCCTCCCCAGCCTCCATAAGCTAATACACCTGAATGGCTGTGTGTGCGCTACCATCCAAGCTGCTAGGGCATGTGATTCCTTTCCCTGCCGAGACAGCTATGACTGGCCAAGCACCAATTTCAGTTGCTGAATCTGGACTTCCTCCATTTGCGGATGCTGAAGTTCCCACACTGGTTTAGGTGTGAGATTCTCAGCTTTAGGGCAAAATTAAAAGCCATGCACAAAGATAAATCAATTCAGATTTTGTTTGTTACAACACCTAAGTATATATCCAACCAAATCCAGGGTCTCCAGACAACGTGCTGTCTGAGCACTTGGCTTATCCTCACCAAGACCCACATCAACACAAGAACATCTGAGAACACTGATTTATGGGAAAAGCAAATCCCCCTTATAATCCTCTCACCCATTAAATGCTGGGCTGGTTGGCTTCAAGCAAAGCCACTAACTCCTCAGAAGAGCTTATGGGCAGCAAAGCTCACTAAAGCAGGACTCTGGGGGAGGGCGTGCAGAGGGCTGGGTGAAGGTGGAGCAAACATCTGCTCTCAGAGTGAAAAACAGCTTTTGAGAGCCAACATTCCTCCCCATTGTTCAATACAGCCTTCACCTATGACACAGGCTTAAACCAACTCCCACTTTGACAGCACCTCAATAACACTTCAGACAGGGCTGGGTCTGTTTAAAACAGGGATCCCAACCGGCAAGCCACCAGTCCTGCAAGAAAGAGGAACATGCCTCATTGAGCACGGACATCCCTGTTCTTAGGGCAGGGCGCTTTCTGATCTCAGGGAAATGCACATGGACACTCCTGCCAGGTAATAACCCACCACCACACTCTGACATCACTCTGCTTCTTGTTTGCATCTTACAAGTTAGCATGGCAGATATGGACACTGGATCCCCCATGGTCCATAGGCAGCCAATGTAGCGGAGCGATCACAAAGAAGCCTTCCCATTGCCTGAGCCAAGAGGGTTGGACCAGAGTCCCGGCCACACATTTTAATGGCCAAAAGCAATGGTTGGCTGGCCTCAACAAGGTCTCCGTATTGGAGAAATGGGAGTGGATAGAAGTATGCAGCAGAGGCGGGAACAACAGTCCTCTGCAAACAGGGTGGTTTTGACCTCAAGTTTAACAGATCACGAAAGCAGAGCCTCACTTGACCAGATGTTGGGGGTTTGTGCCCTTAAGCCCATCATAAGCACTACTGCCAGAGCGTTCAAGCAATGCCAGGAAGCGCTGAGCGGGCAGCGCGGGGAGACGCCGGTAAGAGGACGACAGCCGGTCTCATAATGGGGAGGTGCTGTGGGTCCCAGCCGGAGTGCGTTTTCCTGGCTACATGAAATGCCAAGCCAGGGCGCTTTGGGATGAGGGAAATGCCATGAGCAGAACCAGGCCTCAGGTTCCTGGGGTTAGTTTTTATTGTGCCACGTAGCCAATGAAAAATAAACACAAATACAAGGGGAGAGATTTGTCTCTACTCAGGTTTGCCAAATACCTCCACTCTCAGCTCTACCTGGGTTTCTGCACAACCTAAAGGGGAAACCCAGTAACCTCAATGTCTTCGTAGCCTTATTTCAAACCTTATTTCAAATTATCCTGCATTCGCTACATAGAGCACACCCAGGCTTTTCTAACGACCATATCATCAGTCACATTTATGCAATATTTATTTTTTCTCTCAGGGAAGGGATGATGATGAAATACTGATATGAGTGTAGCACCCGAAGTCCCCAATCAAGACTGGGTACCAAATGTGTTGAGTGCTGTAAAAACAGAAAGATGTCAACTGCCCTGAACTGCTTACAGTCCAGACACAAGGGCCATAGGAAGGTTGTGGGATGAGAGAAACAACCAAATTCTATGCACACGTACTCACGCACACCATTTGATACATGACTTATAATTTTTTAGAAACGCAGATGTTTGTAAATGCCAGCTAACCCCATCTGTCCTTCGCAATGTCGTCAGTATGAAAGAATACATAGCTCTGTGTACTATGTACACTCAGCAGCATTTTGCTTTCCAATACCAAAATAGCCAGCACAGTACGCCTCCCATTTCTGGGAACTCCCTTTCAAAATATTTTGTTGCATTAATATTTCATTTTAAAAGATAGAAAATTATAAAAAATAAAAAAATTATTTTATTTTATTTTATTTTATATTTATTTTATTTTTTATTATTTTAAGAAGCTTTCCACAGTGTGGCTCTTCCCATGGGTTGAACTGCCTTCATTAGCAGCGGGGGAGTATCCAAAATACAGGTAGGTGAGCGCACTCCAAGGTACAGAGCGCACAAGTGAGGCAAGCACTGGATTTCAGCATCAAGGGGAAATGGAAGGAAGTTTTTGCTTCCAAAACCGCACAGGGACATCAGAGCAAATCAACTGCAGCCTTTTATTTTTTGGTGATATTGCTGGTAAAGGGCGATCGTCGTAGAAGGACAAACCCACACACAAGGCTGCAGCAGCACGCAGTGGGTGCCTGCAAGACCCAGGAGATGCAGGGAAGGATTTGCATTAAACGCAAACACTGTCACTATACAAACACCTTCTGTCCCTCAGCCAGCGAAAGAAGACTGGAGGCCATTCAGCTTCATTAGCATTAACAGGTGCCCTGTTCGTATTGCCATAGAGAAGCACAAAGAGGCCACCTCAGTATATTTGAATCATTTCGGTCACTAGTGGACAGGAGACGGCTCTTGCAATTCAAGAATGGGAAGGGAAGAGCCCATGAGGCCACCACTCTCTCTGTATTAAGATGTGGCCTATGCACCATGGAAAGGTTTGAGAACCTCTGCTCCACCTCACTCAAGATACACCAGATGGCCAGGACAGCAGCGAAAGGAAGAGCAACCAGGAGCCTGCAAGGAGGACAATGGAATGAAAGGGTTCATGCCTCAGCTTCTAACGGCACGGAGAGAGAGAATCATTCAAGGTGGCATAAACTGGGACTTACTATAAACTGGTACCTTTTAAAATAGACATGGCAAGGGACTGCCTTATACCACATTTCCACCGTGCCCAACAAAATAGGGCCCAGATTCCAAATGGAAACTCTGGGTGTTACCAAGGTACAAACGCAACAGAGAATTTCACGATGCTTCTCTCTCTCTCGCCCCCCCTCACCCATGAATAAAAGGGATAACATTAAGGAAAGACATTTAGATTGCAGTTAGCTATCGGGAGTAAATATCCTAATGGTGAGAGCTATCCCACCAACATTACCTGAAACATTCTGGGCTTGATTTCCAGAAGTGCAGAACCCATAGTGATTTCACCTGGAGCATAACAGCCCCCTCATGTATCATCAGCAAGGTCTAAGCCCAGAACCATCTGCACTAAAGCACAAACCTCTTCCACCTACACTATAGGAATACCTCTGCTAGATGTTAGCAGCAGTAGGCTGTTATCTTCCATGTAGACCAGCTACTAACAGGGGACAAAAACAGACACTTTGCAAGTGTGTTACATCTGCATATTTGAGAATCCGGCTCTTAAAAACCCACACGGCAGGGTACAAAGCCTGCACTGATCAGAGAGATGACATACCAGACATCTAAGTACAATTAGATTTCAATTCAGTTACCTTTATTACAAAGCCAGCTTCATACAGGCTTTTTCTGCTTACAACAAAACAGGCGCCTTCCTCTGCTTTCTGCCTTCTTCCACCCACCTCCTCCACCTGCCCTTCACACAACTACCCTCACAAGAGCTGGAGTGGTAGTGTTGTGAGCTGGTGCTCTCCCTCTGAACGGAGCTGTGTGTGTCAGTCCAGCATAAAAGGGGCCATGTGTCTCTGAAAAGGACAGTCCTGCTCTAAGTGGCAGCACCATCACTTACTTCACAGCACGGCAAAGTGCCCTGATTTCAATTGATTTACTCAGTTTCAACAGTTTAATCTCCTCTTCCCTTGTAGCAGAGCTGCTTTCCTTCAACTCCCTGGTGTGAAGCTTTCTGTATTGGACTGAAAAAAAGGGAAAAAGGGGGAAAAAAACAGAACACACACACACACACACGCGCGCCTTCTGGCAAAACCCAGAGCACCACTTACACAACATCTTTCCCCACTCCATTATTTATAGCACAACTGAAACATTTATTCCTACACTGCGCTACCAAGAGCGTCCGTGTTTGTGCTGAGCTGTAACAAGTGCTGTGAAGCTCGATTGGGAGCCTGTCCCTTCAAATCCTAACACCGACTGTCTGAAGCAAAACAGTGCTTTGTAGAAAACAGCACAATGCACGGAGGAGGTGGCGGGGGGGAAGCAACTGGACCAGAAGCACGGTTGTCACAAATTATGACTGCTACACACCACTAGAGAACCCAATATACAACACAGTCATTGCATCCAACACAAGCCATCATACTAGCTCCACAAACCAGAGGGGATGACTTGATGGACTAAGCATTAGCTATGAAATAGTTATGTGCTCCTTAGAACTACTGATCAATTCCTAGCAGAGTCAACTTAGCCTTTTGTCCTTCCAAGGTACACACACACATTCCACAAGGTTTGCCAAAAGGGGATCTTTAAGGAGACCTTACATACCCTAGATCCCATCCAACTTGTGGGAGCCTTAGCCCCCCATGGCACTTCTCCCAAGATGATACTTGACCACAGGTGTCCTTGACTGAAATATTTCTTCCCCATGGATGTTGTGAGCCATGTCATCTGCCCTCCTCCTTCCTACAGGTGGCTGCATTTCAGTAGCAAGGATGTCAGCATAGGGCCTAATTCTCAGAGGTGCTTACAGGCTGACTTCAAGGGGAGTTGTGCATGCTCAGCACCTCCGGATATCAGTTCGAGAGGGGAAGCGGAAAAGCAAAATGTTACAATGCAGCATTGTACTTCCAGTCTGGCAGGTTGGGTGTCTGGTTTAGTCTGGCTCTAATGCTGGTGCACAGGTAGTTTGCAGGTTGGTGCTCCCATTGCCTTTTCTCCTCTAGTTTTTGGTGCAAACAGGATGAAACAGGAAAGGAGTGTTGGAACACTCAGCAATATCTTGAACAAGACGACTCCATAATCAATCAGTAAGCAACATGCTGGAATTTATATTAATTACGCTTCTAAGGACTGTCTCCCCTCCCATCTGCACTGCCTCTGTCCTCCATCAGGCTTAAAGACGTCACAGCACCATAAAATCACTTTCCCAGCACAGGGCTGATTCTCAATCCGTGCTGACATTCCAGCTTTGAAGCTGGAGGAATCATAGAATCATAGAATCATAGAATATCAGGGTTGGAAGGGACCCCAGAAGGTCATCTAGTCCAACCCCCTGCTCGAAGCAGGACCAATTCCCAGTTAAATCATCCCAACCAGGGCTTTGTCAAGCCTGACCTTAAAAACCTCTAAGGAAGGAGATTCTACCACCTCCCTAGGTAACGCATTCCAGTGTTTCACCACCCTCTTAGTGAAAAAGTTTTTCCTAATATCCAATCTAAACCTCCCCCATTGCAACTTGAGACCATTACTCCTCGTTCTGTCATCTGCTACCATTGAGAACAGTCTAGAGCCATCCTCTTTGGAACCCCCTTTCAGGTAGTTGAAAGCAGCTATCAAATCCCCCCTCATTCTTCTCTTCTGCAGACTAAACAATCCCAGCTCCCTCAGCCTCTCTTCATAAGTCATGTGCTCTAGACCCCTAATCATTTTTGTTGCCCTTCGCTGGACTCTCTCCAATTTATCCACATCCTTCTTGTAGTGGGGGGCCCAAAACTGGACACAGGACTCCAGATGAGGCCTCACCAGTGTCGAATAGAGGGGAACGATCACATCCCTCGATCTGCTCGCTATGCCCCTACTTATACATCCCAAAATGCCATTGGCCTTCTTGGCAACAAGGGCACACTGTTGACTCATATCCAGCTTCTCGTCCACTGTCACCCCTAGGTCCTTTTCCGCAGAACTGCTGCCTAGCCATTCAGTCCCTAGTCTGTAGCGGTGCATTGGATTCTTCCATCCTAAGTGCAGGACCCTGCACTTATCCTTATTGAACCTCATCAGATTTCTTTTGGCCCAATCCTCCAATTTGTCTAGGTCCTTCTGTATCCTATCCCTCCCCTCCAGCGTATCTACCACTCCTCCCAGTTTAGTATCATCTGCAAATTTGCTGAGAGTGCAATCCACACCATCCTCCAGATCATTTATGAAGATATTGAACAAAACCGGCCCCAGGACCGACCCCTGGGGCACTCCACTTGACACCGGCTGCCAACTAGACATGGAGCCATTTATCACTACCCGTTGAGCCCGACAATCTAGCCAGCTTTCTACCCACCTTATAGTGCAATCAGAGTGAAGTAGTTCAAATCTAAAAATAGCCAGTCTCCTGGCCCCTCCAATGTTTGCACTAATACAAGGAGGAGTTCATGCACATTAGGGAAATCATCCTTTAGGTCCCATCACAGCAGTAAGACCCCACATTCAGCTTTGGCACAGAGAAATCCAGGCTTGAGATTTCCACAGGGTGCTTACAGAATAGGAGTTCCTGAACCCACATGTGTATTTTGGGCCCCTTCCCTTCCCTCCCCTCCCCTTCCCTCCAACCTGAAATTTACAGCAGAAACCCGGAAGTTCTTGTCACCCAATATATCCTATGAACGTTATTGCTCCAGGACCCACTCCTGCCAGGTGCTGAATTCACACAGCGGAGCCGGCAGACGAATCAGGCCCTAGCAATCAGTAGTTGTGCAGCACTCTCCTAACTGCTGGAGGAGTCCTTAATGAGACTGTTAGGGCAACCATTATTTTCCCCCTTGACAGCTGTCACTTTCCACAGACTGGAAGCAAACAACAAACAAACCCGCACACACCTGCCAGGTTGTTAGATGTACCCGTTCAGCCTAACAAACTGATTCCATCTACTACCCAAAACCCTACATCCTCAATGCTAATGGGAAGCAGGGACCATTGTCTGCTTCAGAGAAGTGGGTTTACATGTGCAGTAGTTTGTATGTAAGATGTTTGCTGTTTTACAAGCCAAAAACAAAATTCTCAGCAGGGGCTCTCACCTCATGAGGAACCTTGTGTGTCTAGTGCCCCACTACAAGCTAATTTGTACAGCCGGGAAATAAAGGGGATGGGCAGCAGCTCCTTAATTAGAGGCCCAAGAGCACTTCTGCAATTTCATAAATAAAACCACCATTTACAGGATCCTCACTCACCGACCAAAATATCTGAACAGCAGCTGCGCTGGTGGCAGGATAAAGTAATTACCGGTGGGTTATGTTCAGAATGTAGTTTAACTGTCTCAAAGTCACGTCAGGCAAATCAATAGCAGTTAATCAATAGATTGATCCATCATTTGCTACCAGTAATTAAATTGCAAGGAGGTACAAATCCTATTACATATATCTTTAGTCACAGCCAGCGTGGGGTCTGTGATGAGCTAGATGGATTTAAAAGGGTGTAATCCTTCATTCCTTGCATTTCAAACAGCCCCATATAGAGCTTCACAGCTGGGTTTGCCTGGGGGCAGACAGGCAGGGTTGGTTTTAGAAAAGCACAGACTATTGGCCAGCTCCGTGCTTTGGTCTAGAAGAGGGTAGCTCTACCTTCACTTTGCCAGCAAGCCAGCACAACAGCTAGGGCTGCCTGCCCTTCAGGAAGGAACCTTGACCTTCACAGAAAGACCCGGAGACAGGCACCAAAGAAGCCCCCCCACCAATGAGCCAGGCACCTGAGATGGGAAACAAGATCCTTCCTTCCCATCTGGGACCCAGCCAGGGGCTACCAGTGCTGCCACCAAAGCCACTGGGGCCTGCCAGACCCAAGGAAACACTCACCAATGGTCGGGCAATGGACAACATTCTCGGGGTTTCGCTGGTTTAATTGGATCTGTCATCTAACAGTCTAATTCGATTGGATGAAAATAATGAAAACAGGTCCTGGTCTGCAGTGCGAATTAGCCCGATCAGCCCTGAGTGGCTACTTTATTGTTCAGCTCACTGGCACCAGCTGTGCGTGTGTGCAATCAGCCCTTAATAACCATTACACTCCATTCACTACAGCTGCCCAGGAAACCAGCAATTCATCTGCAAGCCTTTCACACGGCCCAGAAACTCAAGGAAAAGGGGTGGTGGGTAAGGCTTTTGGTTGGCTGGGTTGTTCTGTTTGTTTTTTATACACTAAGAGGTAAATTAAACCTAAGAGTGAACAAATAAACGCAATAGAAACAAGAACCCAGCCTATACTAATTTTCACTAGCTTGAAGGGACATCAAATAAAAAAACCCTGTTATTTAAAAGAACATCCCTCATGCTGAGACTTTTGCACCATTAACATCAATTGCTACCTTCAACTTCTAATGAGAAAATAGTCACTTTCACTTCTGTGCAGAGTCCATTTCACTTTCTGGTTCTCCAGTGCATGCACGTTGCAGTGTCTGCTTTGCAAAGGGGGATCATGGCCAAGCTCGTCCGCTGACCCACTCTGCTGGTCGGTGTTGGGCTGCTGCTGGCAGAAGCGAATAGGTGTGTGTTGGCTCACAGTTGCAGGAGAGTTCTGTTCTCAGAGCACTAGAGAAAGAACCCCTAGGAGCAGCCATGCTTTAGGCGGCAGCTTTGACGGGAATTTACTCTATTGTTAACCTTGCCAAGCCCCAAGAAAGGGCGTGTGACTCTCTGCAGTGTGTGAAGAGGCCACTTGCTCAACGATATTTAAATCCAAACTGAAAGCTTGTGTGTTAATGCATCGTCTTTTTTAATTTATAGAAACGACTTTGTTCATCTCTGGGTCTTTAAACAAAGCACCAAGAGATTCTAGATTTCAAAAGCAAAACACTAGAAGAATCGCCTCCTCTGCCACTGATCTCCCAGCACTTGGTCAGGCTTCCATGAGCCCTTATGTATTTAGAACGGAGGAGCCTGTGGGGCGCCTTTCATTGGAGGATTTAAGAAAGCCCCGCAACACACCTGTAAAGGTACACAGGGCACCTTTCCACTCCATGGAAATGCGGGTCCCTCTGGGGTGGAACACAGCTGCTGTTTAACAGTACACAGAAACACTATACTACATTGCAAGGGGATGAATTAAACGAACCTGAAAATTTGCACGGGCATAGATGAGAGCTTTGCCTAGATAAGGGCTTTGTGCCCATATTATTAGCTACGATTCCTTTTTTATCCCTTCAGTTGGATTAAAACTATAACTTGGTCATTTTTAAATTAAAGTTCATTCTTCAAGGGAGGAAATCTCCCGGACAGAGAGAGAAGTGAGGACAAGCCACACAGGTGGCAGCTCTCTGGAACAGAGGCCATTTTTGGGGATGTGGGGGATAGGCACATGAAAAGCTCCTGGTTCCCAGTTCATGGCTGGGCTATGGGGATACATATAAATAACAATGTGCGGTTTATCCCCTCAGCCTGTCGGGCAGGAAGTCAGGAAGAGGCAGAACACAGAACACCTCTATAAAAAGGATTATCTCCCTCCGCTAACAAATATTTGCTAACCAGGGAAGAGATCTCCTGCATCCACCAGATGCGAGATAAATGTTCAGTGCCACGTGCACATTTAATCAACGCCCTGGTGGCTTCATACATTTTATGGTGACCAAAGGTTATATGATCGGTTTACGGCTCAATCACCCAGCCCATTCAATCAAACCGGGCCTGGCATGTCAGGAGCCCTCGTAATCTCACTCTTTACAAGCAGCAGCGTTGCAGAGGGGAGCTGTGCACTTCTGCCAGTGCAGTGACAATCATAAAATACCCAAGTCTTGATCTAGAACCAAATTGAGTGTGACCCTATCGCTAACGTGCAGACCCCAAAATGCAACCCCTCCCCCACAGTGCGTGTTTGAAATCTGGATCCAACCCATGCCACTCACCTCATCTCAATTCAAACGGTACTGTTAGGTACACGCAGCGCGATAGGTCCCAGCCCCACTATTCTGCGCGGTGCCACCTCCTGGCCCAAAGGGCAGGCCTTACGGCAGGTGCACAAAGCCCAGCTGCTCTGGCTTGGAGGGAGTCCCATGAACATTTCCTTCAGCTTCGACTGAGACAGGTTCCCACCCACCTTTGGCTTGGGTTTCCAACAACTCAGACAGACTCCAGCTGCCGCATTCGTGCAGCTACACCGAAGTCCAAACAGGCCGAGATGTACTGGAAGAGCACAAGAGAAAGCTAGAGCTGGGAGAGTCAGGTTGAAGACAACAACTGTAACAAACCCGTGGCTGCCTAGGACTCCATGCTTGTCACTAGGCTGCACGGAGCGCTGGGGAGGTGGAAAAGACGTTCGAGCCTCCTGCTTCGAAAGCACAGGCCCCAAGTCCAGAAGCTGAAGGACAATAGCTGTTTGCTTTTAGCAGGTCAGGGCCGATGAAGCAGAGTTGACACGCTCCAATTCCATCCACCTGCAAGCAATAGTGCACGCACGCTCACCTGCCCGAAATGGCTGGTTCATTACAACACACCTGCATTTTACTGAATCTGGGAGAACACCAGCTAATTCACAAACAACACAGCGCAGGGGTGTCATGAGGCAGGAAGTACGAGTATTTACATCTTTAGGATGCAATTAGCCAGTGGCAAGGGAAGGATCTGTCAGGCTGCGGTGTGGTTTCCTCCTTTCCCTTTTCTCCTTTTCCTGTTCTCTGTTGGATCTCGGAGTACTGAGATCCTCAACACAAAGTCCTTTTCCACTGTGGTCAGTCAAGGGCTTGGGTTTCCCATGAGCGTGTGTCAATATTGCACATCTTCATGTTGGCTTTGAGGGTGTCTTTGAAGCGCTTTCCAAATTCCATTGTTCGATTTCGCCCACAGTAAGGTGACCACTCTGGATGCAGTTATCCAGGCGAGGAGAGGTGAGGCAGACTATGTTCAGGGCACCTTTTCTAGCCTCGCTCCCGATGCAGAGTGAGCAGAGGGGATCCTAAAAAGGGCTGCTCAGGCGCGGTTGCAGCTGCCGAGTTGCCCTCCTACCTCTGTCCAAATGCAAAATATGACCATCTGCCAGCCCCCGCCTGCGTGCCAGTCGGTGACTAGGAGCTTCCGGTCATCACTGTCCTGCTCCGGTCCCCACTCAGCAGTCACCATAGGAAGTGGACAGGGATATGGGAGACACGTGTGTGAGAATTCTTTTAACATGGAGACACCATTGCCCACCAGTGTCCACACTGGGTGACAGGATGACGATTGGACACCTTCATCCTGCTGCAGCCTTTATCTGCCTTCCCAGTCATTGGGAGACGTTGTCTCTTCATTGGCCTGCTCTGCTGTTGAGGACATGGAGGCAGAGGGGGGCGGGTTGGATTGCTGTTTGTCTGGAACCTCACCTTTGACCTGGCCTCCTTGGGTGACCTGCCAGGAGTGCGAGACTCCCTGCAGCATTGCTCTCAGGATCATGGGAATACTCAAATTACTTCAACGCTTCCAGGTCACAATCCACTGGGAAATGTCTGCCCCAGTCATGACAAGATCCCTGGATTGACCTTGTTAGCCAGCCGCGGATCCAGCAGCGATAACAGGCTATCATTCTAAGGAAGGCAATCTGCCTTGAACTATGAGCTGTCACCTACAAGTCAGTGGGAAGCACCGAATCAGCGGCTGGGTCTCTGCCGATGCCCACCTGGCTGACAGCAAAGAGCAATGTGGTCTCCCTCACCCTCCCATGATAACTATCAATCCAGACCCTTCACACAAGATAAAAAAATAAAAATAAAAAAATCAGACAATAAGGATGGGAAGAGGAGCTGGAGGACTTTAAATGAAAACAGAGAAACCTCAAGGCAAAAAGTGTTAGCAAAGTGCTGTGAGGCTTTAGGAATTACTGCCTAAGCCAGCTGGGAAGTGCGCATATTGACTCAGACGCGAGCCTTTAATAAGGCAGCTAAGAGCATTGCTTTTCCATTCATCCCCCCTACTCAATGCACATGCACAGGACAAGTTAATGCTCCAGTGCTCTCCGGTTCAATAGTGGGATTACCAGCCCTGGTAGCCCCGGCACACGCCGGCTCTTTGTTTCTCTTTTGTTCCTTGGTGTCAGGTCGGAGCAGTTCTTCCCTCCCCTTGTTCTTCATCCTGCTTTGCTGTGTAGATCAGATAAGCATCTTGGGGCCGCCTCCATCGCTCTGGCTCCACAAGACCTTCCCTCGTTCCAGCAAAGTCAATGGAAAGGATTAAATATTTTCACTGTTCCCGACAGGTGCATTCAGCCAGCGTGGGGGGGGAGGGGGGCATCGCTTGAGTGACTGAAAATCAGACATGCTGCAGGGAATAACCCTGTCCGGGCGGGTGAGGGCTTGGGGAACCAGCAGGGGTGGGGCCTAGATAGACCTTCTCTGTCCCTTATTCCCAGCTACCTGCCTTAGGACCCCACCTCACCCAGGGAACACTTGGCCAGAAAGAGCTGTTTATTCTCCAGCACGTGCCAACAAGGAGCAAACAATCCCCAGGCACGTGTGGCCAAACCCACAGTGCTGAAGATACAAGTCTTGCTCACACAGATGTAAATCTGTATTAATTCCCCTGAAGCCAGCTGAGTCAGACAGGTGCACAGCTTGTGGGGCCTGGCACCCCCTGCACCAGCCAGCCTTCTCCAGGCCGGCAGAGCATGGCCCGAGTCCTGGGACTGCAGTGTGCCTACCACGGCAGAGTTGCCATGGCCTGAACGCTGTGTCGGCCGACATGCCTGTCCTCCTGCAGGAGGAGAGCGGGCCATGCGCGCTACTTCCACGGGCCATTCCCGGAGTCCCTGCACACTGCGCGTGCAGCTCTTTTGTTTGGAGGAATGCACATGGTCATTCACAATCAGATACTGAACACATTCATTTAAAATCCTCACCTTTCCCAGACTACTTCTCCTGCATTAAACAGTTACTTTATTCCCTCCTAGTGTAACACTGTGGAAACAGATCCATGCTCGTTTTCAGGGAAGGACACTCTGTCCCCACATTTATTAAGGAAATCAAGGAGAAGGAAGGAAAACCTGGTAGGAACATTTAATGAAGTGACACACAGGAAGAGAGAGACAAGTACTGAAACTCTCAGGGCTGTATTCAGTTCCGACCATCTGTGTACCTCCATTTCCCCATCTGCAAAGTGGGAATAATTAAACTGATCTCCTTTGCAAAGAGCCTTGAGACTTACTAATGAAGAGAGCTAGATATCATCAGACAGGTCTAAGCACCTAGGTTTGAATCTAGTTCACTTTATCTGTTAAAAAAAACAATCAGGCCGCAACAAGCAGTGACGTCTGCACGACACCTGCGTGGAGACCAGGCCGAAGAGCAGGAGAGTTAGTGCTGTTCAAACACACTGGGAGCGAGGCATCTTTGGGAAAGAAAACTGCACCTTTGAGTCCTTCCTTTTCATAGTTTAACAATGAAACCCTGCACATTTAAGTCACTAACTATTCAACTGAATGGGAGAGGGGAGGATAAGCACAATTATTATTTGCTTTCGAGTAACACCTATAGTCCCCAATTGCGATAAAGGTCCCCCTGTGCTCGGCACTGTTCAGACCCATTGGGGCAGCAGCGGTCTCTCCCCAAGGGCTTACACTCGAAGTAGACTAGACAGACACAGTGGCAGAGGCCACAGAGGGAAAGTGACTTGCCTGAGGTCACACAGCCAGTTAGTGGCAGAGCAGAGACCAGAACCCAGGCTTCAGGAGCCCCCGTATAGGGGCCCCCCAAGCCACAATCCTGCCTGAGCCTCCAGCAGAGACCACTCACTCTAACATGCTCTACGTTGGAAGGCCCTGCTGAGCGAATGCAAACTAACCTGGTTTCAGATGCTGATTTCAATGCTCCACAACCTTCCCATGACTGGATTACACAAAAAGCCAGAGAACACACAGAAGCATTTAAGTACTTAAAACCCACCACAACATCTTGGGGAAAACACAGGAAGAAGCCAGGCATTCTGTCCACCTGGGTTTGCACAGCTGGCTGTGAACTCAGCATGGAGCCTGCACTTCTGTCCTGTTTCTTTGCTGTTTTTCAAAATGGAGAATTTGACAATGGTGGGCTCCAGGCTGCCAGCCCAGGTCCCTTTGACCAACAGAAAGTCGCTAAAATTTAAACAGACATACACAAAATAAAGTACAACCTACCAAAGCCTCTCATTAAAGAAAAGGCATATAAATGCCAAGCTCCCTATGTAGCTCCCATGGTGTCCAGCCTAGGAGTGGCTAGGTTCCAACCCACCCCACAGATGTTTAATTTACATCCTGCGCTACCCACTAACCTCCCATGGAACTGCACCGTGTCAACAAGAGTGAGAGACTCTGAAACCAGCACGGAACGGCAGCAATCGCACTAGAGCCCCGTGTGTTGAAGGCTGCTGCCCTCTCCCCACATTCCCAGAGACCACCAGGGATGGGGCAAGTTGGGGGAGTCACTCCCACATGAAGCATGAAGGTTCGATAATGGGGGGCAGGAGGGGCCCGAACAACAGGCTGCTGGAGCCAGCTCCTTCCTTCATCTGTGAGAGGAGGAGAGGCTGTTCTGGATGTTCTCTTCTTGTTGATTGATGTGTGCTCTAAGAGACTGTATCCTTCCTTTAGTCCAACTAATTCAGCCATGGTGAGTCAGGTCAGATTCCCCCCCTCACCCAGCTCACACCATCTCAGCTCAGAGGAGCGTTTGTATTTCTCCTGCCAATCTGTGTCCCACTTCCCCAGGGAGCCTCCTGCACACCCATCCTCATGAACTCCTGGCGCTGCCTTACCTCCAGCCATCCCCACCCACAGGAACTGGAGCCTCTGCAAGTTCACACGGTTAGCTTGAATGCTTCCCTTTCCCATCTACCTGTCATCAGCTGCTCAGGCGACCCCGCTTCCCAAAAGCAAACATGACAGGAGTCCTTAGCCTGCCTGTCTCTACCCAGAAAAGAGGAAGCTACTTATCTGAGCTCTTCCCCTTTTCACCTCCCCTGCCACGTTAATGCTTAACCAGGTTGGAAAGGAGAAGCTCCCAGAGAAAGAAAGAAAGAAAGAAAAAAAGAAAGAAACCAATCTCCCTTCCCCCACACCCTCCCACACACACTATACAGACTCCGGCTAGGTAACCCAGGTGCTGGGGTAGAGAATCATAGGAACCAGAGGAGGAAACCCATCTAGTCCCCTTCCCCTTGGACAAGTTGTTAAATCAACATCCATTTATTGGGGGCCTTTCCGATGCTGACAAACCTGAGGCTCAAAAGCCGAGTGGCAGCAGCAGCTCACCACTCATGCAGCATCAGGCTGCTCAGAGGGGTATTTAACAAATCACCTCCTCCATGGGGCATGGGGGGAGGGTGAGTGAGTGTGGAGGAAGGAGGGCACATCTGGGTTAAGACCACCACTGGGAAGGAGGAAAGTTTCAATGTTTCAAGCAATGTGTCCCCCCCCAAAATGAAGGGACCTGGAGTGTCTCAGAGGGGCTCAGATGTGCCCAGCCCCCCTGGGGCTTGCTCTCATGCCATTGCAGGCGCCTGATCAGGTGACGTGGAGTTAAGCTTTCTTTGGAAAAAACAGTCATGTGTTTTTTTCCTGAAACTATTGCACTGGGCAAAGCACCCGGCAGCCATTGGCCAGAGGCAGAGGACTCCAGGCTCCAAGACTGCATTGGTATAAAGCAACGACGAAGCGATGCACCTGGACTAGACAGCTCTATACACGCCTGGGGTGGAGCTGGGATCACCTGGGAGCACCGTCCCTCGAGAAGTTCAGTTTAGCACCGCTGGTGACACTGCTGCCTTTCTCCAGCTACTAGCAAGGAGTAGAGAGGTGGCCAGGATGGCAGCGACAGGAAGGGACACAGGATGGAAAGAGGATATTGGATGGCTCAGGGCATGGGACAGCCCAGCCCAGGACAGTAGTGGCCAAAACGCCATTACATTTGCCAGCCTCGCCCCAACCCAGGCATGTCCTTCTCACCACAGTCACCCCGAGTGCTGCACTCAGCGGCGATGTCAAGGACGGAGTGGGTCAGAGACCACACCCCATCTCACCCTCCCAGGGGGCCTCTCTAGGCAGGGTTAAGAAACATTAGTGGGGAAGCAGGACCAGTGGCAGGGGGAGATGCTGCTGCTGGCTGAGCTGCAGCCCAGACCAACAGAATGAGGTGCAACTTGCCATCGGATCCCTTCTCCCATCCCAGGCTTGCCACTCGTCTGAATCCGTATCCTGGATGGACAAGGCCCCCTTGCGCACAGGCCGGGGGAAGCACCACGACTGGCACCAGGGTTCCAAGCTGGGGAATGAATAGAAGGCAGAGAGCACACGCTGGCTTGGCAGCTCTCTCACACCTCTGGGGGCCCCATATTAGACACGGGTACACATGGATGTGTCTGAACCCCAGCCTTCAATCCAAACCCTGCAATAATCCCACCCCTCTGGCTTCTCTAGTATCAACCCTCTCCCTTCTGCACGGCTTCATGGCCCCTGTAAATCCCCTGTAGGAGAACTGAGGGGAAAGAGCATGGCAGTGCAGGAAAGAGATGCTCAGATGCTGCCAAATTGAGGATCATACACCTGGGATAGTCCTTTCCTGAGCTACTGCATTGTCTCAGCCTTGCGCCGAGAGTAACTGGATCTGGAAACATGCTGGGAAGAGTAATTGAAAATGAGCAAATTCATTGCACAGAACATTGAGATGGCCTGCGGCGCATCCGGCTCCCTATTATTAAACAACACAGAGCCCACACTTAGGGACTGCAGTACCTTCCTAGCTTAACTGACAGTGCACCGGGAGCATTAATGTACTCCGGCCTGCGCTCGTGTCCGGGAGAAGCCTCCTCCTGTTCCTTGCCAGCACTTCGCCGATGTCAGGGGTGTGTGCCGAGAACCCTTGACATTGATCTGGGGGCTGCAGTGTGGCTCCGCTCACTAGCTCATTTGCAGCAATCTGTCTGACAGAGCCGCTGGGCTTTAGCGGTACGCAGGCTTGGTTTGAGGTCACGGAAGCTCCTTTCAGCCTGACTTCCCCATAGAAAACCCCAGTGCCTTAGCTGTAGCTGGGGGAGGGAACGGGGAATAACTAAAGCAAAAATCGCCATTGTGGCAATTCAGGCGGGTGGGATTCAGGGTTTGCCACTATTTTTCCTACCCCAAAAGTCTGAAGTATTGTCATTGTTGATGCCAATGGCCAGTCCAGGCCAGCTCCTGCCACGCAATTTTCTATTACCACATGCTGCCGCCTTTCTTGAAACTTAACTAGAAGCATCCTGGATCAGCCTACAAGCCTGAGACACATGCAGGGAGCAGGCCTCTGAAATGCGTTAGCTGGTAAACCCTGGGAAGACCCCTCCTCGTCCTCCCTGTTTCCAGATCTTGTTCTTACTGACTTGGCAGGTTTTTTGCACCAATTTCTGCAGCTGGGTTGGTGGCACTTGCTAGCGAAACCTTGTCTCTGTCCACAGCATGAACGCTGGCACTGCTGGCTTCCCCGACCCCTGTGACCATCCCTCAACCCTGCCTGGAAAGGACAGTGTCTAGGAACGAGATGACAATGCAGTCTCCCTGGTGCAAAAGGCTGCTTTGCTGAGAATGCCAGCAAGGGGGACAGTGCCCACTGCATTGAGATACCCCGTCCCCCTCGCAGGTCCTTGGGGCGCTCTAAGCCTGTGCAACTGAGCAGTGCTGGGGCCAGGGCAGGAGGTGATGGAAAACTTCCCATTTCTGTTGCATGCACATTCGTTTCCCAAGCAGGAGCAACACTGGCAGCAGCCAGAAGGTGCAGTTACAATACCGCCCAGACGTGCCTGCTCATAAAGGGAGCTGGGGGGTGGCGTCCTGAGACTGGCTGGCTGTGCCTGGCTCATACTCGCCTGCCCCTGTTGTCGGGACGACCTTTGGGTCTCGTCCGGCGCAATGTTCTGCAGCGTGCTGCCCCTGGCCCCCAACTAGTCTGGGCTATAATCATTTCAGCCCCATCAGAATAAGAAAAGAACATCTCCTTCCAGTTCCGGAGCGGACCTGTCGGGGTGTGAGGGCAACCCAGTCCAACCAGCCACCTACAGAGTCCAAGGGCTCCAAGATTCTGCCTTTGGCTCATATCTAGCTCATACATTCACAAGCTGGGTTATCAGCCTCTCACCTGAACTGGACAGCAGCTTAGGAAAGACAAAGGCATTACGTTCCCCATCTGCGCCACTGTGATGAACGAGGATTGAGACACCCCACTGGGCACTCAAGGGGGAGTGCATTCAGTCTGAGTGATTAAAAGCCCCTCCGCCACCACGAGACACTGGATAGGACATACAAGAGTCCCCGTGAACTGCAAGTAAGCTGTAAAAAATCCCCAGGGTCCCTGGGTTTTATTTCCCATTTTAGAGATGGGCAAAGCGAGGCAGAGAGAGAGCAAGTAACTTGTTTATCATCTCAGAGTGAGTCAGCAGCAAAGCCAAAGCCAGAAGTCAAGAGAGCGCTTAACAAGCCCCCTGTTCTGCACACTGAGGTGAGCTCAACAGCCACCTCCAGCATACTACAAAGGAGCTGGCACTTGCCACGGGTTTCTCTTTGGAGGTTTGATTCCTACACTACCTTGCTGAGTCTTTGAACAATTCTGTGATGGGCAGAGACAGGAAATCATCTCCCCAGACACGAACTCCATCTAATGAGATCTGGAGAGGGGATGGGAGGGGATGACAGGAGGCAGAGGGGGAGATTGTGCAGCCACATTTATTGCTGAGCCCTTAAGCTTTGCCGGCCTAGCTCATGCTGTCTATGTGCATCTCCATCCTGCAGTATCTGTGCTTCACCATGGAGGGAGCGTGGAAGTAAATATCAAGCACTATGGGGATGCCTGAGCTACTGTCCAGGCTTCTGATTGCTTCCTGATCGGTCCCCAGCCCCACAGGGAGAAAGAATAGCGGGACTCTCCCTCCCCTGCTGCATGGAAAATGGGGTGTGACACATTGCTCTGGTAACTCCAGCAGGGCTCTGGGGCTCTCCCCTGCACTCCCCAGGGGTCACCTGATAAGCTAGGGGACAGCTTACATCTCCAAGATGCAGGTTAGAGATAACTCAGCTCCCAGGTTTAAATTCCAGCACCTGATTCACCCAGGTGTGGAGTTTGCTTTAAGATTCTCTCTTCTTTCGGGGCTGGCTTATTTTTATCTTCACCATTCACCTCTTTTCCAGTCCCTCTCCCATCCTCCTTCCCACCAACAGGCTCTTTCCTGTCTCTCCTCCCTGCCAGTCCTCTCTGCTCCCCCATTCTCTTCCCCCACCATCCCTCACTCAGCTTTGGCCTCCTGGCCCCTTCTCCGCCTTCGTTCCCCCACCCCGCTGCTGGCTGAGGCAGAGGAGGGCACTAGGGGAATGCAAGATGCTTCATTCAAAAGAAGGTAAGAATTCTGCCCATGACAGCTATCGGTCCTAATGTCATGCACAGACCAAGGTCCCACGGGGGGCAGGGAAAGGAACCCAGCCTCCAGCCTGGTGCCCTACCCACAGGGCCTGCTCTCGGGCAAGAAACTGTATACCACTATGAAACCCAGCACAACAGCCCTCTCCAGACAGCAGCTGGGGGCTTCCTGCAGGAACACCCCCACTGCCATGCAAGGGTCACTGGTTCTCGCTGGGCAGCCAACCGGGGCCCGGCAAGGGAAGCCCTGCGTAGGTACCACAGTCCTGAATGGCAGTAACCCTCCCCCAGGCCTGTTGCAGCATCGCCTGCCGCTGCCAAGGACATCCCAGACAAAATAATATTAATAAAAGAAATGAGAGAGGAACGGAATCCGCAGCACGCGTGGGGGGAGGAGCGGCAGGCAGCATATGTGAAGATAATGACCCAGAGCGCTGGATCTGTAAAACTGCTACAGCGGCACAAACAAAAGGCAGAGGAGAGGGATGCAGTTAATGATTCCCATGATCCATGAAGGAGGGGCCCCGGGAAGGCCCTTCGGCCTCCCACATGCTCGCTGTCAGCTCCACACAGGCCAGGACTCTGATGCTCCCACTCACTTCACCACAGCCAGAACCCCTTGTTTTGCCGTTCCACGCAGCCAGAGACGGCGACGGGAGAGGCCACAGCTTCCAGCAGCGCTCAGTGCAGGAGCACCAGTGCGTCGGGCAAGCCAGGCTCAGGAGAAAACAGACAGGAAAGGGGCTCGCAGAGCATCCCCCCAGAGTCACCCCAAGCACCACGCTGCCCTCCCCTCACCACACCCAGGCCCTGTGCTCAGCAGTGCTCACGAACAGTCTGGGAGCCCCGCAGCGGGAGAGCTAGAGGCAGGGTCCAGAACACCCCTCCAGGGGAGGGCTGAGAGAGGTGGGGAGCGACTCCCGAATGACAGTGCCATGGGGCACAGGTCTGCTGCTCCTCCCCGTCCCAAATCTCCACAGAGCCCCGGGGGCGGGGGGTCTATCTATGGAGCTGGGTGGTGACAGAGGAACTCTGACTCCGTATCCCCTTCCACACTAGCTGGGGTACATCTGTGCGCAAAGGGACCTGTCACACACATCCAGTCAGGGTGCTGCAGCAGCTTCCCCCAGGTCCCTCATTCCCTGCTGCCCGCCCCATGTTTAGGGGGGGCTCCGTGGCCTTCCAAGGCAGTGAAACAAAGAAGAGGGGGACTCTCCCATGGCCCCAGTTCCTCCGTGCCCTGCAATGTTCTCAGGGAGCCCTGAATGGCTCCGGATCGCCACATGCCAGCAGCGAGTGCCTCTACCATCCATGGGCTTTGCGGCTGAGCTTGTGACGTGGACAATCGATTTCACACACAAGGCCACCCTTCCTCCAGCAGGGCACAGAACCGCAGATAGCCCCCTCCACGGCATCTGACTTCTGCGTGGCTGGAATGAAGCTGACCCCATGCAAAAAGCATGCAGCTGCTATGTGACCCATGGATCCCCAGACCCGGGGCCAACCTGCTCCTTCCCCGAGCCTCCCACGTCTGATGTGCATGGCAGGGTTCAGAGTCCCTCCTCTTCCACCCACCACGCACGCAGAACAGCCATGGTGCATCTGCAGCAGGAGAGTTTAACCCACAGTGAGCACAGCAGCAGGTGGCTACCCCATTTCACCCACCCAGGCCCAAAATCTGGCCTAAGCGCTGCAGATTATATGCAGGCAAAGCTCCCTGAATAAGGGCCACATGTGACCAGCAGAAATGGGCCCCTGGGCTTGAATCATGAAGAGACGAGAAGTCAGGTGGTTGTACATACCATATTGCCCACACCAACAAAACCCAGAGCCTTCCACAAAATGGAAAAGGAATTACTCCCTTAGCTGGTAGCAGTAGTAGGCTCTTATCTCGTATATGGGCCAGCCCACACAAGAAGGCAAAGCATCCTTAGCCAGCACCTTACACATGTGTCGAAGAAGAGGGGGTTTTTGCTGTGAGAAACGTTTTAGTTCCTATTTCAGGTGATGGATTCACTGCGAGCAAATGCAGAGGCTTGCACTGTGGATGGCAATCCTGCAGCGACACTGAAATACAACGGTGGGAAGTCCCCTACTGTTCCCTGCGTAGCATTTAATCTTAATAACATTTTATCTTGGATGACAAGCCTGTGTAATGTGGTTTAAAAGCCACGACTACACTGACACCGTAAGAGGCAGGGGGAAAAAAAGGCTCTTTCCTCCCGTCTAATACATTTGCTAAGGTCACAACTTTAAAACCTCTTACAGTATCTTACTCACCAAGCTGGGAGGCTGCTTTGTAGAGCAGCTCAGAGAGAACAGCAGGAGGCTCAAAACTTCCTCCTCCCTTCAATTCAGTCTTTCAGCTGTAAAGAGCTTTTTTTATTTTATTCTACCCAAGAGCATGAAAGCGCTTTATGCAGTAAGTGGAGGCTTTGAAGGGGTGAGTGCAGCAGACACACTGTAGTAGCCAGAGACAAGAGGCAGCGCTAACAATGGTGGGGAAGGTTTGAATGCTGACAGTCCTGGAGACCAAGGCCCCCTCTCAATCCCCACAAGACCATCTGCCTGCCATAGTCTGGGACTCGGGAGACCAGGAGTCAATCCCTGCTCTGCCAGGTTCCCTGAGACACTTGAGGCACGTCACCGTCTCTGGGACTGCACAGTGGGGCTCAGGGAACTTCCCTGCCTCCCAGGGTACCGTGACACGAATGGGGCCAGAGAAGTCAGCTTCCTCCACCGGGTACAGCTTCTTCCACCCTGTCATGTCCAGTTCCTCCAGTCCAGCCTCCACAGCCCATTCCCATTACTCGGCAGAGATGGCCATTTCACAGGACTGACAGGCATGTCTATGAAGCTGCCAGCTGTCCCATAGGAACTGGGCTGAGACACACACCCACAAGCTCATTTCACATGAAGTCAGTCACATCAGATGGCAAGAATCTTCCACTCACCACCAACTGGAACTGAACCAGTGACCTAAAGTGAAGAGCTCCAGACCCCATAACCAATCCCCTCAGCCATCCAGACCTTCCCAGCGCAGAGAATTTTATGGTCTAGTTCAGGGGGAATCTCAAACAATTACATTTTCATAAATAATAATGCAATAACTTATAAAAATGAATATGTTTGTGCCACACACTGAAACATGCAAAGGCAGGTTATAAGCTGCATAAATATTTTATGAACTTATTTTGCCTTGCCCTTAATGGCAAAGGATGAATTTTAATCTTTTTGGAGGAGAAACATCACCACGCTCACACTTCTGCAACAAAAGCTTATGTAACCCTTTAAGTGCTGCTTTACTCTCAACTCTCACTCTCCCTCCTTGCTCCATGCACCCCATGTCCAGCTGCAATCAAGCCCATGTTCGGATAGGAGGCGAGCTGGCTGTGGGGTTGATAGGTATTCCCTGTTAGAGCAAGGGAAGAGGGATCAGGATTCCCGGATTCTATCCCCAGCTCTGTCACTGCAGGCTACAAGAAATGTAGATGAAAAATTTGTACCCATACTCTACTTACGTTACGCCCCTAAGTAGAACTAGTCAACTTTGTTACAACCAAAAACTGGAATTTTCTTCTCATTTTCAATACCCAGGATATTTTTCCACCCTTCATCCAAAAAATAAAAAAAATGTCAACATTTCCCCATGAAAAAAATTATCTGCATGTTTTTGCCCAACCCTATTCCTAATCCCTCCCTGTGGCCCTTGAGTCTGGGAAAGGCCATGCCATGGCAGGAATGCTTTCACGAAAGTCACCAATCCCTTATGCGCCCTTTGTTTCTTGGGTAAGGGGAGCAGGGAAGTCTCCCCCAATCTGTAACATATACATAGCTGCCATATGTAACTGGTGCCATATGTAGCCTTCTGCTGGATCCCCACCACCAAGCAACAGAGACCACCTCAGCTGACACCCAGACCTCTGCAATGAAGAGCTGATTAGCAGCTGGCTCAAGCCAGAAATAGGATCTGAACCAAATTGTGTTCCTGATCTAACAGATTAGTGAGATCAGTAACTAATACCAAGGCCACGGCAGAGTAGCCACTTGGAAAGATAGCAAGAGAACTGATCAGAGTTAGGGTACAGAGGAGTCAAAGGGCACAGAGCACAGGTTCTCCCCGTGCATCACAGCAAATCAATTCCTCCAAGTCCTTGGCCTAATTACAGTTTAGGATGGGTTCAGACCAAAACTACTGTGGAGTCCAGCCCCTCCCCCCCCCCCCCCCAATGCACAGACTGGCTGGAAAACATGTGGATGCTGCTTGGAGTATTTTAACAACATTGCACAGTACAGCATCATTGGAGGTACAGCTACTACACTAATTGTCAGTGTTTCAAACAAACCACAGGAGCTTTTGCCTGCTAGAAACAGAAAAGAACCTGCACTTTCAGCTCTCAGGCAAAGCAAGAGAGATAAGAAAAGGCAACCCCCACCAAAGAGTGACTGTTTGTTGAATGGAGGGGAGCTTTTGCGGGGAGAATTTCAGCAAGAACAGTGAAAGGTAAACGCCTCATGCAAGATTATTTTTGATCTAAAAAGTAAAGTCCAACCTATTTGTCCTCGCAGCCTGGAAAGACTCAAAGAAGCAGCTCCCTTATTAGCTAAGCAGCAATAGGGCACCGAGTGTGGTGAAAGACATAAAACGCACACAGTGCCTGCCCCAGAGAGCTCACCCTCAGAGCAGGGCAGACGCACACTGGACAGGACGCACTAGGTAGCACCCAGTGGGGATGGAGTCACTGGTGTGGTTATTTTATACAGAAAGACCTTTCCAGAAGGTGTTTTAATTGACACTCCCTGGACAGAGACAGGGCATTACAGGGCTGCTCCCACCAGTCCCTGGGACTTAGACTATAGCTCTGGACTTGGGGACGTGAAGCATGCTCGCCATCGGTGCCGGGTTCTCCCTTTCTGCATGCACCATGAACGGAGAAGTTAGCTGCACAATGGCAGCCCTAGGTAATAAGGCAGCCAGTCCACCCAGGGCTAGAGCCCAGAAGGACAGCAGACACCTGCCCGGCCCTTCCAGGGGGGATGATCATGGCAAAGAGGATAGCTGCCCTGAAAGTGCTCCCGCACTGGGGTCCCTCATGGGAGAAGAGGGCAACGGCTTGTGGGTTTGGTGTATGATCTGCATCCAGACTCTTGTCTCCACCACGGCATGCAGTTCTGGGACTCAGCAGGGCTTGTTCTGGGGGCTGCATCTGTACAGGCCAGACCCTGTGATGGAGACTTGCCAGAGGCGTTGGTAGAACTTGATCCTGTTCCCACCCACGTAAGCCCTCCCCAGAGATCAGCTGCCATTTTTGTTCTCCAAGCTCACAGCAGCCCACGACAGATGCACCGCGTGGGCTGGACTCTCTCCTGGAGACCGGACTTTCCTTCTGTCTGGTTTTAACTCTCGATCTAGAATAAAAGCCATTCCAAGTCACAGGGCTACTCCCTGTGTGTGGGAAAAGGGAACACTCCACTCCCTGGCCCCAAGGAGGGGCAGGTTTTGTGTTGTCATGAGTGGGTGGTGTGAGGACAGACGTGTGTCTGCTGCCCTGCCAACTGTCCGGCATTCCCTCCCAGCTTCCTCTTGGCACCTGCAGAGAGGGGCTCCTACCTTGCTCCCACTGAATCTGGAGGCAAAGCCCCCCCATGACACCACTGGAGCAGAAGCAGTCCCAGAATCCTTTGGGAAGATTCGCACGAGGCCCAGAGCTCACCCACAGCACCTCAAGGACAAAGCGGAGCCTTCCCCACATGGGCCCGATACTCAGCCAGCTCTGCTCCACCACGATGGACAGCTGGGCTCCAATTCACAGTGCTAATCCATTATTTACACCCTCCATTGCTGAATATTGATGCTAAAAGCCATTTCCCGGCTTGCCCCTCACGCGTGTTTCAGATTAGTTCTTTGCGCCACAGAGAACCCAGTTTAGAGGTGTCATTAGGTTCCAATACCCCAACCCCACACCCATCCATTAGGCCCTATCCACAGGCCCTCCCCCACGTACAGACACAACTGCTGCATTCCTGTGTCCCATGCAAGAGGGAGCAGGAGGGAGTGCGGCACGAGGGGCTTATGGAATTACAGTGGTCAGCTGGTTTAAGTTCCCTGGAAGCGGAGAGCTGAGCCGGTAGCATAAGTCACACTACCCCTGAATCAAGGGCTTGCAGGGAGCACAGGGGCGCTCCTAGCGTATGGTGTAAAATACTACTGAGCCCCTCCCCCAACTGGCATTTTGACTTCCCCCCAGTACGAACCATGTCTGGAGTCCCCCACAGCTCTTCCTGGAACAGTCAGTCCCCCACCCCTCGCCTTTCTCCCTCAGGAAAGTTATTCACCTGAGTGGCCAGAGGCATGCAAGCCACAGTGAGGTCCTGCTCAGACCCGAGAGCTGCTGCTGACAGAGAGAGCACGCAGCCACTGCCAAGCAGGGGGGACCGCCCAGTGGCAGGACCCCTCTCGTCACAGGATGTAGGGCAGCTGCTGAGACATGCGACATATTTTCACCACGCACCTCCAATCGTCTCAGCATCAGTCCAAGCCCAGAGTCGGCAGGCAATTAAGGAAGCCTGGGACTAACGAGAGCAGGAGACCATCAAATGCCAGGCTGGCAGCCGTGGCTATTTGAGGCTTCAGTTTACACCTTTTGGCTTCAGGGCATGGAGATCACACTAAAAGTACAAGGGTCACCTTCCCAAAGGGTAAGAGAGGGAGGTTAAGGGGCTGAAATGAAAAAATACACCCTGGGTCTGACTCCACTTCTGTCCCCTGAACTAAAATAAAAGCAGCGCACGTCAGAAGGGGCCTTTGGCAAACTGGCCTGAACCTCAAATACACATGTGCAATAAATAAAACTGACGATTCCAGATAAACGGTTTCCCCTAAGATGACTCAGCCTTATTGTCTCCAGTCATTTCTACTGATGTGGCCCAAATACGTGAACGAGAAACCTCTTGAGTATCTCTCATTTCCCTAAATTTAACATTCCTCTCAGCAATTCAGGCTCGTAACAATATGAGCGAGAGCATATGGCCCACTGTTCAGTGTCAGCCAAAAAGCAATATGAAGGAAGGACGGAAGGAAGGGCACGCACACACGCACCCACACACCCCCACACACACACCCACCCTCTCTGCATACAACAGACGATGTTCCTGACTGCACAGAGCAGCCCATTTGATTTCGTAACAGAGGGTTGTGCCGGAGCATGCTGATTTCACTTCCCCTCTTTTCAGCTGGGTGTTCAAATGCAGAAAGTTATGACAGTTTTTTAAAAACTCTGCAAACAATGGGGTTGTTTTAAGAAAATGAAAATAAACGTTCTCCCTCTCCCACCTCTGTTTACAAGAGCTCCTTACAGACACAGAATGGAAACCTGCCCTGCCACTGTGCATCACCCCCCCTTACTGCAGGGTGCTCAAGAATTCAGAGGGCTGGGGAGGAAAAGTAAAGGGTTAGACCATTTTAGAGACAGATAAAAAGAAACACAGGTCAAATCGGGAGCCTCCTGCCCCAACCAGTTAAATAGCCTCAGCATCTTGGCTTCCGTTCCCGCTCACCTTCCTGGCACCCCAGAGAATCTTTGGCTATGCAGAACAGCTTGCATTGTCTGCACATGTCAGGCCCACAGAGTGATCTCAGCGCCAGGGTCTGAACCCAGGACCCATCATCACCAGAAGACATTCTTCCACCGCTTCAGCTGAAGGAGACATTAGCTGACGGCTATAGTAGGCTCTTATCCTCTGTGTGGACCAGCCCCTGGGCGGAGACAGTACACACCAAGCTGGCACATTACGATCATGATGTCAGCTGGGGGCTCTGGGGGCCACCTTAATACAAACAATGGCTGAGAGAGCCAATGATAACAGTTCCATAAATAACCAGGAGCTACAAACACACAGGCTGCCCCCTGGCCCCTCTGGACAAAACCAAACCCCCACTTTGCCCTCCATTCATTTCTAAAAACCATGCTCCAAACAAACTGAACAGCCAAGGCAACTGCCTTACAGCCCAGCATCCACAACCCCACACCCACGGTCTGAGCATTGCTTTGGCAGAGAAATCAGCGTAATAACCAACTCCTGATCAGAGCCAACTAGTTCACTGATCATCCTAGCGTCCCCTGGCAAATGGTTGATGGGTGCTGTATGGCCACAGTAAATAGCCCACTTGTTCTCTGTGCACTGAAATTCTCCCCTGCGAGAACAACAATGCAAAGGGTTAAAACACACCAGCCAAAGTGCTCAAACACAGCCGCCCTGGTGGCACATCAATACATGCATACCACGGATACAGAGTGAGCAATAAATGTCACCATATCAGCTCATCTCATGCATCACTCCTAGCCACAGAGAATCCTGCAGAAGGAGTGTCAATGACCTGTCCATCACACCACAGCTGTGTTATTTGTCCATGCACAGTACTTCCTCATTTAACACACCAGTAGTGATAAAGTGGTTGCCCAGAAAGGAGAGAGAAGAGGAAAGAAGTGCACCGTCTATACTCTTCCTCCCCTGAGCACTAGTGCGTGGGGGCATTGCGTGTGCAGTTTTGTGCGTTCGCCCATGTGTATTTTCTCCCCCTCAAGTAGTGTCTCAAGGTGCAATTGAACGATTTACATTACCTGTAAATCCAGGGCTTTCTGTGAGCCAATGCTCGGAGTTTGACACGATCAACCCTTAATGCACACCTCCCCACACAGGAACTCGGCAGATGCTTGCACTCAAGCATGCAAGGGGAAGAATGCCACTGCCAACTCTGCAAGAGCAAGCTTAAATGCTACGTGATTAAATAAATAATATGTTTACAACGTGAAAGAGGAATGAGGACACACAGGGAACTTTTAATGCAGCAACGGCACACGGAATCCATGTATCGGCCTCCAAAGGGGAAGGGGAAAAACAATGTTTATTGGTCTCTCTTGTCCCCTGGTCACTCGTCACCAGCTGGGGGGGCACTTTCTGCACAGGTCCAGCCTGAACGTTTGTCTACCTGGAGCTTGCTGACCTACGGCTACTTGTGTTCCCTACAGGCAAATATTGTTGATGCTGAAGTGACACTATGCACCTCGATCTTATCCTTAAAATATCCCGTTCACGTGACCCCACAGTGACCATCAAGCTAGGTTTGTTTACTATCATTTTTTCCTGGCGAGATGGACATTCTCTGTTGTCTTCTATTGGGGAACAGGACAAGATGAGTTCCCTGCTGGAGAACCCCAACTACTCCCAACGACGCCTTCGCAGGTCAGACTAACCAGGGTCGCAAGGTCAGTGGGAATCCAGAGAGTTGCCACCTTCTAAATTTTGTGCTCAGTGTCCAATTCATTCTCTCTCCTCCGTGCTACAGCCCCAAGGAAGCAATGGGATGGCTATTAGCACCCAACGCGGCATGGGCCAATCCTTCTCAAAAAATCAGCCTCACTCCCCTGGAAAATCTGGATGGATGCAGCAAAGCACAAGGAAGCAGTGCCGAGGAAGCTGATCTGCTCTGCAGCAGACAGAGCTCAAGAACAAGGGGTGGTTGTTTTAGTGGGAACTCGGCAGAGCTAGGAGCCAAAGTATTGCAGCTTATTGAGTAACCCAGAATAGCCGTGTAAAGAGCCCGCGCCAGCCCCTTCTATGGAAAATGCCAATTCCTTTCATGAGGCTGACAGAGCAACAAAAAGTTTGAGGAACGGAGATCAAGTCACTGCAAATCAAGTGTGAACAGCCAGGCCAAATTCTACGCAGGCAGCTATATCTGTGGGACAGGCTTTAGGTGAGATGCCAGAATGACACCAGGTCAGGAATGTACAGAATTAGTGAGGTACCTAAGGTCATCACAAAAATCATTATCTAGTCCCCTTTATCCTAGAATCTGAGCACCTCCTAACCTGTTAAATATTTATCCTCAACACTCCTGGGAGGCAGGGCGGGAAGCTACCCCCATTTTACAGTTGGGGAACTGAGGCAGAGAGAGACTAAACAACTTGCCAAGGACATACAGAAAGTTTGTGGCAGAGCAGGGATTTGAACCTAGATTCCCTAAGTCCTAGGCTGGTGCCCAGAGCACTGGACCATCCTTCCTAATTGCACATAAATTCTCCTCCCCTACACAGAATGATTTTGTGGCAACTGCTTGAGTAGCAGGAAAAATACTGAAAGTTAAGATTTTAATTCACTTTAAACCCTTATTTAGCACTAGAACAAACAATAAAATGACGAGGTTCATTACAAACCTAAATGAATGATTATTATAATTGGCAGCTGTTGCCTAGGCCTCAATACCACAGGGGTGGGACGGGAGGTTGACAAGTGCCCAAGACTAGGCTAGCCCTTCCTGCAGCAGGGGAATGGCTCCAGAAAACTCATCTCCAGATCATTGCTTTGATTTCTCAGACTTTTTCTTTTATTTTACATTTCTGTTTATTGCATTGATATCTCATCTTGCCAGTTCATCTTGGTTAATTGTTAAGGTTCCTTCCCAGCTCGCAGAGATGCCTCTGCTTATCATAAAAATCTCTGTCGCAATTTCAGATTAATTAAAAGCTGTAAATTGCAAAGTCAGCCACAATAACTCACATCCCCACCCTTCCAAAAAAGGGAATGAAAAGAACTTTACAGCGTCTTATTTCTATAGCTCAGCCCCATGCCAGAGATATTTCATTCAGCCTGCAGCCATGTCACTTGTGATAACTAACTGGATCACAAACAGGACAATCGCAGCACGTGTGGGTGGGGAAGTGCTTTTCTGGGAGCTCCCGGGGAAAAAAGTTGTGTTCAAAAATCTTTGAGTCAGCCCCAACTAGTGCTCCAGCACTTCACAGCCTGTCCAGCCGGAGTCCAACAGCCAGGGCCCTTCTATCAGGCAGGGCTTCCCTTCCGCCAGAGAGCACAGCCTTCTTCATTTGAAAAGCAAACCAGGACACAGACGGCCAGCAGAAATTATGCAGAGAAAGGTTACTAGCCAAGATCCAAATCCTTACACCTGCGTGTCACTTCAGCAGGGCTTCTCCTGCACGTAAAGTTAGCACTGGGTCGGGGCCCAAGTATTGGGGTACTCGCACCGTAGTGTCATCAAAACTTCTGGTTATTGAAACAAAACATAATACTCTAGGGCACAATGGGAACGGCTTCCCTCTCCCCATGGAACAGAAGAACCTCAGGAACAGCCCCATGCCATCTAATTAAGCTCTGGTTGCAATCATACTTAGAATGCGACATGTTCTGCGCTGGATTGACCTGTCACTCCAAGTAGCGCTATCAGTCTATTAAGAGGGGCCAGACACGTTCCCCCATGTCTGGGATACATTACACCCCTTTTTGCATTCAAGTAACCAAGACCACCATCTACCCTGTGCAGATGCAGGGTCTGGCTCAGGTCTCCAGCTACTTGTAAGGCACAGACCTGTACGCCGATGCCAGGGACAACAGGGCGCACTAGCTCCACGCCCCCTGAGCCAGTCAGAGCTCTGCCTAACCTGCTCAGTTCACAGGGCGCCGGCACATCGGACGAGCTGCGTTCACCTTTGGAGTCCCCCATTCCTACACTGCACAGACAACCTGCCAAGGTGCCATGTTTGGGGTTCTGGTCTGTCGCATAGCAACCAAAACCAAATGGAAATATCCTTATTTAGGGCAGGATCACCAGAGTTACTCACAGCTCAGAGTACGCATGCTTGCACAACAGGCGTCTGACATCAGTAACCCTGTTTACAGGGACTCCCTGGCAGCGTTGCAAAGTAAGTCACCTGGGAAAGAACACCAGAGACACTTTATTCACATTGGCAGCTGTTCACACCTCTTGTGGCCCCAAGTTCCTGGGATTCCCTATTTCAAGGCACAGACTAGAGGGAAGTACACAGCTTTCTGGATCATGCTTGCACTGTGTGAGCATTCACCCATCCCTCCGTCACCACCCAAAGCCCCAGTCTCAGTGGGATATCTAGGACGGATTCTCAAGGGCAGCCCCACGTTCAGCTGGGCCAATTTAAGCTGTGGTCTGGAATCTGCAGAGGCTCTCTCAGCTCGTTACAACTGCAGCCCAGTCTATCCTGGGGAGTTTCACAGTATAACTGGGTCTGTTGGGCATGTGACCTTTTTACCTGAATAGTTTTACCAGTAATAGCCCTAGTGTGAAGCAGTTGTGCCAGTGTAAAGGCGACACACACCAATATAATCATTCCTCTCCCCTACAGGAATAGCTATACCAATATATCGCCCCCGACACTGGCACAACGGTGTCCACATTAGGGGTGTTCGCTATATTGGCCTCCATGTCAGCGACTGTGCGACCAGCTCACCTTGCTAAGAGCTGCCCTTTCCACACCGCAGTAGCTGGCTCAGGTTTTCCTTGTACCATCTCCATTCTCCTCTCCCCTTTTGCTTTGTGCGTGGATTAAATGAGACGGGGAAGTGGTGCTCAATTCTTTTGCTCCTGTTTTCTGCAGCCTGCAATGCATTTCTTGGTCAGGGGTTAGGAATTTAAACATTCAATAGCAGGGAACATGACAGTGAACTGACAGACCTGAATTTTCTGCTCCTGGTGACACTCAGCTAAAACACATGCATATAAGTCAGTCAGCGCCACAAAGGTGCTTATTTGCCAACCCAGCACCTATCACTCAGGCCTGGGAGTCAATCTAAAACCAAATTCACTCCTGCTGATTGCAAGATTGGGGACCAGCCATTTGCTTCAGTTCATCATAAAATTGCTTGCATTAACTTCTTGCTGTCCAGCACGAACCCGCCCATGAACCGCTACAGGATACACTGGTTTCCCCACCAGACACCGAAGGGATGAGATATTCCTGCATCATCCAGTAATGACCAAAACCTTGTGTGTGTGGAAAAGGGGAATGCTGGGATGTGTCCCTTCAGCAGCAAGGCAGAGAGAACTCTGTGCAGACACCCTCTAGCTACCTCTCTCCATCGGGAAAATGGATCATTTATTCCTACCCTCTGTTTCCTATCTTTTAACCAGTTACTGATCCAGGAGACAACTTTCCCTCTTATCCCATGACTGCTTACTTTCCTTAAGAGTTTTGAGCAAGGGACTTTGTCAAAGGCTTTCTGAAAGTCCTAGTACACTGCATCAACTGGATCACCCTTGTTCACATTTGCTGACCCCCTCAATTCTAAGCAATTGGTGAGGCATGATTTCCCTTGACAAAAGCCATCTCGACTCTTCCCTCAACATATCATGTTCATCTCATTGTCTGATAAGTCTGCATGAAACTATAATAAAGAACAATTTATGTGATACTGAAGTTAGGCTTACAGGTCTGTAATTGCTAGGATCGCCTCTGGAGTCTTTTTAAAAATTGGCATAATGTTAGCTATCCTCCAGTCATCTGGTACAGAGACTGATTTAAGCTATAGGTTACATACCACAGTTGTTAATTCTGCGATTTCATATTTGAGTTCCTTCAGAACTCGGGTGAGATACTACAGTTTAATTTATCTATTTGTTCCAAAACCTTCTCTACTGGCACCTCAATCTGGGACAATCCCTCAGATCTGTCACCTAAAAAGAATGGCTCAGGTGTGGGAATCTTCCTCACATCCTCTGCAGTGAAGGCTGACGCAAATAATTCATTTAGCTTCTCTTCAACAGCCTTATCTTCTCATAGGCCTCCTTTAGCTCCATTGGCCCCACTGATTGTTTGGCAGTCTTCCTGTGTCTGATGTTTTGGGGTTTTTTTTCAATTGCTCTTGGTCTGTCTTTTGCTAGTTGCTCTTCTAATTCCTTTCTGGCCTGCCTAATTATACTTTTATACTTGACGTGCCAGAGTTAATGCTCTTTTTTTATTTTCCACATGTGATTTGATTTCCAGTTTTTAAAAAGACGTCTTTTTGTCTCCAACAGCGTCTTTTGCTCTGTTGGTTAGCCATGGTGGCATTTTTTGGTCCTCTTGCTGTTTTGTTTTTTTCCCCCTCTTAAATGAGATGCACTTCAAGGAAGAGCTTACACTGCCTTCAGTCCACCATGTAAGTGACTTAGGGTCATCAAAAAGCAGAGCAGCAATTGCCCACATCATGCAAATCTATGCCCTACACACTTCACATATATCAGGGGAAAAGCAAATGCACTGAGCAGAAATACCCACTGCTGCCATTGTCCAGAGCCAGTCACCACATTTGCCACTGCCACAGAAAATAAAGATGGGAGAAGTGACAAGCTTCCTCCTGGGCAGGTGCCATGGTATAGCTGCCTGGAAGAATGGGACAGGACTTAAATTGGAAGATTTCCGGAGGGCAGAGGGGGAGGGAAGAGTGTCAGAGCAGAATGAATGGGCTGGAGTGAAAGATCCAGGATGACGGACATTTACACCCAATCTCTCCTAGTGTCCCCTTTTCTAGACAAGCTCATGCCCACGTTTCATTTAGTGGAGGGGAGAAAGAGAAAGAAAATGTGGGATTGTGTGGTTAAGGCTGGGAATGCAGGGACAGGGATTCTGCTCTCAACACTCTCACCAGCTCTATTATGTGACCTTGAGCAAGTCACCAAATCTTTGCCTGTTTCCCCATCTGGAAAATGGGGTCATAGCTCCTGCCTGGCACGGCTGTTAAGAGGGATAATGTAGTGTAAGTTACTAGAAGGTGCCTTAGAAGAGTGAGGTATCTGCAGAATACTCAAAACAAAAATAAAAAGTGAAGCAAGGGCACAAACTCCAATGCCAGGGATATTTCCTGTTCGGAGTATGCAGAAAGTTACGGTAACTGCAGACAAAAGGGGGTTTGAATTTTTAAATGGTCATCACTGAAGATGTCTAGAAGCCCTTGAAACTTCCAGTTACCCTGTGTCACAGGTGGTTCAATCCCTGCACACCTGTAAGATAAACCCGAGAAAGGAAGAATAAGCTTCACCCCTCCCGTGACACTCCCTACCGGCACGAAAAGTTCCCTTCCCCAGACTGTGAAATAAAATAATGCCCCCTCCTTCAGCTCAGGAAAGCTGTGCCCATCCTCCTCTGCCAGTTGGCTGTGAGGATTAAGATTCATTTCAAATGAAGTTTTCATTATTTTCTGCTCTCCTCCTTCATTCCCAAACTCATTTCCATTACAAAAAAATTAAACAAAAGCCGCTTTTTGAATCTCCACTCATTACTCCCATTACATTTGTTAACATCATTATCTTCAGCCGAAGATGGCAACTATTATCAAATGTTGCAGAGCTTTTGTAGACCTCTCGCTATATTACTCAGGAAAATTGCTTTAATGCGTATGCTTTTAGTGGTTTAAAAAAAAAAAAAAAACCAGCCATGGCATTAGAAGCCATAAAATGCTGCACTTTTTTATCTCCCTGATAATACACGTATTTTCCCCTTTACATTGAAATATAAATATATTTGTTATGCAGGGCATAAAAGCTTCTGGGGGAACATTTACGAGCGGATGATTCCCGCTAGCTGACCCCCAACTCACTAGTAGCCACTCTCTACAATTCCTCTCATCTCCAAAACCCCCTTCTTTTTGGTAGAAGTATTAAGTATTAGGTTGGATTCAAAGGAAGAAAACTCTGTTCTTTTGGGGGGGGGGGGAAGGGGTGCTTTTCCTCCAGATTTCCGCAAAATAGATTTTGTTCTCACTGATTTAAACTGGAAAGCAGATAAAGTGCTAACAGCTCCTGTAGTAGCTGCTGAATTTCTACATTCGGAAGGGAAAACGCCAGTCTCTCTGAAGGCAATGGCACAGCTTGAAAACGCTGGTGCAGGGCGAGGGAGGTGGGGAAGGATTACAGAGCCAGCCTGAAAAGCCATGGGTTACTCTGAACAATACCGTGCGGGGCGGGGGTTAAGGAGGGTTTACTGGGGGCCGGTTGTCTTTAGAGAGAAAAGCAGTGAGCATCGCTGGGACGGAGGGTGTTCACCTGCTTTTGACTTTTTTTAAAAACAGGGATGGACATTTATTAAAATATTAAAACCCTGCAATTCCAAACTCTTCCTACTGCCCTTATGGGAGGAGAACTGGCAAGCTCCCTCGGGCTCCATTTAAAGCCCTTGAAATCAGCTACGGCCTAGTCTACCCGGTTCTGTTTTGCCCACACAGAGAAGGCTGGAATGTTCAAGGGTGCTCAGGCACTCGACGCCCATCAACAGTCACTGGGACTTGTGCTCCTAAGTCACTTGGGCACTTCTGAGCACCTCACTCCCTTGGTTCCTTTTGCAAATCCCAGCAGGGTTTTCGCTCCTGGCTCACTCTTTCAGAGTAAGGAGCAGAGCACAGCAAACGCAGCTCTGGACTCAGAGACACCGCAAGGGTAGAACACGAGGCACAGCATTCCCCACTCACCGAAACACAGACTAGCCGCTGCCTCTCAGCGGCAGGTGGGGGGACTCGCCTGCCTTTAAAACGTGCCCGGGCACAGAGCACAGGGCACAGCCTCCTACAGACAGCACGATACTCACACTGTCCCTTGACCCCGGCAGGATCATTCCCGGCAGCCTTTTCTCCTCCTATTCTCTGTCCAGGGTAGTTTTAAAGCATCCCCAGCTATGGGACATGCCCTCGGCCCTGCGGAAGACTATGGCCTAGGCTAACAGCTCATGCCATTATGATTTCCCGCCCCCTCCGATAGCCTATGTTTCCTGTTACTCCTTTTCATCCTGCTCCACCTCACTGTCCCTCTCGCATTCCACACTTTGTGCTCAATGCCACTGCAGCCAGAGCTCGGGAACCCTGCTGCCGGGAAACAAGCATGGGCTAGCAGACAAGACATCAGAGTAGGAACCAAGAGAGACAGGTTCTGCTCCCAGCTCTGCCACTGACCTGCTGCATCCCCTTGGCCAAATCCTTTAAGTGCCCCTATTTCCTCTCCCCATCATAGAATACCAGGGTTGGAAGGGACCTCAGGAGGTCATCTAGTCCAACCCCCTGCTCAAAGCAGGGCCGACCCCAACTAAATCATCCCAGCCAGGACCAATCCCCAACTAAATCAACCCCCCTTTTGTCTTGTCTGCTTAGATTTTACACATCCCCTCTTCACTGGAGCTGGAGATGGAATTTCCAGCTGAGACACACATACCCGCACTGGCTCTGGTCAAGCTAAAAAGCGAAGAGTCGCCATGGCACTGTAATCCGTCCTGAGTGTCCGCCCTGAGTCTCCGATGGGATCATACTTGGGTGGCTAGTTCGTTCCGCTGCTTGAGCCATCCAGCTCCTCTCTGGCTTTAGCTCTCGAGCTTGATCAGAGCTGGCACCCATATGTCTGCTTGACCTGGCACGTATCGCTCTGGCTCCGGCGTAGACGTGGCCTAAGATGCACAGCTCAGCGAGGCCCCAGATCTTGGTTGCAGCCTCTCCACACGTGATTTGCCAAACAACAATTTGTCAGAGAAGAGCCCAACATGGTTTAGGGGAGCAAGCAAAGGGAAAGTATCACAGTGGATTACTCTAGAAAGCTTGGCCCCCGAGCGGCTCAGCCACACAGTTCAGGAAGGTCCATTATCTCTACAGGTGTCTCACGTCTTGGTTAACAATTCCCTGGGTCTAATCACAGCGCACACATCTGCTGGTCTCCATACAGCTTGCTTTCAACTGGCAACCCACAAAGATAACCTTCAGTGCACTGAGAACATCCTTCCTCAGCCCAGCCATCAGGAGGGAGACTAAAATAGAGAGCAGGATAGAGATCTGTGGAAACTCACCAGAATTAGGAGATGGAAGACTCAGTATTGCAGACGGGAAGCAGGGGACAGTGGTGATGGCGGGAGGTGGGGGGCTTCTAACTTTGTTCTAACAACGAATCATGTTTCTCTGTGACCACCATTAAAACACAGGCCTCCAAACGCAGTTGCCTGGAAGCACAAAGAAAGCTGAAATCGACACAGCGAAGGTGGCAAATAGGAAGGCACAGTGTGAACCACTGGGATAGGGAGGTACCTCTGTCGCCTGGGGGCAGGACCAGAGCAACACGCTACAATTAAATCAGTCAAAAAGCTTTAGGGAGCCTGCTCACGGCCACAGCAATTAGGCAACCGCAATAGATGGGCACACTCAGCCCCACAGGCAGTGCCGTGGATCTGCATGGGGGCTCACGAGGGTGAATTCCTGTCTGCAGAGCACTCTGAGATCCCGGGAAGAGGGCTAGAAAAAGGCAGGGGGCTCAGAGTTTTCTTCCAACCTGGTTACGTGGAATGTGTCACGCCACTCTTCTCGCTCATCTCCTGGTCTCTGGCCTGGAAGTGCCCACATCTGGAGGGTTTATTTTAAAACAGATGCAACAAGACGACTATGCAATCCCTATGCCCCAACCCCTCGGATCAGAGAGATCCTGCCTGTCACGCTCACCGGCCTCATGCGCCGCCAACCACAACGGGGCAAGTCAGGAAGGGAGACGTCACTTGTGTACAAGAGAAGGGGTGTGGGGGAGCTCATACAGGTGGCTGCAGCGTCCACGGGTGGGGGAGGAGACTCAGGCCTAGTCTCTACTGTGAGCATGTTTTGAAGCTGGTGCAAACCCATGTGGATGCTCCTAAATCAGCACAAGCCAGTGTTAAATCGATTTACAAGTGCCCACACAGGGATTCACACCCATTTAATCAAATCTAACTAAAATCCTTGTTTAAATAAAGTGCTGCAACCCATTACATAGACGGGGCCTTAACCTTCCCTGCCAAGGGCCGGACTGACTGCAGGCAAGTTCACAAGAAGCTGGAAGTGGCTCTTTGTTTTGCAAGTGGCACTCAGAGATTTGTCTTCCTTCGCCTCTAAAAGCCAAACCCAGAACTGGTCTGAATCAACATGGAAACCAACCCTTGCATTCTAGTTTCAGGAACCATGATGAACTGGCCGTTGCCTTATGCTGCACCAGACATGTCTGTTTGACCAAGGTGTGTGAGAGAGAAACAGCAAAGTGTTTGGGTCCAGGAGGAAAGCCCCACTCCCCACCCCGAAAGCCATGGGTTCCTGCAAACGGGGTGAGTGGATTTATAGTGGCTATAAAAGGAGGTCAGGGATTGACTGGGTTTAATAGATCAATTAAACAAAAACAAACAACGAATATAAAAATTTACGATCTGTCACCTGTTCAGTTGTGCCCCATGCAGAGCTGTGACAGCTCCAGCTCAGTCCATTCATCTCGCATCCCAACAAGGCTAAAACGGCCACTCAACCCCTTCCTTCGGGGAGCTGGCAGATCCTCAAACCACCCCAGAGCAGGAGGGACAAACGGTGTGGGAGCACTGGGACCACCAGCACACCGAGTGCCCAGCATTCCCTGGACATAGGCAGGAAACGTGAAGGCTGGAGAATATTACACCTTGAGGAGCTATCGCTAAGAATAGTGGCCCCATCTGCTCTGCATGCAAGTTAAGGAACCCATAGGCCCCCTAGCCCCATCGGCACCATCCCCACCACTCTGCTGCTTGAAGTGCATGTAGTCGGAATATTCCACCCCAGGGGCAGCTGCATTTCAGTGGGAGTCTAGGCTGGAAAATGCTTTAGAATTTTTGGGAATGCAAGGGGCCCTATAACACACTGCAGAAAGAAACCATCTGTAGACAGTTGAGTGTGTGTGTGTGGGGGGGGGGTCGATGAAACAACATTTTTGAACCCATATTCTTGCCTCATGTTTCCTAAATGGCAGATTTCCTTCCTAAGGAAGGGGACCTTGAACCAGAGTCTGTGTCTGAGAGAGAGAGAGAGACGCGCACGCAACGTAGAATCGCTGTGTACCTCTGGGGAGATAGAGCCAGTTCATTACAGAATAATGAAGCCCCAGTGGATTTCACAGCATGCGTTGGAGTGAACTGGATTGGTCCGTTTATGTTAGGACAATCCTAGCTGTAGAATAAATAACAATAATAGCAAACTTACAAGACAGACAACATGGAGGTGCTAACCTCTGCCAGAAACGAATAAATTAAAAAAACACGGCTCTCCTGAAACATAGGCCAAGTAAGGCTCTGCGACAGCACATCAAGAGATATCAAAGTGACCTGCTTTAACCATGCCCAGGATATAAATTCATGATTGGTCACACAGCCCAGGAGACACAGCAAATAGATTTAAATTGCTTTATTTTCCATCAGGCTTTTGGTGTAGATTTATGCTGTCCAAACAATTAGGGCTTTATCTCCATCACACAGCAGCATTAGCTGTGATTCATTGTGTTTCACTGTTGTTTCATAAATATTATATATATTTTATTGAAAGGGGAAAATCCAGCCATTCAAATCTCGGAGGAAATCAGCCCAATAAGACACTCCCTCGCCAGGATGATGAAGGCAGAGGCATTTGGTTAAATCTGCTACTGATGACAACAAATCATCTCCAAAGATGTCTCTGGCATTTGGTAACAGTTGCCATATCACGGTCATTAGGGGGGAAAAAAGGGGTGCCTTTTTGGCAGCTGGTGGGGAGAAAAATCAGAGAGATCTATTCAAATAAAGAGTGCAGAGCTTGGTAGGAGAGGAAAGAGCCAAGAACCACAGAGGACATGCATCTGGAAGGACTGAGCCAAGTCCAATGAAATCCATCGAATGGGCCCTCCACAAACAGAACTGAGATTGCCACCTGTAAAGGATTTTAATACAACTTTAATTCCCTGGGTGCAAAGCCTCTCCCTTGCACTGATTCCCTGTGCACCCATGGCCAGGTCACTTCCCCCCTTTGACACTGTTTGCCCCGCAGTAAACAAAGACGATCTCTCTCTTGCAAGAGAACTACAAGGTTGAAAACCTTTACAAGCTGCTTTGAGTGCCCCAGATGAAAAGCACTCTAGTTCTGCCAGGCCCCTACAGAAGGGCAAGCTCCGCCTTTTGCTTGGTGTTCCCAAAGCCAGGCCGGGGGGGGCTCCCATACTTCATCCCCAGTCATGAGAAAAATTGCTGACCAGTGAGAACAGCAAGATGCCTCTAGGTCTAAACTCTCTGGAAAATGAGAACAAGCTGCCACTGCCCAATTCCCACCACGCCACTCCCGCTCCGCACCCTAAAGAGCCAAATGAAGGTATGCGAGAGACTCAAGCTGAGGTGGAGTTAAAAGGACTGTTGTCCATTCTGTATTTAACAGGCACTTCACCACCATTTCTAACTCATTTGATGCTACGAGGCGTTCCCCTCACAGCTCTGGGTGGCTGCCAGACTGACGTGAAGAGGTCACCAATGAGTTTCACAAGCTTCTTCTAGTGTAACACCAAGACTCTTTACCCTCCACCCCTTTAACGTGGAAACCAGCAGCAGGGCTTCTAGCAAGCGGTTCGCACCCACACGGCAGGAATGACGGCACGGTTCCTGCCGCCAGCATCGAACGCATCAGAGGAAGAAGATTCTACTCCAATCCTTGCCTGAGCAGGGTGGAATCCCCACCTAGCCAACATAATACAGTGCAACTGGCCTGAGCCAAAAGACCCAGGTGCGGTGGTATCGTATCTCCACATAGAATCGCTAGATATTGTGGGACACGTCACGCTGGAATTCCACTGGGGAAGATCACAGCGAGTACCATGAAATGAACTGCCGCCACCTGTGAGTGAGTGTGCATGATGCATGTACGGTATGCCATATCTATAGCTCTTGTTCAAACAATGGGCCAGGCTAGGATATCTGATTATACCCTAGTAACGCTTGTGTGATGCTACCCGTCTATGGAATCAGGCCAAAAGGCGGAGTGACTTTACCTGAAGAGGTCAGTAATAATCTCCCCGCAGTGAGCGGCTCGGAGGGTTGTTTTGCTATTAAATAAAGGAAACGATGCAGGTGAACGAGGAACAACAGAGATACGGGCACAATGCCATAGAGAGACAATCCAAGAGCAGCTATGGCACCGAGGGTGATTATCTGTATTTATAGAATTACATGGAGGGATCGTATGCTCTTTGTGGCAGGGAACATGCCTTGATTTGTAAAGTGTCCTGGAAGTTTGCAGCACTTTATATCAAACGAGTTTCTAACTATATCTGCACAGAACGAGAATGGGCATGGCTTAAAAACAAAGATTGCAGACAAGCCCAAGAAAACAAGGCAAGTCACAGTTCAAGACAAAATCTCAATCCAGGGGCTTGGACACCTTACAAGGTAAATAAAGGTGTAAGACCCAGGGACACACATACGAAACCCACTCCAGATGCCTTATCAACGGCCTTCATGTGTTCCACACATTCTCGGGAAAGCAGATGCCATATGTCTGAGGGTTAACGTTTTAATGACCGCTTCCCCTCCAGGCACAGCTAGGGCAGACATCTAAACACAACAATACACATCAATTGTTAATAGACTAGGGGTATAGGGGAAATCAATACAATATTTTTATAAAGGCTCAGATTACAGCAAAGCTGCCCCTGTACGCAAAACAGCGGGGAAGGGATCAATAGGATATCAGTTTTCTGCAGGTTTCAGAGTAACAGCCGTGTTAGTCTGTATTCGCAAAAAGAAAAGGAGGACTTGTGGCACCTTAGAGACTAACCAATTTATTTGAGCATAAGCTTTCGTGAGCTACAGCTCACTTCATCGCTCAAATAAATTGGTTAGTCTCCAGTTTTCTGCATTAATGCAAAGGCAGGAGTGAAAGGCTGTCCAGGGCAGGAGTGAAAGGCTTTTGCAGGTGCAGGAGACTTGTTCCTCAATTTCTTCATTGCAAGCAAATACTTTGTGCTGCTGAGAGAGTAGAAACTCATGACACACAAGAGGGAAGGTACTGAAGGGGCTGCAGGTTAGTAGTTGGGGAAGGGAGTTCTCTACGTGCCTGAGACACCCTGGGCAAATTACCGCTCACTTCTGCACCTCCACATCTGTAGAGCAGGGCGCATGGTTTAATTCACCCCACACAAGCACGGAGTGAGATTTTAATCAACTGATGTTTCTGAACGTCTCCCCGAGATTCCATGACCAAAAAGGCTACAGGAGTGTATGTATTCATACCCACACCCCTCTCGGATTAGCTACACTCCTTTGCCTTCCACTCAGAAATCCTGCCAACTCTAGAGCACAGATCAGAGTTCAACCTTTCACTGCGCTCAAACCACATGTGGGGCCCCTGCAGATTTCAGTGGAACGTCAGCACTTTAGGACATAGATGGGGTTGGACACAATGTTAACAACCAAAACCGTGTCTTTCACCACATCCGACAGAGCGCTGAGTGCTCTGCCAGCAGCCAGGAGAATGGTTTGGCTCCATCCACCCTACACCTCACTTCCCCACCTGGCAGGTCACTCCACGGCCCACACTGGCACTGCTCCGAGGCGCTCCATCCCACCAAACTGTGCACGCAGGCAGAACACGTGCCAAGGAAATGTCCTGGTTCCACCACCGGTGCCACTTTGTGCTTTGTCTGTCTCTTTATTTTATTGACTAAATAATGAGCCAGGGAAGCTCCACTGGGACAGAATCGCATTGGCTGGAGAGCCCTGACAGCAAGCCACAGACACACACACCATGCAACGGAGCAATACCACATCACAGGACGTTTGCCTAGCAGACTCAAAGAAAGAAGAGATCCCCCTGGCCCCCTTCGTTGCTCACTACTCCGCAGATACAGACTCCAGGAGAGCTGCAGGGACTGGCACATGCTGCAGTGTGCTGGTTTGGTTCCATGAGGTTTGAAACGTGCCCACAGGAAAGCGAAGCTGGATAGCTCTGGAGTCTGGAGACAAGCCGTGGATCCTTGCGGTCTTCAGGTCCAGCAGTTCAAATCCAGGCCTCATCTGCTGTGGCAGGAGGAGGAGTCAGGACAAAAATAATTAAAATAAAAAGTAAGGGCAAGACACCCAATACACTGTCTAGGCAGAGGAGAAGGGACAAGATGGACGCTCCAGAAGCGCCAGGTTTTGCGTCTGTGATGTAACTAACCCAGCTGGTACCCACTCAACTGGCTTCTGCGCTGTTGGTCCAGGCGTAACCCGGACAGTTTTTTTCATTTTACGGATTCACTCACTCTGTGCATAAAACATTTTCTTGGCATCCTTGGGACTTCGCCACAAACTCTTATATTGTCTATTGTACCACAGCACTACGGACCCCTAGTCCTGGGCCAGGACCCCATTGGCCTGGGTGCTGGACACACCAATTCACTCAAGAGATGAAAGTCACCCGCTTCTAAGGGAAGAGGAGGAAGAAGGTGGGGGCAGGGCATGAAAGGTCCCCTACTCTAAGTCGTGCTGCATTCAGGGCAGCTAGCCTCTGGACACACAGGAAACCCTCAATGACGATAGACGGAGCCCAAGTTTCGGGGACCGAATCATACGGACAGACATACGCATGTGGGGCCCTTAGTGAAGACATCCAGAGTCTGCCACAAAACAAGCAAATCAAAGCTCCTCTCTTCCAGCCGTATTTACATCCTCATTTCCACCATCCTGGCCCTTTCCCGTCACACACAGCTCTGCCAGGACCCCTCAACTCTGAGTTCTTGCTGCTGCAGTTGGATTGCAGAGTCAGGGCAATAACCAGCCACAGGCAAAGCTGCCAGAGATTTGGATTGGATCTTGTGCAGCACCCAACCTTTCTGCAAACCTCCTGAGACTCTGCAGTGCTCAAGCCTACAGGGTCTCCCACAACACACTCATACTGCGCCTCCTCCCAGAGCAGGCTAGACTATCAATGGGCATTTCTGCACGTCCAGGCCCAACCCCAACACAAATGCAAAGACAGGCAGTACGCCGAGGCTGGGAGAGGCAGAACCAGACGTCAACCCTCCAAGACGATTCCGTTCTAGTTTGTAGGATTTGTTATTACTCCCCCGAATAGCACCATCTCACGGCTCTCCCAGCTCCCAGGTTCGGCTGCTGATCATTCTTTGTTTGTACTGCAGTAGCACCCAGGGGCTCCCAAACAAGATGGTGCTGTGCAGCTATGCAGGCAGATATAGCACACAGTTCCTCCTCACCCACCCTTACTAGTCGCTATTGTAATTAAGCCAGATTATTTTTTCACGTGGTCACAGGGTTCACTCTCTGTGAGCAGCAGCACCTCCTGCTGGCCATCCTGGGGGTTAGCACTGCCCGCTTGCACTCTCCCTCTGGTGTGGTGGTCTCCCATCTTGTCTCACTCTGCTGCCCCACTTACTCCCAAGATGCAGCTTCCTCTCTGGGGCTCGGCCCTCTGGCCAGGTCACTAAAGTCCTCCCCTTGTGGGAAATTCACAGTCTTTCCAGACTGGCGGTCTGGTGTCTCCAATGCTCTTTGCCACTCCCCAGGGGCTGGCAGGGGAACCCAGGCCCGCCCTTGACACTGGGTTCCAGCCCAGAGACCCTGTAACAAGCAGACACAGCCCCTGTATAGTCCTACCTCTTGCTACTGTTTTCCTGGGCTTCCCCCTACTTATCTGGCTTCTCCCGCTCTGGGTTTGCCAGCCTCCAACTCCCTCCACGCAGGGAGCGACTGACACCTACTTCCCTGCAGCCTTCCGCAGAAGCAGCAGTCCCCTCTCTGCAGCCAGCTACCTGCCTGTTCCTGCACAAGTGAGCCTGTCCTTAATTAGCTGCCTCCACCCTAAGTCTCCTCTGCTTGCAGCCTAATTAGCTGATTGGGCCCACCCGGCCTAGTTCAGCTCTTGCAGGGAGAACACCCCCATCACACACATGCAGAGCAGATATGTTTCTAGGTAAACTCCACTTGTAGGAGGATCTCCAGGCCTCATTTTCATCCCAGTCCCTCCCTCCCACCCCCATGATTTCACAGTTTTCTGTTTGTGCCTTTTCCCCAAACACTCACCAACAAATCCTTTAACACCACAACACACACAAGACTTACACCCATGTGACCACCATAGTTATTTCACTTGAATTCACATGAAAGGTCCACAACACCTTCTGCTCTGTGTCACCTAACACATGAACTGGGGTCACCCAATGTAATTAATGGGCAGCAGATTTCTCCCTCACACATACACACACACACACACACACACAGAGTCAAGCTGCAGAATTCATTGCCAGCTGATGCTGTGAAGGCCAAGAGTATAACTAGGTTAAAAAAAGAATCAGACAAGCTCATGGAGAATAGGTCCATTAATGGCTATTAGCCCAGACTGGCAGAGAAGCAACCCTATGCTCCGGGTGTCCCTGTCCTGCCAAAAATACAAGATACTGGGCTAAGACGGACCATTGGTCTGACCCAGTACAGCCCTGAACTAGAAAAATGGGCAAACAACATGCAACTGCTCATTGCTGAAAAATCCACCCTAGCTGCTTGTTACATTACAGCCTACTCTAATTACGTTAGGAAGACTGTCATAAATATAAAGGGAAGGGTAAACCCCTTTAAAATCCCTCCTGGCCAGAGGAAATCTCCTCTCACCTGTAAAGGGTTAAGAAGCTAAAGGTAACCTCGCTGGCACCTGACCAAAATGACCAATGAGGAGACAAGATACTTTCAAAAGCTGGGAGGAGGGAGAGAAACAAAGGGTATGTGTGTCTGTCTATATTTTGTCTTTGCCGGGGATAGACCAGGAATGAGGCCTTAGAACTTTTAGTAAGTAATCTAGCTAGGTACGTGTTAGATTATCATTTCTTTAAATGGCTGAGAAAAGAATTGTGCTGAATAGAATAACTATTTCTGTCTGTGTATCTTTTTTGTAACTTAAGGTTTTTGCCTAGAGGGGTTCTCTATGTTTTGAATCTAATTACCCTGTAAGGTATCTACCATCCTGATTTTACAGGGGGGATTTTTTTTTATTTCTATTTACTTCTATTTCTATTAAAAGTCTTTTTGTAAGAAAACTGAATGCTTTTTCATTGTTCTCAGATCCAAGGGTTTGGGTCTGTGGTCACCTATGCAAATTGGTGAGGCTTTTTATCCAACATTTCCCTGGAAAGGGGGGTGCAAGTGTTGGGAGGATTGTTCATTGTTCTTAAGATCCAAGGGTCTGGGTCTGTAGTCACCTAGGCAAACTGGTGAGGCTTTTTACCAAACCTTGTCCAGGAAGTGGGGTGCAAGGTTTTGGGAAGTATTTTGGGGGGAAAGACGTGTCCAAACAGCTCTTCCCCAGTAACCAGTATTTGTTTGGTGGTGGTAGCGGCCAATCCAAGGACAAAAGGGTGGAATATTTTGTACCTTGGGGAAGTTTTGACCTAAGTTGGTAAAGATAAGGTTAGGAGGTTTTTCATGCAGGTCCCCACATCTGTATCCTAGAGTTCAGAGTGGGGGAGGAACCTTGACAAAGACAACGGAGAAATTCCCAGTGTGTGTTAGAGCTCACAAATGTACAAGTAGAACTTCTTGTGTCCGCCTAGATAGACACAAATGACATTCGAATCAAACGGACATTGCATTAAATGACACAACAAGCAATTCCAGTGGTGTCACCAATTTTCACAGCCTCCAGCAGAGCTTTGCTCCAGCATGAGATGGGGATTTCAGACAAAGGTAGCTCCAAGTGATCTGAGTCAGCCTGGAACAAGGTCACAGGATCTGGTGGATGCAAAGCAATAACTAGCATGAAACTTCAAATTTTCAGCCACTGTCAGAATTCCCCCACCCACTTCTTGCTGCTGTCGGAGGGAGCTGAATACCTGTGCTTCTCCAGAAACTAGCAGCACGAGTCTCATTGCTCAGATACGGTCAGTCCAGTTATGGGCTCAGATACGGTCAGTCCAGTTCTTCCAGAAACCCACCTAATCCAAAGACTGGAATCTGCAGGGCCTTGGGATAGGTTCTCTAATTCAAGCAGCAAGAGAGGACCCAATCTCTTTGGAGGTGCCAAGAAAAAATTCTCTAAACTTGGTTCCACTTAGTTTTTGGACCTCACAATCCTGACAGAAGATCTTGCCCTGTAGGCTGGGCCCACATAGGGATATTCAACCTGCCCCAAAGTTGGAAGGGCAAATACACAAAGAGCAGCTAAATATAGTTTTAGTCTGAGTGATTTACCTCACAGTAAGAGAAGCAGAAAGCCACAAGACAAAAACCCTTTCCCCATGGAGAACAGTGTATTTTTCCTCTGAAACATGCCTGAGCAGCTGAGAACAAAATGGCTGCTGTCTTCTAGCTCATGTGGAGTTGTAAGAAATGTAAAGGCACAAGACACAAACCAAAGAAACCGCAGTGTCATAGCTACAGCCGCCAGGTACAAAACCCCTAAGGTCATGTGGACACAGGATGGTCTTCCCACACACACACCCCTACTTTGATGCTGTATCACCACATCCCTGAACACCAGTGAAGCCATGACAGGACAACTGAGAAAACCAGCACCTCTACTTTCTGGTTTCAGTGTAGGCCAGCCCAGGGGGGTCTCCCTCACTAGTGAACAGTATTTATTTTGCCTCTCTAAACTTGCACGCATGGAAATAGTGTTCCCTGTAGCAACTGAATGCACCATTTGAGAAAGGGCCCCAAGAAACGGAGCAGAAAACTATGCAAGTTCCAAACCATGAGCAGCAACATGCCTGCTCTCAGTTCTACTGCACTTCGCTAGCACCTTACATCCAAGGATTTCGCACAGCACAGCCCTCAAGGGAAAGGTCACACTTTACACCAAGAGGAACGGAGGCACAGGTATGGAGAGGGTAAGCGACTCACCCAAAGCCATGCAGTGAATTAGTGGGGCGGGGGGGGGGGGGATCAGAAATACAGCCCCGAAGTCATGACCCCAAGGTCTCTGTTTCAAGCACTAGCCAATACTCTTCCTTTACACAGGAGGCTTTTCTGACCTAATTCACAGAGGTTTCATGGCTGAAACATAGGGCACAATAAAAATGCAACCAAATATTAATAAGGCTCAACAACTCCAACAGATCTGCACCAAGTGCTTCTTTTCAAAGATTTTGTTCTTTACAATACCGTGACACTGACTAACCTTTCCTGGTGTGGTATTTATTTCACTTGCCTTGAAACGGGAACGGCAGGCACTTAGGTAAATGGATTGAAAAGTTGTCTAGTTGCACTGAAGCTTGTGTAAGTCGTTCTCTATCCTCTGTAGAAATGCTCTTCTATAAACTGCCTTCACGTGCTCGTCGCGAGCAGCACACGCCACTGTGGCTCACGTGCCGCAGCAAGGCCGCCAAGGGACTGTTTTCCCTCCCCCATGGGGGGGAAGCACACCACATCTCAGGCCTCAGTAGAGCATCAAGGCACGAGGGCCCTTTCGCCCTTACGACCGGAGGCCATCAGATCCGGCACCTGATGCCTGCAAATACACCTTGCTCTCTTACGAGAGCCACCAAGAGACTTAGCCACACGGTCCCCGTTACAACTCTGGCCAGTTAGTGGTACTTTCCTTAACAAGGTAATTCATGTAAAGGCCTCTGCCCATGTGCACTCTGGTTCTCAGCACAGTCACACCTCATCTGTTCCTCTCACCACTCCATTTTCTATTGCAATTTACCTTACAAATGGCACTGGGAGTTTGTTCTTTTAAACAGGTTCCTCTTCCTTTTTATCAGGGATTCAGTCAGTGCCTTCGGGGCCTTCCTGGATGGGTTTGCTCTACAGTCCTCCAAACAGACGTCCTTGAAAAGCTTCTTCTCAGTGGAGGCCACATTAACATGTGCTCCCTGGGGTGGGAGCGATCCAGCCCAAGGTAAAGCCAGAGCTCTCTCTGGGCCACCCTGCAGGGGACATGGGTTGCTGCCAAACATCCTCACCCTGATCCACAGGATAGGGAGAAGATTTGACCCCAAACCGCAGGCTCTAGGGCATCTACCACAAGTACTCCCCAGCTCCACTGGTTCCTCTAGGATCCCATCCCTTTAAGGGGCATTTCCCCAGCACAGAGAAGACTAACCAGCACAAAGGCACTCTCAGTGCAGCATAAGTGTCTCCACATGGGGAGCTAGCGCGGAATAGCTGCTCTGCTTTAAATTAACATCCTAGTGATTTTGCACCAGCCCTCCCGTCAACCCAGCACTGTCTCTGCCGGTTTGGTGGCTTTCCTGAACACCGTAGTTATACCGACACAAATCTCCGGTGTAGACCAAGCCTAAGGGTTCACCCGGGGAACTATTCTGCAATAGCAATTCTCGGCTCTTTCCACATAGAAAGATTGCACTTAAATTGCACATCCTTCAACCCCAACTCAGCCCTTCCCTCTGCTACCTCGGACCAGAGAGTCTGGGGCAGGCAGCTTCTGCAGAAGTGACTCCACAGGGAGAGGTTCCTCTGCCCCAGGAGATGTGGGCTGAGGAGGGAGAAGCCAGTAACTCAGTATTAATAGCAATAACCACATTCAAGTTTGTCTCCTTTATTTTCTTGCTAGAGCCCCTTTTATCCATCTTCATCCAGAGCAAGCCGAGTACTGGGGAGTCTCCGGCAAGAGAAGTCTCCTGTACTGCAAGCCTGATTTGCATGACTGAGCCCAGCACAGCAAGCGCAAACCCAGTTCTCTTTAAAAATTGCATGGAGGAAACGCAGGAGCATCGAGAGATGGGGAAGGATACACAAACATACAGGGGGCGTGGGGAGAGGGGAAATCAGGTGAATCAGTGTGATACATGTTGGAAATAACAGGTGCAACTCAGCAAGGATTGATTGTTTCAGAGCTGCTCTCAGTGGAAAGCAACAGCGCAGAGAACGGAGGCTCCAGAACGGAATATTAAACACTGCAGAAATAAAACGTATTGCTCAGGAGACACTGTAACAAGGCTGAAACCCAGCATGGTGCAGCCTTCAAATGAAATGGAGATGAGATTCAAATGAACTGCTCTCTCTTAAGGGAATTTCTGGCTATTTAAAAACGCAGTGTAAAAGAGATCCTTCCTGGCCTCGCCTGGCATGACCACATCGTGCTGCCAAGCCCTGGGAGCCCACTGCAGGACACATGCAGAGAGAGATCCAGTCCAAGCTCCGTCCCTCCCCGGGGCAGCAGCTGCCACTCAGCTCCATGTGGACACAAATCCTGTTCCAGCTCTGCCCTTTATCCCAAATGAACTAGCGGAGTGAGGGAGCCCCCATCTGACACCAGAGCAGACTACAGGAGCTCACTGGTAAATCCCAGACAGGCATTCTGCTCCCCTTTGAATTAGATTCTGCTACTAGAGTGCTAGCCAGAAATTATCTTACTTTCCCCTCTGTCCACATTTATTTCCTCCTTTGTTCTAATGGAGCAAGTTTCAGATGAGAAGTTGAACACAAGACTGCTGGATAGCAAAGAGGGCAACTCTGCCCTGGGTTATATTCACGCTCCTCTCCTCCCCCACAGCAAATATTCTTCAGTATGCACAGCTGATCCACACCCATGTGACTCTCCAACACCCTTCCCTTGGTTTCTCCCTCTCCCCTCCTTGCCGCTGCTCTGCAAACGTTGGTGAAGCTGCAAAGACATTTACTGGCTGAAGTGAGCTGTAGCTCACGAAAGCTCATGCTCAAATAAATTGGTTAGTCTCTAAGGTGCCACAAGTACTCCTTTTCTTTTTGCGAATACAGACTAACACGGCTGTTACTCTGAAATAGGTCTAGCTGCCTGTCCCGTACCCACCAGTTTGTTTCGCAATGGCCATAACTTAAAGGCCATTTGTGCACCCGGAAGTCTTCATCTGAGGAAGGTGCCAGAGATGGATCATGCCCCATAGCCCAGTGTTTCCAGGTTGAGAGGTGGGAACACAGGAGGAGAGCTCTCAAATATGGAAAAAGCCACTGGAAAAAATATCAGGACCGAGCTTTGAGCACAGATATTTCTGATCAAACTGTGCCATTAGAAATAGCAGTGTGGCTAGCACCCAAGATTGCACTGCGAGTCACATGATAGTTGGTGTTCTTCTTAAAGCCCCAGCTCCTAGAGTTACGTGACTGCCTGGGAACCTCAGACTTTCATTAAAAAATTCTAGTGCTGGTTGGGATGAAAAGCTTGAGCATGTGACCCACATGCGACCCCAGGCCCAGGACCCAGAAGGCAAAGAACAAGAGCCTGCATTCACTTGTTTAATTTGTGATTTTTCAGGCCAATTCGAGATTTTTTAGCACTTGGGGTTGGCACCACAAATTTGCACTCCTGACCTTCCACTGGTTCCCCATGGGCAAATCATCCCCTCTCCTCCTGGAGCTGGAGCTGGAGCTGCCAGTGGTTCTGGGTTCAGAAAAGCTCTGAGCACGTTCTAGTAACACTTGGAGACAACTACACCTGGCTCTTACCCCTCTCACCCACCCCCTGAACCCTTTTCATTCTCCGACACAACCAGCTTGGTGAAACCACGTCTAGCCACATTACAGGCATTCCCCCACCCGGCTCACTGTTCTCAAAGCAGAGTTGGCTGGTCAGATTGTTTAACTCCTTAATGACTAAGATCCAATATTCTGCCCGGTCTGCTTCATTGCGATCAATATATTAAACAAGAAGTGTGGGGGGCGGGGAGCGGCGGAAGAGTACTTCTGGAGTTGTGCAAAGTGGCTCAGCAAAGCCCTGGTTTCACATTAGCTTGGCTTAGCTCAGTGATCTTACCAAGAACAGTCCATCAGCCAAGGTTTGGTTCATCTCTAACCCAGGCAACGGCTCACACTCCTCGGGAACGGAGCACGGAGTCTGGGCCATGCGTTTGGCAGGTGGGTTCCGCTGGGCAAGTTCTTCGGTGCCTAGGTTCTTTGCACCAAGCTCTAATTTTTTAACATGGCTACACATTGGCAATAAACATCCCGTAGACACACGTGCCTGCGGTGCAGACCAGAGCCGGTCGATCTTTTATTTTATTTTTTTATGATAAAGTATTTTCACTGAAAAATGTTTTTTGTAGAAATATTTCAGCAAACTTGTATTCAGGTTTTCTTAGGAAAACGAAAAAGTGTTTCAGGGTTTTTTGTTAACAAAACCCCAACATTTTTGGTGGGGAAAATCTCTTTTCCCAACCAGCACTAATGGAGATGACATGCCACCATGAGGGCATAAATGAGAGATGGTGAAAACTTGAGCCTTTTACCCAATGCCTTCTGAACTTTCGTAGCTTGGCTGGAAGGAACCTGGATCTGAAAAAAACCCAACTTGGTTTTGCAAAGCCAAGACAAGTTCATCTGCCCAGGTCCAACTCAAACTAAACCAAGCTGAGCAGAGCTCTGTTTGGCAGAATGTTTTTCATGGTCCATGTTTTGTTTTAGCCACTCTCTTCTCACTGCGCCCCCGAGCTCATACACATTTTCCTAGAATTATTTGGGCCATGTAAATCTAAATAATCTCTCCATAAACAAGCCCAAGCTGAGGAAGGGAAAAACAGACCCCTTCTTAAAATAAATAAAATATTGAAATAAGGGAATGTGTGTAACAAAGACAGACTGGATTAAGTCAGGGCAGGTGTGGGGGTCCCATGGCAACTCTCATATTTTTATTGATTTTTTTCCCTCCAACTCCCAGCTCATGGAGTCACGTCAATATAGGAAAATGTCAGCTTTGACTTAAAAATAAAAGTAAGTTTCCAACCCTCCTGGCTGAAGAGAGCTTGGGGGAAAAAAAAAGACAAACACCAGAAGGCTTCAGACACCAAAGAAAATTAACCAAACTTTTGTGAACATTTGGGGTGTGGGGCTTTTTTTATTATTATTTTTGCCTTTTTTTTTTTTTAAATCATCTCAGGATTTTTGGGACCTGACTCAGGATTTTTGGACAGTTGGGATTGGCAACATTGCCCTTTGTGAAAAATTTGTCACACTTTATAGTAAGGTTTCCTTTATATAAGGCTGCTAATAGATGTTTAATAAATGGTTGAATCAATTTTTAAGAGTCCAACAGGCCAAAAGTCTGTTTGCAACAGGAGTTCATAACCACCATTAACACGTACACACTCATATTTATAAACACTTCTAACAGGCAATATTGTCATGCACGTAGGCGCCTAAGTGTCATTGACTTTCAATGAGATTTAGGGCCCTAAGTGCCTAAGTCACTTGTGAAAATGGGACCTGGACTCCCAAGTCACTTAGGAGCCTTTGAAGATTTTACCCAGCACCTGTAAATCATTTATTAGCCTTTTATAAATGAACCCTAAATATCAAGTGTGACCACAAGCAGACTGTAAAGAATCAGTATCAATCTAGCATCTAGAAGTCGGAGGCTCCAGTTCAGCAGGGAACACCAGTGAGGCAGGGGTCTGTAGGATCGACGCCAACCACAACTAATCATCAGTGCTGGAACTAGGGGTGCTGCTGCACCCCCTGGCTTGAAGTGGTTTCCATTATATACAGGGTTTACAGTTTGGTTCAATGGCTCTCAGCACCCCCACTATACAAATCGTTTCCACCCCCCTGCAACTAATACAGCAGAATAGGGCACAAAACCAACACCCTGATACTCAAAAGGTGCAGAGTCCCCATTGAACGCAGGGCACGTTAGGGAGAAAGGAGGGGAAAGACAGAAAGCACATGAACACTGGCAGCTCTTTGGGGCAGGGCCTTTCATGTGTCATGTGCCTGTACAGCAACCAACACAATAGGGCCCAATCTTGCTGTGAGTCCTTTGTGCCATACCACAATAGAAGTGTTACATGATAATCGGGGAGCTCATTTCTAGCATGACAGCTTCGAGGCTTCATGCCTTACAAAATGGAACTCTGAGAAGGTTGGTATATTTGTAGAACTCACGCATGACTAAATCATGAGGAACAATCAGATCTTTTTCCAGATTCGGCAAACATCAGTATAATAAAAAAAAATTAATTATATGCTTGAAAACATGCACCAGAGCAATGCCCTGTATTTTCTCCTAATTGTTCTCTAAGCCTTACAGAGCCACATTTAAATAAAAATGAAGCAGTTATTTAGACTGCAATTAAAGATGGAGCAATTTATTTTTAAAAATAGGAATATCGTCAGCTGGTGCCAAGAAGAAGAAAAAGCCAAGGGGTATAAAGACCGAACTCACGGCAAGCCTGATGGATATGAAGGAATGCCACAAAGAACAGAAGCCTACGACCTCTCACAAAGTCAATCACAGACCTGCCCAGCTACTCCTTAGCTGCTTTCAAATCCAGGGCGCTGAACTTTAAACACACTCCTGGAGCTTATTGCCAAGAGTGCATGCACACTTCTGTACCTGTGCACACTCCACTCTGGGAGTGGGCATGAAATTTAATGTGCATGCTTTGGGAAGCACAGCCCTGCATGGTCTAGATTTGGTCGCACCTTGCACACTTCCCCGATGATTTACTGAACAAAACCAGACACCACGAGGGCACGGCCCTGCGGCTCAATATCGTGCTGGTGAATGGTGCTGGGCTGGCCACTCTGGAGACTGATGCACAATTTGTCGCCAGCACAAGCAGTGGCAATAGAAGCTCCCTCTTATAGCACTAGCCTAAGCTGGAAGGACTAGCTCTAACCGGGCGGAGGGCAGTTCAGCCCTTGGCTTCACTGCTGGAGGATGCCAGATGTGGGGAAAGGACCATGACGAGAGACTGAGTTTTGCATCTGGACACACCCACCAGAACACACCAACCAGCCATCAAAAAGGAACAGCTCTTGGTCTCTAGCTCTGGATTTGAGCTGACCGTTTCCAATCTCCAGAGATGTGTATAGGGAGAAGAGAGTTTGGTTCTTGGACTACGGGTGGTTTAATCCTTTCCCTTCTGACCTCAGCTCAGCTGGTTCACATCACTTCCTAACTGAGCGAAACCAACAAGGTCTCAGTTTCTCAGCTTATATTTGGTAGCATTATGAATACAGCTCAATAGACTATTGAGTAGTGAGGATGTATCTCCCTCCCCTCCATGTGCCTAATGCCACGTCCACAGGTCCCCTCGCCAGTTTAAGAAGTCCAATCCAACTAAGCAAGTTGGAAGCCCAGTGTCTCTATTGGGTTTCCTTCACAGAAGGACAAGACAGAGAGAAGAACATCCCTTCAGATAAAAACACTGCCACTGTTGCTCTGTTGGAAGGGGGGTCAGGGGGCGAAGTAACAAAAAACCCCTCTCTTTTCATAAAAGACTGAAGAATTTATAAGCCTGCAGCCGTTCACATCTGTCTCCTCATACAAAATGAAAGAGGCTTTGAAAAACAGAGAAGAGGAAATAAAGCAGAGGCTGTGCTGGGAAGTTGGCATCTCTGCTGCTGCCACGGTCACCCGAATAGAAATAACGACCGCACTTGTTCCTGCACCCGTGCTGGGAGGAGGGGTGAACACACACACACACACACAAAACTACACTAGCAGAGTGCAGCAACCCCACCACCCACGCACATCCCCGCTAGAAGCTAGAGACGCGATTTGTCCAGTTCCATTTCAAGCATATGTTACCATCTCTGTTGAATGCATCAGAGAGGATTGGGTAAAGCAGGTGGCATTAGCTCAGCACCATCTCAGTTCCCCTCCATCTAGCTCCGAGTCCTCCTCTCTATATCGTCCGGTAAGTCCCAAGCAGCACCTGACTTGGGCTCACAGAAGCACGGTTTGAAACTATTTTTGGCCTAGTGAGTTTGCAGGTTATTCATTGATTTTTTTGCCACCACAGAACGTTAGTAATTGTTGCTGCTGAGTCAACTAAGTTTCCCGTTCCTGGAGGGGAGCAGAGGAGGGCTCTCTAATGAAGCCCTGAGTTCAGGCAAGCTCGCGGATCCCTTCCGCAGGGCCAACGCCACTCCTGATGGAGCGCTCAGGCGGTGAGGAAGGAGGTAGCAGAGACTTGATTTCATGTGATCCACTTAAAAATGATATGCAAGACAAAGCAAGAGAGACTCAGACGCGGTGAAAGCTACAAATGTGCCTGGACGCAGCTGATGAGCCCAAACCTCACTTCCCCAATGTGTAGATTTGTAATGGTTGGGTTTTTGGGAAAAGAGGAGACTAAGGGGGGGATATGATAGAGGTCTATAAAATCATGAGTGGTGTGGAGAAAGTGAATAAGGAAAAGTTATTTACTTGTTCCCATAATATAAGAACTCGGGACCACCAAATGCAATTAATGGGTAGCAGGTTTAAAACAAATAAAAGGAAGTCCTCCTTCGCTCAGCGCACAGTTTATCTGTGGAACTCCTTGCCTGAGGAGGTTGTGAAGGCTAGGCCTATAACAGGGTTTAAAAGAGAACTGGATAAATTCATGGAGGTTCAGTCCATTAATGGCTGTTAGCCAGGATGGGTAAGGAATGGCATCCCTAGCCTCTGTTTGTCAGAGGGTGGAGATGGATGGCAGGAGAGAGATCATTACCTGTTCGGTTCACTCCCTCTGGGGCACCTGGCATTGGCCACTGTCGGCAGACAGGATACTGGGCTGGATGGACCTTTGGTCTGACCCAGGATGGCCACTCTTATGCTCTTTCCAAGCCTATGCCCACCTCACACCAGAGTGCCACTGCCATGAGCATCCTTCTCAGCCAGCTTAGGAGACAGGACAATTCACTGCCCATGCCAGAGGCTTGACTCCCCTCTCCCTCCCAGACACAGGCCTCTCACGCTAAGGGCCAAGTCCATTAGCACGGCAGCTTGGACTGTTGTTACATGTCCACAAAGCAAGCCCAGCGCCCAGGCTGCAGGATCATCCAGCTTACCCTGCACCAGCACTACACGTGCTGTCCATCTCTCTCATCTTGAAGTGTGAGAAACAAAGACAAAGCCATTACCTAGTGCCAAAGGCACCTTGAACCACCCCCACCCCTTTACATTCCAATGGCACCCAAAGGCCCCGGCAAAGATGGGGCTCCTTGCGCTGCCTCCTGCACAAACCCAGATTGTCCCTGCTCCAAAGAGCTTACAGTCTAAAGACAAGAGCAGAGGAAGGGTTGGGGACAGTCTAATCCAAGCTGTGATTTGTTCCAGGTCTTGTGTAGATCCAAGACCTTAGAGGTCCTTCTCTCAGAAGACTCCAGGTCCTCTGTAGCAGAAGCGTATTTTAAAAAGCCACAGCAAATCGACACCCCTTCCCTCTGTCCCCAATCAACACTTACAGCTTAACGAAGCCCCATGCCCTCTGTGCCCAGTTTCACAGCCAATAACCAGCAGCAACACCTTTGAGTTCTGAGATGCGCACACACGTTTCATTCGACAGTTCCGCTGGGATGCTAGCTGGACACAAACCTTGTCTCAGAAGCAGGCTTCTGACTGAGACATTTATAGCCAGGATGCCCCATACACGAGTCTAGGAGCCATTGAGCTGCCCTAAGAAAGCCCAGATACATACACAGAGTAAGGGCAGGGGAGTGGTGTGTGCAAGGGGTTAATTAGGCAGGGTGCACACTCAGCCTGAGTGCTCTGCCCCTTTACATCTCACACAACTCTGAAAAGATGATGGAGGAAAAATTCTCAATGAATTACCAAGCCTTAACGAAGGGGAATCCTGTAAGTCACATGCTTGTACAGCAATGGATCTCTGCTCATTGTGGGGTGAGCTATAAAGCACCTCACCAGTGACACAAATCCTGTTGCCTAAGGGACCAGACGAGGGCACCAAATGGACAACTGAATGGTCCAGTTAAGAGTCTGGAGGGGGGTCTCTAAACCCACTGGCTTCAAATACCAGCACAGCGACTTAGCGTCCCTTTGCTTTGCTCGAGTCCCCCTCTGGCTGACCAGGAACACTCTCCAGACAACCTGCGCTCCAGCGGGATGCATGAAGGGATAGCATGAGAACTGCAGTATCTTCCGCTCTCTCCTCTGGACTCTCCCTTGTTTTTCATGCTCCAGGCTCTGGAGACAAGAATTTTTATGCAGCCTGTCTCCAATCCTCTGACATGCTGCTCTTTCAGGATCTGGCTCCCCACAGCCTTTGGGGCGGGGGGGGGGGAGGGGGGTCAGAAATCCACCTCAAGCCGGCAGTCGGAGCCCACCTCACAACAGCAATGGGCTAAGTGCCATTTTTGCCTAGCTTACTGGTACAGAACATAGACATGGAAGGCTATGTAATTTATGCAAGTGCAGCTGTAATTTATGTAAATATTCCCGTCCCTCTAGTCACCTTGTCTCCCCTCCCAAGAGATGGGTTTGTACATTGGTTATTCACACCGCTGTTTGTAGTAAGGTAGGGCCAGAGACTCCAGTCAAGGACCAGGGGGCCATAGTATGAGCCCAGGGGTGGGCATACTTTTTGGCCCGAGGGCGACAACGGGTTTGCAAAACTGTATGGAGGGCCAGGTATGGAAGGCTGTGCCACCCCAAACAGCCTGGCCCCTATCCACCCACTCCCACTTCCCACTCCCTGATTACCCCCCTCAGAATCCCCAACTCATCCAACCCCCATGCTCCTTGTCCCCTAACCACCCTCCCCAGGACCCCACCCCCATCCAACCTCCCCTGCCTGCCCCAACCCCTATCCACACCCACACCCCCCGACAGGCCACCCAGGGACTCCCACACCTATACAACCCCCCCTGCTCCCCGTCTCCTGACTGCCCCGCCCCATCCAACCACCCCCTGCTCCCCGTCTCCTGACTGCCCTCTGGGACTCCCTGCCCCCATTCAACCACCTCCTCCCCCCCGCTCCCTGCCCCCTTACCATGCCGCTAAGAGCAGCAGGAGCTCGCAGCCCTGCCGCCGCGCTGCCTGGCAGAAGCGGAGGGCCAGAGCGCTGGCGGCGCGGCAAGGTGAGGCTGCGGGGGAGAGGGGACAGCAGAGGAGGGGAGGGGGGCTAGCCTCCCTGACCAGGAACTCATGGGCCATGGAGGACAGTTCTGCGGGCCGGATGTGGCCTGTGGGCCGTAGTTTGCCCACCTCTGCATTAGTCCCTGACCAGAGAGTTTACAATCTAGATTCTAGACAGGGCGCTGTCTGGGGCAGAGGCCACTGCTGTTGTTGGCTTGCATGGGGCCTGATCCCCGATTGGAGCCCAGAGGCACTAGATACCAAAATAGAATAGTAAATGTGATCCATCCGGTCAGCTAGCTTCCCATCTCCCTGCCAGGACAGGCGTACAACCAAGCTTTGCTTTGTGCCCACTTGGAAGGTGCTTTTGAGCATGCCCCTGAATTCACAGAATATCAGGGTTGGAAGGGACCTCAGGAGGTCATCTAGTCCAACCCCCTGCTCAAAGCAGGACTGATCCCCGACTAAATCATCCCAGCCAGGGCTTTGTCAAGCCTGACCTTAAAACTTCTAAGGAAGGAGATTCCACCACCTCCCTAGGTAATGCATTCCAGTGTTTCACCACCCTCCTAGTGAAAAAGTTTTTCCTAATATCCAACCTAAACCTCCCCCACTGCAACTTGAAACCATTATCCTTGTTCTGTCCTCTGCTACCGCTGAGAACAGTCTAGATCCATCCTCTTTGGAACCCCCTTTCGGGTAGTTGAAAGCAGCTATCAAATCCCCCCTCGTTCTTCTCTTGCGCAGACTAAACAATCCCAGTTCCCTCAGCCTCTCCTCATAAGTCATGTGTTCCAGTGCCCTAATCATTTTTGTTGCCCTCCGCTGGACTCTTTCTAATTTTTCCACATCCTTCTTGTAGTGTGGGACCCAAAACTGGACACAGTACTCCAGATGAAGCCTCACCAATGTCGAAGAGAGGGGAACGATTGCTGGCAATGCCCCTACATATACATCCCAGAATGCCATTGGCCTTCTTGGCAACAAGGGCACACTGGCATTCAGTCCGTTCCGCTTAACTTCGAAATTCACTGCACTAAAAATGCAGATATTTGTGTACTACTGTGAGATTACATGGAACCTCTTTAGCAAGAAGACAGGATTAACGCAATCTCTAGGAGATATTAGGAACTTCAAGGACTTTTGGGGACAATACCTGGGAACTGGGTTTCCTAGGGAATACCTGGGATGAGGAGAATGCAAGTTGGTCCCTGCCCCAAAGAGCTTACAATCTGGTGTGTTGTGTTTGTACAGTGCCTAGCACAGGGGGTCCTGGTCCATGACTAGGAATCCTAGGCACTGCAATGCAAACAGCAAACATTTCCCCTCCTCTCCGATACTCACAGCCTTGCCTTGCCACCCCTGAACTCAGGGGATTAATCCCAAGCCTACAGCAGCCAGGCAGATCTAGGGACACTTCCTCCGTGGCAAGACACATTAAATTAGTGTCCTGCTAGGTGGGCTTAGGCATCAGGCAGAGAGATTTACAGCCCCACACTTCAGCCATCTTGGGACCCCCTCTTCAAGCATCATGTCCCCATTCCCTACGGCAGGACTCGGCGGGCAATGAAAGATTTACACTCCAGACACGAAAGGAGTTGGCAGCTCCAGGAGTGGATACTCCTCAGTATTTCACATGAACGGAAGCAGGAGAGGATGAGGGTTGTCATACCATCCCACAGTGACTTCCTAAAGCAGCAAAAAACCCCAGTATACACCTAGTGTGCAATCCTGAGCATAGGCTGAAGAATGCCTCGACCGCATGGACAACCTCGCCGTCAGTGGTCCTCCTCCCTTTCCCTTCTGGACAGGCAGCTACAGGGCCCTAGAACCAGTTCTAGTCCTTACTCCCCTGCCCCCTGGATGGGTCTCAGACATACAGCGGGGCAGAAGGCCTCTGTAACCCACTTTGATATTCAAACAAATACCACAAGCCACAATGTTTTGAGTGTGAAAATAGAATAACTCGGTTCCCTGTTGACACGTCAGAAACAGGGGCTCCAGAAAGTCAGGACTGTTCCGACCAGCCTATGGGCTGCTGAAGGAGCTGTGAGGATTCCTTCAAGGCCTTGCCCGAATGAAGAGGGGAAGGTTTTGGTTTCAAAGATCAGGCAGCTCCGAAGCACCATCCTGCAAACAGGTTTCACAGTCGTGCACGGAGAGCACCACGTGCATGGAGAGAGCTCACCACAGTGGTTTCCCTGGTCTGGCTGTACACCGCCTGAAGCGATGCCACCCCAGGCACTCTTTATATCCTGCCTGATCTCTGAGGCTTTGGCTGCTGTTCCATGGGTGCATCTGGAAGAGACAGGACCCTTCTCTGTGCTGCTCACATGCATTTTACGTCCGTATTTTAGTCCCGTCTCTGGGCGCATGCAGTTGCCTCCAACATGACTCTGCGTTATCAAGGCTATAATGGGTCCTGCTAAAACGGATTTGCTGGAATAATTATATTCCAAAAAAAATCTGCAAGAAATTGCTCTCTCTTATTAAAGGGCAGGAGCATCAAACGTTTGTGCCCCGTTATTTGCAGTCACACTGTCTGTGGCATCTGGTCCCTTTAAAACGTCTAACTCCAATCTGATCTGAATATATAAATCTGAATTATCACGGCAAACAGAGATGTGCTCACACCTTTTTTTTATCTGTTGCCATGGCGATTAGATAAAATTCACGCTAACTCTCTGGGGAAGGATGGAATTATTTCAGACAGAATCTCACCCCACTTGGTGAGAACGCCTGGAGCGACTTCCCTCAGTAACAGGTCTGGGCACATGTCTCACTCTGGGAGGGCGGAGCGGGGGAGGACAGGACACCTGTCGAGATACCAAGGGGACACCGGATGATTTTAAGATTGCACTAGGATTGGTAGGGATTCGATACCCCCAAAACATCCCAATGCAAGTTCAACTACAAGCCAGACAATTCCAATCGGACACTAAATATAAATTATGAGTAATTCTTTGCACGTCTATCATACCTTCCATCTCAAAGCTGTCCTCATACATCAAACCATGCGCAAGACAAGCTTGATCTTCACATCACAGATGGGGAGAATGGAGGCAGAAAGAAGCTAAGTGATGCAGGCCCAAATCTCGCACCGATTTACACATGCCAGTCTCCTTGACACCAGTGGCCATGTAAAGTCCAGCATGTGCTTAAGTCTTTGCAGAACTGAGGTCTCACGTAGCAAGTCAGTGGCAAAATGGACGTGTTCTATTTCACCAGCCCCGGAGCCAGTATGGAACGTGCGCACCCAGCAGCCGTCTACACCGGCAGGAGCGTGTAGGGTACACGTAGCGACACGCTGCAATGGAAAGCGGGCTGCGTCCATGCTGCAGTGTGGAGCTACATGAGATTGTGAGTGGCTCTGGCAAAGGGGAGGCAGCTGGGAAAGGCTCTGGCAGTAGGACACGGTCCTGCTAAAAACAGATGGGGGAAGCCCCGTTTAGGGGTGTGGAGAGCTGTGTAGGGTCTATGCGCCCGGAGGTTTGACATAGCTGTACTCTACTTGCCTCCCCATCTCCACGGCTGTTTAGGCCTGTTCCAGCAGGGGATGCAGTGTCTGTACACTACAGGCTGCTTGAAGCGTAGACAACCAAAGGTTCCATTACCCCAGAGGGGAAGGGGAAGACACTTTATAGAGAGAGGTTCTTGCTTAGTTGCCCAACAATACAGTCACAGTCAAAGGGAAGTTTCCAGAGAGACAGGCACTGCAGGAAGACTGAACAGATCCAGGATCAGGTGATCAGTAGCATCAGGCACAATGCACAGAATGATTTGCATTTACTTACCCCTTGTCTCACCATCGTGACTTTAACAGCACTAAGCAACTTTAATAGCTGTATTTTAAGAGGTCATGAGTTTTAAATGAAAAATATCACAGCAGGGGCAAGCCCCGCCAGCTCACAGCTGCAGCAGAATTCAGCACACAAGTTCAAGCGCTCACAGGCTGTCCTCCCATGCCCGCAAGGGCTGCATGGGAACCAACTGCTCCACGAGCATCAGGAGAAGACAGGCCAACATGGCACAAGCCTGGACTCCAGGAGAGAAAGGGATAATCTGCAGACAGGTCAGGCTGGCGTCCCTGACACCACAGGTCAGGCTGGCGTCCCTGACACCACCATCCCAACCCACAGCCTCTCCCTGCCCAAGAGATGCTTACCACCACCACACTGATCACTGCTCACATGCGCTATCCCTTTCCTGCCTCTGCGACTATTAGAGTGCAAGCTCTTGGGGGCAGGGGCTGTCTGCTGCTTGTTCTGAACAGCAGCTCTGAAGGCCTCTTCTCAGCTGGTCCCTAGGCTCTACCGGCAGGATGGTTGACACCATGCACCATTGCTGCTTCAGAAAGTGGAGGAGGTCGCAGTTGCAGCAGCTGAAGAGTGGGTGGAGTCCTTCCCAGCATGGCATTTCCTGCTGTACCAGGAATACCACAGAAAGGAGAAAAACACCACGTCAAGGGATGCAGCAATGGAAGCCAATCATTGCTGCTGTGGAAGTACTGACCTTTCACTCAAACCATTCCCCTGGCTGCCCCCTGCACCCCTCCGTCCCACAGCACCCTCTGTCCAGACCAGCTCCCTGGTATCTCTCCCAGGGTCGGCTGGAAATCGCATGTCCCTGTTGCTGACACATCTCCATTGGTCTCATTCTGTTCCCTTCGCTCCATAAAGCATTGGTCAACAGAGATGGCATTCAAGGCACTAAATACAAAGGTCTTCATGCCTCTCTCTAGGTAGGGCTGTGGCTCTCATCCCTACACTATCAGAGCTCAGGATCAGAACCAGCACCAAACTTCTCCACCTTGTACCAATTGCAAAGAGCCAGGGCAGTTTGCATTCTGCACAACTCAGTGAGAGAAAGAGGCCGTGATGTCCCAGAGATCCAGGTGGGCCCCACCTCTGAGTTTAGAGCAGACTGCACCATGACTTATGGAGCTGGGTCCACGTCATCCCAAAGGGAAGGGAACAAATCTCATAACTCAGCTACATGCAGAAAAATTAAAGATGCATGAAAGCCAGCAATGACAACTCATCTGCTCAGCTCAGTTCATTGACAGGCCTAGAAGGAGCAGCCCTGTATTTACAGTACCTCCTGGTAAAGGTGGCAAACAGCAGCCACAGAGACACCTCTCTGCAAAGCATTTAAGAGGTAGGACTAGTTATTAAGATGGAGCGGGGGGGGGGGGGGGGGGGGGACGCGCAGAACTGTCAGCCTCAGATCTACTTTTCTTTTAAAACTCGTCCAATATCAGGGCCTGATCCTGGGAAGGGCTGAGCGCCTTTAGTTCCCATTTATTTCATGAGGCATGAAGGGCGGCTCACATGGTGCTGAGTATCCCCAATTCCAGCAGACATCGAACCCGCCAATTTCAAATGGGCTGCCTTCCCACTATGGATAAACCCTCCCTTGGCTTTCAAAAACATCAGCAGGATCGGGAAGGGATTCAGCCGTCAATCAACCCCAGGGCTTGAGAACCTTGCCAGGCCCTTCAAGGTTTCAGCTTCAGCCTCTCCTCTTGCACACATGGGCTTGCGGGCAGCTAACCAACGGCCACTGCATGCTCAGCCGGCAAGGCACACTCACCAGCCAGGCAGCAGCCTGCCCAATGTGGATTCTGTATGCACAGAAATGGTGCCTAACCTTATCAAGGGCATGTTGAAAAATGGGGGTGGGGGGTGCGCACAAAACAAAACAAGATTGCTCGTGGCTGGCACTCCCCCTGCCCAGGGAGCAGGGGGTCCCAATGCCCACCCCACACCAGCACTCTGAACCCTTTCCAGATTTCTCTGTGTAACGGAAACTTGGTAGGTTCCAGCCACAAGTGATGCACAAACTCACTGGCCTCCTCAGGTGACCACCTAGGAAGAGGCAGGTAATACAAATGCATTGTTCTTCGTTCTGACAAATTCCAAAACCACAGGCTGCCCACTAAAGGGGAGGGGGTTGCAATGGTTAGAATTACACCAGCCAGGGTTATTTTGTATTCAAGCAAAAACAAACAGAAGATAGCAGCTGGTAAATATACCCTGTAAGTTATCTCCTATCCCCACCCCAACAAAGATAAACACACAAACAAGGATTGCCTTTCACCTCCTATTGCAGTGTTTATTCTGTCCCGGCTTCCAGCTTTCTCCAATAACACGAGATTGATGTTCTCTGAAAAAGAGCCTATTGATAAAGGACAATGCTTAATTATCTAGGTTCTGGTTATTCTGTGCCTTAGATCATCTTTCTGTGCTGCCCTCTGTTTTGCAGCGCATGCATATTGTTTGGGGAGGAGCAGATGAACAGCACCTGCTTGCCACTAGTCGCAGAGCTATAATGCAAATGCTAGTTTCATTTCCAATACAGCTGAATATAAAGGGACATGCTGGAGGAACATTAGACCCATAAATACTACGGGTGTTTTTAATTTTCGGTAGCCTCATGCTGTGTCTCTAGACTCTCATTACACTTTGAGACAGATTAAAATGGAATTTTAATATAGTTACATTTACTTCCAATATTAGAGAGAAAACAGAGCATGTGACAGATGTTCCAAGGTGCAACAGAGGAAAGATTAACACACACATGATAAAAGTGGGCATATTTAACCATTAAAATGCCATGTCAATTTTGTTTCCTACGTGGCCACAAAAAACAATTTCTAGAACCCCACACACATGCCAAACATAGGAGATTGAGGGAAAGGGGGTCAGAAATGGGCTGCTTAGATCAAATTAAATCCCAGCTCTACAATACCGTAGGTAGAGTTGGTCAAAAATTTTCAAAATTAACAATTGACAAAATTCTCATTGAAGTTTTTATTAAAAATAGATGAAGTTTTTGCAAAAAACTTGCATTCTGTGTCGGGACCAGCTCTAGCTTCAGTTTTTGATGTTGTAAAGTCAGGATTTTGTTGACATCTAATGAGTTGCCAGGATATTTGAGCACAACAATTCTAAAGCAGCTTCAGTTGCTCAGACCAGAGACTTGATTCCAAGAGAAATAAAATCAAAGGATACGATCCATATTTAAAAACAAATTAAAATTTGTACTTACTTCCTAGACTTCTCAGTATGATCCGATCTAGAATTGTTGGGTGTTTTTCTCCTTTAAAAAATACCTCACTCAGTTCTCAAACTGAAATTTTACTGCGAAAGAGTTTTCACACATCAGTTCTCCTCCCTCTCTCTGGAGAAGAGAGAAACCGGGCGGGGGGAGGGAAAAGGTCCTGCTCAGTTGCAATTCCCCCTTCCAAAAAACCCCATAAGATTTGTTGATAGCAACAGAGTTCAAAATCACAGCCTTGGTGTGAAGTGCAATCTTATACGTGGTCCACCGTTCTGTAAGCACTGTTGGTTTATTCTGAATAAATGCTACCCTACATTAAATGCCAGAACTCAGTGAGTGGTGCTGCATGTTTGCTAGGAGGTTGAGAACTAAAGGCAAGATTGATTTTGATGTGAGCACCAGCAAAGCAAATGGGTTTTTGAAAACCCTATAATTTCTCTGCAACCCTTGACTTCACTAAACACACATTTTTACACTACAGCACAGTTAGGTAGGCATTAAACAAAAATGAGGTAGACTAATGATGATTTATGTGCAGGATAACCTTTTATAAAGAATTTATCTTTGATTTCAGGGTAAGTTACAGTGTTGCCAAGTTAACCAAATAACGCAGCTCACTAGGAAAAGAAAAAAAAGAAAGCCAGAAAGCCATTGCAGCAGCAGGATACAGATATCAAGCATTTTTCTGCAATTGTTTTAAAATATCTTCTGAAATACACGCAGTAGGTGCTCCTGAAGAGCGATGCTTGTTGGGAACTAACCAGAACAAGTCAGGCAGAGGCACCCGTTGCAAATAAAACAGTTCTGTGCAGTTAAGAACAAAAGCAGCTGGCTATGAAACGTGCCACGAGCCTCAAGTTCTGCCTATTGCATTTGATTAAAATGACTTGGAATAGCCATAAAGACAAAAGGTTAAACCCAAAAGACACGTTACCCAGCATTAAAAGGGGCACTTCCCCCCCCCACAAAACGCCATGCAAATATCCTTTTCTAGGCACTGCCTGCACCCCTCTTTGTCAGTGGTGACCTTCGATATCATTAGTCGAGTTGCACAGCACGTAAGAGCCGCTAGCTAGCACCCCATGGTGGTGGCAAGACAGAAGTGGGGTCTGCTGTCCTCAGACAGCACAGGCCTCTACCTCCTGAGCTACAGGAAAATCTTCATTAGCTGCTGCAAATACAGGGTCTAGGACAGTTCAGCAGCTCCGGTTCTGTCCGGCAGAGGGCAGAAGAAAGCATAAGCACTCGCCCACTCATTACGCCAGACGTTCTCAAACTGTGGCCCATGGACCACCAGTGGTCCACGAGCTCCATTCAGGTGGTCCGCGGATAGTTCCCTCTAAGATGCGCACCTGGGTGGCCACACACGAGAGAATGAAGGGCCACACAGGCGGGGCTCCACTAATTAGGTGCCTGGACCCTGGAGAAGAAGCACATGTAAGGTGAGGTGGTGGCCTGGGGGGCAATAGGAAGTAGGGGGAAGGGTGCAGTGAGGTGAGAAGAGGGTGGGGGGAATTTGGGATGTGCAGGGCTGCAGCGGCCAGAGAAAGAGGCGACTTTCCCCAGCTCCAGGGCTGCAGCTGCCGGGGAGAGACAGCCCTCCTTCCCAGCCCCAACTCGGGGGCTGCCGCGGCGGGGGAGAGAGGGCACATCCATCGCAATAGAAAGGCAAAACTACTGAGATGAAAATATGTGTTGTGTGCTTTTATTTGTAGAACAAAAAAAGAAAATTATTATTAAGGTTTTTTTTACATAGCGCTTTTATCCAAAGCGCTTTACAATAGTTAGTTAATGGTACAAACAACATTTGGAAAGATCATTAAGTGATCCGCAGAGACCCTCAGCAATTTTCAAGTGGTCCGCGGGACAAAAAAAAGGTTTGAGAACCACTGTATTATGCTAAGGAAGAAACTGAACACAGATTTAAATGCCCAGGTCAGCTGATGCAGTGAAGTTAGATAGGAGCCTCAAACTCTGTGCCCCGCCAGAATTCAGTGGGTCACACCCTCCAGTCCAGATCCAACTGTGGAGCCTCTGTAGGAATTTCAAAATTTGGACACAAAACCACTGAAATGCAGCAATTTGGCCAAGGTTTTATCATGGGAATGTGTCTATTTGAGCATAAAATGGAAAAACAAAAAACCCTAACTCCATGAGGTGCAAAGCCCCCTGGAGCCTAACCCAAAGGAAGCATTTCCAGAAGCAAGATCTGCCGCTCGTGCCCCAAAAGGGACCCAGCCCCACCACAAGCACAAAACAAACTGGGGCAGGAGAGCCCCAGCGGTTAGTACTGCTGCAAAGGGAAACGCCCATGGGCAATTTGGTTCGGTCGCATCAGGGGGCATCCTGTTCTCTTGCACCCACCCTGCTGCCCGTAGTTGCTCGGGATGTTCCCTTTTTCATTATTAACATGCAGAAGAAGCAAAGGAAGGAGCCAAGGGGAGTTCAACACCACAGGTCACCACCTCAGACAGCCGCCAAGCCCAAAGGCAGAACAAGCCAAGTGCAGACGCTGCCGGCTGCAGCGCTGAACTCAGAACAGGCGGGATTTTAGGTCAGAGAGGACAGTTATTTTTAGAGATGGGGCCAAACCGCCCCATTCCCCCTTCCCATTCTGAGCTGGGGAGCGACAGACATGGGCATGCAACCCCAGACAGCTGGAGTCTCGTAAGGGTCGCAATTCTGGTGACACTACCACCATTCAGGTCTCCCGATGTTGGTGCTGTTTCGTTTGAACACTGGGGCCTGCTCTGGCTTCATGCTCAGACCCCCACACCAAGCCCTAAGCCCAACACTCCTCTTCAGCCCACCAGTAGCTATCCGAGGTTTCCAGTTACATGGCTCTAGCCAGGGACCCAAAGCAAAGCAGCAGCAGGTGGGCTGTTAAGAGGAAGCTGTCTGTGCTTGAGAGAGGAGGGAAATAAATAAACTTACTCTTTCCAACCCTCCTACTAATTATATGCTCCCTGACACGTAATGTGTGTTGTGAGCCTGGAAAGCAGAGCTGGTCAGAAAGTCAGAATTTTTCCAGTTTTCAAACAATTTTCCAAAGGGGGAAAAAATGGGAATTTTTACAAAAGCAGACACTTCCCATGAAAACGCTTTTTTCTCGTACATGCAATTTTCCCATCAAACCTTGTTTTGACCAGACCGAGTGGAGATTTAGGACTTGGCCTATCCTGCTGGTCCCCTGAAACACACCAAGAACAGGAGCAAGTCTCTATCAGTAACACACAGGCATATCTTCCCTGCAGGCCAAAGGAACGTTTTGGAGGACAGCTGCAAGCCGCAACAGTAGGTGGTACAGGCTCATGGTAACATACACACCAGGTTATACAGCTAGCCTCATGTTACTGCTTAGATATACGTTTTAAAGCAGTTGTCCTTCCATCGATCTTTTCTTCTTAAAGGACGACTTTAGGAGAGCACGGCAGTGACGTATTTGTAGGTTTGTTTGACCTGCAGTTCACAACACAGATTTTTTGGCAGAAAATGGCTTTGATGTTTCAGAACCAATTTTGGTTCGTTGGTTGGTTGGTTTTAATTAGCCACACAGAATGCAACAGGAACCCACCCTCAATTGTCCATTCCCCCCGCCGCCATTAAGAACCCCCGCCTTACACACACACACTTAGGATGGAATCAAAGCATCACAAGAAGTCAAAACAAAGACCCTGTTTTTGTAGACATGAATCCAGTTTTAGCTCTAACACCAGAGCAAATTTAAAAATTAGCTTTGGGCAGATGCAATATTTATAATCCAACAGCAAATATGTTTGCTTGTGTTGACTCTACATATAAATTGTCCCTATATTCTGTCTTTAGGGTAATTATTGCTTTAAAATGTTAAAATCGTTCCACTCTAATTATGTCACCATATTTAAAAATCCAGCACAACTGCAAAACTTAAGTACCAGCCCAGCTTAAATCCGTGCAAGTGCAGGATGTCAAGTCAACAAACTGAAGTGCTGAAGAAACTGGTTGTGCTCTGTAAAGGAGGCCCAAGTTCAAGCCTGCAGACTGAACTGCTCTGCTCCATCTACCCAACGGAGCAAATAACGCCAGGGGAGCTGCAGAACAAGCTTTCCCTCCACCGGCCCCGACCCAGACCTGGAGCTATGCATGGACAAGACTCTTCTCCTGGATGCATTCTAGTTCTGGAGTCTTTGCTAAGAGGGCCAGCTGAGTTAGACAGTTGGGTGACGGAAACACTCGCATCATTCCAGCTCCTAGCAGGACCTTGTCCTCTGACCCACTAATAGGACCCTGACAAGCCACCAGACGACAACTATCACTCACTGCACTGGATCTGCGCTGGTAACTACAGAGGGAAGTTTAACTGAAACTAGTTAATTTGACGTTCCTTCGCTCTAGTGCGGCCCCGAAGATATAAATGGAGCGTGAGAGATTTGCAAGGAAAGATTATTCAGATCAAGTTACTTGTGATACATACTAGCATTTATAGGAGAGAACGGGAAAAGCTTGTACCTGAAGAGGGTGGGCTACAAACCAGCGTGAAAGGGTTTGCTGTTTAGGGCCCATTGACACAAGAGCCCCAGCTGCGCCAGGGTCCCTGCTCCATTGGGAAGCCTAGTTAGGAGCTAGACACATTGCCAAACCACGGACAGTTCAGTCCCATCTACATTACAGAAACAGAACCATGCTGCTACATGGCCTTGCAGCTCTGCTGCACTTGTAAGGTAGGTAGGAGTTTCGCTATGGTGCGAACACTGGGTCCATAAGACGTCTGCATGTTCCTGCAACAGGGACAGCCGTAGCGCACCACAGTCCCAGCTGGAACATCTTCCAGGAAGAGGTGCTAGATAAGGCTAGATCTGAAACCCTCATCCAACCTCTCTGGGAAAGTCCAATTTGCTTTATTGTTTACAGAAAGTAGCTTAAGAAATCTTGGACGAACAGTTGGCGTGTAAGTCATTGTCCACATGGCACTGCTGCATGGGGCGATTCCACTTTGCAGGGATCTTTAAGAGCAGAGTTTTCACCACAGTTACAGGCAATGGAAAGCAGCATTAGAATCCACCGGGTAACATTTATGGGAAGCAATGGGATTAATGCACTAGTTAATGGCAGTATTGCAAGCCAGCAAGAAGCCAGAATGCAGAATATTAATGCAACAGGATTATACTAGGCTGGCATGCACGTGCATTAGTGCTGTGGGGCCAATCCTCAACTGGCATAAATCAGCAGCTATTTATATCAACTGAGGGTCTCCCCTATAATCTAACCTCCCATAGGTCCCACTTACATTAAAGAAATGCACCGCACTCCAACAGCATTGATTTATACACACAGCTCAACCCCCTAATCAGCCCAGACCAAAGCAGGGCTAACACCACCACAGTATAATCCAGTCACTCCCCAAAATGAGAAACACTGCTGTCTGACATCCACCACTTCCCTCTGAGTCCCCATAATCTTAGAAGCTTTATCAAAATTTCCCATTGACTGAAAACAGGGTAAACATCACAATGAAGATTTTTGTGAAAAATTCATGGTTTTTTGGATATTGAGTGTGTGAAAATATTGACCTGCACCTGCCAGCTCCTGTCCCTTGTATCAATAATCTGATACAGGGCCACCACATTGAACAGCACTCCTTGGGCTGGGTCTGCTGGTTGGAGTCAATGGAATCCCAACTGGAAAGCCAGCTGCCCTCCCAGGAGATGGGACGCAGGAGTGGGGGGTGAAGAAGATAATGCACAGAGGTTTAAAATGCATCTCCCCAGGCCAGTTTGGCTGAATCTAGCCCTCAGAGTAACCACATGCCACTCAACGAGTGAGCTCTTAACTGAAACATTCCTTCTGAGGGTGGTTCAGCCTATCAGCTCACAGGCGGAGCCAGCACCTGCTCTTACGAGGGACGACGTCAGGTTTGCTCACGAGGCTGAACTGGTGGCATCCCGAGCGTGCGTGGTGCGAACCACTTTACTAACACCTGGAGTTGGGCTGCCAAGCAGCAAAACGCTCAGCCCCGTCGCAACATCACAACTACAGCAATGCTGAGCCCCCGAGGGCTGCTAGGATTTACTGACCTGTGAGCAAATACCAAACACAGTGCACTCACTTTGGGCAAAATCCTTTAATTCTTTCCGGATCCCCCAGGGGAAATAGTATTGATGGCTCTACTACTAGCTTACACGTGCTGTGCGGGAGGGCCAGCACTGCCATCAATACCGTCTCCGAGCAGAGAGCCAGAAGGTCACCCCGGTACAGAGGAACGTCCACACTGACCTCTTCAGCCACCCGTTCCGCTCTGGGACCCTCCTCACCATCACCAGGCTCTGAGATTCAAGGTCACCCACCTAACAGTAACCAGCGTTACACCCATGCCAAGGCCTCGGTGACATTCAGAATTTCCTCTTACGCTTCCGCAGTGAAAGCGCCAGCAGGAGCGCGAGAGGGCCAGTGATACTGGCCTTTGAACCACCATGTCTCAGACCTTCTGCAAACAGGGTTAGATGTGACACTCAGACGAACAGCCGTATTGGGTCAGACCAAAGGTCCGTGCAGCCCAGGATCCAGTCTTCCAACCGTGGACAGTGCCCAGTGCCTCAGAGGGAATGAACAGACAGGTAATCCTCAAGTGATCCATCCCCTGTCGCCATCCCCAGGTTCTGGCAAACAGAGGCTAGGGACACCATCCCAGCACTAGGAGCCCCCCAGAGCCCGGCCTATACCCACCACTAGTGCTGGGTGCCACCGTGCCACTCACTGGGGGAGCCAAACCTATGGGAGCAGCAGGGATACGTTCTGCTAAACAACCAACGAATCTCAGGGTAGGTGGCAGCTTGAAACATACCCAGTGGCGAACACTCGGCTCACCGCAGCCCTTTGCGCATCGCCCAGTGAACTCTGCCCTCCAACATCTCACTGCAAATGCTGCGCTGTCAATCCAAGAGCCAGCTACAAAACCACACAAGAGCATTAGCCAACGAAGCAAAGCAGCAATTGTTTCTGTGCGGGATTTGCTCACAAATCAACGAGCACTTCATACAGCCTTGTGTTCTCCTGCTCAAACAACAATGTGCTCACTAAAAAGGTCACTGTGGGGGTAGGGGGCACTAGCCTCCTCTTCCAGGTAACTTCCCGTGCCACCCCCTGACAATTCCCCAGGGCTTCTCAAGGGAAGTGGGCATGATCTGGATCAGAGCTGGGCAAACAACAGATTTTTCAGTGGCAACTCCGGGTCAAACTAAAGGGTTTCTGCAGCGCAGGACATTTCATTCCACTGTCACACATTTTTAACGCTTCTGGGGGAGTTTTAAATATACTTAAAAGGGACATTTTAAAATGATGTCACTACGAACCAAGACATTTTGTTTTGAAAATGTCAAAACAAAATATTTCTATTTCTTCAAAATTGTTTGTTTCCAACCAAAACAATCTGGTGAACTAGACCTGAATTTGTGAAATGTTTTGATGCTGCCAAATCTGCACTTTTTTGCCCAAAAAGTAGTCGTAATAGTAGCTGTGCACGAAGCACTGGGCCCGGCTGAGGTTCTGATGAGTTTGCGGAGTGCACCCTTTCCAGAGGATCACACGAGGGCTGGCACAACCCAGGCGCGTGGGCCCACCCACACAAGACTCCTCCGCTAATGAGAATCAGGCCCAAGCACCGAGGAGCAGAATGCGCTAATCACCACACCTGCCTCTTTCCACTGCTCACCGAGATGGACCCAAAACCCAATGCCCTCAGTGCCAGGGAATTTGGATCCTAACCTCCCAGCAGGCCCTTATCACTGCAGTGGGCCACACCAAAACTCTGGGTCCGAACACCCCAGAACCTGGGCCTGGACTCATTCTGCACCTGCCTTCAGCAGTGCCTGGCATTTCTCCATAGAGGCTTTAACTCTGCTCCGCAATGGGCCAATCCCGCACGGAGCAGAGCGCCTCCTACTAAGCTTTCGAGGAGTCAGGGGCGCTCAGCACCTCGCAGAATTGGCCCCAGGAGTTGGATTCCTCAGCACCAGGCACCACAGGAGCATGGCCTCTGTGGTCAAAAACTAGCTAAGCAAAACTTTCCCCAAGCTGCAGCAGCCACCGGCCCGGACCCCACGAGCAGGGATGTCGTCACCAGCCACCCTGCCAGGCTACATGGGCTGGCAGCACACGGTCTCTGCACCATCACCTCCCCAGAGACAGACCGGAGTGAATTACTCCTCTATGGCGTTTCCTTGCTCACAAGCCTTAATGGACAGCAACGGTAGCATTAACTGGAACGCTGCCTGGGCGCAATACCAGCCTGTGAGGGCCACAGGGGAAGGCAGGGAGCACGTGGGCCACGGACATCTGTGCTGGCAGGAGTTAAGGGGTGTTTGAGTGGAAGGGTTGTAAAGAGTCATGAGAGAGCCTTTATTTACTCTTGTCACGCCCCGCTCCCGGCAGGAATACATGGAGATGGAGGGCATAGGGTGCCTCTGCCTGACTCCCTGCTGTCACGTACGCCTCCAGGTTGGCAAGGTCACCAGTGGGTGGGAGAACCCAGAAGACACGTACATATTGTCACACTTCAGTTTTACGCACCTAGGAACTTCAAAGCACACACTGCAAACCTGGCAAATACAACAGACACCACGTCGCACAGTCAAACACCGCTCATTTCCACTCTCAATCCAGCCCACAGGCTCGGCTTTCGTACCAAGATGATTCATCAGCAAACCCCCCTTGCTTTTGGGGCCCAGGGACAGAGAAAAACCAAAGAGCTCTGTGTACAACAATTCATGCACATGGCAACGCAGTTAGTATTTGCTGGGAGAATGGAGGGTCCCCCTCCTGCTCCTCTCTTACCTGGGATGATAGAAACAGTATCTTTCTCCCAGGACACAACACTAACGTATTCCTGCACTGAAGAAGGGATGAGGCACTTGAAGACAGCCACGTTTCCACGCATTGACCTTTGATCCTCCACCCGGACGGTGTAAGGTTCCCTGAAAACTGCAGAGAGAAAAGCAGATGATCATACAATGATCAACGCACCGATGCCAAGTTACACCGGGCACAAACACATTAATTTAAACGGTTCCCAAAGATTATTTTTTGTCCAACATTTTGAGCAGCTCCAGCGTTTGCCGCAAGGAATGAGCTGGAGGGAGAGCAAGTTCACAAATGCACATGTGTCTGGGGGTCTCAACATCCCATATGCTCACGGGGCCCAAACAGAAGAGAAATGCCAAGAAGTATCGTTTTCTGGGAACGGCTCTGAAGTGGGGCATTTAAATGACTGCGTTGGCCAGTAAGGAGGTGAAACACCCACCCACACCTCTCGGTACAACCCCCAGCGGGACGTATCCACAGACTATAGCACAGCAACAGCGGTCACTTCCTCCTGTGCCACCACGCCACTGCAAGCAGCATGGCCCTTGCAATCCCTTCACTGCAACAAATCACATCCCAGGTGCACCTCCTCCCAGGGACTCGCAGCCCCCAGCCTCTTCCCTCCACCACCCCGCCGCTGTCCAGTCATGGGAAGAGCCCTCCTGGGGTGGAAAACACCCTCGCTGCAGGGCAGAGCAGCACTTCCCAGCAGCCCTCCCCACCACGTGGGGGTTCTGGGCCAGCCCATCAGGGCACAGGGCAGCATTTGGGTAGGGGGAAATGGCTCTTCTCTAGCACCAGAGCGCGGCAGGGACTGGCAGATTCCCACAGCAATAGTGCACGTTTCACACTTCTAGCGAGTGTGGAGCCGACAATCCCTGCTCTCTCTGGGCAAATTCCTCTGAAGGGACCCTCCTTCCTGCTGTGCTGGGTTCCCATTTGCAGTGGCCGTGGGTGCCCAGAGCTCTCTAGATGCAGGCAGCATCTCAGTGGGGCAGGCCTTCCGCAAGGCAGGGCAGAATAATTTCTCCTCTTGCCGAAATGCAGCTGGGTCTGGGCAGCAGTTGAGCGTGCACCAGCATTGCTCAACACTAGGGCACAGGGAGGGAGGTAGAAAACGATACCCTGTTGAAATGGAAGGGAGGAGGAACGCAATTCCCCAAAGTGGGGTCTGCCCAGGGCACTAGGGCAGACAGCCCTTCCCCTTGCAGGGCGACCCGGCAACACTCACAGCCTGCCCTGGCAGCTCTTCAGTGTTCTCTCTCTTGGGAAATATCGAGAGATTATCCTGACTGGCAGCAGCCCTAATGAATTCTAAGAAGCACTTGGTCAGTTTGCTTGATCGGCTGAACGTCCCAAGGTCTCTTTGGTAAGGAGACACGTCAGTGCAACCAATAAGGAGCGCAGGCAGACACACCAAGAACCGTTAAAGTTTAAATATTTTCCATTTAAAATCAGCCTAACACGTGGGTGCATAATCTTGTCATGACAACATGCCTGCCCCAAAGGACATTGGTTTCTCATTCATCACCGCCGTGGAGAGGGGGAGAGAGAGAGAGATATCGATCACTGGGTCATCTGCGGCTCCCCCACTGGCCAGAACAGCAACAATCCACGGCATGTTTCAACAGCCACGGGGGAGTTGCTTCCAGCAGTCAACGCATCTGTTGGCAGGTGCAGACTGGGCCTCCTCTGAATAGGCCCAAGGAGTATTTAATAAGTAAAACAGAAGGTGATGCTGCTTCTGCCTGCTATTCCTCCCTTTTAAGTGCCCAGCTTTCAGACTTCACGCCTTCACTGCAAGAGCTCAAGACAGAAAACTGCTCACAGGCTGGAGGCAAATGGCAGCCCATCCCTCAGGAAGCCCCAGTGAAACTTGCCAGCAGGCTCCTCACAACAGCAGTCTGGTGCAGGAGGTGCTGAACTGCAGTGAAGTAATAGGTGACGAGCTGGCCCAACCCGAGCAGTTCCTGAGAAGACCGCCTGTCAGCAGAGAACACACCTTCAGAGAACAGCTCCAGGGCACCAGCTGGCTTGACAAGCCGCCCTCACATGAACGGTGCGGGGCGGAGAGGGGGCTACAGTTCAGACAATCCTCCCTCTCACCGTACATGTGTGTGCGATGCTCTGCAGGTCCATAGGAGGGTATGCTCTCTGCCCCCAGGAGATCCCATGCCAAGCAGACTACAGACAAACATAGCAGATGACCGGGGTCTGGGGGAAGGCAGAGGGCTGGTGGAGGCAGGCCCAACAGGACACATGGATTGCTCTGCAGCAGAGAGCAGCTCAAGGAAGCAAAGTGGACTGGTTTGCAGGAGCCTTGTCAGTTACACAGGAGCGGCTTCCTTACTCCTTCCTAGATGGTTAAAGGAGAGAAGTGTCCCTTCTGGTCACCTAGCCGGTCCTCCTGCTTTAGCAGAGACATAGAACCTTGCACTGGAATCTTTGTATCAAACCCTTCACTTCTGCCTGAGCTAGACTGGACCTTTTAAACCCCAGCCAATCGTGATTTAAAGACTCTAAGTGATGGAGACTCTAGCCCACCCCTGGGTAAGTTGTTCCAAGGGTTAAAAATTGCACCTTATTTCTAGTCTGAACTTGTCTAGTCTCAGCTTGCAGCCATTAGATCATGTTGTCTCTGTCTGCTAGATTAAAGAGCTGTTTTCTATCAGAAATCTCTGCCCCATGTACTTGTAAAACTGTGATCAACTCACCTTATCTCTTCTCTTGGGGAAACTAAAAACAGATTGAGCGTCGCAAGACCCTCACTAGAAGGCAGGTTATACAGACCTCGAATCATTCCTGGTGCCTCTTCTCTAAAATCTTCTTAAAGTTTTCAACTTTACATTTCAGTTTATTGTATGTTTGTTGTTTTACATGGTTTAAATAGCCTTTTTCAGGGATTGCCATTACAAGGCTACAGAAGAAGAGTGTTTGGAGACAGGATTTCAGTGACAAGAGGATAATTGATTAGCATACAGGAAGCAGGTGGGAACAGAAGCATGCTCATGAGAAATAGTAAAAATCCCAGCTTCCAAGTGTTTCCAACTATCCTAAAGCCAAACTCATTCTAATGGCCATGGACTGAGCTGTCCCAGTGACATCCCAAGGAATCCTGTGAGGAGGTCCCATGGATACGTACTGAATGAGAAGGGGTGGCACAGGAATGAACTACCAGCCAGGCCTAGCAGCTGAAAGCCTATTCAGACTTGCAATGCCCACCTTCAAACAAGAGATGAAAGCGACAGCACTGTATAGCAGCAGCCTGCAGTCTCTCCATGAGGTTCAGTAAGTCTAGTATTTAGAACAGGGAGCTGGAGTCAAGATTCCTGGGCTCCAGCCCTGCCACGGACTCACTGCATCACACTGGGCATGTCACCTCACCCCAGTGTCTAGAGGGAGGTAACAGGAACCCTGGCCTGCAGGGCCAGATAGCTGTGACCAGAGATCGATTTTCACCTCTAGAAACCTCCTAGGGAACAACAACAAAATTGAATCTGCCACTCCCAGCATTTGCTTCCCGTGAACACCCTGGCACAGCTGGCCCCTGGCGAGAGTGTCTTCAAAAACAGCACATTTTAAGTCATTACTAGAGAGTTGGAAGGGGTTTTTTTGAGGGGGCGCGGTTAAACAGGAAAAGGACGTTGGACTCCAGATGTGAGTATTCACTCTGCAAGTGTGTTGCTCATCCAGCTGGAGAGCAGAACCAGGACCATGTGGCCACCATGCCCGATGAAAACTAAGCAACACAGCTGGAATGCTGGATACCCTCAAAAAGCTGGGAGAGGGGGTCCTGCAGCAGGGAGATCAGCAGTGAGGCAGCTGCCAGCAGAGTTGTGCCAGCTGCTCTTGTTCTCAGGCACCCACCCATCTTGGCTGTTGGGAAAGCATCAGTTACAAGAGCACCCTCCGCATACTTTCCCTCTGCCTGCTTCCTGCCAGCTAAGAGAGCCCGCCACCTGGTTCCGCAGCCTCACATGGCCCACACTGGATCCATCCCTGCTGGGAGCAATTTCACAAGCATGGCCTACTGGACAGAGCATTGACTGTGATTCAGGAGACCTGGATGCCACTGGCAGACTGGGTGACCTTGGGCAAGCCACTGCACTTCTGTGCCTCAGTTTCCCCATCTGTCACATAGGGATGACGACTCCTTTGTAGGACGGATGAGAAGTTGTATAGAAGTGCCAGGTGTTGGTTGTATGCGATGTAGCTGTGTCAGTCCCAGGATGTTAGAGACACAAGGTGGGTGAGGGAATAGAAGTTGGTCCAATAACAGACACCTTGTGTCTCTAGGTATTATTACTACGTATTAGGCAGCAACAGTTAAACTTCCACTCCGATGGGAAGCTCAGCCTCCACCGGAGCGGGGCTGACCCGAGCTGCAACATGTCACACGTCTGACAAACAACATGTATTTACATTCCCCTCCCTTAAACATACACCCCAGCTTATTGCTCACTCCCCTCTGCTTTGGTTTATAGCTTAACTGCTAATTCTGGTAAATAATTCACTCCCTGGGCAGGAGGGGGTTTCATGCCAGTTTACTTTGCAGTATAATGAATTAAAATAAAAACACCCTTTAGTCTGCTCGGCTGTGTTCTCTGTGCGAGCCCTGTTTTTAATAGGTTACATAATGAAGTCATTCCTGGGCTATTAGCCCTCCTCAGCCTGGTCAATAATTTACTATAATCACTTTGGAAAGCAGCACTTGGCTATATTCCTCCTCCTTTTGTTTTCTTAGAAGTCTTGGGGTGGTTGAGCTGGAGCCTGCATTGCAGATATAGGGTCTTAGGAAGGGGGGTTAATGAGGCAGGGGGGTTCCCCCCTTGCGGGGACCTGCTGAAGGACTGGGCAATTATACAAGACTATTCAGGAGTTACTATAAAATTGATGCTAACAGATGTTTGGGAACGGAGATAAATCCTCATGCTGCAAAGCTGGAGTCCATCTCGGACTATGGATGAGACCTTCACAGGGCAGATTATCCCACATCTGCTAGCTACTGCATGGTTTCTTGCACCTTCCTCTGAAGCATCTGGCTCTGGCCACTAGTCCATCTAGTCCAGCATCTGGTCTCCACAACAGGCCTGATGCAGTCTGGCAATTCTAGATCTCAGTGGTATGAATGACCGGTTGTTGAAGAGAAGACACCCCTGGCTTTCTCCATTCCTCCCCAGCCGTGGAAACCAAGCCTGCTGTCCTGCTACTTCAGTGGCTGAGACACACGTCTGGTTAGCAAATCATTTTGGCCTGTTATGGTGCTGGATGTGAACAGCCATAGAATCACAGAACCATAGGGGGCTAGCAGGGATGGCAAGGGTCATATAGTCTAACCCCGCCAAGATGCAAGATTTCTGTACCCACATCCCACCTCCAGAAGGGCTCAAAGATCGCAGTGAATAAAGCATCCCCTCTTATTCCACTGCAGGCAGGTCACAGTCCCTGGAAGATAATGGGATTTATGCCCTTCTTGAAGAAAAAGTCACTTTTGCATCTACTCTTCCAAATCTACCTACCTGCAATGTCATCACTAGAACCACGACCCACTGTTGTAGCTGGCTGGGCTGTACCCGCACAACACCCCTCTGGAAAAGCCCCATGACCATTCCCCACCTGCCTTGCTCTGGGGAAGTCTTCTCAGGTGGATGGACCTGAGGCTTTTGTCCCAGTGGGACATGGCAGGGCCTGGCTCTCCTAATATTTGAAGGGGCTTGGCCTTTGCCAGACAGGGATTAATCCTGGAGATCCATGCTCTCTTGTTACTATCAGCTTCCCCCAGAGTCATCCCCAGCGTGCAGCACTAGGATGGCCCTCAGCTCTCTTTCCCGCTAATCACTCTGCAAAGCTCTCCCTACCAGCAAGTGGCCTAAATTATTGTTTGTTCTTGGCTTGGGTAGGATGCAGTTTTTGAAACATTATTGACACTCCGCCTCCTGTTTATCCAACACCCTGCCCTCATATCTACTATCTGTCGATGATGATATCAATCGATCCTCTTGCAATAGACTATTACAGTCCCAGTTCCACGGCCTTGCCGGAAAAGCGTCTCCAACACGCAAAACCACGTGGCAGCTGCATTTTAGCCTACACGTTCACAGGCTCCACAGGGCACAATTCCTGTGGGAGCGACAATAACATCCCCATAAATACTGTATTCATCATGTCAGGAAGGCTCACTCGGTAAAACTCACCTCCAGGCCCAGAGGTCACAGGTTCAAGTTTCACCCCAGGCTGTCTGCTCTGCTCTCTGGCACAATACTTAGGGAGAAAAGTTAAACTCTTAATAGGAGACTAAACCCTTGTGCTTTCCATGGGCCACGTCCAAGCTACAAAGCCCACAAAATAGATTCTTGGAACAGTCTATTTTCTTGAGAGACAGGTAAGTATCATCACCCTCATATCACAGATGGGACGCAAGGCAGGAAAAATTAAGTGATTTGCCCAGGGTCATGCAGAGAATTAGCAGCAGAGATAGGACTAGAACCTTGCTCTCCTGTACCCAAGCCACAGGACTCTGCAGTCTCTATCCCATTTCTTGGGAATGGTGCAAGACGATACCCAAGCACCCTGGCAAATACACTTCCCAAGTAAACAGACTAACGTCCACGGCTGAGTGTGAGCTAAAGCTGAGCCCAGAGGCTGCCGCCTTTGCCTGCACTATTGGAACCTTTAGAGTGAAGGGCGCAAGGCAGACGCAATACAAAAGGTACCAGGTAAAGATGAAGTTACTGTCTATCCTGGTTGCTGGCACACAAGGCAGTGCCCAGTTTGGGCCCTTGCTATGACCTGCTCTCTCTGCAGAGGCTCGTGCTCACGTGGCAAAAGGTGCTAGATACTGTTCTAAACCCATTATCTGAAGATGCAGGCAGAAGGCCCCCGGAGCTCACTGCTGGCCACTGCGCTGCCTCCGGGCCTGATCCTGTGAATGGTTATTCCCATTCACACGCTGACTTGTGCGCATCGGCCCGCTGGAGGCTGGGGCACTCCACCCAAAGCCTTGGCAGGAGCAGGCCCTACATTTACAGCTCACTCTCAGCTAGGACTTCCTCAGGTCTCCTTCCAAGCTCAGGAACAGCCACGCTTGGCTACCCAGAGGCTCTCCAAGTGCCATGAGGCTCAGCGAACACACGTCTGCACAGCATGCTTTGCAGGGGACAGGCATTCATTCACTTGGAGGTGAAGTAACTTGCCCATGGCCACGCAGAGTTAACAGCGGAACCAGGAATAGGACGCAAGCGCCCCGAGTTCCAGCCCTAATCACCAGCGAGCCCTGATGCCACCCTCTTTAGTGGTTAATTGATGAAGTGAGCTCACTGTATCAGCCACTTAAGGCAATTCCATGGCATTGGAGAGAATCAGTTGGGACACACAAATGGGCTCATCATTGTCACAAACACAGAACACCAGCACCCCACCAACACCTCCAAGACCCAGCCCCCGTCCATGACCCTACCTGCTTTAACACGGATATTGGGACTCCTGATTTTGCCCGCCGAGTTCTCCGCGGTACAGAAGTAGTCATTGTCGTGGATAAAGCTATTGAAGGCTGATGGCGAGAAGGGGTAGAGCTGCAAAGTCCCATTGGCATGGACATGCCGGATGTGCGGTACATCATAGATGTCGTCCCCTGTGGCGAGGTACCAGCGAAGGGCGGCGCTGGGTGACCCTGCTGCGGGGCAGGAGATCACCACCCCGACTGTGCTGGAGAAGGTCACCTGCTGGACAGAGTCATTCACAAAGTAGAGACTGGTTCCAACATCTTCAGTGTGTGCTGTGGAGAGACCAGAGCCAACAGCAGAGAGTTACTGCAAACACCCGACTCCTCTTGCCTGCAGAGCAACGGCTTCCCAATGACATGCCCTGGGAGCCCTCCTCAGGCAGCGGCAAACAGCCCCAAACAGAGCGGGCAAATCGGTGTATGAACACAGTGGCCAGGTACTTCCCACCTCTCCTAGCTACCTAGGTCACTGCTCTCCTCAGCAGCTGGGCCAGGGCTGAGGGGATGCCTTGGAAACCCCAGCCCTTTCCCAGGACAGCTATTTCCCACAATTGCTAGGACACCTACGACTAATACAAGCTACATTTCCCAGGATGCCCTCGTGTGAGCCTCCCCACAGGTAAGTCACCTGTCTGCTCCCTCCCCTGGGCCAGCTGAGTTAGGGAGTGAAGAGGCAACCGTGAACCATCGGACACCTCCTGAGAGGTCTCCTCAGACAACAGGCCCCAGAAACAGCCAGGCCGAGTTCTAAAGCCTGGGGATGGTTTTGTGACAGGAAGCTGTGTGAGAGAAGTGGGGCTTTGCCAGTCTCCCCCTCCAAAAAGAGGGGGCAAGGGAGCAGCTCTTCACAGCTGGGTCTCCCAAACTGCAGCCAAGGTCTGGAAGTGGAGGAAAGCCTCCCTCAACCTTCCTCCTCCTCCAGTGCAAACGGAAAGGCCTTTCCCTCCCAGCTCCTCCACTCCGACTCCTTCCCACTGACACCTCACACCTGGAAGGGGAGGGGACAAGTTTGCCGTCAAGGTGCCAAGTGGCTTAGAACCGATTTTTTAACTGCGCTACTTTTACGTGGGCAAAAGCACACTCATGTAGAAAGCAGTGATCATATTAATAACTCTAGCGGAGAGCACAATCCCTCTGCTTGTGCTACAGCAGGGCCATAAGCAAATAACTACTCTACCGCTGGTTCAGAATGAGTCACAGGGGACCTTTCATCACCTCAATTTCTTCAACTTTGGGGGGAGGGAGAAGAGGGGGAGAAGGGAAAAGAGTCTCATCTGTATTAATATTCTTAGCTTAGCTTTTAGCTGCCCCTCCAGGGAGAATGCTTCATGACTGCTCATTTGAGGAAAGGCTATTAACCTGTTATTGGCCAGAGCAACTCACATCACAAAGCCGTGATGAGACCATCAGCACCCGCCTCCACTGAAAAAATAATAATATTTGTGTTTTCGTCAGGACAGGTGTTTGGAACCACGCTCCTTGCCCTGGGTAAGTGTCACGTCACCAGCTGGCTCAGGCTTTCCTGAGCTGACGGGGGAAGGCAAACGTTGGAATGTTGTTATTTTACTTTACATAACAGAATCTTTAACGGGCAGGTCTCGCTCTCAGTGACAATAATAATAATGGAACTACACTTCTGTGGAGTTGCTTTGATAAATTCTATAGAAGATAAAACATTATGGCACTTGACTTAGGTATTCTTGTTGTATAGAGATGGGGAAACTGAGGCACAGTGAAGCAAATTGCCCATGGGGTCTTAGTGCATCAAAGGGAAACCCAGGAAGGGAAGAACCCAGGAGTCCTGGCTCTGGTCTTCTGCTGTAACCACCAGAACGTGCTCTCTCATTGAGCTGGGAATACAACCAAGGAGCCCTCTACTCTACCCACTAAACAATTCCCCCTCTTATTTAATCCTTCCAGAGATGGAAATATAATCTCAGTCTCTCTCAGCACCCATTAAACAGCCGATTTCTTGTTCCTCTCCATGTTTTGAGCAGGAACATCAACTATGACAACAAAGTTTCCTCTCTCAAACTACCCAGAGTTCGACTGGCCCAAGTCAAGAATGCGGCAGTCGTTTTTGTGCCTACAAACTGGCAGGTACCAACGATAAATTGATTGGGAATGTTACTGCTGATTAAACAACAGATTTACAGGTAAAGAAAAGAAGCTTCAGGCCCCCTCCCATACAGTCACAGCTAACGAGCCTAGGCACAGACAGAAATGGACAAAGACATTTATTTATTTTTTCTTATTGGGCTGACAAATGCTGGGAGACTCATGACAAAGACGGGGTAAGACAATCAACAGCTGATCCTCGGATGGCCTTTGAAAAGCTACTTGGGCTGTCCGTGGCACAGTGCCACTAACCAATCACATTGGGGCAGCTAATCTCTTTGGAGCAGGGGCCATCTTTTTGTCCTGTGGCAGGGCAGAGTCGAGCACATTGGGCCCTCGTCTATGACTGGAAAAGAGCAATCCAAATATAAATCATGTCTTAAGGCTGGTTTGTTGTGATGAATCAGCACTTCTGCCGTTCAGAACGTCTTGACACTCATCCTGCCCATACACGAGAGTAAAATATGTCTTTATGATCCGATGAAGGAAAACAAGCAGAGAGAAAGCATTCATGTGCTACCCATCGTGGTAACATTTTGCATGTTCCCTGAAACGCAAGATGGCATGGAGACTGCTCTACCTTTAAAGGTAGAGTGCACAAAAAATAGAACATCCTTTCTACTGTGTAGCCATATGCGTCATGTAAGGACCTAGAACCATGAATATTCTGAAGCTGTCTGCAACTCTGGTCCACGCCACAGTCCGTCTCCCTCTTCATCCAGCCCCGCACCTCACAGCCCCTCCTGGAATCCTAGAGGTGCCTTTTAGTTGTGTGTGAGAAGAGGGGGGATTCTAGTAACTCCTTCACATCCCGTCCCTTTTCTCAGCACCCCTCATTGCACTATTGCTGGAGGCCTCTCCACTAGTCCCAACAAGAATTCCACTTGCTCCGCCCAAGAGCAGGCAGAATTGACAGCGCCGACCCCCAAGTGAGTATCCCTGCTCTAGTGGAAGCCACAATTTGCAGGACATGTTGCCAGCTGTATGATGCAATGATCAGATATCATCCTGCTAGAGAACAATTTTCTCTGCAGACATCACCCTTGCATGCTGGATACACAGAGGGGGTGGGGGAGGAATGGAAAAATACCTCATAAATAACAAGAGAAATTCAGATTACCAGCAAAGCTTTTTCAGGTCAAAGGGGAAAATGGATTTTTAATAGAAAATGGAAGTTATGGGATTGGTAGTAGTTATGTGACAGACGCATAGAGTTAAATCCATATAATCTCCTTTACCATTTAACATTGAGCACCATCCTAATCCCATGTTTCATAAAACTGTCTCCAAATCACAGAGAGATTAAAAATTTAGAAATAGCACTGCAATATTTTTAAACCAGAAATCACTGCTGGCATCTGGTCACATGCGTTGACCCTAACCTAAATATCGAGGGCATTAATTTATACAGACCTCAAACGCTGGGATGGGCGTGGTGAACATGGAGCAGTTTCTTATGGAGAGACAATATGTCACTGGCAGGGGCATTGTATTGAGTGCTGGAGTCCTGAACTCTGCTGGATGAGAGCTGCACAGTGGACTAATACGTAGATGGACCATGCCTCGCCAGCACTGAGGAGTATATATTTTGAGTTATCACAGTGCAATCTTCTTAAATCATAGTAAATTACAACCTAGGGTATTGAAATATTAATACCTCCATCTCAGCTGGGAAAAGTGAGTCATTTTGTTATCATCCCTTCGCAATATTTACTAGTCTTGTTCGCTGGACTCTTCAAACTGCAGTATCTTTAGAAGCAGAGCCACTCTCAGCACCGCAGAAAGATGCGTTAGATGGAAAGCACTCATTTACTCTAATGAGAAGCCAAGGCAGAGTGACCATAAATTCACCCCAACCCTACCACTGAGCCACCTGAAGTTCAGGCTTGAGTCCTGCGCAAGAAACCTTGCAAGCTGAAGTTTTCAGCATGTGTATTCATCAAAAAAGGTGCAGTTTTAAAAGCTTAATGCAGAGTGTATGCGGCTAAACTGGGAGGAGAGGTAGATACGCTGGAGGGGAGGGATAGGATACAGAGGGACCTAGACAAATTAGAGGATTGGGCCAAAAGAAATCTGATGAGGTTCAACAAGGACAAGTGCAGAGTCCCGCACTTAGGACGGAAGAATCCCATGCGCCGCTACAGACTAGGGACCGAACGGCTAGGCAGCAGTTCTGCAGAAAAGGACCTAGGGGTTACAGTGGACGAGAAGCTGGATATGAGTCAACAATGTGCCCTTGTTGCCAAGAAGACCAATGGCATTTTGGGCTGTATAAGTAGGGGCATTGCCAGCAGATGGAGGGACGCGATCGTTCCCCTCTATTTGACATTAGTGAGGCCTCATCTGGAGTCCTGTGTCCAGGTTTGGGCCCCACACTACAAGGAGGATGTGGACAAATTGGAAAGAGTCCAGCGGAGAGCAACAAAAATGATTAGGGGACTGGAACGCATGACTCATGAGGAGAGGCTGAGGGAACTGGGATTGTTTAGTCTGCGAAAGAGAAGAATGAGGGGGGATTTGATAGCTGCTTTCAACTACCCAAAAGGGGGTTCTCCAAGGAGGATGGATCTAGACTGTTCTCTGTGGTAGCTGATGACAGAACAAGGAGTAATGGTCTCAAGTTGCAGTGGGGCAGGGTTAGGTTGGATATTAGGAAAACTTTTTCACTAGGAGGGTGGTGAAACACTGGAATGCGTTACCTAGGGAGGTGGTAGAATCTCCTTCCTTAGAGGTTTTTAAGGTCAGGCTTGACAAAGCCCTGGCTGGGATGATTTAGTTGGGGATTGTCCTGCTTTGAGCAGGGGGTTGGACTAGATGACCTCCTGAGGTCCCTTCCAACCCTGATATTCTATGATTCAGGCCCAAGGCGTTGGCTTTTCCCACTATACATGACCCAAGAGCTCAGAGAGGTGGTGATCACTAACCATTTACACAACACCTTTGCTCCCAAGGCACTTCACACAAGCCACGCACTTCTGCATACTGCAGCGCAGCCAGCTCTAAGATAAGATGTACACAGCAGCGTTAAGTAGGGGTTTAGGACAGAAAGTGAAAGAATATGGAGTCCAGGTCACAATGCAAGAGGAATTTAGTGGGTAACGTGCAATGACTCTAAATGCACCTAGAGTTGCCATCCTACCCTTTCGCAGGATAATATGGAAACATTAACCACAAGTGGTCAGGACCCCCCAGCATCACAACGTCCACTGTCACACTGAGGCCCTGTGCGCCTGTTAAGAGGGCAGAGCACCACCCACTGAACCCCAAATCCTAGTGCCAGTTGCACCTAGAGGTGAGATCTGATGCTGGGCTCACAGCCCAAATCAGCACGAAGGCAGAGCAGACTCAACTCCCATCTTCCAGAGAGATGAAAAGTCCCAGTCTCTGCAGCCTTTGCTGCAGGTGCCATTTGCACACACCCAAACCAGACAGAGCACGTACACCAAATGCTGATCAAACAAGCACACCCTAAATCCCTGCACAGAAAACACAACAACGACATGCATATTACCTGGTGCCCGACCTCTGCAAGGCAAACCTAACCAAAAGAGGAGTTTGAATTGCAATCCTCCACCTCCTCCCTCCACACTGGGATATTATGAGGGGAACAAGCAGAACTAGACAAACGGAATTTGCTGAGCCAGAGCAGGGGGTGCATGCACCAGCCTTTCATCTGTGGAGACCTGATTTCAAGTTCTGCTTATGTCACATATGCAGCAACTCTGGCAAGTTTCACCGGAGTCTCCACTGGACATTTGGTAACATCACTGAGCCAACGCACATTTCAGGACCATGTCAAGTGTCCAATCAAGGGAGGCTCAGGACTGGACTAAGGGCCGGACTATGGCACATCTGAGGAGCGTGCACATCAACTGCTAAGCTCTGTCCTGAGCCAGCAGGCCATGACTTTCATTAGCCCTAAGCCTACCTGCACGCTTCTACAAGCAGAGGTCAATTTCCTTCACACGCCCCACAAGGTGTAAGAAATAAACCAAAAAGTGAATCAATAGACTGAACAAGCAGAGGGGAGTACTGAAATCCACTCAATTGTGTCCTTTTCCCCAGTTAGCTAGGATGAATGTTAGCTATCTTTGGTTCCCACAGGCCTTTCAAAATGTCATTCCTGGTCTGGTCAGCAGATTAGCAAAGGCCAAGAAACTGGGTTTCTAGATATTTGATACAGGTTAGTCAGCAAGGGGTGTTTGCAATGCTATAGGAGACTCTGGGGGGCTATTTTTAATTTAAGAAGCTGGGGAAAGATTCTTTTTTTAAAAAAAAAAAAAAAGCTACTTAGAATTTTGATTTCAAGGTACATAAAATTTTGGGCCTTAACTAGCCACCCTGTAAATGCACCAGCAGAGTACTTCCAAGTCTCCTGAAATAACCAAATACATTTGTGCTTCATTCTCTCCTAGGAAGTTGCATGTAACAGCCTGCCTATTCCGGAGTCTGCTGAATTCACATTATCCAACATACAGCTCAAAACTCACACGCTTCCATGTCAGGGGAATTCTTTCCACAAAGACACCTCCAATTCGATTCTCACACTGAGCTTAGCAGCTGGTTCAAACGAGGCAGGTGCACCTCAGTGCCACATGGGCAGAAAGGAGGGCACCACATTGGACACATGTGGTGTCTTGTGGGTGCTCAAAGCATGGCCAGTGGATTCCTAAATTCACAACCCACTGCCAACCTATGCAAGCTGGGTGAGGACAAAGGCTCTGAGCACGGGCAAACTGACAAGCAGTGATTGTTATTCCCTTCTGAAGAACACAAGTACCAGAAAATATTAGGGTTGCATGTGTTAATTTTTCATTTAAGGCACATAGAGCTTTACACATGAGCAAGGCGTAGAGGCTGGTCTCTTAAGTTGCCATCATGGCCCTGGTGTCGTAAAATAACAACACTGGGCACTGCCAGGACTTCAGTACTGCAAGCTCTTCCTCTGTGGATTTCATGGATTCCACGTTTCATTTCCAAGATAAATGAGCACCGTACCACACTGGGGGGCAGAGGGGGAGAGATTAAAAAATGCAAGCAACATATTTCACTGCTTCTCATATTTGAACACAGCATACACAAAATGCCAGCATCACAAATCAGCAGGCAGAGAACTCCAGCAAAATCATACAGCGAGATTATTCCCCCAGTTTATCAAGATTTTGACTCGTATGCTCCTCCTGATCATACTGCTTCCTATTTACATCGCCCTCCCTCCCCTTGTTATGGCTGCTCTTTAATTTGTGTAATCAACCACCAAGCCTGCTTTCGCTAAACTCCTCGCTTGCTAACCGCCTATTTTATTTTATAAGCTAAAAAAAAAAAAAAAAAATAAGCAGCTACAGTCTATTGAGGGATTTCTAAACTTTACTGGGATCAAATGTTTATTTGCTTTTTGTTTCTAATTGAGCTCTTGTTCTACAGCAGAAATGTATTAAATGGTTGTGCTTTGATACCTAGAAATATTAAGTAGCTGAAAGGTTTATCATGCATTAAGCAATTCAATTTTTTATCCTATTATAATGAAACTTCCACTGTATTACTGTCCTCTCTCTGGAATTGTTCCACTTTAACACTTTCAGCACAGAGACTCTTCAAAATAAAATCTCTCTTGAACTGAAAAGAGAAAAAAAATAATGAGGCCATAAGGTATAGTGCTAATGGAGGGTTTTAATTTGCTCTTCTCAGAAGAGAGAGCTCGGTAGCAGAGACTCTTTTCTGGGAGGCTGGGGCTGAAAATGAGCTGTGTTGGATTTATTATTTTCGATGTTGGGGGAGAAAGATCATTTTAGTTCCTTGGATGGTTATTTGTTTTGGTTTTTCCTTTTTACACAGGAAACATGCAAAGATATGCAAAGCAGACGCTTCCATGTTCAGTACAGCAGCTCCTAAAAGCATGTCTAACAATAGCAATTTTGTCTAAAGCTCCCAAACACAGATTTATTCCAGCTGTAATAAGACTATTTCATATTTAATAATTGATTAAATAATTGACTGTCACAACCACTCAGAATGCACCATTAAACCTCCGCAAATATTTTAATTATATTAACATTAAAATAAAAGGGTATTTAATATACAATAATCATATTTTAGGATGCAGCCCACTACCAATTTGTTTCCTTCACTACCTTTTTCCTAAGATTGCCTCTTGCTGTTTTCAGATGATGAAAGCGATTATTAAAGAAAATGTTTTGTAAACTGAAAGTCGCTCCTTTTCCATAACATGGACGTTTCTGTTATTACATTCGTGGACCAGATAATAAAAAGGTAATGGACTACAAAAATCCCTGCAGAATCAGAATAGGGTCACTTTTTTAGCTAACCCCAATCAAATATTATTACAAATGGACTGTAATTTAGCTACCAATGTTACATGCGGATGTCTTTCCTCTTAGACTGCAGCTATCGTTGGGGACCTCAGTTTAGAGCGCCTGGCATACCCATTGGGATGATGCTAACAATTCCCCATTTACAATTGATCCAGTGTGGTGGCTCCTTGACCGTAATTTTTTGCCCCAGTCCGAGGGATCAGAGCACTGGGTTACACTCAGTGTAGCCTTCCGAGAGGAGAGGAGAGGAGAGGAGAGGAGAGGAGGCGATTTTAAAGCATCCCCGGATCGCGTTTGTTTTGAGGGACTAGAATATTGCCGTACACCGTCTCCGAGAAGTGAGGACAGCGGAACTGGGCTTTTGAAAAGTACTGCTACGAGCTTCAGCCTTTGCAATCTTGCCCGCACAGAGAGGCGCTGGGTAGGCAGAGAAAACATTTTAATATCCATGGAATTAAGGCGCTTCTGTGGGGCTGGAGAGCTGTGCGGGGAACGGGTCTTTGTCAGGGCTCCCCCCGCCTCGGCAGGGATCTCGGGGGCTGCAGAGAGTTAAGGTCACTAATGATCAGGTCGGCGCTCCCGCGGCCAGGGTCCGCTGCCCCCTTAAAAAGCCTCCACAAGCGAACTCCGCGAGCTGGGGCTCCTGGGCTCCTGTTCTGTCCTCCAGGCAGAAGGAGCGGCGTCTCCTCCGCTCCGCATCGAAAGCCAGGGTCCAGGCTAACGGGGCCCAGCGGCGCCCCCACCCCTTGCCCCCCCCCCGGGGCCCAGGGCCGCCACCCACTGCCTTCTCCCGCGGGAAGGAGGATGCAGGGCGGGGGTGCAAAGAGGCGGAAGGGAGCGGGCAGGGGCCCCAGGCCCGGGGGTGCAGCCAGCAATGTGCACCCCAGCTGCGGGCTTCGAACACCCCTCCTCCGCCCGACAACGGGGAGACGTCTGGAGGGGATTTTTTTTTATTTTAGCGAAGCAACGACCCCCCTCAATTGAGACCCTTCCCCGTGATCAGCAGGGGCGTCTTTACAAATGCAGCGCTACCAGCTGCCCTGCCCCCGCCCCACACCCCCCGCAGCCCTGGGCTCAGCATCCTTTCCGGGCAGGCTGGGCTGGGCTGAGCCCTGCCTGCTCCAGCCCCACCGACCCGTTCCTAGCCCGGAAAAGCGGGGGGTGCCCCCGCCCCGGAATCAGGTGCATTGCAGCCGGGGCTGCAGGTCTGGGCTTGCCCGTCACCTGGACCTCGATTAGCCCCATGGCAACCTGAGCCCAGAGGGGCCCCGGGCGTGCAGAACCAGCCAGCCCCGTGGGTACTTCAGCTGGCGAGGCGTGTCCTGCCCCCCTCCCAACGTCCTGCTCTTTGCAATTACACCGTCACAACCATTAATTGTTGAAATAATAATCCAGGTCGTTGCAGCAGGGCTGGGAGCTGCCCCTCTCCTGGGAAATCGGGGGGGGGGGGGGAGAAAGCTGCACAAATCCCCTTCTCCCCCCCCCATCATAGAAGATCAGGGTTGGAAGGGACCTCGGGGGGGTCTAGTCCAACCCCCTGCTCAAAGCAGGACCAACCCCAACAGTGGTTCCTCCTGCCAGCTCCTGCCCCCCCCCCCCCAATACCAGGGACTCGAAAAGCAGCGGGCGGCAGCCCAGGGCAGGCTCAGAAACAGCTCCGCATCCTCGGGGGGGCTTACAGAGCCGCTTCGTGAGAGCCCGAAACTCCGAGCCCCCAGGGGAGCTGCCCCCCCTGCGCCCCGGCATCAGCCTGGCACCTGCCCCGCTCACCCCCCGGCTGACAGGCGGGCCGAGCCGAGCCGAGCCGAGTCGGGCCGGGGGCGGCTCCTGAGCCCGAGGGGCAGCAGAGCAAGCGGCTGGGGGGCTGCTGCCCGGACCCCCTGCCGGCCGTGGGCACCGCTCGGCGCAGGCGGGGACGGGCTTGGGCTGCAGCCCGACTGCTCGGAGCGGTGGGCTGGGCGCAGACACGCCTCTGCCCGGCCCGGGCCAGCCCGTCCCCTCATCCCCTTGGGCCGCAGCGCACCGCGGGTCCCGTCACTTTTTAACAAGGATCGCAGAGGCGCAGGACTAGAGCCCGCTGGCCAAAGAATCACCCCCCCCCCCCCGCAGCCCCCGCCCCAGGACGGGACATACCTTTCTGCAAAGAGTACAGCAGGAAAAAAGTTACCAGCCACATGCCATAAAGAGCACCTATTTTCTCTGGGATGCAGTGCAATTCCTTGCCGTGCCGTGCCCCCAACGTGCCGCGATCCTGCCTTTCCCAGGACTATCCAGGTTCAGATGCTCACAGCTGAGCTCCCAGCAGCTCCTCCTTCCCCCTTCTCCCCAGCTAGTGTCATCCGGAGGGTGGGCAGGGCTGCCTGTGCGCTCCCCGCCCACACCCGGCATGCGTTGGGGGGAGCAGCCTGGCCCTTTGCAGTTGCCAATTGGTACAGTGTGGGGAGAGATTATCTATTTTATCTGAACAGTGGGGGGACATTTTCCAGATTCAATCTCTCTGCACCAGGGGACGTGATCATGTATAAAAGCTTGTCATTTGCATACACACAATAGAGCTCCTTTAATAAAGGAAAAGACACTCATCTCCCTGGCTCTAATTGTGCAGACCAGCCTTTCACCAGCGCACGCGGAGACACCTGCTTGCACACGTACAGGGTTTGGTAACTGGACAAACAGACCGTGCACACACATTCATCCTTCCCCACCCAAGCCCTGGGAGCTCTCCAAAATGCACCTGCACCTTTGGAGAGGTAGCTCCTAAGGTGGCCCCCGCCTTGCCTGGGACTGCCCGCACCTATAAAGTTAAACACGCACAGAAAGCTACAGAATCAGGGCCTATACATAGAGGCACAGTGAGAGGCAAGATACAGATTGTTGTGGGGATGGTGGTTGTGCCCCACAAAAGTAAGTCGGTTTTGCACTTAAGTAGAATGATTCAGAACAAACAGTTCTAGCTCTCTCTCTAAAGTGTGTGTATGTGTGTGTGTGTATATATATATGCACACACACACACACACACACACTTCTGTTTATTCATCCCTGGAAGCTGCATTCATATCAATAGCGTTGCCTGTTTGTAGTCCATTCTGTTCACCTTGTCTCCCATGTAGGCTGTAACAAGCTTTACCTACAGCTGTCACTGCTGCACAGCTGGGGGGAGGGGGGGGCGCAAACTCAACTGCCCCAGTACAAAAAGGCACCACTCCTACTGTTTGCACTTCAAGTAAACTCTTCTTCAACTTGTTACCAGTACAGGGCCTAGGACAAACAGATCCTATTCCAGCCAACAGATGGCCAAGTTCAACCCTACTGGGCAACTGGCCTATTTACAGCACTGTTCATAGAATATCAGGCTTGGAAGGGACCCCAGGAGGTCATCTAGTCCAACCCCCTGCTCAAAGCAGGACTAGTCCCCAACTAAATCATCCCAGCCAGGGCTTTGTCAAACCTGACCTTAAAAACTTCTAAGGAAGGAGATTCCACCACTCCTGATGGACTAGGAGCACTGTTGAACTGAGAAGGCAAGAGCTAGTTGGATTTTTTTTTTCCTCCCTAAAAACAGAAAAATGTTTTTTCACTCAAAAAAACCCCAACAGCTTTCATGGGGAAATGGTTGAAGTTTTTCAGTTTGACAAAAAAATTTAAAAAGTGTTCAGGTTTGGGTTTTCAAAGAAAAATTTTAGGGTTTTCACTGAAGACCTGGAATTTTTCATGAGAAATTTAAAAAAAAACAAAAGAACAAAAACACCTAGATTCTCATGAAAGTGATTTGGCATTTTTTGACCAGCTCTAGTTCCTACTAATTCTTAACGTTTCTAGAGCTCTTTGTACATGCTGGAAAGCCACGAGCAAGATAACCCCACACAGGGCTCCAAGGAGGCAGGTAAGCATTATGCTCACCGAACAGCTGGGGAAGACAGAGACACTATGAGGTGACATGACATAAGACCACCCAATAAGTCAGCAACTTCAGAACTCCAGGATTCCTGGTCCCGTATCCCCTGGGAGCTGCTATCTTTGGGCATTGTCCATCTCCCTTTTCACCTGCCATTGACAAAGCCTGCACTCTCCTTTCCCTCCCCATTTTGGAGCATCCAGTTTGGTAGCATCTATCTTCCCAAAGGGTCTGTCCCCCCCAGCACTCATGGAGTCTGGGAGAACAGCTGTTTGCACCTTCACTGAGCCTCTTGTCTGCAGATCTCAAAGCACACTGCAGACGTGAGCTGCCCTTCTAGCCAAGCATGGCACTGGAGGTGCTCGCTGCCTCTCCTGGGGGCTCAGCCCTCCAGCTAGGTCACTCTGATTTCAACCCTCTTCCAAGTGATAAGAGTCCAAACAAAACATTTCTTCAACCCGCTCTGCAGGCTGGCCTCCCAGGCCCACCTGTAAGCCTCGGCCCAGCTCCCCTGCTGTTCTCCTAGAACCCTTCCACTGGAACCCACCTTGCTCCCTGGGGGCTTGTTGCTGCCAAACTGAATTCTCAGCCCTTTGATGATGCCCAGGTGTTTCAAACTGTCACTTGACCCCAATTAGCCCTGCCTCCTTTTGCTGGGAGGCAGCTAATTATGGAACAGGTGGGTCTGCTTGAAGTCAGCTGGCTAGCCACAGGCCTCCTGGCCCTTAAAGGGGCAGACCAGCCTGTTAGAGACTTGAAATAATCCTCGCCCATCTTTGCAAAGCATTGTGAGCTCTGGCCATAAGAGGGGCTCTGTGAGTGCAGTGTGCCCCCGACCCCCTTCCGGGGACGCAGACTGGTAAAGATTGCCCTCATTGTATAGAAAAGGACTTTCAGGCACAGAGTAGCACTTGCCCACGGTCACACAGCAAGCCAGTGGTAGTACCCGGAATAGGACCCAGGAGTCCTGGTTGCCCATCCCATCCTCCAGCTGCTAGAGAAAACAGTCCTTCATCAGTCTGGGCAAACTTGAGAAATGGTCCGAAGTAAATGGGATGAAATTCAACAAAGACAAATGCAAAGTACTCCACTTAGGAAGGAACAATCAGCTGCACACATACAAAATGGGAAATGACTGCCTAGGAAGGAGCACGGAGGAAAGGGATCTGGGGGTCGTAGTGGATCACAAGCTAAACATGAGTCAACAGTGTAACACTGTTGCAAAAAAAAAAAAAAAAACAGTGAACATCATTCTGGGATGTATTAGCAGGAGCATTGTAAGCAAGACAGGGGAAGTAATTCTTCTGTTCTACTCCACCCTGATTAGGCCTCAACTGGAGTATTGTGTCCAGTTTTGGGTGCCACATATGAGGAAAGATGTGGACAAATTGGTGAAAGTCCAGAGAAGAGCAACAGAAATGATTAACAGTCTAGAAAACATGACCTTGGGGAAGTTTGAAAAAAATTGGGTTTGTTTAGTCTAGAGAAGAGAAGACTGAGTGGGGACATGGTAACAATTTTCAAGTGCATAAAAGGTTGTTACAAGGAGGAGGGAGAAGAATTGTTCTTCTTAACCTCGGAGGATAGGACAAGAAGCAATGGGTTTAAATTGCAGCAAGGGAGGTTTAGGTTGGACATTTGGAAAAACTTCCAAACTGTCAGGATGGTTAAGCCCTGGAATAAATTGCCTAGGGAGGTTGTGGAATCTCCATCCTTGGAGGTTTTTCAGAGCAGGTTAGACAAACACCTGTCAGGGATGGTCTAGATAATACTTAGTTGTGCCACGAGTGCAGGGGACTGGACTAGATGACCTCTCAAGGTCCCTCCCAGTCCTACGATTGTATGAGTCTATGATCCTACCTATTCCTTTCCTTTTCCTTCACTCCCTCACTGTGTGTCATTGTTTTCCTTTCAGCCCCTAAGCTAGTGACTGTGCTCCTTGAAGAAAGCTCTCTCAGGGCTGGTCTACTCTACAAAGTTAGGTCAGTGTAAGTACATCGCTCAGGCTGACAAAAATCACACCTGGGTGACGTAATGAAGCCGACCTAAGCCCCAGTACAGACACCGCTAAGCTGACAGAAGAATTCTTCTGTGGACCTAGCTACTGCCTTTTGGGGAGGGGGATTTTCTACAGCAACGGAAGAGCCCCTTCTGTCCCTGTAGTGAGTGTCTACACTACAGGGCTACAGCAGCGCTGTGACACGGCAGCGGTTCTAGTGTTGACCTACTGTTCATCTCTCATAGCTTCTGTGGCACATTGATGGAATTTCTGTAACAGTGATGTGTATTGTACGGGTGTGTGTCTATTTTATACACACACACACACACACACACACACACAGAGGAAGCTCTTTGCTCATTCACACTGGCATCCATTACCCCTGTGTGGAGTCCACACTTTCCCAGAGTTCCTCGCTGCCCCAGGTTTTGCAGCCCACCTGTCCTGCCGTAGAGGCCAAGGCGGAGACCCTGCTGTGGCTGCCAGGGCACAGAGCGTGCTGCAGGCTCCACTCCAGTCATTCCCTTGGGAGTGGAGGAGCACGTCAATTGCTGGCTTCAGAGCCAACCTTGGCACGTTGGCTACTCAGTGAAGAAATTGATATTCCCGGCCATCCCCAGGACAACAAGCTCACCCACCTGATGCTCCTGTCACCTCCTTCCCCAGTCAGGAACTCACCAACAGCTGGGGAAGGTGAGCCAGATAGTGCAGGGGGCCAGTGAGTCTGAATACTAGCAGGGCACTTCTGGGGAACCCACATCCCTGGGTGGCAAGCCCCATTCTGAAACGGCTCTGCCCCTTGCAAATACACTCAGTCGCACAGGCAGCTTGAATTGGTAAGAACAACATTTTGCACCTCTCGCTATCTAAGCACTTGTGCTTTTCTTCCAAGGATCTCAAAGCACTTTACAGACATTGGGCTTTATTCTACTCTCACTTGCATAAATCTTGAAGCCAGTGGGCTCACTCCTGCCTTACGACAGTGTAACTGAGAACCAAATATGGCCCCTTAACCAAATAACACTCAACACTCACATGAGGTAAATTTAAGTGATATATGGAGGTTCACTTCACCTACCACTGAAATGCAGCCACTTCTGGAATAGAATGCAGCAGCAGTTTAATATTGCACCATTAATATGCCACAATAGTTTAGGTCAGCAAATGAAAAATAACCTATCCAATTGAAACTGCAGGGTAGAGCTTGCTATAGCCTCAGGAGCCTTAAAATATCAATAAAATAAGTAACTAATTTAGGGAGGCAGAATGTGATTCCCTGAATTGGAGACTGGCCAGGGTACCAGGGTAAATATCTTTACTGCAGCAGAGAACTCCCTGAGATCCGTAACGAGCACAAACTATTATTAATTATATGAATTACAGTAACACATAGAGGCACAAACGAGATCAAGGGCCCAATGTGCTAGGCACTGCACACACTGAAAATAAAAAGCTGTAAGTTCCATGTGGCAGGGCCCAAGCTAAGTATGTGACGAGAAGTGCCAGGTGGGTACAACGGACAGACGGGGGAAGAACAAAGACAATGGTTAAGGTGCTGAGACCACTGCTTACCGTGCTGGTAATATTGTCTCATTGTTTCCTCGTATTCATCCATTGGTCTGCCTGTATCCATCCATTGTCTCGTCTCCTACTCAGATTGTAAGCTCCTTAGGGCAGGGACTGGCCTGTTCTGCGTGTGTACATAGCTTTGGCTGGGCTCCTACGTGCTACAATAAGAACAGCGGGATACCTGCGATCAGCATAACAAGCAGCCTTTGGTCAGTGCTTTGCAGGCATCCTGGCAGAGGTGAGCTTTAAAGAGGGAGGCAAAGGACAAGGGGTCAGGGCCTCAGTGTCACGTCCCACCTGACCGATGCCACCTCCCGGCACCAGGCTGGGGCCCTGCTACAGCACTGACCACAATGGAAGAGTGGTCGGGACCTGAACCAGCTGATCGAGCTGAAGCGGTCCCTAGACCCTGGGCCCAGAGAAGCACCCAAACGGTGGGTTCTCATCCTAGCCTGAGCCTGCAGAAGTAGGCTGGAAGTCTTGCAAGAACAGGTTCACATGCAAGATTAATCGTCCTTCTGCTTCTGCTCCCAGCCGGCAATGCCACAAGGACAGCCTCTCTCTGCCATCCCAATCCAGCCAAGTGGAAGAAGCACTTTACGGAACATCGGACCCTCTGGACAGGTTGTTCAGTAACTAGGCTGAAGCCCAGCGGGGAGGGATTCTGTCTCAGGGAGACAGCGTTACCTAGTGGTCAAGGGGCAGGACACCTGGGTTCTATTCACTGCTCTGCCATTGGCTTGCTGGGCACGTCTCTTCCCCTCTCTGTACCTCAGCCTCCCTATTGGCAAAATGGGTTTAACAACCCTGATCCAGGCTCTGTGGGGGTCAATGGGAGTTTTGCCATTGGTTTCAATGGGGCCAGGATTTTACCCTCTGCAAACCAGGCGTTATCCAACCTCCAGCCTGCTCCCCCATCCCTCTGGTGAACCAGCCCATTTCCTCCCCCAAACCCCTCACTGAGGCAAGAGTGGGAGCCTCCTACCCCGGACGCATGCTGGCTGCCTGCCCTCATTCCCGGCTGGCAGCTGTTACAAAGAGGGCAGCCAAGGGAAGGCTGATAGCGGGAATCTGCTGGCCATCCAAACTGCAACAATAGCTTCCTCTTCTGTGTAGGAACACCGGCTTCAGGTGCAGCTGTGGCACTCCCACTCCAAGCACCCAACGAGACCGGGGCGCGTGGGCTGGGAGGCGCAGGAGACAGCGCTGTCGGGAGGGAGGCATGTTGGCAGTGTGGTCGGGGCCTTGGAGATATCCATTCGCAGCGCATGACGTGGGGGAGCAAACCCTGCTCCATGTTTCATTTTTAGCTTCCCTTGCTGTTCAGCATCGCTGATAAGTTCCCTGGTCACTCCCACCCAGGCAGCAGGGCTAGAAAGGTATTAAACAGCATCCCTCCCCACAGGGCAAAACTACCTCTGCTGGCCAGTGTGAAAGCAGCCAGAGAGAGGGCAGAGAAACAGCTGGCAGCTGGGCAAGTTGGGTGACAGGCACAAGCCTGTGCTCTCGACAGCTCTGGTCCAGTCTTTCAGCTGGCTAGTACCTTTCATTGAAGCCCCATTATTCCTCCCATTGATTGTTCAGAGGAGGCTGTTCAACTTCCACCCTCCCTGCATTCAGACACACGCTACGCTATGGGCCCTCTGGCTTCTGCTCGCTACATCTTGGAGCTGGCTCCTGCCAAGCCAGCGCCTGGGTGCTCTGCTGGAGTTCACACCCCACACACATTGGTGCAAATGGGTTTTACTAGCCTAGATATTCTCGGAGCTTGCCCATTGGGATACTCATGGGAAGCGTTTTTAAAATTCCTTTCTGCAAGCGTTCAAACCGGACAGCTGGTATCACCCCATCAGGGACCTAGAATGACACCTCGGGGTTTTATACAACTGTGGGCTGACAAAGGTGAAAGTCATCCAATACATGATTTGTTCAGGTCTAATCCACACTTTTGGTAGCACATATGAGGCTCCGTGAGACAGTAAAAGTGCAACACAGGAAAAGTGTGCGTCACAGCCTTCCTCTAGCGACTGGTCCACTAGCAGGTAGCAGTCTACCACTGACAGTAGCGAATGGAGTTATTCTTTTAGTGGCGGAGGTCTGTGTTGCTGTTCTGAAGGTCCCTGGTTCGTATCTCACTGATGACACTGGGGGGAGGAATTACTGCAAAAACTCATCTCTTCATTGCCCATTTTGGACCCAAATGTATTTCTATCCCTCAGAGCCCTGAGACACTCTCCATTTTCTCACTGCAAATGATTTCCCTCTGGATCGTGCAGCCAGTACAAACAACATTTTACACCACTCACTTGAGCACAATGTATGCTATTTCGAACCCAGGGGTGTAATTTTCAGACTAGGGCCCAGCCGAGGACTCAATGGCTCAGATTGGCCTGATGAAAGGCTCAGGCACTGAGCCTGGCAGTCAGCAGTGAGTGGCTGAAAGTTGTTGCAGTCTGATGGACGCTGGGTGATCTGTTTGCAGGGGTCTCACTCCAGTCACCAATCACAGCCACGGCCTCTGCCCCACGGGCTGCTAGCAGCCCGGTGCCAAAGCCAATGACAGAATGGCCCGTGGTAACTAAAGTTGCTCACGGCAAGCTTGAGGCAGGCTAGTGGGACAGCTTGCCTGGCCGGTGCCCATGCTGTAGCTGTTCTGCGGATAAGCAGAGTCTCTCCATTTCCCTTTCCCCCCAGCATCAGCCTCCCTTGGAAATATGTTCCAGTGCAAGGAGAGCAAACTGCATCTGCGCCCACCAGGGCGGTCTCTGGAAAAGGTCTGCCAGCCCCAGTTCGTCGCTTGGGCCAGAAGCGCCCTGGCACATGGGCGTAGTTTGGGGGAGGGGGGAATGGGAGGATGTTGCCCACCAAAACTGCAAGCCTCAGGCAGGCCCTGAATTTGTTGTTCCCCTCCTCCCCCACGCGTGGCCCTTTTGGCCTGACCAGAGCTGCCTCCCCAAATATAGAAGTCAAACTGCACCTATGCCCTGGTGCCAAGCGAGCAGCTTTCCCAGTGGCCAAAGAGAGCAGCCCAGCAATCCAGAGGCAGCCCTCACATTTACCCTCACCAGCCTTTGTTCCAAGGCCAATAACAGTCTGACACATCCCTGGACAATAAACCCTCAAAGAGGCACTGTTAATTACAATAAGCGGAATACGTTCCCCTCCTTGCTCACAGATACTCTCAAAACACTTCACTGCCATTATCGACATTAGCCTCACCACACCCTGGGGAGGTAGCAGACAGATAAGGGACTTCCCACAGGCTAGGCAGCAAGTCAGTGTCAGAACTGGGACTAGAGCCCAGCCCCTGCTGTACCCACTAGACAGCGCCTTGGAACCATCTATTGGGATTAAAAAAGGCTCCACTTAGCTGACAGTGGAACAAGCATACTAGGGCAGGAAGCTTCACCCCAGACTGCTCCATTGTTAAGGGTCAGGCGAGTTTGAATCCAAACCAGAGCAGAGAGGGGCAGTGCGCATGGACTTAAACTTGTTATGTTTCACAGCAAACAAGTTAGATGAAAACACAGAATACTCTTGGTGGAAGGGTGGGACATAATACTACTTGATTGCTTAGAATTCAGAACAATAGCACACGAGAACCCCAAAACAGTGAGAGACAAAGCAGGATGCTCCCTAAAGCAGGGATTCAATCCACCTACACCTTACTGTTGGCTACAAATGGCTCGCAGCTAGGCCCAGCTCACACACTTCCCCAGAATCCCCTCACCTGAAAGCAGGACCAGGAAAAATTCCTGAAATTGAAAGTGACTGCTCCCAATACACCATAAAATGGAAAGTCTCGGCAGGCTGTGTAACTTGCCAGAGTACGGAATTTTTACTCAACTCTGAGTGGTCCAAAAGGTGCAACTGTATTCCCATTGCCCAATTTCCCCAACCCCTCCAGGGCACCAAACGCCACACTGAGCTCAAGTCCCCCTACGGTTTCCATTATTAGATAGCACTCCCCAGCCCAGCCTGCGGTGCAGCAAGCCTGTGTGCTGATCCACGCCTTGCTTTGTGGGTGCCCAGATGGCACCCTCCTAGACATGCAGAGCCCAGGTTGTTTTCTGCAGGGCATGTGGAGATAAGCTGGGGGCATTAGGAGATGATGCAACATTGAGAGACCGGGGCTGTGAGCCTAAACCCAGCCCAACCACTGACCTGCTGTGGGACCTTGGGACAGCACCTTCTCTTCTGTCTCCCTTTCCCCCTCTGCACAGCGGGGTGAGGAGATTTCTCCCCTTCGGGAGAGTCCTTTCCAGGCCACAGCACGGTGTGCGGGACGCGCCAGTTTGCCCCAGCCACAACAAACAGAAAGCAGCAGGAGGGACTCAGAGCCCTGACAGCAGGGGAGGAGACACATACAGCCTGCAGCAGCTTGTAACTAAATGGCCATTAGAGGGCTGCAGCTACCTGCCGGCCTCTGCCAGATTTAAAGGCCAGCTCTTAGTGAAGTGTGCTGGGGAGAAAACTCCTATGAGCGGGCTAATCTGTAATCATCGGGAGCTAGGCTCCTAAGGGGCTGTGGAGATCTGGGCCTTAGTCTCTCTCTACCCCAGCTTCCTATCTGTAAAAGGGGGATAATAGCACTGCCCTGTGAAGGTAAATCCGTTAAAGCTTGTGAGACACTCAGATGGGGGCCATGTAAGTGCCAAAGATACACAGACTTCAGCAGGGCTCAGTGTGGGTGCAGCAGTCCATCTACCCCTGGTGGGCTGTAGAACTGGATCCTAAATGAGCACCTCCTGCCATGTTCCACCCCAGAAATGGCTGGTTTTCAGTAGGGGGTAAAATGAGCCACCCCTATAGCTTGTCAAGTGCTTGGTGTCCCTTCAGGGTAAAGTTGGAGATCAGACCTGGAAATTCAGCTCGCTGTGCAAATGGACTAGAATATCTGGAGTTCAAGGAAACGTGCTCTTTAAATAAACTTGATACATTGGTGCATTGTGTGGTGAGCACAGGCAGCTCAGTGAGGGGCCAAGCCCTGGGCTCTGGCGCTGAGGAAAGGACAGGTGCTCTCAGGCTGGGACCATTCATCCCCTCGGCTCAGAATGCTCCGTGTGGCTCCTCCGTCACAGGCCCAAGGAAATCTTTCCAGGAAATAAGCTTGTTTCATGCCTCCCCCTAGTGTTTGTTGAGCACCGCAGCGAAGAGAAGAGCCTGGACCAAACTATGCACAGTACTCCTATGCAGTTTAGCTGTAGCCGTGTCGGCCCCAGGAGATTAGAGAGACAAGCGGAGTGAGGCTGTATCTTGTATATAAAAGATAAAAAATATTCCCTCACCCACCTGCTCTCTCTATACACAATCCTGTCATGCAACAAACAAAGGCCTGGGAGATCTCAGAGCTTCCATCACTCGTGATTCAGCAATGCCTGAAAGAGAACACACTGGTCTGTGGATGTCCCCAAATCATCCCTAAAGAGCTCGTAGCAATGGGCTCTGCATTTGGGGTGCCAATTTCCTTTACGGTGATACACAGGCTGCTCCTGGGCGGGTATCTTGTTCCAGTAACAGGCAGGTGTCCAGGACCCAGTTCTGCACTTAGCCATATATATGGCTTTTTAAGCAGGTCTGTGCCAGGGACTTTCCACTTTGCAGCATGCAAAGAACATCTACAACATCCAGCTCGGCTCCGCGAGGGGTTTGGCCACTGGCGCACGTGCACGTACAATACAACTGTGCTTTTCGTAGCCTCCCATCCCAAAAGCTGTACAACGACAACAAGTACACAACAGCCGAGAGGAAGAGCATGAAGACACACAGACAAGGGGGAAGAATTTGTAGGGCTTCTTCTGAGATTTGAACTGTGATGGCAAGTCAACGAGACAGAGATGTGGAGCTGACTGTCCCAGAACTCAGCCCCCACCATGCACCCAAGCATGCTGAATACCTTCTAAAACCAGGCCACCTATTAAGGTGCCTAAATGAGGGCTGAGGGTGGGATTTTCTAACATGCCTATGATTTAGGAGCACAACTCCCAGGGACTTTCAACAAGATCTGTGCTCCTGAATCACTTAGGCACATTTGAAAATCCCCCCACCCCGAGCTCTTTGGAAAAATCTGGTCCCGACTGCAGTTGCTGGCCACAGGCAGAAGACTCGTTCTGACAATGACTGGAGTGCATGGAGGTGCAGCCAACCGTAGGCTGAATGCAGTAGGGAGAGAGGGTTGGTGAGTTACTCTGCTGTTCCACCAGGACCAAATTCCATGAGCAAGGCTAGAGCAAATGCAAATGGTGGCATGAGGATCCTTCATTTGTGAAGGAGCTTCCAGTCCCCAAGGGACACATCCACTGCTCAGGCTATGTAGACCGGAGACAGGAGATCCACGTCCCCCAGGTGCAGAATACTCCATCCTTCTCTCCGAGGCACGTCCCCGGGCCTTCAGCATTCTTTGCTGCTCATGGGAACCCCTTGGCTGCAGTAGGGGAAGGCATCCATCTTAGGTGCAATCAGTTATTGTGTAATAACTGCTGTGGGGCATGTGTAATGTGGAACTAAGAACTGAAAGGTTATTTCCTTTGGGCAATGGGACAATTTATTACCTTGCTGTGCTGCTTTAATGGCAGCCCCCTTGTTACTGATTGATGTGGGGGCATTCAGGGAGCCAGACAAAGGGAGAACGAAGCATGCGCCTGGCTCCTCACCAGCCTGGCCTCAGCTCCTCTGCATTGTCAAGTGTTTCTCATGGGCTGCATTCATCACCGTTTAGTGCTCTGCTGTTTTAACTAATCAGAAGACATTTTGTGTTGACGTTTCTCTGTGAAACTCCTGGGCCAAGTGCAGCCCCTGTGGAGTCACTGGGATAGAGTCAGTGGAGTTACCCTGGGGATTTGACTGGTCAAGGGAAGCTTAGGCCTTTATGAAAGCAAAGGATGAGGGATAGCATGGCCTAGAGCCAGGCACAGCGCAGGCAGGGCTGGAAAGCGTCCCTCACTGCAGCTCTGCCCATTCTCCTCCAGCCTCTCCATTGGTGCCTGTGGAGGTCTACAGATCTTCATGCAGCCTAGAACGCACTTTCCTCTTCCAGTCTGAGCCGTCCCCCTCAAACAGCGACCAACCGGCATGCCAAGCAGTGAGGTGCTTTGTGCTGTTGTCATGACCTAGAATTTCTTCTGCTCAGAGCCCTCCATAAGTGAAAAGCTAACACCTGTGATCATAGGGCTGCTTGGGATTTTGGTCATTTTTGAATAGTTCTACTGTGCCTCTTCAGGGCAAGACCATGTTATATATTAGTTTATGCCCAAAATTTAGGGTTTGTAAAATACATAGATATGTGCATACATATGTACTACAGCTCTGTACGGAGGGGGAGTGGATTTTACACCTATATTAAATATTTCACAAACCCTATGTGCTTACCCTGATATATTACAAAACATAGTAGGTATAGAGAGAAGTTCATAATTTTTTAAAAGTTTTAATTAAATCATTTTAATTTATTATTTTTTTCTGTTTCTCTTGGAGCTAGTACAGGACACCCAGAAAAAGAAAGTGATTAGAAGCAAAAGTCTAGCTATTATTTCTTTGAGTTCTGATTTGCTAAGGTGGTGTTAGTAACACAAGAAAGGTCATTTCTAAAGGCAAGAAGCCAAATCCTGAAGTCTTGTCTCAATTTTCAATAAATCCTGTCAGGCAAAACTCAATGAGAGTTTTAGTTCATTGTGGGCTCAAGGATTTGGCTCAGTAATTTTTGCATCCTGAGACTCTGCCTAGTATTTGATTTCCTTGCTTTCCATCTGCAGAATGAGGATAACCCTGGGTATTTCTTGCACTTCTGTTTCCAATGTCAAGAGTTCCTATAGAAAAGCACCTAAGAGTTTTATAAAAATCACAGCTGAACCCAAGTTAAACCCAAGCCTTTATTCACTCTGATCTCCCCTGGAAAATAATTTGTCCCATGCCCCATGGCTCTGTCCCCAGGTCAGTCAGAGGCAGACAAAGCCAAGCAATGGCAGCAGGAGCTGCATTAGATTCCACAAAAAGGGGAGAGGTGCCTTTAAGATCCTCCCGGAGGAGAAAGATACTCCAGTTGTCCAAGGGGTATTATTTACCCAATCTCCTTTATGTCACAGGGAAGATTTAGATTGAGAAGATTAATGGCTCAGGGGAGTGCGAGAGAAATCCCAAGGGACTGCTTGGTATTGAAAACAAAAAGTTTCCTCTCCCCCCAAGGTTAAAATACAACTGAAAATTGACCTGTGTGTGTCATTGGCCCAGTGCTAACCAAGGGGCTTTAGGAGCTTCCACATCTCAAAGGTTTGGCTGTTTATTCAGGATTATATCCCCAATTGCCTCAGCTAAGGGGCAGCAGGATCCTGGGTGCAGCAGAAGGGCCTCCAGGGAACTGATAGCAAGGGAGGGCCTGAGAGCAGGGGTGGGGAAGAGAGTGCCTGGCAAGGATCTCTCCCGCCATTTTACAGGATCTTACACTTCTACCTCACACATCTTTCCTTTCTCCCTCTCACTCTGTCCCTTAGTTTCTTTCACTTCCTTTTTCTCATATTCCCCCTCTAAATCTAAATCCTCCTTTCCTCGGTCTCTCTTATCTCCCTTTCTCTCATTCCCCCCACCCTGCCCCCGGCCCTCTCTCTCCCCCTCTGTCATCTCTCTCTCTCTTTGCTCCTCTCTCTCATGTTCCTGCAGGATCCCTGCAGACATCTGTGCCTTTTGCCCTTGCTATTCCTAGTGCTCCCCTTGTTTCCCTGGGGGAGGTTTCCCCATGCACCCATGCTGGCCAGAGGGCATTAGAAAACCCTCTGGCATTGGCCCATGAGCTGTGGCTCCCATCCAAGTAGGTGGGTCCACTCAAGACATTTCCCTGATAATTGTGTGATTGACGAAAAGTTAACAGTAAAATGATACAGCAGCCGAAAGTGCAGGCCTGACTCCATCTGTACTGTGAGCTGGTCCCCTGAGCACAGTCCCTCTGCCACAAAGGAAGTTAGAGCAACCTGAGGGTTGCTCTAGGCTCTGTGCACTCTGGCCACACGCTTTCCCCACCTTGCTCCCTAGGTCAGGGGCTGCAGGATGGTTGCCAAAGGTGCCAGCTATACCTACTCTACACCTGCTGGGGGCCAGCCCAGCTGGGGAGATGGGCTCCGTTCTCACTCCCTTTGGCCTGCTGAAGCAGCATGAAGGGGACGGAGCGTGGCCCAGAACTGACCTCTGGTCTGTGGCTTCAGAACTGCTGTCCCGGAGATCTGCAGTCAGATTTGAGCTCCGGTACAAGCTCTGGAGCTGCATGCACCAGAGAGGAACAAGCAGAGCCTGTGGGAGCTGCTGTCATGCCAGGGAGTGGGGAGTTCTTGGCTACGCTCCCCAAGGAGCATGAATAAATAAATGTTGTAGGCTCCCGGTGCTGGAAACCATGGAGTTATCCTTGTCAGCACCTCTGACAGCAGTCATGATCATTTATTTATTTATGGATAATTAGGGCAGCAGCTTCATTATGCTGCACAGAAGCATTTATGTGCCAGTGTCAAAGCCAAGGCAGCATGCAGGGGCCTTGAGATCTGTCGTGCTGGGGATGCTCCAGGAGCACTCAGCATGGGGCTGCTGCTCGCACCATGGTTGTGTTGTGATCGCTTACCCCAGCCTGGGCAGTGCTCGAGCAGGCAGCTGGGAGGCTGCTTGTGTGGAGAAGGCCTGTCGCGGGCTAGGATCTTGTTAACAGTCTGGAGAAGGATAGCCCAGCCCTAGAGTTCTAACCCCAACAAACCCCCCTCAATCACGCCCATTCTCTGGCCAGTTCTGTAGGGTTTAGAGCAATGTCTATAGGTCCCAGGGAGTGGGGTTAGTCCCTATTCAGTTCTACAGGGCTCTCCCAACAGGACACCACTTGGGTTCTAGTCCTGACTTAGCCGGGTGACCTTGACCAAGCACCTTCACCTCCCTGTCCCCAGCTGGAGCTAGATGGGCTGCTCCTTGCTCACTGGGAGGCTGGCTTGATTATGGCCTGTAAAGCCCTCTCTCGCTCCTGAGCCGGAAGGTGACACGAGGGGTTGTTCTAATCTCAGCAGCTTGTCGCTCAGACGCTCTGTCACAGGCGGGAGTTGGGGGCAGATGGGTTCTCCTTGGTGGGTAGGGAATCCCCTCCATGGGGGGAGGGGGGGGGAAAAAAAAAAGAAGAAGCAGCAGCGCTGCCTTGGGTGCCAGGACAGAGCAGAAGGTGCTGGCAGCCGGTGTGCTCCTGCCCAGGGAGGCCTGCATTCCCTGGCCCCTCACCTTGGACTTTGCAGCTTAGGACAGGATTCCCGTGGCCCCGTCTTGAAGGGCTTAGTTAGGCTTCTCCCAGTTTAACTCTAATAATAGCCTGCCTTGGAGTTTAACCTCTGCCCCCAGCCAACTGCTCAGCAGTAGATTCCAGCTCACAGCCTTCAGGTGCTGGCAGCTGGGTCTGCCCCCTGCCCTGACCCCAGAAGAGGCCCCCTAAGTGCTCCTGTGCCCCCTTTTCCATGGGGTTGGCTCAGAGGCTGCTGGGCCATTTGCACAAAGTGCAGAATAATGCTATTAATGCCATCTGGTGCCCAGACAGAGATCTCCTGCTTAGGAAATCCAGACATGGCTTTTTGTGCCTGTTAATCTGTTCACTTCCAGCCACGGGGGACTCGGGGAATGGGCTGTTCCCATCTGTGTGACCCTCCCCACTAACATGCGTGAGGGATGAGGAGCTGACAAGGTGCCAATGGAAACAAGGCAGATGGCCTTAGTGTGGGCCATGGAGGCTGCTGTGCTGGCCCTTCAGGAACACACGGGGGGCTTAGGGATGGTGGGAAGATTATGGGAAAAATTGAGCATTTGACCCAAGGTCTGACTGGAGTAACTGCACTGTAATCCCCGCCCCATAACCCTCTTCCTGGCATTCTGTCATCCCAGCACCCGTCTCCTCTCCCCTTCACCCACCCCCCATGAGCAGAATGGCATGGGAGGTACCTGCATGTGCTGAAATAGCTGGGCCCCCCAGTGAGACAGCCCTGGCATCCGGGTGGGTTTGCAGCCATGCCATGGCCCAGGGTTCATCTCATACCCGTGCTCTTTCCCTTGGGTCCCACACGCAAGTGGTCAGTGAAATGAGACATGAACAAGGGACCAAAACAATCTGCTGTCTGGAAAAGGGCCCTGGGCTAGCATTATCCCCACACAGGGATGCACTATCAGGGTCTGGGGTTAATGGGCCACTTCACCTTGAATGGTCCCTTCAAAGATGTTTATTTCCGCTAAACATTCAGTGTCACCCTGTATTTAGCTGTGACACTCCGAGTACCTTTTGCAGACCTAAGGGAGAGTTCTCAGGCTGGAAAGCTCATCTCTCCCCCAAAGCTTGTCTCTCCCCCCACCCCCACCCCCACCCCCAACAGATATTACCTCCTGCACCTGCTCTCTAGGAGCCAGGGTGTTAGTTCAGGCCCCAAATTTAGCTCATTTGAAATCTCCACCCTCACCCTACTGTACATTTTCTAGCTCAGGCCCTTCTCCAGCCAAATCCTCCTTTGCTTGGCCTCCAGGCCTGGCAGTCTCAGGAGGAATCTCACTGCCCTGAGCTCAGGATGCGTTCAGGGGACATGTCATAAATATAAAGGGAAGGGTAAACACCTTTAAATCCCTCCTGGCCACAGGAAAAACCCTCTCACCTGTAAAGGGTTAAGAAGCTAGGATAACCTCGCTGGCATCTGACCACAATGACCACTGAGGAGACAAGATACTTTCAAAGCTGGAGGAGAGAGAGAAACAAAGGTTCGCTCTGTCTGTGTGATGCTTTTGTTGGGGACAGAACAGGAATGGAGTCTTAGAACTTAGTAAGTAATCTAGTTAGATATGCGTTCGATTCTGTTTTGTTTAACTGGCTGATAAAATAAGCTGTGCTGAATGGAATGTATATTCCTGTTTTTGTGTCTTTTTGTAACTTAAGGTTTTGCCTCGAGGGATTCTCTGTTTTGAATCTGATTACCCTGTAAGGTATTTACCATCCTGATTTTACAGAGGTGATTCTTTTACTTTTTCTTCAATTAAAATTCTTCTCTTAAGAACCTGATTGCTTTTTCATTGTTCTTAAGATCCAAGGGTTTGGGTCGGTGTTCACCTATGCAAATTGATAAGGATTTTTATCAAGCCTTCCCCAGGAAAGGGGGTATAGGGTTTGGGGAGGATTTTGGGGGGAAAGACGTTTCCAAGCGGGCTCTTTCCCTGTTATATATTTGTTAGACGCTTGGTGGTGGCAGCAATAAAGTCCAAGGGCAAAAGGTAAAATAGTTTGTACCTTGGGGAAGTTTTAACCTAAGCTGGTAAAAATAAGCTTAGGGGTTTTCATGCAGGTCCCCACATCTGTACCCTAGAGTTCAGAGTGGAGAAGGAACCTTGACAGGAAATGATAACATTTCTTCTCCTGTGTATCTGGAGTGCGCTGGCTTCTCCCCCTTTGCTGGAGTGGTTTGAGAAGGACTGGAGCTCTCAGCACCCTACAGCACCCCCCCCCCCCCCATGAGTGACTGAGCCAGTCTGACTTAAGAGTCACATTCCAGGGGATTTTAAAATGAGCAAGATTTAAGGGGGCTCTACCACCACATGCCAAACACCCTTGGATGCGTCCCATGGGCCTCACCTCTGTCCGATGACATGTTCCCCAGCCATGGCCAATAGACAGGGCCTCAGCTTAGCATGGCAGCAGTGACGGGCTGCTAGAGAATTGGCACACTGGATGGCAGTGATCCCACTAGCCCTGTCTATTCTGTATAGATCATATTAGCCAATATGCTTAATTATTTACTCAGGTGCTCCCAAGGTGGCATGTCACAACCTTGTCGAGATCTCTTAATTAGCAGATCATGGACTCAGTTCTCCTGTGATGCTATGATTTAACAAGGCCATTGCGTGGATGGCACATGCCAAAAATCCATGTGGAAAAACAGCACCTGCCTGAGGAGTGGGATGTGTTACAGCTGAAACCTCTCCTATGTTCCTGTCTTAAGAAGACATCGCCCAAGGGGTTAAAGCCCCTTTCAAACCATCCCTGAAAAGGTTGTTACACAGAGCAGGGAGAAAGTTCGCTCTTGTTCATCTCAGAGGATAGGCCAAGAGGAAATGAGCTTAAATTGCAGCAAGGGCTGTTTAGGTTGGACACTAGGAAAAACTTCTTGTCAGGGTGGTGGCGCATGGGAACAAACTACCCAGGGAGGTTGTGGAATCTGTCAAGGGAGGTTTTTCAGAGCAGGTTAGACAAACCTGTCAGGGCTGGTCTAGATAATACTGAGCTAGATGAGGTCTCATGGTCCCTTCCAGTCCGACACTTCTGGGATTGTATGAAAGGCTGGACTTTCAATACAAAGCTGGTGTTGCTTAGACCAGAGATAAAAATGGTACTTCAGCTTCACCCTGTCACTTCTTTCAGACTCTCTCAAGTCTCTGCACTGGAGAAATGAATTTGGGTTTTTGCAAACAGGAGAGTGACAGGCTGCGTTTGCGTAGTCAGAATTAACACTGTGCACCTCCCTCGAGGCCTTACAGAAAATGACTCTCCCCCCGCTCACCCCTGCTTTTCTCCAGCGAGAGCATGAACATTTAAGGGAGGCAGCATGAATGGAGAGGATTTCAGGAAGGACAGCGACCTGGTGGGCTGCTGAATAGGACCCCACAGCCTGCAATCCTGTTTAGAGTGGGGAAAGAGGAATAGCTGCAATCCTGCTGCAGGGCCAAGCACAGGGGTACTTCAGAAAGCAGCAGTCCTCTTGTACCCAACCTGTGGGATGTCAGTGGAAAAGCAAGGTGTGTGGGGGGGGTGGGGGTGGAGGAGGAGAAGGATGGGAAAACAGGAGCTCCTGTTACTGTGTGGGGAAGAATTCCCTGCTGCAACTCATTGAGCACTAGTTTATACTCTGGTAATCTGAAGCGATGAAGCAAATACCTAGCCACTGAAATAACTAAAACACTCAGATGGGGAGAGATTTAAAATATAAATGGGTGACAGGCACCACTAACAGGACCTAACAGGACCTTACAAACTGTACTAGCCTATGCACTGCACAGTAGCACATCCTTGTTTGTATAAGTTGTAACACTGCCAAAAATATAAATCAATTGAAAATATTACAGCATATCAGTTCTTTAAAGCTACTCCGTGATAGTGAGTTACAGCACAGTCATGTCTGCCTGGCCCTCAGTGAAATTCAGTGAGGCACTTTATTCCCATCCTCCAGGAATGCTGATTGCTGTTGGTGCAATGGGCATTTGTACAGAGTCTCTCTTAAAGCTTCTGTGTCTGTGTTTATTAATAAGCCCCTTAAATTATAAACCTGAAAAGATTTTAAACATCTACATTTTCTTTTCACCGTGAACCCTTTTTAGTCTCACTATCTGAGCTGAATCTATTGCAAAAATTAACCAAGTCAGTTTCACTTTTGCTGACAGTCAGCTTTCATTGTTGGGCTCTTCTGTTTTAGCAACATGCTGCAATGTTTGAGTTTCAAACCTTCCAGAGGAAATGTCTGAATCTAAACAAAAGCCAGCTTTCAAGGGGATTTAAAACAGAAAGCATAACAATATTTCTAGTGATCTTGAGTTCTGTAATATTGATACCATATTGCTGTGAAACACTGGAACATGAACTTGACAGTGCTCCTGAGAGAGAAACACTTTTAACATGCAACTCAACTTGCATAATAATAAATGCTACAGCCAGAACCTATACATGCAAACAGAGTTGGACACGAGGTGGCAGTAACAGCACATCTGTGTTTGTCCAGGCCCTTATCCCATGCCTAGCTGTGTTGCTGGGGAGCCTTCCAGATGGGCTGGAGTGGGATAAGAAAATGAACCAGCCATAGGTTCACATAGGGATGAGCTGACCCAGGGATGGACCCAGAATCAGTCCTTGGAGTCACACTCCACGCCAGGGTCTTATCCCTCCATCGCCATCCTGCTGTTCCTTCCAGCAGTGAGGCATGCGTTCCTGCTGCAGCATACCTGCATCCTTGGCCTTACCCTGAGCTGTGGCTGTGTCCCATAGTTACTCCAGGCATTTTTCTGTGATGCCCCTTGGGAGTGCAAGGCCCCATACAGACTAGCTACCCACCAGAGGATCTCAAGTGCCTCTACATTAATTGCTGGTTTGCTTTCTTCCTGCCAGGGGTTTTAATTAGGGCTGTCGATTAATCGCAGTTACCTCATGCAATTAACTCAAAAAAATTAATAGTGATTAATCACACTAACAATAGAATACCAATTGAAATAAATATTTTGGATGTTTCTACATTTTCAAATATATCAAATTACAACATAGAATACAAAGTGTACAGTACTCACTTTATTTTTGACGACATATTTGCACCATAAAAATAGTATAAGATGAATTGAAAAACAAGTACTGTAGTGCAATCTCCATCATGAAAGTGCAACTTACTGTAGTTTTTTGTGCTACATAACTGCACTCAAAAACAAAACAATGTAAAACTTTAGCACTTACAAGTCCACTCAGACCTACTTCTTGTTCAGCCAATCGCTAAAAGAAACAAGTTGGTTTACATTTATGGGAGATAATGCTGCCCGCTTCTCAATTACCGTGTCACCTGAAAGTGAGACCAGGCGTTCGCTTGGCACTGTTGTAGCTGGTGTCACAAGATATTTACGTGTCAGATGCGCTAAAGATTCATATGCTTCTTCGTGCATCGGCCACCATTCCAGAGGACCTGCTTCCATGCTGATGATGCTCGTTAAAAAAAAATAATGCGTTAATTACATTTGAGACTGAACTCCTTGGGGGAGAACTGTTTGTCTCCTACTCGGTCTTACCTGCATTTCAGCAATATATTTCATGTTATAGCAGTCTTGGATGATGACCCAGCACATGTTGTTCATTTTAAGAACACTTGCACTGCAAATTTGACAAAATGTAAAGATGATACCAATGTGAAATTTCTAAAGATAGCTACAGCACTCGACCCAAGATTTAAGAATCTGAAGTGCCTTCCAAAATCTGAGAGGGATGAGGGGTGGAGCATGCTTTCAGAAGTCATAAAAGAGCAACACTTTGATGCTGAAACTATAGAACTCGAACCAGCAAAAAAGAAAACCAACCTTCTGCTGGTGGCATCTGACTCAGATGATGCAGATGCACATGCGTCGGTCCGCACTGCTTTGGATCATTATTGAGCAGAGCCCATCATCGGCATGGACGTATGGTGACAGAAGCATCAAGAGACATGAATCTTTAGTGCATCTGGCACATAACTATCTTGCAATACCATCTACATCAGTGCCATGCGAATGCCTGTTCTCACTTTCAGGTGACACTGTAAACAAGTAGTAGTCAGCATTATCTTCCGCAAATGTAAATAAACTTGTTTGTCTGAGCGACTGGCTGAACAAGTAGCAGGATTGACTGGACTTTTAGAATTATGTACAAAAATAATCTGCATTCAAAAACAACAATGTAAAACTTTAGAGTTTGTACATTTGTACATTCAATTTTCATGATAAAGAGATTGCACTCCAGTACTTATATTAGGTGAATTGAAAAATACTCTTTTGTTTTACAGTGCAAATATTTGTAATAAAAATATGAAGTGAGCACTGTACACTTTGAATTCTCTGTTGTAATTTCAATTACTATATTTGAAAATGTAGAAAACATCCAAATATGTAAATAAATGGCACACGATCAAAAGATTAATTTTTAATCTCGCCAGCCCTAGTTTTAATGCCTCCGAACAGAATAAAATAAATGAGCTCATTAATTACTAACCAATTCTCAGCACAAGACTTAGGAAACAGTGCACTGTTCACGTCCTGCACCTGGTGGTCAGGGGCACAAAGCGACCACCCCAGCTCTACTGAGGGCAACCGCTCAGTATCTAGACGGCTGTGTTTCCAGAGAAGTACAAGTGTGGGAACTCCCAGGTAACCCAGAGCTTGGATTACACCAGCTGGACAGTAGATGTCCCTGTTGGTCCAGCCAAGCCCACACAATGTATGTGCCACTTTTACATGCCACTAAATATCAGATTGCACAGGCTATGGGAACTCCTCTCCAGACGCCCTCCAAAAGGATCAATGACTCTCCAGCCAGGAAGGGTGCTTTCCCTGCAAGCTGCATAGCCCTTGCTAAATATACCCCAGCTCACCATGTCCTTAGGGGCCCAGCTCCAGCAGCCTCATGGGACTCTCTTCTTCTCCCATAGAAATATCCCACTGAGCCACACATTCCAGGGAAGAGAACAAAGTGCTCATCCCCAAAATATCACAGGGATTGTAAGCATGTGGGCGTGCATGGCCATCCCCCCATCAATCTCCTAGGGCAGCCACACCTCTCCACTATCACACTTAAACAAGGGGGAATTTAGCTATCTCTAGGACTCAACCCCTCAGCCCAGGCAGGACACCAGAGAGTCTGCAGATCTTAGCTCAGCAGACAGGAGACCAACACAGGCCTCCCAGCCTAAGGTGGGGAGGCTACCACCCCAGGCCCACCCAACTCCCTGGGTCCCACTCCAGGCAGTGGCAAAGTGTCCCACCACTGGGTCAGCAGGGATCTACCCACAACACACTGACCTGTCTTCAGGCAGCAACACAGCCTGACTACCATCAGCTGTCCCTGAGCTACTTCCTCCCCTCCAGGTGTACCTGAGTCCCAGGGTCATCCTCCACCTCCCCAGGATACACAGCCAGGGGCAATCCCAGTTCAGCATCAGCCAGGTCTACCAGCTCTGGAGAATCCTCAGGGCAGTAGAAGTCCTCTGCAGGCACCTACACCAGCAGCAGGGAAAACACATCCATCTCCCTTGACAGCTCCAGCCCAACTGGGGCGCAGGGCCCGCCTTTTATACTTCCTGTCCCTGCCCCACCCCTCTGCTTCTGGCACCATGGGTGTGGCCTTCCTGGTTCCACCCACCACGGGGCGTCTGGTGGTCCCTCGCTGTCAATCTCCACAGGCAGCCATGCCTCTTTGCTACAGGGGCCAGGGCAGGCATCCCTCCCCACTCCTGCCTGGCTTCTGGAGGCCGCTTGATTTGCTGCCCTGAACCTAGCTGTGCAGACCCTGTCTTTGCCTGGTCTGGTTTCCCTCCCCATGACCAAGCGGAGGCATTGTGTTCAAAGACACCGCGCCAGAATGGTGAGGGCAGGAGGGCGCAGCAGAGAATGCACCAGCAGTGTGAGAGTCAGGGGAGCCCAGAGAGAGAGGGACCAACATGGGGTTTTAGATTATTCACCCCTTTCTTAAAAATGGGACATTTCCCATCTGCATCGGAAGGGCAGGTCAGTTGGCTTCAAAAGGGAGGGGGGGGATGGATGCAAAAATCCAGGGTGTGTTTATGCACAGGACAGGGGCACCATTCATTCCCTCTAAGAAGCCTGTGATTCCCCCGCAGAAATAAAAATAGACAGGACCAGCATACGGGTGGGTGACCACCCCAGGTGGAAACATCAGTACTTAATTTGTGCCGGGGATTGCTGGGGCTGAGGCATGACACCTCTCGGCTCGGCAGTTCATAGCCCTGGCACCTGTGGGCTCCCGGCCAGCAGCCGCTGCTCTCCAGCTGGCAGAGGCAAGAGGCAAGGAGAGGGGCGGGAGAGGGGTGCAAGATCACAGAAGGCAGCTTGGCAATGGGGCAGGGGAGGTAGCAGGCCTGGGGGTGGGGAGCCCAGGGAGGCAGCAGGGTCCAGGGGCAGTGGGGGAGATGTGTGGGGAGCCCAGGGAGGCAGCAGCAGACAGGGGCAGTGGGGGGATGGATGTGGGGGCCGGGGTGATGGACGGGGAGGCAGCGGGGGCCAGGGGCACGGTTATCCTTTAGGCCAGCCCTGAATATCCCTCTCTGCCTGATGAAGAGAAGGGATGTGAGGAGGAATCTCCTGCTGCCCGGGTGATGGGCCACAGAAATTGGGGGCAAGGGGCTCCCTCACGCTTGCCTGGTGAAGCTGTTCTACTTGGCTTAACTATTCTTTGAGCCAATGGCAAAACAAGCCTCTGGCAGCAGGCTGGTGGTTAGGCTGCGGGCCTGGAGCGTGGGAGATGATAGTTCAGATCTCCCCCTTGGGCTGCTGTAAAGGAGTTTGAAGTGAGAGCTCCTGGGTGTTGTGCTCAGGGGCTCCCTGCCTCTTGAAGCTGTTCCAATTGAATTAACTATTCTTTGGGCTGGGCCAGCGCCAGGACTCCCTCTACAGACCCAGGGTTAGGCTATGGCAGGTTCAAATCCCCTGCTGGGCCTGCTGAGAAGCAGCTTGAAGAGGGCTCTCCTGCAGCCTGGGTGTGCGCTTTGAGGGACAGTGCTGAGTGAGGGGTTCCCTCACTCTCGCCTTCTGAAGTTTCACTTGATTTAAGTGTCCTTCAGGCCACGCCAAAAGCCAGAGTCGCTCTATAGTCTAGTGGTTAGGGTGCTTGCTTGGGCTGTAGGAGAGGCTGCTCAACTTCCTGCTGCCTGGTCAGCAGGGGTTTCTACAGGGATTTTCTGCCTTCCTACTGATTGCCCTTTGGGGTGTGACATCCTTTCCCCCTCCCTTTCTCAGGAGGCCATTGTCCCCTGGGGACAGGGAGGGGATTTGGACAGGGCTTGCCCACCTCTGACTCTCCCTGGGAGGTGGGAGTCCCCAGTTCACACCCCTCAGCAGAGAAGGGGAGTGACCTGGGGTCTGCCACAGCCTGGGCGTGTATCCTAGCCACTGGGGACAAAAGAGTGATTTGGGTCTTTTGAATGGCCCCCAATTACTCATTAATTAAACCAGCAAGAGCTCCTCTGTATAGTCCACAGTTGATTTATAAGGGCCTGCACCGCAGGCACCAAATCCCCTTTACTGAGGCAGAGGCGGGATTTGAACCAGAGTCACTCACATCCCAGAGAAGTGCTCTAAGCCCCAAACCCGAGAGGCAAGTTTTAGCCCAGTTATTATGTAGTTAGAGTGGACCAGCATCAATAGAAAAGACTGAGGGAGCCCCACATCAGAATATGTCCCAGTCCAGCACTTAGACCCTTCACTTGCGAGGTTAGAGAGCAATGGTCAAATCCCATCTCAACCAGCAGCTCACTGATCTCGGGGGAGGTATCCAAACCACTGGGCGACTGGGACCGCCCCAATTATCATTTAATGAAGGTGGACCAGCTTCAACAGGAAAGTCTGAGGGAGTGCCCAGCTCAGAATACCTCCCCCTCTGGCACTTAGGCCATTCATTTAAAAGGTTAAAGTTCAAACCCCTTTTGCTTATGGGGATGGAGGGGGAGGAATTTTACCTGCTGGGTTTGTGTTCAGAATTGTCTGATGTTTCTGGACAGAAAAAGAAACTGATACAGGGCAGAGAAACCGGCTGACTCAAACCCACCTTGGTACAAGCTTTAACCCTCTCTCAGCAGGAGCTTTATTGAGGCAAAGAAGCACTGAACCGATTTTACAAAGGAAAGCCATCAAAAGGATTTGTATAGAGGTGCAGGGCTGAGAGGGTTAATGTCTCCGGTGCAAGGGGCTTGGCTCCTGGAGAGAATTCCCCCGACTCCAACAGAGCACTGGGCAGGAAGCCTCTTTCCAGACAGTCCAGGCAGCTCTGGAATTGGAAAGAAAAAATCCAACAGGTTAAATCAGCCGGGAAGTAGAGACCTGCAGACCAGTTCTCAGCTCAGTGCTGTGCCCTCTACTGGTGCACACAGCACTCCTCTTGCACAAACACACCCTGCAGACACACACACCCCAATGGGGATAGGCCACACCTACCGGGCAATCCCATTCTCAGCCCCTTGAGCCATCTGATTGGCTGAGAAGTTTTTGTCCCAGAGTGCCGCTGCACTGTGTGGATGTCAATGCTGTTTCCTCACATTGGATCAGACCCAAAAGGTGCCACCTGGATCCTTTCCCCCGCACCCCACCCCACCCCCTGGCCTCTCCCAAACTGCAGACACAGCCCGCACAGTGTGTAGAGCCCAGCCCCAGCTCTTCCCTCGGGTCTGGTTTTACCTAAGCAATAAATACATGCAGAAAGCTCAGACTCAGACATTCTCCACAGGCTGGGAAGCTCCTAGGACTCCTCTCTCTAGGATGCTCAGCCCACACCCTAGATCCTCTGCCTCCCAGAGAATCCCTCCCATCTCCCTTATGTCCTGGTTGGGTACTGAGCCTCCTGCCCCAGGGAGTCAGCAGAGCCCACTGAACCCTTTCCTAGCAGGATGGACACCTGTTAACGGTGCGGTGCATCCGGCATCACCACCAGACTGATACACTACACAGCCCAGCTATCCACGCTGCCTCCCACTCCCCACTGCTCTCCCTCTGTTCCACGTACCTGCAGCTACAGCTCATCATCGTCACCTTGTCTAAGGAAGCAGAAGGAAAAGAGAGAGAAAGTAGCATCAGCCTGAGCCATAGCAGCCAAGGGGAAAGTGAATGTCCCCGGCCCTTGAACCATCTACAGACTCCCACTAAAGAGAAGATGTGGGCTGACTGACTTGAACGATTTAAAATGACACCAACCTCCTTCTTTTCTTTGCTCCGCAGCGGAACCGCCGACCTGGAAACAAGGGATAGAGTCTGAGGCCTCCTACGCCTTGGCTGATGCTGCCCCTCCCCATCCCAGTGCTCCCTGGCCCCACCTCGGTGCTCCCTGGCCAACACGCCCCCTCACTGCTCTCAGGCTCCCACCCCACCTTCTGCTGCTCCTCTCTCTTTGATGCAATAATCCTGCTGCCCCTGTGGGGCAATGAGCCCCTCCCCTGCAGCCTCTGCCTTCTCAGCTCAGCGTGGCCTCTGCAGCCGTCACGTAGGTACCAAGGCCACCCCACCCACCGTGGTGGGAACTCTAGGCACAGCCCTGGTTTAACAAGCACCAGAGTCTGGCTTGGGATCCCCAAAGCTGTGGGGCCGGCCAGCCCCCGGGCAGTGGGGATGGGGGTGAGGTGAGATCCGTGCCCGTCTCTGGACTGACCCCCAGCTTTGGTTTTTGAGCCACCGGGTCTTGGTTTAGTCCCATAGTTATTTTCCTCCTTGTTTGACTCCAACGTTGGGCAGCCGCCTGCCCCTGCCCAGCCGGGAGGGAGGTGCACTCTGGGAACGTGCTCTGGGCTCTCCCCCACCGGCCTGTGGGTGCCAATGGGACACGTCAGCCTCCTTGAGCTCTCTGAACAAACGCCCTGTTCAGCCAAATGCCCCCACAAGGCCCAGCCAGGCTCGGACACCAGCTGAGAGAGCCTGGGCTGGGAGCTGCCCTGAGCACAGCAATAAAGAGCAGCCGAGCGTCTGGCACCCACATGGAATACGCTGTTATTCCCATCTGCAGAGTGTGCAGCATTTGGGGTTAGTGGGTGAGCCTCATGGCGTAGGTTATTAAAGAGCCCATGGCACTTTGCACAGAGGCCGGGATGCTGACCCAGGCTTTCTGGCCGAACTCCACCCCAGGTCGTTCCATTCTGCATCTCTTACTAAACTGCTGCTGCAGTTTCAAGTGCATACAGTTTTCTCCTTCCCTTTCTTCCCTATAGCACTGTGCACTGTTATTGTGTTTCATCCCAGAGCTGGCTGCCTGTCAGCCGTGGGCAAAGTGTCCCCTGGGTATATGTGGCTAGGTTTGCAAAACAGCCCAGCATGCTGGGTCACCAGTGAGTCTGCAGGAGCGGAGCACTTTGGAAAACCTGATTTCTGCCTCTAGAAATGTCAGATATTGTTGCTTCCAATTTTAATTGGTGACCTTTTCACCCTGAGCCTTAAAGCTGGCAGGAAAATGCAAAATTGCTTCTGCAAATATTTGCACAATCTCCTCCCCACCCCACCCCCATTTTCTGTTGGACTCTTGCCTTGATGGAAATTTTCCTACCAGCTTCTACGAAAGATTAACACGCACCCAAATCTGCATCTAAGTACTGAACCAGGTACCCAGCCTCTGGCCCCCAGCTCAGAGGGGCCTCCTGCAGCGAGAACAAAGAAGAGGGGAGATATGAGAGATAGAAGCCATTGTTCTCACTGATGTCCAAGCCCAGGGCGCAGGGAGGGCAGGGGAGGCCAGGTTAAACATTTCAGGGAAAGTTGAAGCTCTAAGCGTAGCTGACAAATGGAACTGCCCTTGCTGGGGTCCTTCAGGCCCTAGGCCCCTCGGCCCCTCGACCATGCGATGGCTTAAGGATAATGGACCTCATCCTGCCACAAAGCAGGGGCATGTTAGCAGGCCCTTCCGACCCCCCGTCTGTGACGCACACTGAGGCAGGGCTCTGCTTGCCTGTATCTGTGCACGCAGCACGGACGCACCCTCCCCTCCCTTCCCCTGAGCGAGGCAGCCCTGTGCAGCATAGCTGGGGGGCAGAGAAGAGCCCCCACGTGACCCCGGCCTTTGGGCTTGCGGGAGACCAGTCTGCAGCCCCCCAGTAGTGACACTTACTGAGGATGATGAGGAGTCCGACCACAAAAGCCACCACGGCGAAGATCAGCCCCCCATTCCGAACGGTCTCGTAGTCTCGGAACGAGAGAGAGACACCGGTTAGCCTGGCGGAGCAAAGGGAGCCGGGCCGGGGGGGCGGGGGAGAGTCGCATCTCACCGAGCTCTGAAGCTCTTGGGTGAGCAAGAGTCATCTGCCGGTGGGGTGGCCCGTGCCTTCGCTGCAGCTCCAGCGTCAATGGCAGCTGGGCTTGGGCCGCCACCTTATAACAGCGCCCTGAGGGGCTTTGCTTCCGATTCCCAGTGCCATGCAGCTCGGTGTCGGGCCCCCAGCCCCTCTGTGACACACGTGTGACATGTATGCGTGCCACCAAAGGCATCCCACACAGCTACCCACAGGCTCACCGAGCTGTGCGACTGGCTACAGGATGGTTACTGGGGCTGGCACTGCCCACAGATCCATGGGCTAACCATAGGGCAGAAGGGTGACCTGGGGGCTAAGGTCCATGTCGAGATCTCGGCTCAATCCTTGGCCCATCCCAGACCTGTGTGACCAGGGGTGAGCCACTGAATCTGCTTCAGTTCCCCGGCAGCGGGCCAATAGCACTCCCCCTCTGTCCTATTGATAGGGTAATGACATGGGGCAGGGGCCATCTCTTCCACGGTGTTCGGAGCACAGGGGGACTCGAACCACTGGACAAAGAACTACAGACCAAAGGCCGGGGCAGCCGGGTCCTCGTGGGACGGTGCAGAGACGAGTCTTACCATAGGTGAACTTGTCAGGCGCCTGCTCGGGGACGATCTCTGGAAAAAGAGGGAGCAGTTCGGTGAGGAGCCAATGGGGTGGGGTCCCAAAGCTGTTGGTGTATTGTAGCTCCTTGACACGAGGGAGCTGCTATGGATCAGGCTCCCCGCACCCCAGACTCCGGGCCTAGCTGCCCCAGGGAGGGCAGGTCTCCTGAACAGTGCCCAGGGCTCCAGGGAGAGCTGGGAAAACAGCTGATGCGTCCCTGCCCATGGCAGCCGAGAAGAGCCTTCGGGGCAAGCCAGCACAGTGATCCCAGGCTACAGCAGCCCCACTCTGACGGGCTGATGGTGAAGCCCTGTGGGATCTTGTGGGGCTGCTGGCAGTGGAGACTGGGAATGCCACGGATAGATCCTAACCTAGCCCACGAAACCAGCTCCCAGTGGCTTCCACAGCGACCATTACACACCTGCTCCCGGTGCCAGAGAGTCTGCAAGTCCCGTGTACCTCCCCGCCCTCTGCCCACTTGCCCAAGGCCAATGTGGGTGCGATTCATTTTCAACAGCATGTTTCTAAATCTACCCTTCAGCTTAGACCTGAAGCCCCTTCCCCCGCTACCCCCCCTTATTCCAGCCCTTTCTCTTCCCCCAATCCCCCATTATTCCAGCCCTTTCTCTCTTGAACATCTGTGCCAATGCACTTCCTCTCTGACCCACAGGCCCTCCCTGCTAGTCCCGTCTTTGGTCTCCCAAACTGATCTGCCAATGCAGCTCTGGTCCAACCTGCACCAGGGCCTGCTATCCTGGTCCTGGCCTCCCATAGCTCCGCCAAAAGACCACAGTCCTAACCTATAATCACGCTGTGTGAGCCAAACTTTCGCTCTACGTATAACTGCTTGCTGGCCCTAAAGAGTACCTTCACCAGGGCCACATAAATACCTGGGGATCAGCTGAGAGTGGCAGGCTTGGGCACTCCGATCAGGGCACACAGCACTCATGCCCAGGGCCAGGCAATCCTGAGCACGACCTCTGGAGACTCTGCTGGGATTTCACAGCCGGCCTAGGGAGGGCTCCACGTCCCAGGCTAGTGCTACTGGCACGTGTATAGCCCCAAAGCTCTGCAGGCCTACAGTCCCAGATCACCAAAACCTGCTCTGAACGGACAGATTGTAACTGCTGCTGCTTGCCAGGCACCTGCACAGCCCAGCACCCGGGGCGCCAGGAGCGGCATCTTGGGGGAGTCGTAAAACCTAGCAGGGTCCCTGGTCCCCAGAGAGAGCTCTGTGAAGGGAACAGGTCGTGAGGGCAATGGAGAGTGGAGCGGGGGTGGAGCAAGGACACGGTTGATTTCACAGGCTACATAACACAAAGGTCTCCCTTGGGGCGCATGATTGGCTTTCCAAAGAGTCCTCAGCAAACTCCTATGTTTTACAGACCATTTTTTCCATCATGGGAAGCAGCTAGAGATAGGTTGGATTCCAGGTCCCTGGGATTGGGGGATGCGGGGGGAATTGGTTTCCAGAATCAAACTTCCTGGGTGGATCCAAACACCCCGAAAACTTTGGGCAAGTTCCAATCTCGACCGTGTCTAAAGCAATGTGTTAAGGAGGAGGAGGAAAAGGTTAACCTCGGTAGAGTAACGTTACACAGCTGCAATCAGTCACTGGCACATTCAATATTCACCTTCTAACCTGCCTTTCCAACTCAATTATTTCTCAACACGCGCAGAGCACTGGGTAGAAAACAGCCGATAACTCAGACTCTGATTCATCTGCCTGCCACCACCTTGCCTTTTACAGTGCTGGCTTTGTTTGTAGGTGGAGTGGGGGGGCCTTGTTACTCACTGCATTCCAAACAGGGCACGTGGGGGTTGGGGGAGAATAAGACAGAAAAGAGGGATAAAAAGGAAAGCGCAAGAATTGTCACAGATTCAAATCTCCATTTTAACCATGGGCAGATTTACTGCTTAGCCTGTGTCCCCCTGAATGGCTCCAGGGTGTCTGGGGACTGTGGAACAAACTCCTCCTAAGGAACCTGTGTTTGCACAAGTCAGCCACCATTTGTGGGTGTTACATCACCGACACCCCGGTTTCACACAGTGCCCGCTTGTAATCTGAGGCAGCCAGCAATTCCCACTCCCTTTGGTGAAGTGGCAGGGCAGAAGCTGGCCTCCTGACTCCTCAGTACCACAGCACAAATGCCCCAGGCTGGAACTACTGCTTTCTGCTCAGACGGGTCACACAATAATACCACTGCGCTGACCCCTCATTCTGTCCCCCGGCAGCTTTTCTCTGCTCGAGGTCCCCTTCCCTTGCCACAGAGTCCTACGGTGAGAACAACTGCGAAGGGAAAATCCCTCTACAAAAATAGTGACCCTTCCTAGAACTACTACTCCCTCTGCTGAGGGGAGAGCTCTTGGGGTTATTTGGACATCTCTCCTGAACCCTTCGAAGGTTTCCCCAGCTCAGCCTCCGGGCACAGCCCTCTTTTCATGTGAGAGGATGAGATCACTCCAAGCACTAGGATAAGGCATCTAAAAGCATCAGCCAAAAACTTTACACCTGAGAGCCTAATGGCCGGCTCCTGATCTCTTGTGAAGGCTCCACCCAGAGAGCAGCCTGGCTTCCCGAGGGACTGAGCATCCTCAGCCCAGTGGGGCAGGAGCAGCCTGTGCTCAGCACCTTTGACAATCAAACCACTCTGCTGATTTAGATGTCTAACTGGGGCTTTCGGCCCCCACATCTCAGAGCACTGGGAACACTTCCCTGCTAAAGAGCCATTCAGGTCTGTCTGTCTGCACAAGCACAGAGTGCTGTCTGCCTGCCACGCCTGCCAGCAAAGCCTGAAGTCCAGTGCAGAGAGGGTAAATGAATGGCAGCGTGCTCCCAGGTACAGCCCGGCAGAGTGCAGCCTGCCTCCGACAGGAGCGAGTTTGTCCCTGGGAGCCGAAGAGCAGCGAGACCCTTACCGTCAGCCATCTTCCCAGTGAGCCGTCCAGCGGTGCCTTGGCCTGGGCGCGTGCACCACCGGGAAAGCATATTAATAGGGGGCGGGTGGACAAACGCCATTAAACATTAACGGCCTCGGTATAATGTTTATCCCAGTCACAAGGTGAGGCACATGGCCCAGACCCAGGTTTTGGAAACATTGGACACCTTGAGGGGCAAAGGAAAGAACAAACCCCTGCAACCAGCTCTCTCCAGTTCACACGAAGCGCAGGGGCTGAGCCGGACGCACCCTCAGCCTCCGTTTGAAAGGCCAGTGGGAGTGTCATGGAGTTCAGCGAGGGGCATCTCAGCTCTGACAGGCCCAGCAGGGCGAGGGGAAGGGCTAATAACTAATTAGGGCACTTTTCATTCTCCAGGCTTGGCAGACCTTCCTACTCAGCCCCCACAAGCTCTGCCTGCTGTGCCCTGTCATTATCCCCATGTTATGCGGGGAAACTGAGGCGCAGAGCGGGGAAGGGACTTGGCCGAGGTCACCCAGTGAGTCAGTGGCAGAGCTATGGGATTTCCTGGCTCCGGCCCTTGGCTTTGATCATGTCTCTTGGCTGGCTACTGGCTAGCAACGTAGGAGGGGAAGGGGAATCCTACCCCATCACCACTCTGGCAGCTTGGTGGGGAGAGAGGGGTCCTACTAAGGCCAAGCCAGAGTTCAGCATTGCTTGGCCCTCCTGCAGGCCCAATGTCTGAGTTGCTGATGGAGCAGCCTGCCCCAATCCCAGTCCTTCGGAAAAGATACAGTAGAACCTTAGAGTTATGAACACCAGAAAGTTGCAAACTGACCAGTTAGCTACAGACCTCAAGTGGAACCGGAAGTACACAATCAGGCAGCAACAGAAACCAACAACAAAAAAAAGAGAAGTGAATACAATACAATAGTGTGTTAAACATAAACTACTAAAAAAATTAAGGGAAAGCAGCATTTTCCTTCTGCATAGTAAAGTTTCAAAGCTGTATTAAGTCAATTTCAGTTCTAAACTTTTGAAAGAACAATGATAATATTTTGTTGAGAGTGACAAACGTTTCAGAGTTACGAACAACCTCCATTCCCGGGGCGTTGTAACTCTGAGGTTCTACTGTAATCAACACACGTCTCAGCAAAGGCAGCATCCTGCACCCAGGGTAGCAGGCAGTCCAGTCCAGTCCGTGCCATTAGTTTTGCCAATGCTGTCTGCACACACAAATCGCTTTGTCCCCCGTCCTCCCCCCCCCAGGTCTGTAAACCTCCCACCTCCCCAGCAGCCAGAGGCTAAGTGCTGAGCGGTCTGTTAAGTGCAGTTTGTTCTGTTCTGGCAATGAGTGACTAGCAAGTCACGCATCCCATTGGGTTACTGTTATGGTGCTTACAGAGTGGAACCTGCCCCAGGGAGTTCTCTCTGAACCAGATTCCCAGAGCCTACAGGGAACACACTCCGACACCACAGTGCTGGGCAGCAAAATAAGAACCTCGCTAGCTGAATAGCCTGACAAAACACCATCCCAGGTCAGCTCTGAGAATCTAATCAGCTCTGACTACAGCCTCAGTGATATCAAGGTCTTGTATTAAAACCCTGGCCCTGAGGAACTGCTCGGGAGGGGTGCGTTTCAGAATGTTTGTCTTTGTTATAAAATGGCTCCCCTTCATGCTTTTCATAAGCAAGAAGCAACAGTTGTAACATTCGGGGCTGGGAGGACAGCATGCCTTTGTCTGTCTGTCTGTGGATTTATGCCAGGTGCTGATCAGCACAATGTCTGAGTGCCAGGGTTACAGGCTATTTACTGACACCAGGTCTATTGTTTGTCTCTTTAAAGCAGACCAAGGTATCACCACTGGAATTCGGATCTTAGCATCATTGACTGGAGACAGTCTCAAATCAAGCCCAAATGTTGGGGTACTGGAAATCTGAATCCTACTTCTGTGGCTTGCATCAACCTCTGTCACTGTCCTGGCCCTGTAGCACCCACGCCCTCTCTGACCCGGCTCACTAACACTCTGGGTGCAAGAATCTCCCCTCTGCAGCAGCCCCTGTGATGCAGCCTCCCTGTTCTCACTGCCACATGCACACACTCGCTCTCTGTTTTCAACGCTCATTTCAGACCACATCTCTCCTCTGGCCCAGACCTCACACTCCTTCTCCCCCGACCCCATCCCCCACTTTCTGACTTTGCAACCTGTTTAACGCTGAGACACATCTGGGATTGCAGTTTTTAGGAAAGGGGCTGTGCAAGAGAAAACTGAGATGTACTGAACCCAGATTCTTATTGCACAGCTTCAATAGTGCAAAGTGGCTGGCTCGCCACACACACACACACACACACTTCTGAAAATCTCTGGTTATTGTTAAAATTGCTGCAGAAAATGGGGCCATTGAAAGGTGACTTGGAAGGATTCCCTCCTCCTAGCACAAAACTGATTTTATCGCCTGTCATTAGTCAGGAGACACAGTCAGCTCCCTCCTGGCGCCTCACCAGTTGAGCACAGGCATTGTTTGCTGTTTGCACTGGCCACTCACAGGGCTGTAGCAAATGGGCACTAAACCACAGCTGAGCAGCAGGGGCAGCTTCCCACAGTTTCTTCTACTACAAGCTTCCAGGGGAGGAACCCTGTCTCCCTGGCTGACATTAGCACAAAGCTAGCGCAGAGGTTCTACAGATCTCACACACACAAGATCCAAATTTTGCAGCTTGAACTCAGCTCGGAAAGGGCACAGTCCTCCTCCTTGTGACTAAAGCGATGTCTACACTGCACACCTTACAGCGGAACAGCTGGCAGTATAGCCGCTCTTTGTCGGCAGGAGGTAATTCGACAAAATAAAACCACCCCCAACGAGGGGCAGTAGCTTTGTCGTCAGGAGAGCATCTCCCACCAACAAAGCGCCGTCCACACTGGCACTTTTCATCAGTAAAACTTTTGTTGATCGTGGGGTGTTTTTTCACACCCCTGACCGACAAAAGTTTTACTGATGAAAGTGCAGTGCAGACATAGAAAGTTGCAAGCGAATTCAAAAGGAACATGACATCTTAGAGAGCTCCCCAGCCTGGCGAAGCAGCAGCCAGAGGGTGCAGCAGAGACAAGGCAAGGGCAGATTAAGGCAGACCAGGGCCAGGAGCCAGCAAATCCTCAGGCTCTTCTTCAGGCTTCTCCCAGCCCCGATTCTTCCTTCCACGCTCCCATCACAGGCTCAGCAATGCTGCCGTGCCTCAAACTGGTGGCTCAGTTCAGGATCCCCTGGGGCCCAGAGACCCCTGGAGTAAACAGCGAACCCCTGGTTTCATTGCAGCACAATCAGGCCCCATAGCTGCCCTAGTGCACAGGCTGCAGGATCTACCCGCCAGCTGAAAGCACGCACCACTACTCCAGAGCTAGCCCCACACCGTTGCTCAGTGCTCAGGGACGTCTTGGCAGGTGCATTACACCCCATTCCATGCATGCTCTGTCGGCTGCCTGCACTGTGGGAAACTGGGGTTCTGCTGGTTGGCCAGTGGTGACCTTGCCCTGTACCCCAAAAAGCAGACAGACAAATATTCCCGTCATTAGCCAGTACTTACAGTCTGAGCCATAGGGTCACATCACAGCTCTGCACGGACCTCCAGGGCACAGAGGGGTGACTCCGGCGGAGCTCTGCTAACGACGGGTTGGGGCAATAAACACTTTGCCGGTACATGGCTGGGGGACCTTTTCCTCCATCACTTCCATCTGGCTGTGGGTTCACGCAGATTGTTAAACCCTGGGCTCAGTGAGCATGTCTGGCTTTGCACAGCAGAGCGTGGCCCTTTGGCTTTCTCTCCTAGTCACCCCTCCACTCAGCCAGGATAGTGCCTGAGGCTTTGGGGGTTTAACCATTTCCAGACAGAGGAGCTGGCGACATTTGGAGACAGAACACGACCTCTGTCCATTGGAATTTACCGACGCCAGACCAAGCCATCCCTGGGTTTGCCTGCCTTGGCTCGTGTCTGGCCCTGCATGCAGCACTGGAGAGCTACGGGACGGGAGGTGGCTTTTCAGTCCTCTCCATAGTCACATTCACCCTGTAACTGGCTCTAAGATTCACCAGGAATCCTGGGAAAACCCAGCTTTCCCCTCTGTTCTCATCTGCCTTTGTCGTTCTAAAGTTTAGGAGCGGGCGTGGGTTTGTTCCCCCTCTTTCTTGTATTATCACCTGTGCAGAAAGGAGTAACCACTTCCAGGCTGGTCTGATCCTTCCCCAGACAGGCCGGAGGTGGTCCTGTGCTGTGGATCAAGCCGCTAGCCTGTTGAGATGGGCCTGGGAGCGCCCTGTTCTGGAGACCCAGCCCACAGCCTAAGTGTCCCTTTGATTTTGCTGTAGATAGCCCAGTAAAGGAAGGAAAGTGCCATACAGCAGAATCCCTCGCCCCTTGCCCTACGGGCTGCTGCAGGATGGAAGCACACTGGAGGTGGATCTGAGGCCCCTGGAAAACCTGCTTCAGTTGCAGCTGAGTGAAGATCAGTTGAAGGGAGAGAGGTGGCTGCAGAGATACTCAGCTCTGCCATGTGGAGAATAAACCTACCAGGCCCTTTTGGTACTCTGCACACCGGCGAGTCTCAAAGCGCTTTACCAAAGTAGCGCAGGGAATGATGCGATTCGCCCAACACCGCACGGCAGGCCAGCAGCAGACTTGGGAATAGAACCCAGGAGTCCTGACTCCCAGTCCTGTGGTCTAACCACAGACGGGCCCCACACACAGCCTTTGCCCGTACAAAAGCCGCAAGCATCTCCAGGCTGAGGCTGTCATACCGAACTGAGCAGTGCGTCCTTCAGAACGACGACGTGAGCAGAACAGCAGCTCCCTGGTGTTAGAGAACGTCCTCTCTCTCCACTGGGAGCTGTGAGTCCCCCCAGGCTCAAGTCCGGGGAGCCTGCTGGATGCAAGGCTGCCATTCAGAGAGGCAGCAGCTTTATGCAAGAGGTGCCGAGGCCCATGAAAATGCCCTAGGACCTTTAGATGGCCCAGCATCTGGCTGTGCCTGTGGTAAGAGCATAGGCAGTGTTGCCTTCGCCACTCCAGGTCAGGTGCAGCTCACTTTTTTCACCCAACTCGTGAGCATGAGGAAAACTCGTCCAAACTCAGATGTACCCAGCAGATGAAGCTGCATGTCCAACCTAACAGCCCAGCTGCAGGACGAAATTAGCTTCAATTATGCTTTGGTTCCAGCAAGAATTCAATGCATGCCCAGTCAGCACGCAATGTGGTGTTAACTGGAAAGGCTGGCTGCCGGGTGGCCTTCGCCAGCGAGTCCTGACTCGTGGGAGATCCACAGCAGGAGCAAACACAGTAACTCACCACCTGGAATCCACCCGCTCCCAAGCAGTGTGTGCGCCAGCTACGCTGCACTGAGCTGTCCCCAAGCCTTGCTCACGCCAGGCCGGGCTCTGTCTCCAACCACTGCAATTTGCTTTAAAGGAAACTTCCAAGTGGCCTCTGCATATCGTAAAAAAGGCCTGCCCCAGGGGCGCTGTTTTCTTAAGTATTTTCAAGACTGCTGGAGCAGCGAAGCACAAAAGTCTTGGAAACGCTGAAGTGAAAACAAAACTTTCCAGAAACACTGCTTGATCTTTCCTGCCCAGTGGGTGACCTTGTAGTGCCGATCTGCTAAGGAGAGAGCCATGAAACCAAAGGGAATTTACCAGGGTTTCTGCTTAGATGGAGGGTGACACTATTTCATCAAAGTAAAATAAGCCCGAGGGAAAATGTCTTTCATGGGTCTGGTGCTTTGAGGCACTGGTGGGAACAACCCATGGTTCTGTCCCCATCTCCACCTCAGACCCAGCCACTGGCTTGCTCTGTGCCTCAGTTAACCCCAGGATAACAGGGTCTGCCTCCTGGAGAGGTGGTTGGCTTCATTCATGGCATGTTGGCTGGGAGCATAGAAACCTAAAGCCATTATTCAACAGTTAAAAGGCGTCTTTCTTGGAGCTGCCTCTGTCCCTTGGGAGACAATGAAGTCCCTATCCATCCTCCCCTCCCAAGCAGCAGGGACCAGTGGGACGCTACCAGAAGCTTGTCACACACCTGGAAATCTAGCTTTTCTATTAAAATAAGCAGAATTTTGATTTTGCCATGAGACTCATGGGGGGTCTCAGAAACATCTGGGCATTAAACTACATCCAGCTTCCGCGTGAGGAGGGCAGGGCCTCCGCTGACGGCGGGCAGAAATAAATAGCTTCCTGCCCTGGCACCGTCTGAGCCAGCCCCCCAGAGCAGACACAGACACACTGTACTGTCTGGGAGCCTCGTGACTCTGGCACAGCTCTACCCCCCATGAGCTGCTGGGGCCAGCCTGCAACGGAAACATCCTGCAGAGAGACGCTGCCAAGGGCTAGCAAAATCCACTGCCAGGGAGCCAGGGGCAGCCCTTAGGAACACTGGTTCCTTATTCCAATGCTTGTGGTGGAGGGGGGGGGGGGCACGTGACTTGAGCTGAGTTAACTCCAAGTCTTCCAGAGCCAGGGCAGAGACCAGGTGGAGGTAATAGCTTTTATTGGCCCAACTCCTGTTGGTAAGAGAGACAAACTCTCGAGCTGCAGAGAGCTCAGAGAGCTCTTCGACAGGGTGCACCCCCTGCTAACCTCTAGCCTTCACAGACGGTTCTACTACCCTCCGCAGCACGCAGAGACCTCCCCCCACGTGCGCCTGCACCATCCCCATCCTCCGCTGACTGCGCCGCCTCCCCATGCCCGCCAGGATTTAAGTCAAAATCACCCCCTTGTTTTTGCTACTCCGCCCAGCTAAGCTGGGCTCAGCCCAGAGCAATGCGAGCAGCAGAATGGCCATCCCGCGGGAAATCCCAACAATTAAAAAACGAAACAAACATTTGGCCCAAATTGGGATGAGAAGTTGACATACTGAAATTACCTCAGAACGAAAAGTTCCAAAATACTTTGATTCTGAAATGGGTACACGATTCAGCGCTCCTGAGCAAAACCTCTCCCTGTGGTTTGTGGAACTGACCCCAACGTTTCACTTCCAATCAATTCAACAGTAAATTGCATTTCCCTGTGGTGGTGCACTGCCTCAAGGGAGTGCCCGATACCCCTATTCTGGACAGCCTATATCTCCCATGATGCACCATGCTGCTTGGGCAGGGGAAGATTGCACTGCATCCTGGGAAGCTGTAGCTGTGAACTTGAATGATTGTTAAGAGTAATCGTATTTATTATTTGTATTGTGATATCACCTCTGATCCCCAGTCACGGAGCAGCACCCCATTGCGCTAGGTACTGTGCAAACACAGAACAAAAAGGCAGTCCATGCCCCAAGCCCCTTACCAGCTGGGTCTGCTAACCACCGGCCTTCGCTTCCGTTCAGGAAAGAGGATTTGGTCCTCCCCTTAGACATCCCGGCATTATGGTGCAAAACAGTTAGAGAATCACTGAGATAGAAATGATATTTTATTCCTTGTTTTCCCCGTAGATTCTGGATCACAACACAGAATACAACAGTCCGTTATCACAGCAGCAAGGTTTTTGCTGATTTAAAATGAAAACACGACAGTTGGTTTTATTTTACAACATTCAAGATTTTGCCATTTTCTACATATATGATTTTAATTTTTTTTTATATTGACTGCACACTACAGACACTGAAGTCACTCTGAACACAGAACTCATGGTGTACGTACAGCTAACACTCGGGGGGGGACGACTGGGAGGGGTTTTGCTTGTTTGCCTGTTTGAATCAGTAGAATGCCACCAAGAAAAAAAGAACATCTCACTGCCTGCTACAGGTTGGACAAAGAAAAGAAAGAGTCTGGAGGTGCACAACACGCATTCACTCTGCCTCACACTGCGGGACAGGAGATGCTTCCCATCTCACACACCACTGGAGGAAAACAAAATACTTTGTCCTGAAGTCATGGATCCCAAACAAACCTTCCTTCTGCTCACCAAATCTTCCTGGAACGGATCTGGACCTACACTGATGTTCTGAAATCTTCATCTCCCTTGAATTTAATTTTATTTCTTTCCCCTTGTTTGATCTCACGTTGGGTTTGTGCATCTGCCTGGCAAGTGCTGGGAACCTTACGAGGTAACCTGACCACATGAGTTTGCCCCTTGTAATGCATAAGTCACCAGGAAAGACGACAGGACTGGGCCATATTCCTGGGTAATCAGAGGTTTGGATAAGTGACCAGACTTTGGGAAGTTTTGGGGGGAAAATTCACTCCGTGCCCTGGGCCAGCACAGAGGCTGGCAACACTTAACTCCTAGATACACCTGGGATTGTTCAGTCTGTGGAAGAGAAGAATGAGGAGGGATTTGATAGCTGCTTTCAACTACCCAAAAGGGGGTTCCAAAGAGGATGGATCTAGACTGTTCTCTGTGGTAGCAGATGACAGAACGAGGAGTAATGGTCTCAAGTTCCAGTGGGGGAGGTTTAGGTTGGATATTAGGAAAAACTTTTTCACTAGGAGGGTGGTGGAATCTCCTTCCTTAGAAGTTTTTAAGGTCAGGCTTGACAAAGCCCTGGCTGGGATGATTTAGTTGGGGATTGGTTCTGCTTTGAGCAGGGGGTTGGACTAAATGACCTCCTGAGGTCCCTTCCAACCCTGATATTCTATGATTCTATGAAGGCAGCATAAGAAATAAGTGGTGCATGGCCCACCTGCATGGGGGCAGCCTCCACCCTATCAGAGCTGCCCTCTGAGCCCTGGAGGGTCACCCAGCACCATTCAGGGCTCTGTTTTCTCTGCAGAGGCAGAGGGGAGTGTTGTACAGCAAGTGGGTGCTGACAATGTCTAGCTGCTATGGAATTACACGACATTAATGCCAAGGACTCGACCCCCTGTACCCCACCACAGGGCACTGGAAAGGAATTAACAAAGGCGTGGCCACTCACGGTAAAGAGCTGCTGCGTTTAATCTCCTGCAGTGCTCCATGGATCCCTTTGCTGGTTTAGACAAAAAAGAACTGGCCCTTTAACAGAGACAATGTCTGAGACGAGACCTGTTTAGTCCTCAGAGACAGTCTGACCTCCTCCCCGACAGACCGACCCGCAGAGTCACACAGAATGGGAGGCGGGGAGCAGGATTACTGGCTGCACAGCCAGCTTTCCCGCATAGTGTCACTGTGCTGGGGCATTTCACAGAGATCACATTTACAGTAACATCTCCCGGGGGAGGCGATTTTAGCTCTGAGCTCAGAGAGGAGGGTGCTGCAGCGACAAGCCACATGCTGCAGAGAGCTCTCCTGGGTTTAAACTGGCATGAAGGTGCGGTCTGAGAAATAAAAGCATCTGGCTTTTCTGCTTTCTCCTCACCAGCCAGGGCCCCTGGGGCCGTGCTCCGGGGCCACATGAAGGTTATTGCTGATACTGCAAAATGCAACTGCAATCTGCTCCCCAAGGGTCTCGTCCAGCCGTACCGTGTTGTATTTTATCTGCAGATTCAGTTTCACCGAAACAAAACTGAAGTGATTCCTGAAGCCCCGTCTAAACTAAACAAAAACTGCATCACAAGAACAAGAACCTGCTGCTTGCAATGCTTGGAGCGTGCAACGTTTGTGTTGCACATGTGCACACACCAGCCATCCACAGCACAAGCACTGGCTGGCTGCCACAACTGGGACGAGGCCTTTAGCTGAGCTCTGGTTCAACTGGTGCCACTGGCCGTGGGTTTCTCACTAGAGCCACAGGTGCAGAGCCTGAGCCAGGATTCAGATTTCAAACTCCCCAAAGCCCAGGAGGGAGTCTGGGCCTGGGCTCTGGGTTTGGCCACCTTAGAAATCTGGATGTGAGTTCAGATTCAGACCCCCCCGTCCCTTCGTCAAACATGCAAGAGTCTGGAGCCGGGGGTTGGTTTGGACCCATCTCCAGTTCTAACAGATTTCCTGCCCCGCCAAGAGAATAAAACACAATCAGCCCAGATGTGAAAATAATACCCCCTTCCAACCCCCTTCCTTAGTTAGCAGTGTGGTGTATGATCCATGCTCCTAGGTCTGAGAGGCAGCCACCCAATCCCCCCCCCCCCCCACACACACACACACAGAAAGGACGAAGAACCACACCCCCAACGTGGTGCCAAGCGAAGTGCCATGGGGAGCACATCCTGACAATCTCACACAGCCGCACACCACTCAACAGCACTCGAAAAACGAAGAGAAACTTACTAATACGACATCGTCAACAGCTAGCCTTAGAGGTGATGGTCGTTATACATGAACGTTACACATTACAGTGTAGGCAGACAGTACGGCGCGTGGAGTTTAGTTAGGTTTTTATACAGAGAACCGGTATTAAAGTACAGTGGGTAACACAGACACAGCTTCTTTGCATCTCCTCAGGAGGACCTGTTGCTGTCATTCTTGCTTTCTTGCAGGTCGCTTGCATTTGTGATCCAAGGGTCTGTCCTCAGGTCTCTGATCTGTGAGAAGGGAGGACAATGAGTCAGTCTGGCTCCTGCTACTCAACCCCTCATCAGGGAAGAAAGCAGAGGAGACACTAAGAAAAAGCCAGAAAAAGGCAGATTGCACTTGCTTTGTCTGGCAAAGATTAACTAGAAGCAGGTGCTTGTTCACTGCAGCAGACACTTCTGGGACCCAAATTTACGTTTTCTTTTTAAAAAATCCTGTATTTTGGTGCCACATTTTCACATCTGCACTTATGCAATCCGAGAACAGACACAATGGCATTGACCTGCCTGACCAGTTCCCGCTACCCAACAGAGCACGACACTGAACACTCTCAGACAGGGGTTTGCAATCTACCCATCACTTTAAGAAAATGTCACTGCAACAAAAACATTCAAGGAAAACTCCATCTGTGAGCAGGGAGTCCCTGAGCAGAGACAGAGGGGAAATGAATCTGTGCTTCGCGAATTCACTCAGCTCTACATAGAGCCAGTAGGAAATACAGATGGAGCCGCAAGCAGCACGCACAACAGGACACCAGCAGGTGGAAGCAAGGAAACGTAAGCCAAGTTACCGGGGTAAGTGCCTGGTTTTGCAGGGTTTGTCATGTCTTAAGAGAGCCCAAGGACCCATCCTGGTATCTGAGGTTCCATCCCAAATTAACCAACTAGAACGCAACCTCCAAATAAACAGCCCCAGCAGAAGGGCCACAGACCTTAACAACAGGCCCCTAGAGCCATTAATGCTAAGCACCCACTTTGCCAGAGGCACAAAGCACCTTTCCCTGCGAGCAAAGCACCACCTTAAGTGTAACCGGTCCGCCAAGCCGCGTTCCGAGAGTACAGTGAAAACCCAAAATCTCCAGAAAGACCATGCCTCTACGGTGGGTTATAAAGTAGGAGGAGCATCAGTAATGTAGAGCTCCTAGAGAAGGGAAACTCCCCAGCTAGCCATCCTGTACCCAGTGGCCTTACGGCTTGCATGGTGTTGAGGACGCAGGTCAGGAAGGGACAGAGACATGAACACCAGGGAGCACTGGCTTGAGGAATGTAAAGTGTCAGCCCTGCCCGGGCAACGCAGAGGCAGGTTACACAGACAATCCGACGCGCCGCTGCGCTCCGCACAGATCGCACGTGTGTGGCTTTATCGTTCACAAATCGCACTGCCGCAAACCAGCCCGGATCTGAGTGACAACAGGACGCCTGACTCCCAGCCCCAGGGCCAGATCTTGAGGGCCACGTCGGGCCCTGTTCGGCTCTCACGCCCATCAGTCTCACCTTCGGTGGATTCACACACAGGCATGGGAGACCAGAATCAGGCCCTTGGGGTTTTTTTGCAGGTGTCACACGGGGACTTTATCTGAGTACAGGCCTCAGGGACCGGATCCTGGAATGGACCCGATACTGCAGCACAACCGAGTAACATGTAACCCCCCCCCGATTTGTGCTGGGGTCCTGTGCTCCCTGCTCGGAACAAACTGCACCCCCTGCCCCACGCTATCCCTGCTAACATCGAGCGAGGCTCTGACCTCAGCCCTGTGTGCGGCTGCCATTCACCCTGTCCGGCATGGAGAAGCAGCACATACGAAAAGCTGGGTATGGCTCACCTGATGGCTCTAGTTCAGTTCTCTGCCTTTTGCGCCCCTGTTGCTGCAAAGAAAATGGCAAAACATCTTTAAAAGTTCAACCAAGAGGCCTGAGCCGCCTGCCCAGCAAGCAGCCAGGGGCCATCTTTCAATGAAACACAACATGTGTGCAGCAAGAGAACCAGGTTCTTACCGTTTGAGGCAATCAAGTTCTCCGCCTGAGCCTCCTCATCCCCAGGGGCTCTGCAACGAGAGATGCACAGTGAGAACTGCGAGGCGCCACCCCTTGCCAGTGCACAGAGCAGGAGTTTGGACACTGTTAACAGTGCGTGATGCTGGGAGCGGCTGAGCACAGAGACCAGGTGGGCTATGCCTGCTAAATGCCTGTCAGGTTAGGACCTCAGTTTTGTGACCCAAGTGCACACCAGTGAAGAAACGTGGACTCTCGTCCATAACCACCAAACCAAGAGCAAACTGACTCAGCCCAGGGCGGGAGCTGGGGTGGGTGGGAGCCCCAGCGACTCAGAGATATGGGTACTACAGACCAGCAGGCAGGGGTGGCTGTGAGCGCTCGGAGCACTGGGGAGGAGATGCTCTCAGTCCGTTGGAGGGAGGGAGGTGTGAGGGGAAAAGGATCCGTTGTACAGTGGCTGGCTCTCTTGGTTAGCCTAAGTTTGCACAAGCCTCTCTGGCCTTTGCAGGGCCCTATACGAAATAAAGCAGGCCCCCATCGAGCCCCCGGCGCACCACTGCACCACCCTGCAATGCGATGGCTGGTGGGGCCAGGGACTGCATGCCGGGCTCCTGGATGTGCTACACATAGGCTACAACCTCCACTGAACTGGCAGGTTCCCTAGGAGAAACGCAATCGGAACATGCAAGGAAAAGCGTGTCCCAGGCGGGCGAGGCTGGCGAGTGCACTAGGACTCTCCTGATTGGCTAATAACTTGAGTCCTGGCCCTTGGGAAGTGCACCCCAGACAGCTCGGGGTAACCGCCCCAAGCAGACATCCTGCCCTTGCTACTCAAGGCACCTTGGGGCACTCCCTGCGCTTTGGCTGTGTAAGCAGTACAGAGTGTGGACCCTCATTTAGCAGGAAGGTTCTAGCAGCTGCTATGTGCCTATGGATTTATTTATGGGTCAAGAGTCTAAAGAGCGTTCCAATTCCAGGCAGAAAGAGTCCACCGGCTAACCACCACTCGCACGCGTACCTGGGCTTTTGGTTGAAGCTGCATCTGCACCTCCTGCCTGGAAGAGTAAGAAAACATCATGAGCGTATGAGAGAAACCCTCTCTTTGGAATAGGTCGTAGCCATTCACCCCAGAGCACCAGCGGTGCTTCCCCAAGAACTTCACTACCCAGTAGCTCCCGAGTCCCCTGGCCGTGGGTCCATGTTTCGCGGGCTGCGTCTGCAGGTACACTGTGGATCTGCAGCATTCCCAGCAGCCTTCCCAAGGCTCATGCAGCAGTGGTGAACGACAGGCAGGGGGATGCCGCAGAGCTCTTGCCTGTGGTGGAAAGGACCCAGAGCCACGCCACAGGTTAGAAAGTCACCTCCTGTGCTGTCTGAAACAGCACTCAAAACAAACGTTGAGGAGTCGGAGTGTGCAGCATCCCACTGGGGAAGGGGGGACAGGGGAAGAGGGTAGCCCCGTCAGTGAACTGAGAGGGGCATAAGGGCCCTTCAGCAGAAACACGGCCCTCAAAGCATGTTGGTTTTCCCATTTACACTAAGGTCCGTCTACACTGCAGCTGGCAGGGCTGTTTCCAGCTCGGGGAGATGTAAAGAAGCAGTGTAGCTGCAGCAGCCCGGGCTGTGGCATAGGCTGGCCACTGGAGCACAGTCCCGAGACACGTCCCTGGGCAGCCAGTTCTTAGCCATGAGGTTCTTTCCACCATCTCACTGGGCCACTGACTCAGCCCTCACCAACTTACTGAGTATAAGGAGAATTCCAACAGAAAACAAGACCACGGCAAACACCAAACCGCCGATCCTCAAACTCTGGTAATCTAGGGGGGAAAAAGGCAAGGGAAGTTTTCATTTCCAAGTGGGCTGCAGTGTTCAGACAAACATGGTCAGGTCTCACACATGCACGCGCGCACACACACACACAGAGTTCTGTTAGCACCATGAGGGTATATACCGTGCACACTCATCCATGGGCATACCACTAAGGACTCTGATGCTCACCATAGTTGAAAGGATCTTTTTCCTTCTCTTGATTGGCTGCTGGAAACAAAACAGACAAAAAGTTTGTGAAAAGGAGCATTGTGATTACAAGCACTGTACCAAACCCCTCTAGGCATGCAAGGTTTAACTTGCATTGAATTACTACTTGTGTTATTGTAAAGCTGAGGACTCTCCATCAGGGATTAGGGCCCCATTGTGCAGGGTGCTGGACAAACACACAAGGAGACGGTCCCTGCCCTGGTGAGCTACAGGCTAAGTGTAAGGTGAGAGACTTGTCTGCATGTGTCCAGGTAGGATCCTAAAATCTAGGCTAGGAACATATGTGAATAAGAGGATCCAAGATTGGGATGAGTTGCTACTATATTTGCTGTTTGCTTACAGGGAGGTACCCCAAGAATCAACTGGCTTCTCCCCTTTTGATCTCCTATACAGAAGGAATGTGAGGGGACCCCTAGATCTCATCAGAGATGCCTGGGAAGGGGACATGGAGGTAGAGGGAGAGCCAGTAGCTGAGTACGTACAAAGGTTCAGAAAAAGAGTTAAAAGACATGATGGGTCTAACCTCACAAACGAACGGCACGGTATGATAAACATACTTGGAAACACTCTTTTGAAATAGGAGACTGGGTGTTAGTCCTAAGCCCAGCAACAAAATACAAAATGCAAAAAATGTGGGCAGGACCTTTTGAGGTGACAGAGGTGAATGAAGATACAGACCATGGGAAAAAGCCCCATGGGAATGCTGTCCCACAGCTGGTGCATGTAAACAGATGTACAGCCTATCACAGAAGGGGAGCCATGGTAAACATGATCTGCTGTGCAGAAGGGGAAACTGAGGCATGCCACCTCATTGATTTGACGGCTGAATGCCAAATTGACTCGGTCTCTGGAAAGCATCAATATCTGCAATGCGTTAACACCAGCTGAAAAGGCAGCGGTGTTGTCCGTGCTGCAAGAGCACAAAGAAGTGTTTTTAGCAAGCCAGGGAAGGCACACTTGCTCACCCACAAAATTGTTACAGAAGAACCAAAGCCACCTCCCAGCAGGCCCTACAGGGCCCCTGGCAAGGTGCAAGAGCAAATTCGTGCAGAAGCATAAAATATGTTATACCTGGGAGTAATTAAAGAGTCTGACAGTTCTTGGCATCACTTGTGGTCTTAGGCCCTACGAAAGACAACACTGTAAGGTTATGTGTTGATTACAGAAAACTCAGTGCTGTCACCATACCAGATGCTTATCCTATGCCTAGAATTGATGATATGCTGGGTATCTTAAGCAAAGCTAAATATCTCAGCTCTTTCGATTTGGTTAACAGAAACTGGAAGATTCCCTTTAGATGAGGATGCACAGAAAAAATCTGCTTTCATGACTGATATGGGTCTCTGTGGGGTCACAACATTAGCATTTGGGTTAATTAATGCAGGAGCCACCTTTCAGAGGCTGCTCAACCAAGTGTTAAACAGTTTGCAGGACTCTGCAAGAGCCCGTGTGGATGATACAGCACTGTTTAGCAACACCTGGGCTGATCACAAAACACACCTAACTGTAAAAGCCTCTAGGTGTAAAACCTGATCAGCCGGAGTTCCTTATTTGGCACACTGGGTAGGGGAGATCAAATATCCCCGGATCCCTTCAAAGTTGAAGCCATAGTGAATTGGCCTATGCCCCAAACAAAGAAGCAGGTCCAATCTTTCATAGGTCTGGTATTATAAGGTGTGACAGAAGGTGTGTGTGTGGGTTCAGTGACCTCATGTCTGCAATCACAAATCCATGTAAAAAGACAAAGCCTAATGAAGCTGTATGCACAAAGGCATGTCAAGAGGGGGTTGATAAGATGAAGAAAATCTTGTCTGAAAAGCCTGTTCTAGCTAGCTCAGATTTTGACAAGTTTGAACTGTGCATGGATGCATCAGACCCTGGTTTAGGGGCTGTATTAAGGCAGTCTGGGAAGAACAACAAGAAACATCCCCATTGCTTTCTTAAGTAAGAAATTGACACCCACTGAACAAAACTATTCTGTCATAAAGAATGTTATGCCATTGTGTGGGCAGTAAAGCAGTTACAGCCCTATCTTGTCAACAGAAAGTTCAGGGTATTAATAGATCATTCTCCATTCATCTGGCTGCACAAAACTAAAGCCTCAAACGCCAAGCTTCTCCATTGGAGTCTTACACTATGTGAATTTGATATGGAAATTGTGCATATCAAGGGAAAAGAAAACATGGTGGCAGACGCCCTATTCAGGAGAGAGGGCCCCGACCTGTTGCCTCCAGGTCAGCCAGTGCCTCCCAGGCTGTAGCTTTCTCTGGGGGGAGGTGTGACAGAACGCACCCCTATATTCACACCCTAGACACACTGTAATAATCGGTGTACAAGGCATGCCTTCTGAGGGATCATCTGAAAATGCATAACTTGCTGATCAGTAATATCATGGCAAAACGTATGGAGCAATGTCATGTGTGAAGTCATGAACTTAAGCTAAAGCCATGACTGAAGCGTGTTTCCCAGGTAAGTCTGGGGAGGGGCTAAACCAGTTTCTCAAAGACAAAGGGAAGTGGACGACCCAGCCAGGTGTCAACAAAGCAAACGGGCCATCCCCTATCAAGCAGCCATTCTTTGGGAAGAAAGAGGGGCAGGGAGACGGCGGCACGGCTTAGCTGTGCCAAGTAGACACTCACCATTTTCAGGAGTGTTTGTGCTCCGTGTGGCTTGCACTGCCCATGCTACCGTGAGGACACAACTCTCTACTGGAGCTAGTTCTCATCGAGCTACTGTGAGCAAGCTGGGGAAACACATCCCGAGCTCCCAGCGTTGATGTGGCCACAGTCAGACGCCCTGAGGCCAATTGCTCACATGTAAGGCAGCGTGAGTGGGTGCAGGCAGAAGGTGGAGGAAGCTGTAGGGTAAAGCAGGGTGGATACGGACAGGTTCTCATGGCCTCCTGCTAAGTGCTTTTCTCAGTGGCTGAGTTACCCGAGCTTATGGCCCCATGTTCCCACTCAGACTGTGTAGGGCTGGCCAAACAGGTGTCCCTGAAGCTGGACCAGTGCCCTCCCCTAGCAGCTCCCCTGATGTTTGTTTGCTGTGAGTTATATTTTCCCAATGAGTTATATTTTTAAAAGTCCTGATGCTTCCTCCACCCATCAGTTGTGCCCCTGCCAGCTCCAAGCCCGGGGGGTACACAGGCCAGCACCCCGATCTGGATGCGTAACTGCTTTTGTCTGCCTGGGTCCCAGAGGCCTTTGGCTGTGCCCCTTCCCCCTCCAGAGTGCAAGGTGTGCGGTTCTTGATACCTACCGTCCGCTACGACCACAGACACCAGCAGAGAGCACAGAAAGATCAGCGCTGTTTCCATGGTCACTAGAACAGAGAGGAGGACAGGAGTTACTCTTCGCAATAGGCAGGACAAAAGCAGCAGAGCAAAGGAGCGAGGAAGGGAGCAAGGGGGCTGCCTTAGGTGCATCAGACTCACTCCAGCAGATCAGACAGTAGCTGCGCCTGGACCAGGACACTGGATCCAACAGCTCTGGAACGTCAGGAGAAGTTCAGAACCAGAATCCAACTCCATCGCTTGGGTTCAGCCCACCAAGTTCCATACCCTGGCTCCAGCAGCAGCCAGTGTTTGATGCTGCACAGGGACGGCAGCGCACCAGGCTAACAGTGCAATCATGTCTGTGTAGAGGAACGACTCCTTCCTGACCCCTGCAGGGACCAACTTGCACCCTGAAGCCTGACAACTAATGACCCTCAACTACTAATAGTTTACCTCATAAAATTATTCACCCTCTTTTAAAGCCCAGCTGCAGCGTTACACTCCCGGCAGGCCGGCTGCGAGGCACCATCCGCTTTCCCAAAGAACTGGAAGGCCGGCATCATGCTTGCTGTTAAAGGTGTAAGTGTTGGCCTAGTGGGTGAGTAACCTGGAGCCACGCCTGGTACTTGGCCCCTTGTTCTCCAGACTGGCCGGAGCTGGGACCCCATTTGGGCATGGGGGGAGGTGACTTTGGCTTCCAATACCAGTTAGGGGAGAGCTGAAGGAGCCATACTCAGACGGACTCCCAGCTTGGATGGATGGTGGCCATTGCATGGTCCCCTTTGAGGATCAGGGCTGGGGGCAGCAGGCACCAGGGACTGATGGAGGAAAGTTGTTGCCCTTACGCTGTATATCATCAAACACAAGACCCCGTTATGCCCAGCCTGAGCCCTCCTCCCCATCATGGTTCCTGGGCTCCCCACCCTTTTCTCCATGTACTGGAGCCAGTTTCTACCTCAGCAGTGAGCTAGACTCCGGCCTGCACAGACTAGCTACAAACAGGCAGAGGGGCCTGCTCTGCAGTGGCACCTCCACCCCTAGCCCTAAGGCTGTGGGGCTCAGCCCGGAAAAGGGTCTCTGGCACCCTTGGCACTTCGCTGTGGTCCTGGCTTGGCTGCATTAAGTGGAGCGAGCAGCCTGCTGCAGGTTGCGGGGTTACTGGTCGCGAGGCCATTGCTGCTCCAAGGTCACTTCACGCTGTGGGGGCCTTGCTGGCTCCCACCTCTGCTCTCACCATCGCTGCCAGGGTCAGCACTGTGCTCTTCGCCAGAGCATGTTTTAATGTGCCCCATTAGCATAGTAACTGCTGCCCGTTCCTGCAGACAACGCTGCCCTGTCCTTGGCTCGGGAGCGACGGACCCGGCCCTGCGCGCCCCAATAGTAACTGCTGCCCGTTCCTGCAGACAACGCTGCCCTGTCCTTGGCTCGGGAGCAACGGAGCCGGCCCTGCGCGCCCCAATAGTAACTGCTGCCCGTTTCTGCAAACAACGCTGCCCTGTCCTTGGCTCGGGAGCGACGGAGCCGGCCCTGCGCGCCCCAATAGTAATTGCTGCCCGTTCCTGCAGACAACGCTGCCCTGTCCTCGGCTCGGGAGCGACGGAGCTGGCCCTGCGCGCCCCAATAGTAATTGCTGCCCGTTCCTGCAGACAACGCTGCCCTGTCCTCGGCTCGGGAGCGACGGAGCCGGCCCTGCGCGCCCCAATAGTAACTGCTGCCCGTTCCTGCAGACAACGCTGCCCTGTCCTCGGCTCGGGAGCGACGGAGCCGGCCCTGCGCGCCCCAATAGTAACTGCTGCCCGTTCCTGCAGACAACGCTGCCCTGTCCTCGGCTCGGGAGCGACGGAGCCGGCCCTGCGCGCCCCAATAGTAACTGCTGCCCGTTCCTGCAGACAATGCTGCCCTGTCCTCGGCTCGGGAGCGACGGAGCTGGCCCTGCGCGCCCCAATAGTAATTGCTGCCCGTTCCTGCAGACAATGCTGCCCTGTCCTCGGCTCGGGAGCGACGGAGCCGGCCCTGCGCGCCCCAATAGTAACTGCTGCCCGTTCCTGCAGACAACGCTGCCCTGTCCTCGGCTCGGGAGCGACGGAGCTGGCCCTGCGCGCCCCAATAGTAATTGCTGCCCGTTCCTGCAGACAACGCTGCCCTGTCCTCGGCTCGGGAGCGACAGAGCCGGCCCTGCGCGCCCCAATAGTAACTGCTGCCCGTTCCTGCAGACAACGCTGCCCTGTCCTCGGCTCGGGAGCGACGGAGCCGGCCCTGCGCGCCCCAATAGTAACTGCTGCCCGTTCCTGCAGACAACGCTGCCCTGTCCTCGGCTCGGGAGCGACGGAGCCGGCCCTGCGCGCCCCAATAGTAACTGCTGCCCGTTCCTGCAGACAATGCTGCCCTGTCCTCGGCTCGGGAGCGACGGAGCCGGCCCTGCGCGCCCCAATAGTAACTGCAGCCCGTTCCTGCAGACAACGCTGCCCTGTCCTCGGCTCGGGAGCGACGGAGCCGGCCCTGCGCGCCCCAATAGTAACTGCTGCCCGTTCCTGCAGACAACGCTGCCCTGTCCTCGGCTCGGGAGCGACGGAGCCAGCCCTGCGCGCCCCAATAGTAACTGCTGCCCGTTTCTGCAGACAATGCTGCCCTGTCCTTGGCTCGGGAGCAACGGAGCCGGCCCTCTGCGCCCCACCATGCTAATCAGTTTTGAATGTCAGCATCCCACCTCCCCAACCCCTGGGAAAACCCAGCAAGGTCACCACTTGGCTTGCAGCCCTCTAGCCTCTGCTGGTGCCCGCCCTGAAAACCAAGAAACGCAACAGGCCACACTTATCCAAGCACGTCACAGGACTGACTCACTCCAGTGTCGCACCCAGGAATCGGAGTCCCACTTCCAGGCTCTAACTAGGAAGATGAATGACCACTGCTGCCCTCACCTGGGCCAACTAACCACGGCTCTTGCCTGCAGGTGAACTAAAAAGCCCTTTGATAGAAATAACAAGCAGAGATACAAGAAACTGAACAACTGCTGGGAGTGCAGCAGCGGCCAGGAAAGCGAGCCTGAGACACGGCCCCTGGGTCCAGCCTGTCTCCGCTCCCCAACCATCTCTGACTTATCGCTGCTAACTTCTCCTCCTGTCGGCCGAGCAAGAGCAACATGGTTACAGGAGTGTGAGCCCTGCTGGCTCTTGCATCTTTGGCGAGTCACAGCTAAGGTGCTAGCTGCACAGACCACACCCAGCTCTTGGGACAACTTCAGAGAGAGAGTCTGAACAGCGAGGGTAACTAACCAGTGGGACAGGCTGCCAAGGGACATGGGGGATTCTCTGTCCCCTGGAGTTCGGAAATCAGGATTTGATGTCTTTCTGTAAGCGAGATGCTCTAGCCCAGCCAGAACTCTGGGCAGGATGCAGGAATCACAGGAGAGGTTTCTCTTAGCCTGTGCTGTGCAGGATGTCAGACTAGATGGTCACCACGGTCCCTTCTAGCCTTGAATCCATGGACCTGTGAGCAGAACTGGCCGGGAAAGGATTTTTTCCTTCTGAAATTTCCGACACAAACAAAAATGTTTTGTTTTTTTTTTTGCAAGTTTTTCTTTGAAATTTTCGTGTGTGTGTGTGTGTGTGTGTGTGTGTGTGTGTGTGTGTGTGTGTGTGTGTGTGTGTGTGTGTGTGTGTGTGTGTGTGTGTGTGTGTGTGTGTGTGGAGTTTTGATTCGCCCCTCCTCCCCCGATTTTTCATCACAATAATGCATGTTTTTCATTCCCATTCCCATTTGGTTGAAAAAGCCACTTCCAATCGAAAGAACATTTTGACAGAAACTGTCTGACCAGCTCCACCAATGAGGCTTCAGACAAACCTGGAGAGCCCCCCTCCGATCAAGGGCACAGGCCAGGCACTCTGGGGTTTGTTTTAGCCTCTGCGGTGAGGCTCTCACTAAAGCCAACACAGGCACATGACTGATGCAGCAGGACAATGACACAGGCTGCTCCAGGGCTAGCCGCAGCAAGGACCAGCAGCCCTGTAGCGTTCGGTTTGTCTGGAACAGCCGCCATCTGCATTTAGCCCGGAGGAGCCCCGAGTCCCGTCCCAGGCATGCTGTGGGGAGCTGTAATAGCTTCTCTGAGCTGCTAGAAAAGGGGACTTGCTGCTGGCACCATGGCAGCGAGAAACTGTCAGCTCCTAGTTCAAAGACCTCCCTGGGGATTCTTCATCCCAGGCGCAAGGTACTCCCACCTGCAATTTGCCTGCACAGAACTGCACTCCGCTAAAGGACGCCAGGCTCCAGGCTGGACTGTGAGAGGCTGGGCAAGGCTGCGGAGAATGGCACAGCGAGACAGACCCGACATCGCAGTGGGTTCCCCTGGACTGGGAGGAAAATGCAAACTCTCCCTCCCTGAGGGACGCTTACCCCGCCCCACCCCAGGAATGCTGGGAAATGAGACAGGGTCGGGCTGTGGTGCAAGCACACCCAGTTTCTACAGCTAACACATCCCAGACAACCTATCCAAACTATCCCAAGGAGATCACACTGGACACACCACACCAGAGATTAGGGGTCTGCCTCGTTCCTATGCTAATCTCATTAGATGTCACTGCTTTCCAAGATGAAATGGCCCTTCTCCAGCTGTGGATTGTGTCACCAGGCAGCCTAGATGACCCTGGGGTGTCTCCATGGCTCACTGCACAGGAGACTGCAGCAAGAGTCCTGTTTGGCTTGCAAAGTTTCCCACTGTAGATCAGTCCCAAAAGGGAAAAGAGGAAGTACCCACCAGAGCCCCCATTCCCTACCGCAGAGCCTGGCACACAAAGGCCTGTCTCAAAGCACAGCGAAGTCACTGTCAGTCTCAATGGGCCCTAGACGGATAGCTGATCTGTAACTACGGAAAACCTCTGCCGGGCAGCTGAGATCAGCTGTGCTGAGATGGGGACTGTAGCAAATTCCCTTCTTTGCACCTGATGTAGACATTTGGGGAACATATGAACCCCCCAACTCACTTCACAGAGAGCCCCAAACAGCCATCGGGTGGGAAGAGCACCTCGGCTGGGTTTGAGGTTCCACACCCCTGAGCTGTTGTTTATTTGACTGGTTTGGAAGAGGGGGATTAATCTGGCTGAGAGCCCTGAACTAGCTTATCCACAGAGCCACAGCCAGCACGCTGCTACACAAGAGAAGCAACAATCGCCAATCACCGCTGTGAGGTGCGTGGATTTAAATGGAGCACTTTGCAGTGCCCAGAGATGCTTAAGTTGCCTGTTAACTTTCACTGAGCACATGGGGAATGGCAGGAGGCCCTCTCCACTGCTCCCATCTGGGGAGGAGACGTGGCTGTTCCCTTTCCTGGGGCAGTGGATGCCTGAACCGCACACACACGGATGCCTCCTGCCAGAGGGACCTGGCTCTGACGCTTTGCAGATGGAGGCTCCATCCAGGGAGGATGAGCTCAAAGGCTCAGGAAAACAGAGTTTGCTTTGACACTGCAGCCTGCCAGCAGCTCTCTCTCTCTCGGGTCCGTCTGCTTATTTATCTGCTTTGCTGCTGGCCGACAGTTGCAAGTGCTCCGGAGCGATACCAATGTACTGCTCTTCTGCCCATCCAGAGGTGGGAGCCTCGCTAGCGAGGGAGGCTCGCCCATAATCAAATGGCTCCAAAAAGCAGCCGCAGCTCCTCTGAAGGGCCAGAGCCCGACTCCCACAGTCGGCTGACGACTGTTCCATGGAGGGACAGAACGGAGGGAGTGGGAAGAAACCACTTGCTCGGACTGTGATGCACCATCAAAAGAACAACCCTACAGGCTGTCACAGGGACACGCACTCCCCAGTCAGACTATGCCTCTTTCCCACTGTCGCTGCTCACTCCCCACTGTCTGCAGAGTCCTCTCTCCTCCTGACCCCACTCGTTCTCACTTGGTGGCCCTGGTTTCCCCAGCTGCCCACTGTGACAAGCGACATGGCTGCCTTCGCTAGCAAATGAAACCCAGTAAGTGCCGTGTGGCGCGTGCGAGAAATGGGCCTCCTAGCCATCGAACTCAGGGTGGATACCAAAGCCAGGCCAGGCCAGCTGTGCTGGCAGGTCTGACGGGTGCAGGAGGCCTGCGTGACACGAGCGTGGTGGGTTTCAGTTCAGCAAATGCCCACACCACTAAAAGCACCATGGCTTTGTCCCCTGGTTGTCAGTCTCTGCCAGGGAGTGAATGGGCTCCAGGGACTGAACTCTGCTCCCCTCCCAGGAGTCACGCCTCCAGGGCCGCGTGACGAGGCACTGCCCAGCGCCTGCCCCGTGGATAAACAGAGGGCGCTGGTCTCCAGGGACATCAGTCTGGCACCTTTACATTTGCATGAGTTTTGTTTCAACACTGCTCTTGGTTGTGAGCTTTAGAATTAACTCTCGGTGGTACACAGCACCTAGCCATGGGGAACGTCACCAGTGTGTGAGTACACCAGGGGTGCACCTGCAGCGCTGGGGTCAGGGTTTGTTAGAGAACTGCTGCTGAAGGGTCACACCAAACGGTTCTGTAGGGGCTACAAACTAGCCCCTCTCACTTCCTCTTTGTTAATTTCAGGTGCTGACTGGTGCAGAGGTACAAACAAAATATCATTAGAGGGCAGAGTCCTTTCCACATCAGTCTCGGCCAGCTGAATTTGCAGCGGGTGAGTGTTAGACCCAAAATCCATACACCAACCAAACACAACCACAAGGGGGAAAAATAGCCACCACAAAGGCCCTTAGAATCCATGTCACTGTATCGTGTCTTTCTGGAAATGCAACAAACACACCCGGGCCCTCGTGCCTGGCAGGATGAAGCCACTAAAAGTCCTCCCAAGCCTCGCATGACATTACCATGAATTTCTCTCTTCAAGTTGCCACTAAGAGGATTTCCATGGGGAAGTCACGGAGCATCGCTGAGCTCGTTGCAAACTGCTGAGAGGATGAAGCTTGGCAAAGGGTCCACGCAAAACTTTTCTCTCCGTTTCCTAGGATGCAGGGCACTCACACCAGGATCGTTCCACAGAACGCTCACGACACCTGTGTCCTGTGTGCACATCCACCAGGCGACGGGCGGGGGGTGTTTGGGAAGGAGCCCGGTTCGGGGTCACCTGGTCTCCATAGGCAGGGCTAGCTCAACATGCTACTGCCAGGCTTGCAGTCACAGGCGCAGGGTCTCAGCCCTCCTGGTACAGGAGGAAATGCAGGTGTGACGTAACCTGCTCTAGCCCTGCACAGCATGGAGAGCGAGCTGCTTGGTGCTGAGAACCGGAGAGCTCTGGGTTGCTATAGCCGGTAACTGCTGGCCTGTTCCTCTCTCTTCGAGGAGCTCTCCATGCTCAGCCTGTCACGCTAGTCACCAGCGTCTCCAAGGATGCACAGCCAGCCTGAGCTCTGCTCTGTATGCAGCCACAGGGAGTGGAATTCTCCAGCCAGGGGGACCCTGGTGCCCCTCTGGTGAGCCGGCAGTGCCCAGCAGCAGGAGGGCAGCGGGATGGGAGAAGGGATGGTTTATGGACTGTGACAAGGCCGACAAGCACTAGATCCCACCTCAGATCATTGGGAAGAATGCACAGGGCCGAAGGGAGCTGCCCGCTCAGGGACTGTCTACAAAGTCACCAGCTCAGAAACAAATCAGTCAGCGGGTGATGCTGCCTCGCTGCCCGGAGTGATGCTGGCCGGAGCTGGCGTCATGGCTGCAGAGCGGATGCAGCACTAGACTAGCCGGTGCACTCAGATGGGCAGCGCTGCTGACCAGAGAGCCTGGCTTCTGAGCTTGTTGTTATTGTGCTAGGCAGGAGCTCAGACTAGACATCCTAGTGCCCCTTCTGGCCTTAGATCCATTCATTATTTGGGTTGCTGTAGCACCTAGGAGCCCGGTCATGGGCCAGGACCCCACACCCAGAACAAAGACGGCCCCTGCAGGGCCTGCAGCTCACCTGTGCATGCCTGGTGAGTGGTGAACATGGAGCCACCTGGAACAAAAAGGGACACAATGATGAAACTGCAAACGAATGAATCTTCTGCAGAGAGGTGGGTCCCTAGTGAACCTATGTAAAAATGAGCCATACCAGTAGACGTGCAGGGGAGACGGGCTTCACCATGCAGAGTCCCCCCACCAGATGCCTGTTCAGGGCCCCATGTGAAGTGAGTTTGTTGGCTCTCAATCCCCTTGTGAGTGGCCAGGCATCCACATCAGAAAAATCACCACCACAGTTCGCCCCAGAGTGGCAACCTGTGCCCAGAGGCCAGGTCTGCATGGGCCACAGCCCCCGACGAGATGGTTCCTATGGGTCACCGCGGACGCGCAGGAGGTCAATATACAGAGGTGGCGATTCAGCACCTTCCACCAGCACCACACTCACCCGGAACGAACCGAGCAGGGAGGACTGAGAGGAGAATGTCATGGGGGAAGAATGAGCGCCTGCACTAAGCTCTGCAAGTCTCACATTGCTGGGGTCTCCTTCAGCTGCTTCCAAAACACTCTGGACAAGACACCCAGCTCCCTCCCCACTGGTGACCAGAGCCCCGGAGGGGCCTGCAGGTCTGCGTGCAGCTTTGGAAAAGGCTAGGAGCCCACCAGGACATAATGCTGCCTGAGGCCGCACTAGCTCTGTGACCCTCCTGCAGCCAGTGCGGGCAGTTCCTGGCTCTGTTTGCTGCCAGGGACCAGGAGCAGGGACCCTGAGGACTGGTGTGGAAGGGCAAGATGTCTGCCTGTTCCATGAGGGGACACATCCCCCTGGCCCCCCAAACGTTGACGTAGAGAAATCCCTGCAATGGGCACCCTCCCTGGCTCCGATCTCCTCTCAGCAACTCACTCGGCCGGCCACTGGGTGCCAACGCTGGGCTGCAAGGACATGCCAGGAAGGGCCTGGCTGCAGCGCTCCGCTCAAGTCTGGGCTGGTGCTGCGGGTTTCATTGCTGACTTAGAGGCAATTCATCTGGATTTAGATGGGACCCCAGCCATGGCACCATGATTCCCTAGTGGCCGTATAGCAGTGCCAAAGTGGGGGTGAGCCCACCTGACCTTACTCCCCCAGTAATGCTAGCCAGCAAGCCCCTGGAGTGGCCAGGCAGGACCTTCCAGTGCTGAGAATCAAACACTGGACCAGATGCAGCCCCATACGCACGACACAAGAGTCAAGCTTAGATGCCAGTGCTAATGCCCATCTCCCCCTCTGGCCTCAGAGGAAGCCCTGCCCACAGACCAGCCCCCACAGGGTGAGAGCCCTGCCAGCTGGGTTCCTAATCAGCGAGGAGAGGGAGGGAGTTTGTCGGAGCCAGGGAATAAAACCACATTTCAGACAACCTGGACGGGTCATCTCAGCACAAAAATCCCCATGCCCCTGCTGGCCAGGGCTGCATTCAGACATGCTGGACCTAGCGTGGCTCTGAGGCCAGTGTGGACAGGGGCCCAGCTTCGCCTTGCAAAGTGGGATGTATTAACCCCCCCCCCACACACACACACACAAGCACATACACGCACACACGCTTCAGCGTTCGGCAGGGCCATCAATCTGCTTGCACAGCGCTTGCTGGCCTGCGTCTGGGTGTGGCACCCATGTTTGGAGCCGCCCATCGCTGTAGCTCAGCAAAGCACATCCGGGTCAGGAGAGTCACTGCGCACTGCTCCAGCCCCCCAACACAGCAGGACCTGTGGGACCGTCTCCACGCCCTTCCTCTGGGCACCGAGCACAGTCAGCCGTCCCCCCGCCCCTAGCCCCGTCGGACTATATTACCATACATGGTATAGCAGTGACAGTAGCTGCGCTGGGCTGCGTGAGCTGCTCACATCGGGGAAAAGGAGACAGAGAGGCTCTGTGCAGCGCTGACAGCACACAGCTGGAACACAGCTGCCGCTGCTGGCCTGGAATAACGCAGACAAGAAAGGAGCCCTCTCCGAGCAGCAATTCAATCCCCTGGGTGACAGATGCAGAGAGATGCTGGTGTTGAGTGGCTCAGCCCTGACAAAGCCTTCCCCTGACTCAGGAGACTGAACCTCTGTCGAGCCAGAGCCGTGGTTACACCCCTTCCCACGACTGCCACGGCCTTGGAGAGACGTCTCCCCAGGTCTCCTTCTCCTGGCATTGCTGATGCCCCTCTGGCCCGAACGGCATCAGGGCTGCCCATGGCGGATCTGGGTCCTATTCTCCCTAAGTCTCATATTCCTCTCCTCTCTGCTCCCTCCCTGCCTCCTCCATCAAGGAGCAGTGTGCTCACTGGCAGGGCCATGGTGCTGCTTTGTACCCAGGAGCACAGCATCCGGACGGCTGAGCTGGGCACCAAGCCACGGCTCCCCAGATACAGGAGCACAAAGTGGCTTGAGAGTCAATGATAACCTCACAGCCTCTTGCTGTCCCCGGCTTGCCACGGAGACGCTCCCTGGCCTGGCAACTGCATTCCCACCAGTCACCAGAATAGCATTCACGCAATGCATGCCCAGAAGGGCCAGCAAAGAGGCCTGTGCCCCTCCCCTGGCACTGCGGGGCACAAGCCAGGTGCTGTCTGCGTAGCTCAGGCTGGAAGCGCTGACCCACCATGAGCATCCCTTTGATGTCACGTTGGTGTGACCAGTCACCACAGTTGGTCAGATGCCGAGATACACTCCCAGCCGGAAATGCCCCATCAGCACCCCCGTCAGACCTCCCACACCTAGAGCGGAGGGGTGTGCATTGCTGGAGAAAGTCGGGGGTACTCTTCTTCTCAGCAGAGGCAAGGGAACATTTGAATAGTCTCTACCCCCAATAAATAGCTCCCAGTTGGAGGCACGCACACTCATCAGCCAAAATAGCTCCATGACTTAGCATGAGTCCCACTGAGGCTGGAGGCTTGTGACGTTCTATGGCTCCTACCAAGGTCACCAGACACCCTCAGGAAACGTCGTGGCATCTGCCACGAATGCCCACGTGAAACGTCTGTCGGTTCTTTAGCAGGATGGAACGTGCTGGTGTCTCAGCAGTAAGTGGCAGAGCTGGGGGTGAAGGAGGGTGAAGTTATATCCCCTGAGAGCCATTTCATTTCTCCCTCTCTTTCACACTTTGCTTCTGAGGGATTGCCCCTAAGCAGAAAATCATTCAGCCACCATAGGGAACTGATGAAACTTGCTCATTGAAATCCACCTGACGGGGGTTTGGTGTCAGGACACAAAGCCACCTGTCCAAGGCTCACTCGAGGCCTAACCCCCAGGGCTACCTTTGGGATCCACTAAATGCTGGCAGCCGTGGTGGATCCTTGCAACTCCCAACATGCAGTCTGCTGGGGTTTGCTGTCCCAGCTCCAGTTTGGGCCTCAAAGAGGGGAAAGGGATGCAGAGCAGTTACTGGAACCAAGAGACCAAACAAAACAAAGCCAGGGGGCAAAGAAAATAAGGCCAGGATCATCTCGGGTGGAACCTCACGACGTCAGTTACCCCAAGGTTAAGTTTGGCCCAGTGTATGTGTGTGTTCTTAAAGCCAGAGGTCTCTCAGAGCAAGCACCTCCATGGCTGCCCTAGCAGCTGGTGTCTCCTGGATACCGGACGAGGGGTCTGGGAAACAAGAGAGCGGATTTCAAACGAAGACAGACCAGGCAAATACCAGGACAAAACGAAGGGAAGGCGGCGAGTGCAGTGTACATAATGTAAGTCACCTGCAGGGAGCTATCATAGAATAACTCCTCAGCCAAAGCACTGAGCTCTCCTTCAAGGGGAACATATCGCTCACTCTGCATAATTTAGTTTGGGTAGAAACACTTCCCAGCCCTGTATGGATGTCAGCTCTTACGAGAGCGAGTGACCGAGATGCTCTCCTCCTGCACGGCCCCATCACCCTGCTCCTCACTCCCCCTAGATTCATCCTTTCCAAACAGAATTAGCTACATGCCATCACCTGGGCCTTCCTCAGCTATTTCGTGACCCAGCTGACTTCAGTGGGGACAGCTCCTTCCACTCACAAATCTGTCTCTTAGCTAAAAAAAGAAAACAACACCAGCCCTTAAAACGTCTGAGCCCTGTTCTGAGAGGTGCTGAGCTCTCTCATCTCCCAATGCAGCACAGAGGGGACAGGGACGGTCGGTATCAGGGAGCATTTTCAGAGTTTGTTTGCTGGCCATTGAGTCTCAGTCTTTAAGAATTTCATTTGTTAAGGCCCAATTCCACAAAGGATTGTGTGGAATCCCTCTGCAGCCAACAGGACTCAGCCCAGGAAAAAGGGACGATCTGCTGGGATCCCACCACCAGATCAGGGCCTTGGCTGGTCAGCGCCTTAGAGCAGGGACCTCAGGCGGGTGTGAAAGGGCAGCAGAGTCAGCCTCCTGGTTTATCTCGGTGTTGTAAAAGCTCAGTGTGCACTGACAGAGTGATAGCCATTCTTCATAACAACCCACATCCCGTCATGATCCGTCTCTTCCCTGCACAAAGACTGGGCCATTTTGTAATAAACACATTCTATCCGAACAGGCTTTGGTTTAATTTCCCTTCCCTGCAGCTCCCGCTGCTGCTGTTCCCAGGCTCCGGGTTCATTACTTTCGAGTGTGCAGCAGAACATGGGGATCAGTTGGTGCAGCATGCCCAGGCCGTTATCGTTATATGATGAGACACCTTCATTTCATGCAATTATTGGGTTAAAAAGACCACCAAGCCAGCCCAGCAGCTGATGATCCAGCAATGTGTGGCCTTGTTTTCTGTATGGGTGGTAAGTAAACAAAATACTTTAAAAATATCAAATACTGTTCTGAGTGTAATGTGGAAACTATCAAACTCAAACTGCACAGTGTGCATCGTGCAAAATACACAACAGAGCACAACACACCACTTATTTTCATGAGTCAAAAGTCGAGCTGAATGAATGGTGTTAATTGAATCTGATGTTCTATTAATAATGCCATTGTTTGTAGAATAAATTATTCATCAGGTACATTTTTTGCATGATTTGACTCCCTCTGTTGATGGATCATGCTCACTGAAAGACATAGCCCGTCAATGATTTATTACGCATTGAATATATTATCTGACAAACACTACGGCTGAGACATACCCCAGCACCAGTGGGCCCAGTTCTCCACTTGGTCACGTCAGTGTTACACCAGCCTGACTCCACGGAAGTCAGTGCAGCCTGATTCTCATTTACACTGAGGCCACTCCACACCCTCTGGCACCAAAGCAGCCCGAGTACAAACAGACCTCAGGCGCTGGGGAGCTCACTGAGGCAGCAACTGCAGACTCGGACCCAGGCAATGCTGTGACATCACGTGTCACTAACCCTATTACAGCCTGTCATCACACCCTCACAGCCCAAACGGTCCTGGGGTGCTCACTGCGCAGGACGCAGCAGGGACATGGGGAATGGGTTTTAACCAGCCGCACCTTTGAGAGTCACATTACATCCTCGACTCCCGTCGGGGGATGGCCCTGCGCAGTCACTCACACCCCACTGAGCCTCTGCCAATTCTTGGCGGGCGCCCACCACCGAGGGAGCCAATCACCACGCTAGGAGGTTCTCTGGGCGCCTCCAGCCACATCCCTCCCCCTTTCAGACCTCAACCCCCGCCCCCAGCACTGCCATACAACACACTGCAAGGGGTCCCCCTGGGTAGCATCCCAACCCCTGGTTTGCCTCTGCCCCCAGGGGCCTAGCACAATGCCCCCGCTGTGTAAGGAGGTGCCCTCAGGATGCCCGCCATGGTACCTTTTAGGGCCTAAATCAGCTCGTTCCCGCACTGGGCACCTGCCAACGTTTGCAACGACGACTCTCCCACAGGGCCAGACTGTGCCCTCCAGGAGGGGGAGAATCCCAGCCCGCCTGTTGCCCAGAACCCAACCCCTAGGTTGTGCTGCAAGGAAGACAATAAAACCTGACCTGCCTCACCAATCCGGGGGTATGGGGAAAATTCCTTCCCAGCCCCAAAGTGGTGACTCCACCTAGATAATGGGCTGACTGCTGGAATCCAGCAAAAGGGACGTGGCCCTGAGCACAGGGCTCCTAACATGGCTCCAAATCTCGTGCCAAATCCTGCAAGGGCTCCCGCCCACCCAGAAATCCTATGTGAGCTGGAAATCTCATGGGATTCAGCCCATGCTGTCCTTTTTGCCCTCCTCCATTACCAGAGCCCCCAAACTCACCCTTGCTAGGCTCAAAGCCCCCCATAGACTTCAATGCAACTGCCTGCATGACACAGGTAAGCAGGATTTGTACCCTTGCTTGTACATATGTATTTTGCTTTTTATGGAGGAAAATCATTCAGTCGTGAATCTGTCATTCTCTCAGTTTGCTCTGGGCAAGCTACAAACACAGCAGTATCTAACAAGTAGAATTATCCCTCTGAATTCTCCTATGCTGGTATCTCATTAATGACCTAAAAATTGCTACAAGATAACACTTTCCATTTCACCAGCCTGTTAGCTCCACACTTGCAAAGTGACCAGCTTGTCTCATAAGGAACATTGTGCTACAACTTCCCACCCCGCCCTGCCTCTACTGTCTTTGCAAAAGGAGGAAAAAAACACTTTTCAAACTTCAGCTGACAATGCCTAATGCGCGTGGATGTCTTCTCATCTTCAAAGCACTTTGCAGACATTAATTAATTATAAGGCATTTGCAGATGCAGATGCAAACTGTACACGCACATGCACGCGCACACACACAGAGCAATGTAATTAAATCCATGCACACCCAACACGCCGTGAGTGCATATACGAGACACACACTGTATACCTCACCTCCGTGTGTGTGTGTTTATAGCAAGCCGGTGGGAAAATGCTTTCTAATACCCTAGACTACAGAGGCAGTTTGTATAAAGGGTTCTGCAGATGAATTAGCTCCTCTTGGGTACATGGAGAGCAAACCTCCAGCCTCCTGCATGGATATTTGCATCTGGTGTCTCACCTCTAGCTGTTCTGGGACTGGCATAATGCTTTATACTGGAAGTACCTGTGAATTAATGCTAGCGTTTCCTACACCTATTCCCAGACTTTCCCACCCAACAGCCCTAAATCTAACAGCACATCACCACCAACCTACGAGCCTCTCGCCAAAAGTCCCTGGCGCTTTTTCTATTTCAGGGATTTGCAATTTGCACCTGACCTCCTAATTTTCACCTTCCCCGGCACTACCAAGCGGGCGGGAGTGCTCAGCCCTGGTGCTGTCATTCCTCCCTTTCAGAAACCATTTGGGGCCCCGCTGTGATCCAGTTCGCTCCCCTGGAGTTACTCCAGGTTTGCACTGAGAGCACAATCAGCTCCTCCGCTTACCAAGGAACCAATTCTATTCTCCCACTAGCAGATACAGATGGGGAAGGGCTCAACGGGAGGAGCCAAAGAAACCAGGCTTATCCGCCTTCCGCAGAGAGAAATCGGAGAGTCATTATTTCGGACTATAAATAAGCCAGTGGCTCTCCAGGAATTGCTCTGATCCTGGCAGTTAGAAGGCAACGGGGGGCAGGCAACGGGCTCTTTTTGAGCATGGTTCCAGGAGCCCTTTAAAAAGAATAAATATGGAAGAGCACCTGAGCACAGAGCTCCGCCAGCACTAGGCAGCAAACTTAAAGAAAGCGGCCGAGACAGAAAAACTAACAGGCTCATACAGGAGGCCACAGCCCGACTCCTTCGCTGACCCTGACACAGGACCTGCTATGGAGCCACATGGCTGGGCAGCCCCACCCCAGCATCTCTCTGTGCACACAACACAAATTCACATCGCTCCTGGCAGGACGCTTGCACCATGGCTGCCCCGTGAACCAGGCTGACAGTTTTCTACTTGACCTTTTTAGAAGTCTGAAGTTTATCTTAAAAAAAAAATAATAACAACAACACTGTGGCCTGAAATCCCACCCGGGCTCCATGCGGGATCCCTTCCCATCCTCCTGTGAGTCCCTCTCTAGGCTCCTGGTAACTTTCCATTACTCTTGCACACCCCTGCCTGTAGACAAGAGGAGCAAGTGTCTTCTCCCAGCACTCCCAAGAGGCTTATTTTGAATAGATGATGATTGACTGCTGATCGCTCAGCGTCTCGGGCCCAGCAGAGACGTGACACGCCTGCTAACTCATGGTGGACGCACTACACAGAGGCTTTCCATGACACAGTCACTTTATAGTCAAGAGCAATTCAGCAGTGGGATAGCCACACCCCAGTTTGTCACAGATTAACCACCTGCTATGGGCCTGGTTCTGCCCTGCCCCAGCCATTCACACCAGTGCAGAGCAGGCTCAAAACTCTAGCAAATCAGCAAGTTACAGGGTTGAGTCCCCAAGCTGCAGGCCAGTGACGCCGTGGGTCCTATGTGCCCAGTTACACCACATACAGTTTTACTTACTTTCCTACCCACTAGCACGGGGCTGCCCTGTGAATCAGCTTCCGCTATAGCCATTACACAGACAGGCTATAGCTATATGGGCGGCAGGGGGTGACATGGGGAATCAGGGAGCACATTCGTTCGGGGAGACACTGTTTAAATTCATGCCTCTCTGTGGTTCTGCTGAGCCAGTTACCGGTGAAATGAAAAAGGCCCTCAGTTCTCAGGAGACAACTCTTCAGGCTGAGTCCGACAGTCAGTATGCTGCAAGACAAGTGTCCCACATGGAAAACGAACAATATGGCCTTGTGATTCCTCCTACACAGTCAGTGATGTATGTCTGGGGGGGTGTTTTGCAGCATAAGACAGCCCCATTGCTGGTAACAAAATGATCCGTAGAGAACAAAGCTCTGGGAAAGAGAATGACATGCTGGGTCACATTCTCTGAAGCAACCTCTACAATGATGCCAGATATTTTGCATATGCAAAGAGCTGCAAGCAATTTTTTATGCTCATGTAATTGCATGCGAAGATCAGGCTGGTGTCGCACTTCAGGATCTGCACACTCAGACATAGTTTGCACACACACACACAAGCTGTTGTGCACATAGAAACAGGTTTGGACAAAGACACATGGATACAAAACCATGAGCGCAACCTTTGAGGCCTCTTGGAAAATCTGTCTCATTGTGTCTAGTCCCTGAGATCCAGGGGACACTGAGCTCCAAGAAGATGCAAGTTGTTAGCAGCAGAGGGTGACGCAAATGCGACTGCTGATTTTTGCAAATCAAATGGCACCTCCCTTCCCTATCACTCACTTGCGTAAGGAATGAGATTTTACTACCTTATGCTCCGAGATTTGGGCTTTGGTGTATCTTTGTGCACTGAGTTGATGACACCTGTTATATCCCAAGTGATTACAGCACACCATATTTTGCATAGTAGCAACTGCATCCAGGTTAGGGTTGAAGGTGCTGGTGTGGGGAACATGTCCATATTCACACTGCTGATCCTTAAGAGTAGGGAGTAGGTAGGTACCCGCCAATCTTGTGGCAGGCCAGCCTTGTGCTGAGGGCCTTGGCCAGGAAGCAAAGAAACGCTCCATCTGGTTTCACACGTGTTTTCTCATCCCATCTCTCACCACACGAGTAACGGAACTACAGGGCAGTACGTCCATGGAGACCCACGTCAGGAAGCTCTGGCAGACAAAGACCGCACAAGACTGAATGGCTGGAAGCTGATGCTAGACCAATTCAGACTAGAAATAAGGCACACGTTTTAGTAGGGTAATTAACCATGTGGACAACTTCCTGAGAGACGCAGGCATCATTTGAAGTCTTTAAATCGAGACTGGCTGTCTCTCCGGACGTTCTGTTCTCGCTCTGCCAGCAGCTCTGGGCCTGATGCAGGAATCCCTGGGGAGGTTCCCTGCCTGTGCTACGCAGGAGGTCAGACTGGATGATCATGGACCTTTCTGGCCTTACAGTCTACAAATCTATGCTGTTCATGGCAAGCCCAGGGGGAATCGCTCTGGTTTGTGATACCACCAGAGCCCTGAGATGGAGCCATGGAAACGGTCAGATCCGTTTCCACCTGGTTTCTAACTCAAACCCACAACAGCTCCACTGACATTTCAACCTCCCCAGACCGTTCCAGTCAGAATTATGGCTTTAGCTGGTGAGGGGAAAGACCCGAGAGGAGCTAGGCAGAGTGGCAAGTAAGGATCAGTTATTTAATACGGAAATAAATAAATGACATAAATAAGAAAAGGAGTACTTGTGGCACCTTAGAGACTAACCAATTTATTTGAGCATAAGCTTTCATGAGCTACAGCTCACTTCATCGGATGCACTTTCAACGAAAGCTTATGCTCAAATAAATTGGTTAGTCTCTAAGGTGCCACAAGTACTCCTTTTCTTTTTGCAAATACAGACTAACACGGCTGTTACTCTGAAACCTGACATAAATAAGCAAGACGTGCCCATCACCGACCTGGTCACTTTGCTTGTATGTTGCATCCTTCCCCCCATCCCAATCTGTCTTTGTCTTTTTAGACTGCAAGCTCTCCAGGGCAGGGCTGTCTCTCCCTATCTCATTGTAGAGCACACCCAGCCCAATGGGGCCCCGATCCTGACTGGGGCATTGCCAGTAAATAATATTAATAGGTGGAACCCAGGCAAAGCTAAGTGGTTTCTGCCCTTACACATAACAGCTTCGGGTGAGCCTGCCTGGCGCTTCAGTTTGTGGTTTGAATCCAAAACTGCAAATGAAATGTGGGGGCTGATTCAAGCCCAGGCCAGGGGGAACCAAGAGGTCAGACACTGAACTAAAACCTGGGGAGATCTCTGCAAGGGTGTAGGGGCACACACACCCCCTGGGCGAGCGAGTGCACCCACTTACACCAGCCTTAAGTTTGGTCCCAGTAGGTCCAATCACAGTCACAGTGTTGCTGCATTGTGATTTGTGCATTTGAAAGGCAACATGAGATTTTAATAAAAAACATCAATTAACCTCAGAAATTGTGTCTTGGCCCTTCTGCAGCAAACCCACTCGGACAAGAGGACACTTGATTAGATACTTTGAACTTGCAATTTGATCTGAAATTAAAAGTAGCTGGGGTGCAGGGAGGGGAGTTAAAGGACGGGACGAGGTCAGTAAAAGTAATTCATCCCTACAGAGCGCCCCTGCTTGCCCCGATTTACACCCACGTAACCGAGTGCAGACCAGTTGTCTTCTGCCACGTGCACAGGCCAGCTCCGGGCCTGCGCACGCTGTGCTTGTGTTGGCTAAAACACCGCGGAGGTTGTGTCTAAGAGTTGTGCTTTACAGCTTTGAGGCGCAGCCTCCGGTAACTTGGCAGCTCTGGAGCAGGGGGCGTTCTCTTACGCGCCGCGAGCAGCGAGGTTTTGCTACGCGCATTAAGGGCACGGCTCGCTCTCCGTTGCCTGGGGGGCCACCGGAGCCAGAAAAGATACCACCTTTTTTTTAAGTCAGAGACGTTTTGCGTGGGTTTCCTCTTCCTCCCGCTTGCGGCAGTTCAGACTCGCTGCACAGCACCCGTCGAGGCCAGAGCCCAAGCTCACTGAAGTCAATGGACTCCAGTTCTCACAACTATAGCAACTGCCCTAAGGGCGGCTGGCAGACCCAAAGCAGCAGTCTTCCCTACCCGAGAGGCCCCATCCCTTTAACTGCAGGCTGCGTGACCGGTGGGGACTGTGGCTTTTGAGAGACTCCATGCCACAGGACTGCCGTGAGCAGCACATTAGGAATGAATTTAGTTTACATATCGGTGACGGGCCAAATCCCAGAGGACGTACAGTCAGATTTTACTCAGTCCTGGCTCGGGCAAAGCTCCCACACACTGCGTGTAAAGACTGAGAAAGGGCTTCTGAAACGTTTTTTACTGAAGCAAACACTCCCCCAGGCTTGTGCAACAGGCAGATACTGGATAAATACAGACATACATAAATATCTTCCCGCTTTGTCTGAACTCACCGCAGCCAGGAAGGAGGGCTTAGGAAAAGACCACATTGGTTTAAGCAATGTACACTTTGTATTGCAACCCTAGGGAGCAGCCCAGCTCTGGTAACCTACACCAGTCTGGACTGGCTCTGACAAATGGGAAAACCTGTTTTCTAACATTTTTTGTGCCTCTTTTCTCCATTTGGTTCCTGGGGGGTTTTGCGCCAGAGTTCCTTTTTTTTCATGACATTTAGCAAATTGGGTATTTTTCACATTGAAACATAATTTAAAATTTGATTTATCGCACATGAAAAGTCATCTTCATACCAACTAAACTGCAGAATTGTCATGGTTCTCACTAGAGAAAGAACAGTACCATTTTGGAGTGAAAAATGAGCCCATTTCTCCCTCAAATGAGTATGTTTGTGTGGAATGTCATAGGCTTTTCATAAAATCAGACAGACAGACAGCTGTTTTTGTGAGACTGAAATAAAATGAGAAAAGCAAAAATGTCAACAGTTGTGCAAACATTTTCTACAGCCTGATTGCATTGCACTGCCTTTAGACTAAGCTGGCCAAGCCATGGAGCTGTTATTTGCCTCTGGTACAGGCATCCCTACAGCAGGGCACTGTATAAATAATGAGAATAGCTGCGGAAGGAGTGTCTGAATTATCTCAGGCAGAACTGCCCCATCCATCACTGGGTTCTTCAAGCCAAACTGTAAGTTTAATAAACACCGTTTGTAAATGTTTTTCCCCTCAGTAACTCTAAATCTGTAACCATCAAATATTGCTAAAACACATACACACAAATCCCCACCAGTCAGGAAGGCAATGTAGTTCCCTCTGACTTTAATCAAAACATGTTTTTTCCCTGTTGTATTATAAATAGAGATCTAGACACATGGGAAAACTGAGCAGAGCTACACCAGATGGACGACATTCTCTTTTCCCTCTCGCCTACAGCCAGCCACAATTTGTAATAGAGCAGTAAAACGTCATTCACTTTTCTCACTGTCATCATCATGGAAACAGCAGGCAAGCAGATTTTGTGCCTGGACTGATAAATGCTTGTGACAATTTTGCAACCTGGGCTATACACACACATGCATGTACACACAGGCACGCACCAGGATTCTGATGCCATCGCAATCAGTTAGCCACCAGAACACCTTGATATGCCAGTGCAGAGCCCTCTAATCCACAGTCACCTATGCAGTGCTTCTTGCTTTCTCCAACTATTCACTGGTTCCTTGTGGTAACAAGGTGGGAGATACGAGGGCACAAGGCAGCTGAGAGAGAAAATTCCTGAGCCAAGGCAGCCGTGAGATCCCATTCTACAGACCCAGCCAATGGAGGGTGGAGATGTTTCGTGACTTGGGTGTGGCTGAAGTTTTGGTCCAGGGAGCAGAATATGGGGGTGCTTTGGGGGACAATATCTTACCGGAAACAAACCAGGGCACTCCGCAAATAGGGTCGAATCCAAAGCCCACTGGAGCTGATGGAAAGACTCTTGTTGACTTCAGTGGCATTTGCATCGGGCCCTTCCATTTGCAGTGTGACGCTGCAGCCAGTACTTGTAAGGACCGGCTTCCCCTGTGCTCACCATGCCCAACCACCAGCAATGCTGACGACCTGTTCATTCATTTAGCTATTTCCATGACACTCATTGCGATAGTGACTTCCCCCTAAAATCCCCAGGAGTGAAGATCCTGCCTGTTTCTCTGGAAGGGGTGAGAGAGTTTGTTTGCTTTGCTGTTAATATTAAATCATAGTAACTCACCTTTCTTCAGCATCTTTTGCCAATGACTCCCAGGATACCCTGTAGGGCCAGTAAGTACCATTACCCCCATTTTACAGATGAGGAAAACTGAGACTCAGGGAGGTGAAGCGACTTGTCCTAATGTCACACATCATGTCAGTGGCAGAATCAGGAATAGGACCCTGGAGTCCTGGCTTCCAGTCCCTAGTTACTGTGACCAAGACAACACAGTCTCCCCGTGCTGTCTGCCCTGCTTTCAAAAAATCTCACACTCCCTTGCGACAGCATTCACCAAAGAAACAAGAGATTAACAGTGCTTGTTGGGTCATTACCATTACTCTCCTTTGCGTTGCAGTAGTGCCTACGGGCCTTAATCACACATCAGGCCACACCGTGTATGTTATCCAACCCCGCGCTAACACAGGGCCAGGAGCTGAGCTGCTGAAGTAAAGCTTGGCCATGTGGTGAACAAATCGTTGGCCAAACAGGGGGGCCTCGTTTATTGGGCCCCACTTGAATTTTCTTCAAATCTGACATTTGCAGGAGCCCCTCCCCTTGGTGCAGTGCAGGGCCCTGGCCAGCTACGCAGGGACCTACCACCCTCCAGCCTGGGCAGCCTTGCTTTCACCCTGGCTTTAGAGCGAGAGGCACCAATGCACAGTAACCACCGCTGGCTGTTTACTTGGCAGAGGCCTGGCTCCCTCAACATGCTGAACCACACAGCCACCAGGCCTGGAATTTATCCGCTCTCAAACTCGGCCCCCAGCTCACAAAGCAACAGGGTGTGGAAGGATGCACGTGGCCTTGTGAGCGGTACTGGACTGGGACTCAGGAGATCTGGGTTCGATTCCTGCCCTTAACCCGCTGGGTGACCTTGCACAAGTCACAGTCTTCTCTGCACCTCTCTCCCAACTGTAAAATAGGGATAACAGTCCTGCCTTTGTAAGCACTTTAGAGCAGGGTCTGTCTACATAGCGCATAGGGCCCAGGGACCCTGATCTCAGCTGGGGCTTCTGGGTGTTGCCATAACCCAAGTGATAAATACACTGTTAATGTTTTCAGGGGCATTGTTGACACGTGTCACTCCATGCGATGCACGTAGGCTCGGGCTGGCTCTCAGAGAAGGACTAGCTGCCTGTACAGGTAAACCTCCAGGTCCCAGTCACCCTTCATCTCTCAGGGAGAGGACAGCACTAGCGAGAGGTTATCTTCCCCAGCCGGAGGGGAAATCACTACCTAGCATCTGCTAGCAGATGCTGTGTGGCAGCAGAGGGCTAATGGGGAGCAGGAGGGGAGGACGTGTGTTATGTCTGCAATGTCCTTCCTGCAGCTCAGCTGTTCATGGCCACCTAGCAAGGGGGCTCTCATCCCAGCACATGGCATGGGAGCCATCATCTGCACCAATGCAAAGTCAGGGCAGAGCACATGTAAACGCTGCCTACATGGGACAGCAGCCAGAATTCACACACACACGCTACCCCACCTCTCACACAGCCATACCAAAGGCAGGCAGATATTTTCAACTTTATGATCACAGGGTCACTGCGCTCTCTGTACTTCTAGCCTACATGCCACCCTCAGAACCGCCCTATACAGAACATACTGAAAGTCATAAATCTCTCTCCCCATTTCCTTGTTTCTCTTCAAAAATCCCCCCTTGTAATTTTTCATTCTCCTCAGGTTACTGAGGAGGGGAGGGTGAAAGCCAGACAAACACAATCTCTTCTGCAGGCTGATCAGCCCCTCAACAACACTGAAAACTCCTCAAGAACAAGACGGGTGATTTGTAAGAGACTTGAAAAAAAATTTAAACACTTATTTTTAATTGTTTCAAATAGATCAGCCCATCAAGTCTCAGCCATCAGAATTAACGCTGGACAGTCGCCTTCTTCCTTCAAATGTCCTCGGGACATCTCCCAAAACTCAGACCAAGTTAAAATCTCCAATTTCCCTGCAAAGCCCCAGAGCCCTTGACAGGTCTGTTCAGTTGCCTGAAGGAAGTACGAGTGTACGTGTAAGAATGGACATTTGCAGCTATGCGTATAATGTGCTCTTCTGCCATTTCACGTCAGCATCAATTTGGCTTCTCATGCAATTGTTGTTATTATGTCTCTTGTTCCTACATGATAGATTTCCAGCCTACACCCTTGTAACATGCAAGACTTTCCAGGTCTGTGCTGATTCATATGCTGGTAGGATGGGAGACACAAGACAGCTTTTGCTAAGATTAATTTGTCACTTGCAGGCTTGGGATCTCTGCCAAAAGCAGAAGATGCTCAAAGGAATCCTAGTGCTTTTCAGGAGACCCAGGGATCCAAACCTCAATCCAGGCTTCCACTGAGTGATCTAATCTCAGATGCCACCAAAAGGCCAGAAGCCACATGGATCACTCGTGATTAGGGTCAATCAAGAACAATGAGATCACAAGAATGATCACAGATCACACTGGACAAAATTACGAGGCTCTGTTCCTCCTCCCCTGGCCCTGAGCCCTTTCCTTTACTAATAAGATCACACAAAACAGGTCTTCTGCAGGTTTTTTCCCTGGCTCCAGGCAGTCATGTCTTAACACATCAAGGAATGGTTGCCAAATCAGTTTGGAGGTATTTGTCTTGGCCCTCAGTCCTCAGCTCGTCAACATGACGTGCATCTCATAACATAGAACCTGGCACATCGAAAACAGCCAAGCTAGTCCTTTCTCCGAGGAGTATCTCAAATGGGATTATCGCTGTGCTAACGGCAGGCTGCGTGGAGCAAGCCAGGCTGGGAACTAACAGAGTCCGCTGCGAGGGAGGTGAGCGGGACAAATAAAACTTGCCTCTCGACGAAGCCAAACCAATACATTGTACAGTTTGCTGCTGGGAATGGAGATTCTGTTTAGGTTTTTTTCATAAACGTTCCCTCTATTCATTTGTTCAACACCTACCGAGACCACTGTAATGACTATCTTATGCAAATACACCTCTACTGCCTCTACCTTTTCCTGCTATTCCCCATTTGTCTGTTTACTCAACGGTTGCATATTGGCTAAATCCTGGATGGCGAGATCTCTGGGCCACGAACTGCTGGTGTCATGCAATAATGGATAAATAAATAATACTAATAAATGTTACCTGATACAGTCTGGTTTGTGATATCTATGTCCTGGGAAGCAGTGAAGTAAAGGCCTAAGGTATGCTAGTTCTACCCCCTTGCTGATATTGACAATATTGGAATACTTTCTTAGTCAACAACCTGTCAAAGAATCCACACTCTTGCCACCCCCTCCAAAGTGATTTGCTCTCATTTTAAAAAGGAATGGCTGCTTTTAACTGCATGTACATAAACAAAACCAGACAGAGGAGAGAGACAATTCCCCACTCCATCTCCTTAGCATTAATGGCAGCACAGCCAGCATAGAGACAGATACACACCACACATCTCCTCATTCCTGAGTTCTTCTGGCTGGTTCTGATTATAATCATGCTTTGCACTTTACTCCTGGGGGAATTCTGCACCACTACGCATGCACAGAATTTATGTCCCCTGCAGATTTATTTGCTTCCCTGCAGAAAAATGACTTCCTGGCAGGGAAGCAAAGGGAAGCCACAAGAATGACCCTCCCCAGTGGAATGTTTCAGGTGCCCAGGGCAGCCGGCAGAGAGGTAAATCACTGTAGGGCAGGGGGCGGGACTGGGAAAGACCCGGCTGGTGGCTCCTACCCTTGCGCTGGGCTCAGCTACTAGTCCCGGCTGGGCAGGACGGAACTTCCTCCTGCCCTGCACAGCATCGGGGGCCAGGTCGGACTCACCCCAAGATTTCTCCTCCAGCTGCAGAAGGCACTGCAAACTCCGCCCACCCCCGTTTCCTGCACCCATCGCTCCTCAGCTGCAGGGGGAGGAATCCCTGTACAGGGAACTGCTCCCCATGCACCCAACCCCCATGCATCAAGACCCACACATACTCAGACCCTCCTGCCGAGCCTCACCCTCCACACTCAGAAACACACACCCCCCCCCCGCCGATGAGCCCCACTCCCCCTGCACCTGGACCACTCCAACAAGCCACCCACACCCAGACTCCCACCCCACCGAGCCCCAACCAGCTGCACATGGATCCCCATTCCACTCCCCCAGCATCTGGACCCCCCACTGAGTCCTCCACACCCAGATTCCCTGCCGAGCTCTAACCCCCCCACACACCCAGACCCTCCCACCCACTGATTCCCAACCACCTTCATGTGAACCCGCTGCAGAGTCCCATTACTGTTGCCCCCAAACAAGCCCCTGTGCATCCAGATCTCCCCCGCACACCCAGATCCCTCACTGAGCTGCCTGCAACCAGATTGCGCCACACAGAACCCTCTCAACCCACATCTGGATCCCCCCACACTAACACCCTCCCGACTTGGATCCTGCCTTGCACCTGGCACGGAGCAGCAGGGCCCTGGAATGTTTCTGGGGCAGGTCGGGTCCTTGCGCTGTGTCAGGGATGGGTGCAGCCTCACTGCTGAGTCCGTGTCCTGGGGAGAGCTGCACAGTGATCTCCCATCTCTGTTCATCCAGGGGCCTGTGGTCCCCAATGCCATGGTGGATCCTTCACATTTATTTGACAAATACAATTTGCAGAATTTTACAGAATTTTAAAATACTGTGCACAGAATTTTTATTTTTTGGCACAGAATGCCCTCAGGAGAAGCACTTCGCACCCCAGCCTGAGCAAGTGCCAGGACCAGTCCTTGGATAATTTGCAATTATGGAAAGAAACACCTTGAGGGCAAACATGTGAGAGGAATAGATTTAAGTTTCTAGTTTGACATATTTAAGAACATAAGAACAGCCATACTGGGTCAGACCAATAGCCCATGTAGCCCAGCGGCCAATGCCAGGTGCTTCAGAGGGAATGAACAGAACAGGTAATCATCAAGTGATCCGTCGCCTGTCGCCCATTCCCAGCTTTTGGAAAACAGAGCCTAGGGACACTTCAGAGCATGGTTTTGCATCCCTGCCCATCCTGGCTAATAGTCATTGATGGACTTATCCTCCATGAAAGTTGTCCCCACTACAGAAGTTTAAACTACTGACAAATTCACATCTATGTGCGATATTTTATCCAGGCCGGCATGTGTCAAGCAATCACATGTAATTAAAACGTAAAAGTAAAACAGAAATCTCATAGCAACAAGATGGCAACCAACTCACCCCACATCAGTCAGATTCCTCAGCGAGTCTACAGAGGACATTGTAACACGAATGTTGTTTTATACATTTCCCCTCAGCCTGAAATTAGCAACTACTGTCCTTGGTTTGCAGCGTCTAGAACAGCTCTGAATCTAAAATGTTATCTGTCATTCCTCAGCTACTGTTCCCCTGCTGCTTGACTCAAAGCCACACAGTATTTCTGCAGAAACATTTTCCATATGGGAAAAGGAATTTAATTCTCGGGAGTTTCCCTCTGTTTAATAAGGTTTTCTTTTTGTTTTCAACACAGAGTTAGGTGCTAGTGAAAACAACCTACAGGAGTAGAAATTTCCTGTCGTGTTGAGAACAGGGCGCACAATGACACCTCCAAACAGCAGTCTCATTGAAATGGTACAAGGGAAGCTAACATAAGTCATAATCCTCATGCAGCTTTGAAAACATTTCTTCAGAAGCTGCTCTTTCATGTTGTAAAGCTCATACAGATCCAGATATGCCACCTGTCACTGCCCCTCCTGCAAATCACTCCTTCCAGATCTGAACTCTATTGGATGGATTCAGAGATACAATTTTCAGGACTCTTTAATTAAAGATATAGCTAGAGATAGATAGGGCCTCCCTTTTCCTCTGTGGGATAAAGTGTTTGATTTGTTTATATTACTGCAGCTTCATTAAAATATTTAACAACATAAGAAACTGTATTTCAAAACATTTTGATATACACAACTAGATGCTCCTTTGCTCTTCTCCAAATCCACGGGCATAAAACACCTAACTAGACAAGGGGGATTTTTTTTTTTAAATCAGATTAAAAGGACTGCTTTCCAGATGTGGCTGTGCATATGGGAACGTGTGTGTGAGTGGACGTGAGGGTGTGTAAGTGATGTCTGTGACTGTGAGAAGAGGTGTGTGCACATGTGAGGCTGTCTGGGAGGCTGTCTGTGCATATGTCTGGATGAGTATGCAAGATGATTGTGTGTGTGTGTGTGTGTGTGTGTGTGTGAGAGACGGTGCAAGACGGTGCCTGTGTTTGTGAGAGTGACTGTGTGTGCATCCTCGTATGAGTGCGTGGAAGCGGATCACACTGTACATGTGCACTAGAGGATGCCTGTGAGACTATCCACCTAGCACTGATATCTTTACAGTATCTCTGCCCTTGGATTGTATGGGTGTGCACACGCTTGTGTGGCTGCCTGTGAAAGAGGGGAGAAGGGGAGCAGGCAAGACAAGAGCATCCTTCCATACCAGGCAGGGATAACTGGTATCCAGGCAACCATGTGAGAGAGGGGGAATCATGGTACCAAGGAGTTGGCATGGAAACGACAAGGCAGGTCACGTGCCTGGAATGGAAGGACTCACAATGAAAAGAAGAGACACAGACATGTGCACACGCAGCGCCAACAAGTAGCTGGGTGGGAGGCAGCCAGGGGGACGCACCGTGAACAATGGGGCTCCGGCAGGCTGCCTGCTCCAAGCACCCGGCGCCCTCCTGTGCCAGCCCAGGCCAAGCTGCCGACAAAGCACTGCCCTGCAGACAAGGGGGGCAGTGGGAGGGATGCACGCCTCCCAGGCATGCCCCCCAACTCCCAACCACGGGTAGGGGGCACAATGCATGCCCCCCATGGCTCCCAAAGGGGGAACTGGAGCTCTGCCCACTGGGGGCGGGGGGTGAATCCCTGGTGGGAGGAAGCATGGGGGGCCAGGCTGCAGGCTGGACGGGGGGGGGGGGGCTAGGGAGGGGCAGGCTGTCTGCTGGGGGCAGGAGCTGTAAATGGGGGGGGGGGTGCGGGGGAGCGGGGGCCGGGGTGTCGGGGCAGGACCCGTGGCCAGCCGGGCCCTGGCTGCTCCTAGTTAACTCCCAGGTCACGTCGCCGGCAGCCGGACCGCGCCAGCCAGCCGCCTCCCCGCCCCTTGTGAACAGCCGCGGCTCCAGAGTTTGCCTGACAATCCGCCATGGGGGGCTGGGTCCCGGCCAGCTGCCCCCCGGGACAGACAGACCATGGCGGGCGGGGGAGACCCCGATGGGGGCGGGGGGCTTGCTTACATGTAAGCTAAAATACCAGCAAGGGGAGATGGGTTTGGACTGACCCCGCCCAGCGGGCTCTGGAACCGGGTCTGGAACCGGGGGGGGGCTCCCCACTCCCGCCCAGCGGGCTCTGGAACCGGGTCTGGAACCGGGGGGGGCTCCCCACTCCCGCCCAGCGGGCTCTGGAACCGGGTCTGGAACCCGGGGGGACTCCCCACCCCCGCCCAGCGGGCTCTGGAACCCGGGGGGGCTCCCCACTTGGAATCCCCAGGAACCCTCCTCCCCCCCCCGAACGCGGCGCCCCGGGGGTGGCGGCTCGGACCCCCCCAGCTGGCTTTGGGGCTCAGCCCGTGAACGGGGCGCAGAGCCCGCTGCTCCCGGCGCCCCCGCCCCGAGGTCTGGGCGTGCGGCGCCTCCTGCAGACAAAACCCCGCCGCCCAGCCCCACTGTCCGCCCCGCCGCCCCGCCGCCGGCCGGATCCCCAAGCACCGGGCCGCAGAACAGCGGCGAACCGGGGGACGCGCGGGCGGAGCCGTCCCAGCTCCCGCCCCACCGCCGGGCGCCCAGACCCCGCGGGGAAACTTTCCCGGGCTCCCCGCCCTTTACCTCCAGTCCCCGACCGAACCCGGGGGCGGGACCGTGGGGCTCCGCTGCTGCCGCCTCTCCCGTGAGAAGAAGCCCCCGGGGCGGAGCCCTGCGTGTGCGCGGGGCTGGAGGGAGCCGGGCTGGGCGAGCGGGTTACATGGGGCGCCCGGCTGCCTCGGCGTCGGCTGCCGAATGGCTCCGCGCTGGGTGCGGACACGCAGCCCCCGTCCCCCTCTGGCTGGGTGTACCCCGGGCACGTGCGCGTGTGTCAGTCTGGCGGCGAGGGAGGGCTGGGAAGGGAAGGCGGATCAAAGGGGCATTCGCGAGGAGGGGCGGGAGGAATTTGCAATAATCTGTTGCTTGACGCTGGGAGGGGGGACAGTGTGTGTGAGCGAGGGAGAGAGGAGGAAACAAGCAAAGAAGGAAACATTAATTCCCCCCACCCCCCAACTAGGAAAAAAGTGACCGGAGCCAAAGGAGGGAGGAGGGAGCTAACCACAGGCCCTACATTGATGGGGAAGCTCCAGCGTGTGATTCTTAGATGCCCTTGGCAGAGTGGATGGCTTGTTACACACCCTGCAGCCCCTCTTTCATTCCCCTCTTTATGTAGCAGCAGCGTTCAGGAACCAGGCCACGAATGGAAGGAACGTGCCGCTGCCCGGGCCGCCTCTGTGCGCACACACGAGGCTCTGTGCGCTGCTCCGGCGCTGGGAGACGGGTCGGGGGGGGAGAGACGCTCTGGAGAGCAAAGCAGTCGAGCCGCTCCTCAGGAAAAGAGAAGGATCATTTCACAGGGACTGGAATGGAAAACAACGGCCTTCAGCCCTGTTGCACCCCTGCAGCCTCTCCTGGGTTCCTAGGCGGGCCCTGGGCTGCCTGTGTAATCCTTTGGCGACAGCGGTGTGTGAAAGGAAGTGTAAGAACAGCGATCAGTGCAGCCCGTGGAGTGCCCAGGTAACTCCACTGACCTCAGTGAGGAATGGGACACCCACCACCCAGGCACAGTGCACATGAAACTCGGTGAAGTCAGTGAATTAAAAAACTAAGGCGAGACCATTGCAAATCAACTAATATTCACCCAGCTGTGCGGGCGTGAGAGAGCAGCACAGGCTTCCTGCTCACCAAGAGCCAGGCCAGTTACAAAGTTCACATCAATGGGACCTGGATTCAGCACTAGAGAGCTCATGTTGCAGCTCTGTAGCATCCTTCCTTCCACAGGGGTCCACAATCCTTTCCAACCTAAAGCACCACTGACCTGCAGCCACCTCAGGGGCTAACTGGGGCTGGCAAACAAGGAGCATAAGAGGAGGGGGAGTTTTGGTCAAGGACACCCATTCCCTCCCCTTCTCATACAAAAAGCACAATGGCTTCTTTAGAGCCAAATTACACTCCTCTGAACATCTATGAAGCCCCAGGCCCACCATCTCTGGGTGCCACTGCGCGAGATGCAGGATGAACATAGAGTAAATGACCGTCCCTTCCCTGAAGAGTTTATGCTATAATTGGCACTAATTTCATGACTACATTTCCCAGGTGAAATGGAGGAAATCCAGACCAGGCTGGTGAAGGCTGAGGGTCAGACATTCTGCTTCAGCACCAGTCCGAGGTTAGCTCTGCTAATGAACACAACTGCTGGATAGTACCTGTGGGATCCACGCACAGTACCACTTTTGGACAGACTGAAGATGGCAGGCAGAGGCTCATGAGACAGCCCTTTGGGATGTTATTTATGATACCAAGAACATGACACCAGGGCTGCACAGAAAAATGGCTGTCACGGAGTGTGGGGGAGTCCAGGCCCTGCACCCCTCTTCCTGGGATTCACTGAGACTCTCAGCCAGCCAGTAAAACAGAAGGTTTATTGGACAACAGGAACACAGTCCAAAACAGAGCTTGTGGGGACACCCAGGACCCCTCAGTCAAGTCCTTCTGGGGGAGCAGGGAGCTTAGACCCCAGCCCTGGGGTTCCCTGTGTTCCTCCACCCAGCCCCGAACTGAAACTAAACCCACCCAGCAGGTTCCCTGCTGCAGCCTCCGTCCACATTCCTGGGCAGAGGTGTTACCTCCCCCTCCCCCTCCTGGCTCAGGTGGCAGGCTCTCAGGTCTCCCGTCCCCAGGGCACATTCCCAGGTCAACACTCCCCCCTCCCTGCTGCGTCACCTCGTCACATCTCTCCCCCCTTCGAGACTGAACTGAGCGGGGTCACTGTGACCAGTGACCTGGGGAAGTTCGGGGCCCCCTCTCCGGGACAGCGCATCCGCTATCAGGTTGGCACTTCCCTTCACATGGACCACGTCCATGTCGTAATCCTGCAGGAGCAGGCTCCACCTCAGGAGCTTGGCGTTGGCTCCTTTCATCTGGTGCAGCCAGGTCAGGGGCGAGTGGTCGGTGTAGACGGTGAAGTGTCGCCCGAAGAGATAGGGCTCTAGTTTCTTGAGGGCCCACACCATGGCCAGGCACTCCTTCTCGATGGCCGCGTAGTGTCGCTCCCGGGGTAGCAACTTCTTGCTCAGGTACACGATGGGGTGTCTCTCCCCCTTTTCATCCTCCTGCATTAACACCGCCCCCAGTCCCGTGTCGGAGGCGTCGGTGAACACCACAAAGGGCTTGTCAAAGTCTGGGTTTGCTAGAACTGGGCCACTGACCAGAGCCTCCTTCAGCGCCCGGAAAGCCTCCTGGCACTGCTCGGTCCAGACCACCTTGTCTGGCTTCCCCTTCTTGCATAGCTCAGTGATGGGGGTGGCTATGGCGCTAAAGTGGGGCACAAATCTTCGGTAGTATCCTGCCATCCCCATAAAGGCTTGGACCTGCTTTTTGGTGTGGGGAGCGGGCCAGTCTCTGATCACCTCCACCTTGGCCGGTTCCGGCTTTAGGCGGCCGCTCCCCACCCGATGGCCCAGGTAAGATACTTCAGCCATCCCCACCTTGCACTTCTCCGCTTTGACAGTCAGCCCAGCCCCCTGGAGTCGGTCCAGCACTTGTCTAACCTGGGACACGTGGTCCTCCCAGGTCTGGCTAAAGACACAGATGTCGTCAATATACGCCACGGCAAAACTCTCCATCCCCCTCAGGAGCTGGTCCACCAGGCGCTGGAAGGTGGCCGGCGCTCCCTTGAGGCCGAAAGGCAGGGTCAGAAACTCATAGAGCCCCAGAGGGGTGATAAAGGCCGATTTCAGCCGGGCATCTGCATCCAGCGGCACTTGCCAACTGCACTTGGCAACTGCCAAACTGCATCCAGCGGCACTTTGTAAGGTCCATGGTGGTAAGGTACCGAGCTCCTCCCAGCTTGTCTAGGAGCTCGTCCGGCCTGGGCATGGGGTAGGCATCCGATACAGTGATGGCATTGAGCTTCCGATAGTCCACACAGAACCGGACTGACCCATCCTTTTTGGGGACCAGCACCACCGGCGAGGCCCAAGGGCTGGCCGATGGCTGGATCACCCCCAAAGCCAGCATGTCCCGGACCTCTCTTTCCAGGTCCTGAGCAGTTTTCCCTGTGACTCGGAAGGGGGAGCATCTTATCGGCGGGTGCGACCCTGTCTGCACCCGGTGGACAGTCAGATTAGTGCGTCCAGGCTGGTTGGAAAACAGCTGTCGGTACGGATGCAGCACCCCCCTGACCTCAGCTTGCTGGGCAGGGGTGAGCTGATCCGAGAGGGGGATTGTTTCCAGGGGGGAACCAGCTCTGGTCCCAGGGAATAGATCTACTAAAGGGTCATCTCCCTGCTCCTCCCACTGACCACACACAGCTAACACCACATTCCCCCTGGCATAATATGGCTTCATCATATTCACATGGTACACCCGGCGGTGGTGGGCCCGGTTCGACAGCTCCACCACATAGTTTACCTCATTGAGCTGCTTGACGACCTTGAACGGGCCCTCCCAGGCGGCCTGTAGTTTGTTCTTTCTCACGGGGATGAGAACCATCACCTGATCCCCGGTGGCGTAGGCACGGGCCCGCGCCGTGCGGTCATACCAGACCTTCTGCTTCCTCTGGGCTCTGGCCAGATTCTCCCTGGCCAGGCCCATGAGTTCAGCCAGTCTCTCTCGGAAGGTCAGGACATACTCCACCACTGACTCTCCATCGGGAGTGGCCTTCCCCTCCCACTCGTCTCTCATCAGGTCCAGGGGGCCCCTCACCCTCCTTCCATATAACAGTTCGAAAGGCGAAAATCCGGTAGACTCCTGGGGCACCTCCCTGTACGCGAACAGCAGGTGAGGTAAGTACTTGTCCCAATCCTGCGGGTGCTGGTTCATAAAGGTTTTCAGCATCATCTTTAGCGTCCCGTTAAACCTCTCCACCAGCCCATTGGACTGGGGGTGATACGCTGAGGCCCAGTCGTGCCGGACCCCACATTTCTCCCACAAGCACCGGAGCAGGGCCGACATGAAGTTGGAGCCTTGGTCTGTCAAGACTTCCCTGGGGAACCCCACTCGGCTGAAAATGGTCAGGAGCGCATCTGCCACGGTGTCTGCTTCAATGGAGGCTAAGGGCACTGCCTCGGGGTAGCGGGTGGCGAAATCTACCACCCCCAGAATGTATTTCTTCCCCGACCGGGTCGTCTTGCTGAGAGGCCCCACGATGTCCATGGCCACCTTCTGGAAAGGCTCCTCTATGATGGGCAAAGGTCTCAACGCCGCTTTCCCCTTGTCCCGGGCCTTCCCCACCCTTTGACAGGGGTCACAGGATCGGCAATACTGCCGGACGGTGGTAAAGACCCCGGGCCAGTAAAAGTTCTGTAGCAACCTCTGCCGGGTGCGCCGGATTCCCTGGTGCCCTGCGAGGGGGATGTCATGGGCCAGGGACAGGAGCTTGCGGCGGTACTTCTGGGGGACCACCAGCTGCCTCCTGATCCCACAGGACTCCCCTTCCCCTGGGGGAGCCCATTCTCGGTACAGGAACCCCTTCTCCCACAGGAACCTCTCCTGGCAGCCTCTCCTCATGGTCCGTCCCTCACTGAGGTCGGCCAGGTCCCTGAGCTTCTGCAAGGAGGGATCTTTCCTCAACTCGGCCTGGAACTCAGCGGCTGGGGAAGGGATGGGGCCCGGTTCCCCCTCCGTGGCCAGGTCTGAGGCCGCAGCCTCTCTGAGCCGTGCCCCTCGGCGCTCCCTCCCCACCCGAGTAGGGTCTCGCGCCTCCAGTGTGGTACCCTCCCCAGGGTCAGGTCGCAGTGCCCCTCGCCGGCTCTGGCTACGGGTCACAACCAGGGCGGTCTGGGGGTCGCTTGGCCAGTCCTCTAGGTCTCCCCCCATCAAAACTTCAGTGGGCAAATGGTGGTGTACCCCCACATCCTTGGGGCCCTCCTTGGTCCCCCATTTCAGGTGTACCCTTGCCACGGGCACCTTAAATGGGGTCCCGCCCACCCCCGTCAGGGTCAGGTAGGTGTTGGGCACCACCCGATCTGGGGCCACCACCTCGGGCCGGGCCAGCGTCACCTCCGCGCCCGTATCCCAGTATCCATTGACCTTCCTCCCATCCACCTCCAGGGGAACAAGGCACTCTCTCCGGAGGGACAGCCCCGCACCCACCCTGTAAACCGAGCACCCTGAGTCCAGAGCCTCCAGCCCTCTGGCGGGGCTGGCTGGGGGTACTCTTCCCTCCTGAGCAGGTGGCAAACTGGTAGCCCCCCTTTCCTGGGTCGCCTGCCCCTCGTCCAGCTGAGTCCCTACCCAGTTAACCCTGGGTAGGTTGGGTCTGCTCAGTTTGTCCCTGAGCCCGGGGCACTGGGCCCGTACGTGGCCTCTCTGGCCACAGTGATAGCAGCTCAGATCACGTTGGTCCCCTCGAACGGGTCGGAGGGGCCCGACACCAGGCGTTCCCCTTTGGAGGGGGTTCTCCCTATTTCCCCGCTGGGAGGCCCCATGGTGACTCTCTCTCTGCATCGGGGGGGGCCTGTTCTTTTGGGACTCCTCCCGGCTACCCCCTGACCGACTGTTCACAAACTCGTCGGCCAGCTGCCCTGAATGCTGGGGGTTCGCGAGCTTTTTGTCCACCAGCCACAGCCTCAGGTCGGAAGGGCACTGTTCATACAGGTGCTCCAGTACAAACAGGTCAAGCAGGTCCTCTTTAGTTTGGGCCCCCGCTGTCCACTTGCGGGCATATCCCTGCATCCTGTTGACCAGTTGTAGGTAGGTGACCTCAGGCGTTTTACGCTGACTCCGGAACCTTCTCCGGTACATCTCGGGGGTCAGCCCAAACTCACGGAGCAGGGCCTGTTTGAACAGTTCATAGTCCCCTGCCTCTGCCCCTGTCATCCGGCTGTAGACCTCCACGGCTTTGGGGTCCAGTAAGGGGGTGAGGAACTGGAGCCTGTCTGCAGGGTCAACCCTGTGCAGCTCGCAGGCATTCTCAAAGGCCGTCAGGAAGCTATCTATGTCCTCCCCCTCCTTCCGCTGGGCCAGGAAGCACTTATCAAAGCTCCTTGCAGTCTTGGGTCCCCCGGCACTCACCGCAGCCGGGGCCCCACTGCTCCTCAGCCTGGCCAGCTCCAGTTCATGCTGTCTTTGTTTCTCCTTCTCCTGCTGCTCATGTTGACGTTGTTTCTCCTTCTCCTCCTGCTCATGTTGACGTTGTTTCTCCTTCTCCTCCTGCTCATGTTGACGTTGTTTCTCCTCATGTTGACGTTGTTTTTCATGATCCTCCAGCTCCCTCATTTTCCTCTCCCTCTCCCATTCCAGCCGCATCCGCTCCAGGGATGGGGAGCTCCGCTGGGAGGATCCCCTGCTGGCTGCTGGGGTCAGGGGGCCCTCGGTATTCGCTGGGCTTCCCACAACCCCTCCCCCAGGCATAGGTAGGAAGGGTCTCGGGGTGTCCTGGGCAGCAGTCTGACCCCTCCCAGCCTGGTCAGGCCCCAGGGCCCACGCTGCATCCGCCGGGCGGCTTCCCTCAGGGACAGGGATCGGGTCATCCAAGCGATCCCTCTCCTCCAACTGGGCAATCAGCTGTTCCTTGGTGGACCTCCCGATGCGCAGCCCCCTCTGCCTGCACAGCTCCACCAGGTCGCTCTTCAGGCGTTTAGCGTACATCTCCCGGCTGGCCACTCGCAGGCCGGGCAGCTGTCCACGGTTTCCAGGAAAAGCCCCTAGTGTGCCAGTCCTTCTTGAGGTAACCACCTCTTTGCCAGGGTCGAGCTGCAGACTCCTCCGCCCCTGGGACCGCTCGCTGCAATCCCCCGGGGGACCCTGTTACTGCAAAAGTCCTTCTCTCTGGTCACACACTCCCAGGGGTTAACCACCCCCTGAAACCGTCTCTCTCTGAATCTTCAGCACGCCTGGTCCCCGTCAATCCCCCTTCGTTTTACTGTTCCCCAGTCACTTACTGCAGGAAGCGCCGTTCACGGGGTGCAGTAGATCCCACCGCTGCCACCAGTTGTCACGGAGTGTGGGGGAGTCCAGGCCCTGCACCCCTCTTCCTGGGATTCACTGAGACTCTCAGCCAGCCAGTAAAACAGAAGGTTTATTGGACAACAGGAACACAGTCCAAAACAGAGCTTGTGGGGACACCCAGGACCCCTCAGTCAAGTCCTTCTGGGGGAGCAGGGAGCTTAGACCCCAGCCCTGGGGTTCCCTGTGTTCCTCCACCCAGCCCCGAACTGAAACTAAACCCACCCAGCAGGTTCCCTGCTGCAGCCTCCGTCCACATTCCTGGGCAGAGGTGTTACCTCCCCCTCCCCCTCCTGGCTCAGGTGGCAGGCTCTCAGGTCTCCCGTCCCCAGGGCACATTCCCAGGTCAACACTCCCCCCTCCCTGCTGCGTCACATCGTCACAATGGCCCTTTCAGTTAAACGCTGCATTGTGTAGGAATGGCCGCAAAGCCACATCCTCTGCCAAGCCTCCCTGATGGCAGCTCCAGCACCCGCTTGTTACATTTCCAAACAATCACCTTTGTGCTTTCTCCCAGGCTGCCCCTCCCACCTGGCAGGGGTGCCCAGAAACACCCACAACACTAATGAATAAGCCTCCTTAAAATCCCTCCTTTGCTGTAGTGCCTACCAAAAATTTGACAACAGCGAGGCTGCTGGTTTGCCAAGACCACTACCTGGCATGGTGACCAACATCGTGTCATTGTTTCCTTGTACTCTGCCATCTTTCTGTAACCATCTGACTTCTCGTCTTACAGCTAGATTGTAAACTCCTTGGGACAGAGACTTTTTGTTCTTGGTTTGTCCAACACCTAGCACCCTTGGGTTCTGGTCCATGGCTGGGGCTCCTAGCTGCTAAGGAAATCCAATAATAAATAGTCAATAATTGTCTGATCGGTCTAGGAGGAGAATGGGGACTGGGAGTCAGGTCTCCTGACTTGTATACCCAGCTCCACCCACTTGCTGTGTGACTCTGAGCAAGCTGCTTTAACCTCTTAGCCTCAGTTTGTCCAGCAGCAAAAAGGATAGAACAGTATCTATTTCACAAATGACACAAGCACAGTGAGGCTTAATTTACTGTGTATAAAGTGCTCTGAGAGCCTCTGCTAAAAACAGCATTAGCCCTCAGGATGCTTCAGTAAAAAGGGAATGTTTATAAACCGCTCTGAAAGAGCCCTTTTCAAACTAGACAGCAGATGTGGTTCAGTCCCTCAGGAAAACTGCCCCCCATCAGATATCTGGTTTGGAGGTACTGGGAAAAGCAGTCAGCTGGGAAATGTTCTGAGGAGCTCCTCAGAGGTCAGGAAAATACTTTGGAAAAGAACTTGGTAAATGGCCTATAAAGGCTTTTCTTGCCTAGCCACTGTCCGAGGACAATACAGGGTCCAGAGCGAAAGAGGGATTAGGGAGGTGTCAGTTCATCTCACTAACGTTATGGAATAAAACAGTGAAGAGGGGCTCAGGGAAAGGCTTTCTCTTGGGGGGCACCTGGCTAGACAGCATGGGAATGCCTCAGATTCTTCTCCCTGAAATCAGCAAGAGCCAGAGTGGATTTTCAGAAGTGTGCAGCACCCAGAGCTCTCATTAGCTTAATCTGGTGTTGTAGGGGCTCAGCCCCTGGAAAAATCAGCCCCTGGCCTTTGAGCCAACGATGGACCAAAACCTGCATAACTCACAAGGGCACCACAAACCATCTCCAGCCACAAGAACCAAGGAGGCAGATCCTCTGCAGGTGTAAATTACTGTAGTGCCACAGTGGACAGAGGTAGGCCAAATTTACACCCACCTTACACTAAGAGTCTGGTCCAGTTTTGCTTTGCTGCATGCACCACGTGGGGAGAGGAGTCAAGCTGTGTGATCCAGTGGGTAGCTGTGTTTCTGGTAGTACATTGTATACTGTAGGGGGAAGGTCTGTTCCTGACCAGCTTCTAACTGGCAGGGAGGGGTCGAACACAACCACAACAAGGTGTTAGTCTAATTATTTTATTCCAAAGTCCTAGGGTTTGTGACCTTCCAGTGCTGGACAGCCAGTGGGGAAAAGGCTGCTCTCTGGGATCCTGGCCCCAGCTCCATGCCAGCTGGCCTACAAGGTCTCATGCACAGAATTTGGTGGCTAGGTTTGCAGGCTGGCTGGTCAACGTTAAGGCAGTGCTCTGGGTTTGTGCACCAGTAATGCAATAGAAAGGATGAGGCAAATGGGAAGAGGTGGGGTTGGACTTGGGCCCCTGGCACTCTGAAGCCCCCAAGGGGAGAGAAAAGAAATCATGGAGCTGTCTGGTGTTGATAAAATCTGAGATAAAAGTCAAAGATTTTTATCAATGCTTGCTATGGTTCATGTGATTTTTCTAAGATCCTAGGTGAGGGTTAGATACCAATGGGCCCATTAAAAACCAGGGGCTGTATTCTCTTCTGGCTTACATCCCATGTCAAGCCGCTGGGACAAGTTGTGTTCAGTGGCATTAGTGTAAATCTAGACTAAATCCACTGAGGTCAGTGGGGTAACTTCAGATTTACTCCAGGGTAACTAAGAAGAATTTGTCCCATTGGACCCCACTGGGATGCATGGGGTGTAAGGAAAGGCAGAATCTGGCACTAGACATTTAAGTTTCACTGGTGAGGTGGAAGGAGTAAGGGCTCTTCTGTTTGCATCCTAAGGCCAACTTTTGCCTTTTTGGACAGAAGAACAATAAAAATGGCAGTGTTATGGCCAAACAAAAGACAGAAAATCCTGGCAGGGTTTTGCAATACTACCTAACTGTACTGCCTTCAGTACTCACATATATCTTTGATGGAAATCAGTTGTTTGGAAAAATGTCCCATATTCGGATACACATTCATTTGGCAGTTTCCAGTTAAAAAAAAGCGGGGAGGGGAGATAAATTGACATTGGCATATCAAGACAAGTTCTTAGAAGAGTTGAGAAATAATGGGTCCACATGCATGACCAGAAAACATCCAGTCTTTTTTATTGTTAGGGATGACATGACACCTTAATCAGTTACACTGTGTCTCCTCCCGGACCCTGTAAACAGGAGGTGGGACCAGATTAGGGCTTCTGTAACTAGTCCTATGCTTTTGTGTTATTTTCTCTCCTGTGCAATAAAATATCCTGGCGTAACCATTATCTCAGGGTGACATTTAGGTTTGCTGGGTCTCTGGAGAGGAGGAGGAGACTTAATGTAAATAGTCCTATAACTCACCATTACTGAAAGCCTTGGCAGATTGGCAGGCAAACTGGAATTTCACTGGATCGGAGGGGTCGCCGTGTTAGTCGGGATCTCTAAAAGCGGCAAAGAGTCCTGCGGCACCTTATAGACTAACAGACGTATTGGAGCATGAGCTTTCGTGGGTGAACACCCACATTGTCGGATGCATGCATCTGAAGAAGTGGGTATTCGCTCATGAAAGCTTAAGCCACAGGGCTCTCTGCTGGAATTTCACTGGAATTTTTCTCCATTTCAATGTTTTATTTTATATTAGAAACAATAGAATAAAAAAAATCAGAACCCCTAACTTTTTCCCAGCTCAGCGGCTGATCACACCTTGTATTTATTCCCAGGAGAGTCCGTTACGGCCCCGTCTGCAGACGGGAAGCCTCTTGCATCATTTCAGCGGACAGCAATAAAATGCATGCTCTCAACACGTATTACCGCTGCAAAGGTCTTTACTGATTACCGTTTGTCTGTCCAATAATTTGCTTGTGGGATTCTTTTTCCTCTGCATTTTGAGCCAGACCCTTTGCTGGTGTAAATCCGAATAGCTCCACTAACATGGGTGTAAACCCACATAGTTCCACCGAAGCCGAAGGAGCCATGCCAATTTACCCCCGTTGAGGATTTCAGTGGCACTCGTGGCTCCATTCCAATCAATGGGAGTGTTGCAGTTAGCTTCAGTGAGGGCAGGTTTTCAGCCCTGGCCTTTGGTATTTTTCTATTTTCGATTCCAGTAAAGGAAAGTGGAAAGGAAAGAGCTTCTGAACGTGCCCCTTGATGATGACCTGTTCTGTTCATTCCCTCTGAAGCACCTGGCATTGGCCACTGTCAGAAAACAGGACAGAGGGCTAGACGGACCTTTGGTCTGACCCATTATGGCCGTTTTTATGTTCACATGGTGGCACGGAGGCAAAAACTTGTCAAAGCAAACAGGAAAAGTAGGGCTGTGGCTCAGATTTTTCCTCTCTGATTTCACGGTCTGTCTGTTAAGCGATTTTGGCCATTGTCCCACCTCGCAGATGGCAACAAGATGCAGAAGGGTGTAACCGTCAGCTGATTCCCCAGCTAGCTTCATCTGTTACTAACACCAGTACAGAATAGAGCAGACTGGTGCCCATGAGAATAGGTCAGCAGAACAAGAAGCCAAGAAATAAGTCACTGAGGCACACAGGCAGCTGTGGCGGCAACTGATTCCTCGTCTCTGGCTGCCTATTTAGCAGAGTGCTAGACAGGCCTCAGAGCCATCAGTTCTACTTGCTTTTAGGTTTTCTAATCCTAAAACAAAATGTTTTATTTGGCAACCGAGACCTTAGGAGAGTCCTGGAGCAGCAGCAGTAGGTGGGCCCAGGCATAGTGCAAGCAGGCATCATATAAACACTCCAATACACTTCAGACGTGCAGCCCTCTCTGCTCATCCATGCTTGGCCCTGCACAAACGCTTGCCACTCGATCTGCAGCACATCCCAGTTAATGCAGTCCTGGGGCCCCACACATGCTCTTCATAGCTTCCTAGCAGCGTGAAGACAGAAGGGATCGCTAGATCGTCTAGTCTGGCTGCCTGCATGCCACAGGGCCTTACCTTTCCCCCAGGTACCCCTGTAAGGAGCCCAATAACTTATGTTTGGCCAAAGCATTTTCCAGGCTTGACGTTGGAAGATGGAGAATCCACCGCTTCCCTTGGGAGTTTGTTCCAGTGGTTATCCACCCTCACTGTTAGAAATGTGGGCCTTTGTGACGATGTGACGCAGCAGGGAGGGGGGAGTGTTGACCTGGGAATGTGCCCTGGGGACGGGAGACCTGAGAGCCTGTCACCTGAGCCAGGAGGGGGAGGGGGAGGTGACACTTCTGCCCAGGAATGTGGATGGAGGCTGCAGCAGGGAACCTGCTCGGTGGGTTTAGTGTCAGTTTGGGGCTGGGTGGAGGAACACAGGGAACCCCAGGGCTGGGGTCTAAGCTCCCTGCTCCCCCAGAAGGACTTCACTGAGGGGTCCTGGGTGTCCCCACAAGCTCTGTTTTGGACTGTGTTCCTGTTGTCCAATAAACCTTCTGTTTTACTGGCTGGCTGAGAGTCTCAGTGAATCCCAGGAAGAGGGGTGCAGGGCCTGGACTCCCCCACACTCCGTGACAACTGGTGGCAGCGGTGGGATCTACTGCACCCCGTGAACGGCGCTTCCTGCAGTAAGTGACTGGGGAACAGTAAAACGAAGGGGGATTGACGGGGACCAGGCGTGCTGAAGATTCAGAGAGAGACGGTTTCAGGGGGCGGTTAACCCCTGGGAGTGTGTGACCAGAGAGAAGGACTTTTGCAGTAACAGGGTCCCCCGGGGGATTGCAGCGAGCGGTCCCAGGGGCGGAGGAGTCTGCAGCTCGACCCTGGCAAAGAGGTGGTGACCTCAAGAAGGACTGGCACACTAGGGGCTTTTCCTGGAAACCGTGGACAGCTGCCCGGCCTGCGAGTGGCCAGCCGGGAGATGTACGCTAAACGCCTTAAGAGCGACCTGGTGGAGCTGTGCAGGCAGAGGGGGCTGCGCGTCGGGAGGTCCACCAAGGAACAGCTGATTGCCCAGCTGGAGGAGAGGGATCGCTTGGATGACCCGATCCCTGTCCCTGAGGGAAGCCGCCCGGCGGACGCAGCGTGGGCCCTGACCAGGCTGGGAGGGGTCAGACTGCTGCCCAGGACACCCCGAGACCCTACCTACCTATGCCTGGGGGAGGGGTTGTGGGAAGCCCAGCGAATACCGAGGGCCCCCTGACCCCAGCAGCCAGCAGGGGATCCTCCCAGCGGAGCTCCCCATCCCTGGAGCGGATGCGGCTGGAATGGGAGAGGGAGAGGAAAATGAGGGAGCTGGAGGATCATGAAAAACAACGTCAACATGAGCAGGAGGAGAAGGAGAAACAACGTCAACATGAGCAGGAGGAGAAGGAGAGGGAGCGTCAGGAGAAGGAGAGGGAACGTCAACATGAGCAGCAGGAGAAGGAGAAACAAAGACAGCATGAACTGGAGCTGGCCAGGCTGAGGAGCAGTGGGGCCCCGGCTGCGGTGAGTGAGGGGGGACCCAAGACTGCAAGGAGCTTTGATAAGTGCTTCCTGGCCCAGCGGAAGGAGGGGGAGGACATAGATAGCTTCCTGACGGCCTTTGAGAATGCCTGCGAGCTGCACAGGGTTGACCCTGCAGACAGGCTCCAGTTCCTCACCCCCTTACTGGACCCCAAAGCCGTGGAGGTGTACAGCCGGATGACAGGGGCGGAGGCAGGGGACTATGAACTGTTCAAACAGGCCCTGCTCCGTGAGTTTGGGCTGACCCCCGAGATGTACCGGAGAAGGTTCCGGAGTCAGCGTAAAACGCCTGAGGTCACCTACCTACAACTGGTCAACAGGATGCAGGGATATGCCCGCAAGTGGACAGCGGGGGCCCAAACTAAAGAGGACCTGCTTGACCTGTTTGTACTGGAGCACCTGTATGAACAGTGCCCTTCCGACCTGAGGCTGTGGCTGGTGGACAAAAAGCTCGCGAACCCCCAGCATGCAGGGCAGCTGGCCGACGAGTTTGTGAACAGTCGGTCAGGGGGTAGCCGGGAGGAGTCCCAAAAGAACAGGCCCCCCCCGATGCAGAGAGAGAGTCACCATGGGGCCTCCCAGCGGGGAAATAGGGAGAACCCCCTCCAAAGGGGAACGCCTGGTGTCGGGCCCCTCCGACCCGTTCGAGGGGACCAACGTGACCTGAGCTGCTATCACTGTGGCCAGAGAGGCCACGTACGGGCCCAGTGCCCCGGGCTCAGGGACAAACTGAGCAGACCCAACCTACCCAGGGTTAACTGGGTAGGGACTCAGCTGGACGAGGGGCAGGCGACCCAGGAAAGGGGGGCTACCAGTTTGCCACCTGCTCAGGAGGGAAGAGTACCCCCAGCCAGCCCCGCCAGAGGGCTGGAGGCTCTGGACTCAGGGTGCTCGGTTTACAGGGTGGGTGCGGGGCTGTCCCTCCGGAGAGAGTGCCTTGTTCCCCTGGAGGTGGATGGGAGGAAGGTCAATGGATACTGGGATACAGGCGCGGAGGTGACGCTGGCCCGGCCCGAGGTGGTGGCCCCAGATCGGGTGGTGCCCAACACCTACCTGACCCTGACGGGGGTGGGCGGGACCCCATTTAAGGTGCCCGTGGCAAGGGTACACCTGAAATGGGGGACCAAGGAGGGCCCCAAGGATGTGGGGGTACACCACCATTTGCCCACTGAAGTTTTGATGGGGGGAGACCTAGAGGACTGGCCAAGCGACCCCCAGGCCGCCCTGGTTGTGACCCGTAGCCAGAGCCGGCGAGGGGCACTGCGACCTGACCCTGGGGAGGGTACCACACTGGAGGCGCGAGACCCTACTCGGGTGGGGAGGGAGCGCCGAGGGGCACGGCTCAGAGAGGCTGCGGCCTCAGACCTGGCCACGGAGGGGGAACCGGGCCCCATCCCTTCCCCAGCCGCTGAGTTCCAGGCCGAGTTGAGGAAAGATCCCTCCTTGCAGAAGCTCAGGGACCTGGCCGACCTCAGTGAGGGACGGACCATGAGGAGAGGCTGCCAGGAGAGGTTCCTGTGGGAGAAGGGGTTCCTGTACCGAGAATGGGCTCCCCCAGGGGAAGGGGAGTCCTGTGGGATCAGGAGGCAGCTGGTGGTCCCCCAGAAGTACCGCCGCAAGCTCCTGTCCCTGGCCCATGACATCCCCCTCGCAGGGCACCAGGGAATCCGGCGCACCCGGCAGAGGTTGCTACAGAACTTTTACTGGCCCGGGGTCTTTACCACCGTCCGGCAGTATTGCCGATCCTGTGACCCCTGTCAGAGGGTGGGGAAGGCCCGGGACAAGGGGAAAGCGGCGTTGAGACCTTTGCCCATCATAGAGGAGCCTTTCCAGAAGGTGGCCATGGACATCGTGGGGCCTCTCAGCAAGACGACCCGGTCGGGGAAGAAATACATTCTGGGGGTGGTAGATTTCGCCACCCGCTACCCCGAGGCAGTGCCCTTAGCTTCCATTGAAGCAGACACCGTGGCAGATGCGCTCCTGACCATTTTCAGCCGAGTGGGGTTCCCCAGGGAAGTCTTGACAGACCAAGGCTCCAACTTCATGTCGGCCCTGCTCCGGTGCTTGTGGGAGAAATGTGGGGTCCGGCATGACTGGGCCTCAGCGTATCACCCCCAGTCCAATGGGCTGGTGGAGAGGTTTAACGGGACGCTAAAGATGATGCTGAAAACCTTTATGAACCAGCACCCGCAGGATTGGGACAAGTACTTACCTCACCTGCTGTTCGCGTACAGGGAGGTGCCCCAGGAGTCTACCGGATTTTCGCCTTTCGAACTGTTATATGGAAGGAGGGTGAGGGGCCCCCTGGACCTGATGAGAGACGAGTGGGAGGGGAAGGCCACTCCCGATGGAGAGTCAGTGGTGGAGTATGTCCTGACCTTCCGAGAGAGACTGGCTGAACTCATGGGCCTGGCCAGGGAGAATCTGGCCAGAGCCCAGAGGAAGCAGAAGGTCTGGTATGACCGCACGGCGCGGGCCCGTGCCTACGCCACCGGGGATCAGGTGATGGTTCTCATCCCCGTGAGAAAGAACAAACTACAGGCCGCCTGGGAGGGCCCTTTCAAGGTCGTCAAGCAGCTCAATGAGGTAAACTATGTGGTGGAGCTGTCGAACCGGGCCCACCACCGCCGGGTGTACCATGTGAATATGATGAAGCCATATTATGCCAGGGGGAATGTGGTGTTAGCTGTGTGTGGTCAGTGGGAGGAGCAGGGAGATGACCCTTTAGTAGATCTATTCCCTGGGACCAGAGCTGGTTCCCCCCTGGAAACAATCCCCCTCTCGGATCAGCTCACCCCTGCCCAGCAAGCTGAGGTCAGGGGGGTGCTGCATCCGTACCGACAGCTGTTTTCCAACCAGCCTGGACGCACTAATCTGACTGTCCACCGGGTGCAGACAGGGTCGCACCCGCCGATAAGATGCTCCCCCTTCCGAGTCACAGGGAAAACTGCTCAGGACCTGGAAAGAGAGGTCCGGGACATGCTGGCTTTGGGGGTGATCCAGCCATCGGCCAGCCCTTGGGCCTCGCCGGTGGTGCTGGTCCCCAAAAAGGATGGGTCAGTCCGGTTCTGTGTGGACTATCGGAAGCTCAATGCCATCACTGTATCGGATGCCTACCCCATGCCCAGGCCGGACAAGCTCCTAGACAAGCTGGGAGGAGCTCGGTACCTTACCACCATGGACCTTACAAAGGGCTACTGGCAAGTGCCGCTGGATGCAGATGCCCGGCTGAAATCGGCCTTTATCACCCCTCTGGGGCTCTATGAGTTTCTGACCCTGCCTTTCGGCCTCAAGGGAGCGCCGGCCACCTTCCAGCGCCTGGTGGACCAGCTCCTGAGGGGGATGGAGAGTTTTGCCGTGGCGTATATTGACGACATCTGTGTCTTTAGCCAGACCTGGGAGGACCACGTGTCCCAGGTTAGACAAGTGCTGGACCGACTCCAGGGGGCTGGGCTGACTGTCAAAGCGGAGAAGTGCAAGGTGGGGATGGCTGAAGTATCTTACCTGGGCCATCGGGTGGGGAGCGGCCGCCTAAAGCCGGAACCGGCCAAGGTGGAGGTGATCAGAGACTGGCCCGCTCCCCACACCAAAAAGCAGGTCCAAGCCTTTATGGGGATGGCAGGATACTACCGAAGATTTGTGCCCCACTTTAGCGCCATAGCCACCCCCATCACTGAGCTATGCAAGAAGGGGAAGCCAGACAAGGTGGTCTGGACCGAGCAGTGCCAGGAGGCTTTCCGGGCGCTGAAGGAGGCTCTGGTCAGTGGCCCAGTTCTAGCAAACCCAGACTTTGACAAGCCCTTTGTGGTGTTCACCGACGCCTCCGACACGGGACTGGGGGCGGTGTTAATGCAGGAGGATGAAAAGGGGGAGAGACACCCCATCGTGTACCTGAGCAAGAAGTTGCTACCCCGGGAGCAACACTACGCGGCCATCGAGAAGGAGTGCCTGGCCATGGTGTGGGCCCTCAAGAAACTAGAGCCCTATCTCTTCGGGCGACACTTCACCGTGTACACCGACCACTCTCCCCTGACCTGGCTGCACCAGATGAAAGGAGCCAACGCCAAGCTCCTGAGGTGGAGCCTGCTCCTGCAGGATTACGACATGGACGTGGTCCATGTGAAGGGAAGTGCCAACCTGATAGCGGATGCGCTGTCCCGGAGAGGGGGCCCCGAACTTCCCCAGGTCACTGGTCACAGTGACCCCGCTCAGTTCAGTCTCGAAGGGGGGAGAGATGTGACGAGGTGACGCAGCAGGGAGGGGGGAGTGTTGACCTGGGAATGTGCCCTGGGGACGGGAGACCTGAGAGCCTGCCACCTGAGCCAGGAGGGGGAGGGGGAGGTGACACCTCTGCCCAGGAATGTGGATGGAGGCTGCAGCAGGGAACCTGCTCGGTGGGTTTAGTGTCAGTTTGGGGCTGGGTGGAGGAACACAGGGAACCCCAGGGCTGGGGTCTAAGCTCCCTGCTCCCCCAGAAGGACTTCACTGAGGGGTCCTGGGTGTACCCACAAGCTCTGTTTTGGACTGTGTTCCTGTTGTCCAATAAACCTTCTGTTTTACTGGCTGGCTGAGAGTCTCAGTGAATCCCAGGAAGAGGGGTGCAGGGCCTGGACTCCCCCACACTCCGTGACAGCCTTGCTTCTAATTTCAGTTTTTCTGGCTTCAGCTTCCAGGCATTGGTTCTTGTTCTGCCTTTCTCCTCTAGACAAAAGAGCACCTTAGGACCTGGTATTCTCTCTCCATAAAGGTCCTCAGACACTACAATCAAGTCATTTCTCAATCTTCTTTTTGATCAGCTAAACAGAGGGAGCTCTTAAGGTCTCTTGCTGTCAGGCATTTTCTCCAGCCATCAAATCATTTTTTGTGCCTCCTGCTTGCACCATTTCCCATTTTTCAACATACTTTAAAAAATGTAGACACCAGAACTGGATGCAGGATTCCAATATCAGTCTCACCAATGCCAGATGTAAAAGCCTCTCTCTGCTCCTATTCACTATCCTTAGAGCCAAGGAACACGTTAGCCCTTTTAGATACAGCTTCACACTGGGAGCAGACTCCGTCAGTGCCCCTTAATACCTCTGAATGATCATTCCCTGGGATGTTTTTCCAGCCCGGACTCTGCTAACTGTGGCTCACCACGGTCTGGCAAGGCTGCGGTGTGATGAGATCTCTGATAGGAAAAGCACCACTTTGTCTGTCTCTGGCAGCCAGACAGTGAACCAGTGTAACAAAATACAACAAAATGATCCCAGGTTGTCAGGGATTGGCTCCGGAACCTGTCCCAAAGTCTAATATTTGCACAATCATTGGTGAAAACAGAAGATATCTGTGGTCATCCTGCCTGTGTGAAAGTTGACTAAAACTTTACAATTCAAATGTCCAAATCCCACAGTATCTCCTCTGCGCTGTATTGCTAACCTTTTGGGCTTCGAAACCTTTAATTCTTTTGCAAAGCAGCACTTAAAGAAAAACTAGCAGACTTTGTTGTGTCTAACACAAGCAGAGAGAGGAAGCATGAATTACTTTGAACCGGCAACTGGTAATCAAGAGTTCTAACTTATATTCCTGGCACTGTGTGACCCAGAGCCACATCCCTGTTTTGTGAGGTCATTTCCCCACCTGTAAAGTGGGGATTATTATAATGACCTACTTTATAGGGTTGGGAGAGGATGCAAGTCCTTAATTCTGGTCTGTAAAAACACTGAGCTCTTTGAATGAAAGGTGCTAGATAAAAGTAAAGGATTCATTAAAACTAATGTGAGAACAATAAATTGCAATTCTTGGAGGGACACTGATCTGTAGGAGAAGTTAAGTTAGGGAAGCTCTGGTTAGTGAAATGTACTGGAGAAGTCTAATGACTGCATAGTTAGCATGCAAGTTCATCAGGACAGGGGCTCTTTTATTTGGTTTGTACAGCCTCTCCAGATGAGGGTACCGTCCTGATCCCTGTGCATGGGATAGCAGCACTGGCGAGTAGCGTGGCTCAGAACCATTCAATAAAATCAAAAAGTTCCAACAAAACACAAACAAAATTTGCAAAACTGTTTCTGATTCCCCCTCCTCCATTTCCCAACCAGCTGGGGGCAAGTTGGGAACAAAATAAGTGATCAGCTGAACTGAGAAGCAGGCTGAACACTCCTGTTCCACCAGAACCCTCCAGCATAATAGCAAGATGGAAGCATTAAATCACCAGAACAAACTCCCGGGCTGATCATACCGGAGGTCAGGACCCCGGGGTAGGAGTTTGCAGTAGTTCATACAAATTAACCCTTCTGCGGACTTCACATGCCCTGCACTGAGCCAGTGAACTTCCAGATCACTGGGCCAAGGACAATGAGGGGAGGGCTTCCTTTTAATTACTGGTGTGTACAGCCATCTCTCCTTTCTGCCTCCTCATGCGCTTGGATAAAGTCACCAGTGCTGCATCACGGTAATCTCCATGGTAACTGATCACTGTGATTCAGGGTTGCAAGCGCAGGATGGAGATTTACACGCACACATACATCAGGAGAGAGTAAAGAGGGAAGTGGGGCAGAGAAAGAGTGAGACGAAGGGAGATGATCTCAGATAGAAATTCTGGGCAGCATGACTAACTGTCCAAATAACGGGCAGGGAAGGATGTTTGTTTTTCCCCCTGGAAGCACGACCATCTCTGAGGAGAAGTAAGAATGCTCAGGGGTCTGGAAGTGGTAGCTGGATGCTGTTGAGCAATCAGATGATTGTAAGGAGTTGGGTAGCTATTGCACTCTTAATTCGTGGGGGAGGGCATCCAGCTTCCTCAGTAGTTATCTCCCTACCAGGAAATTACGCCCTTTCGTTCTGAGAAACGGTGAGACTGAGAGACCTGAACGATGCTAAAGCAAAGGCACTGTAACTGGAAATGGAGCCAAGAGCAGGGTCCATCTGCTTCCCGAAGGGTCAGTGACATGACAAGGATTGAAAAGACGGATTCTATAGAAAGTCAATGCAGAGCTGGTTCAAGTCCCTTGTGAAAATGGGTTCCTGGAGAGGGTCATTCAGGCTTTGCAGTACACCCCAGGCATGGAACTGGGTTTGGGTCTCTTGCTCAGAAGAAAGAAAAGGAGTACTTGTGGCACCTTAGAGACTAACCAATTTATTTGAGCATAAGCTTTCGTGAGCTACAGCTCACTTCATCCATTGGATGAAGTGAGCTGTAGCTCACGAAAGCTTATGCTCAAATAAATTGGTTAGTCTCTAAGGTGCCACAAGTACTCCTTTTCTTTTTGTGAATACAGACTAACACGGCTGTTACTCTGAAACTTGCTCAGAAGAGTTGCCCTAGTGATTGTGAGAACACATTACCTGTCCCCGTCACTTAGTAACAAGGACCATGCTGATTTTGCATTAAAAATTTCCCTTGCTCTGATGTGGAAACTCAACACCGAGCTGTAAAATGGGGGTTGTTTTAAATCTCCACTGCATCAAGAACAGCACTTGGGCTGGGGACTGGCTGGCTCTGGAGATCAGGAGGGGTAATGTAACCCTTCTGCCAGGCCAAGTTGATAGCAGCAAGGGCCGGGTTCAGTACACAGGGGTTCCCTCTCATCAAAGCAAATACAAAACTGGCTCGAGCCCCCACCCAGTGACCTGGGAAAATCTTACACACCCCCTGGGTGCCTCAAAGAGGCAATACTTCCCCTCTCGCAAGCACGGAGTCTTGGTGTAGTAGAGAATCTTTAATACCATGAGGTAAACGACATCAGCATTAAATTGGGAAAACACCACAACTAGTGTTCATTAACCAAACCATGAGCAAAGACCCACCCCAGAAAATTGGGCCACATCCTTTCTCTCGGGTTCTTGAGTCCCAGAACCCAAATGTCTCTTGAGTCCAGCAATCCTCAAATCACCCAAAATCCAAAAAGTCCAGCCCCAGAGTTCAAAAGTTCATCTGCAGAGTGTTACTCCCCAGTCTGGCTAAAATGTGCCTGTGTGTGGGGGAAAGAGGTAAGGGGTACCTTACGTGTCCTGAAGCTGACTGCCCCACAGGGCTCTGCTCTGCTACACTGTCTCACGAACGGCTCCGCTCCACCACGACCGGCTCCACTCTGCACAGCTCGCCGTCTCACGAACAGCTCTGCTCAGCTCGCCGTCTCACGAACAGCTCCGCTCCACCACGACCGGCTCCGCTCCACCACGACCGGCTCCGCTCTGCACAGCTCGCCGTCTCACGAACAGCTCTGCTCAGCTCGCTGTCTCACGAACGGCTCCGCTCCACCACGACCGGCTCCGCTCGGCACAGCTCGCTGTCTCACGAACAGCTCGGCTCAGCTCGCCATCTCACGAACACACCGCTGTCTCACGAACGGCTCCGCTCCACCACGACCAGCTCCGCTCGGCACAGCTCGCCGTCTCACGGACAGCTCGGCTCAGCTCGCCGTCTCACGATCACACCGCTGTCTCACGAACGGCTCCACTCTGCACAGCTCGCCGTCCCACGAACAGCTCTGCTCAGCTCGCCGTCTCGCGAACACACCGCTGTCTCACGAACGGCTCCACTCTGCACAGCTCGCCGTCCCACGAACAGCTCTGCTCAGCTAGCCGTCTCGCGAACGGCTCCGCTCTGCACAGCTCGCCGTCTCACAAACAGCACCACTGCACTCTAGATCTTCCGGCTCCCCACTACTTGACACAGTGCTCAGTGATTTCAGCTCTTAGTGATTTCAGCTCATAGTAGTGGGGGCCTTAGTGCTGGTGCACCATAAGGCCAAAGTGAATGCAGCACAGTACCTGTAGCTAGACTCTTAATAGACCCAAAATTAGCTCTGACATTCCACAGTGGAGAGAGACAGAGGTGCAATTGGTGCTTCAGGCCCTCACAAAGGGGCCCACACCACCAGGTACTAATACCTGTCTCAAGTCTCTCACCCTTCACAGAGTTTTGGAACCCATGTCCCTTGCCTAGCGAGTGCTACTCAGTTGATGGTGAGTCCCTCCATCATAACAAAAGGCCAAGTACAGTTCCAAGCACAGTTCCCATAATCAGGGTAATAACAATTTACTCTTCCCGCCCCAATAACAAAGACACTGGGGATCCCACAACAGCCAAAGTGACCATTTGGGCAGTTATGGCCTCATTCTAGGCGGGGTGGGTGTGCCTATGCAAATTGAGATCAGCCCCTGAAGTTCTTTTCCACTACTTGCCACACCTCACCACCAGATGTCAGGGTGGAGCCCATCCTGACTCTGCTTACAGTTAGAAAGCCTTTCGCATTGCGGCCACCAGTTCAAATCCAGCCTGTATCCGGAGCGACTGAAAGTGGCCCTGGGAGGCTTATATGAAATGAGGTCATTGGGTCTCCGTCTTGTTCCCAATCGACAATACTCCCTTGGCATTCATGTGTCCTGTCTCTGGACAGTTGTAGCTGAGAGACTAAGGCCTGACTAAGTTCGCCTGTGGGGGTGAGGGATGGGGCATGTCAGCAGGCTTGTGCGCACTGCACTGCTGCTTCCTGCTTTGCCCTGTGCTTTAACAAAGGATTTATTTGTCCAGAACTGTCCATTAAGCACACACTGAGCCCTACAGAGCTCTCTCAAATTCTTATATGGCTCCCATTCGCGCCATATCTGAGGACTTCACAGGTGTTAAAGCATTCATCATTAGGGGCTAGTATCCCCAGTTACAGATGGGGACCTGTGGCACAGAGGGACTAAGGGACTTGTCCAAGGTCACACAGGGAAGTCTGTGGCGTAGTAAGAACTTGAACCTGGGTCTCCCAAGTCTTAGGCTTGTGATTCATTCATAGATTTGTCGATTCCAAGGCCAGAAGGGAGCATTGTGAACATCTAGTCTGAGCTCCTGTATCACACAGGCCAGAGACGTGCCCCAAAATAATTCCCAGAGCAGCTCTCTTGGAACATCCAATCTTGATTTAGTAACTGTCAGTGATGGAGAATCATCTACCTTGCTTGATCAATTGTTCAAAAGGTTAATTAACCTCACTGGTAAGGCATATACATTTTTATTTCCAGGCTGAATTTGTCTAGCTTCAACTTCCAGCTACTGGATCGTGTTCTACCTTCCTCTGCTAGACTGAAGAGCCCACTATCAAATATATGTTCTCCATGTAAGTACTGATAGACTGATCAAATCACCCCTTAACCTTCTCTTTGTTAAGTGAAATAGATTGAGCTCCATGAGTCTATCACTAAAAGGCTTGTTTTCCAATCCTTTATTTATTCTTGTGGCTCTCCTCTGAACCCCTCCAATTTATCAGCATCCTTCTTGAAGAGTAGACACCAGAACCAGACACAGGATTCCAGCAATGGTTGCACCAGTGCCAGATACAGAGGTAAAGTGTGCTCTGACCGCTGAACCATCCTTTTGCTCAATTGTCCTGCACACAGCTCTGCTGGTTGGGCCATCTTTGGAACAGCGTTGGCACTACCCCCGAACAGGGCACCTGCCAGCCTTGGAAATTAAAAAGGGAAAATGTGCAGGAAAGCAAGCAATTAAGATAGAAAGCCTGCAAGTATTTCCAGGCAAGTTCAATGCCTAAAGATGAAGAATTCCATTGTGAACCGAGAATATTTCGCTGAGAGTTGAGAATATTTAGTATTCCAACAGTACAGTTACATTGTGTGAGTTACCCAAGTCACATGACAGTGTTTCTGTTCCCTGACTGGATGGCTAACAGAGCTGGAAATTGACAATTAGAATCATATGCACATTTTTGAAGTTGGCAGTTGAGGAGCTTTCAAAACGAATCCTCCATTGTTCTGAGTGTTCTTGCTAATTAAGCATGTCTGCCCAAGCGTTCGCACAAAGGGAACAAAACTTTTCAACAGCGATGGTAATTAACTATTGGAACGACTTGCCAGGAAACGAGCAAACGCATAACCTAAAACAGTGTCTTCTCAACCTTTCCAGATTACTGTACCCCTTGCAGGAGTCTGATTTGCCTTGTGTACCCCAAGTTGTTGTCTGTATGAAATTTTAGTTTGTACTGACTTCGCTAGTGCTTTTTATGTAGCCTGTTGTAAAACTAGGCAAATATCTAGATGAGTTGATGTACTCTCTGGAGGTCCTCTACATATGCCCAGGGATATCCCTGGTTGAGAACCACTGATCTAAAAGAGACACAGCAGTTTATTGGGTGAAATTCTTTGGCCTGTGCTATGTGGGAGGGCAGACTAGATGATCATGGTCCCTTCTGTCCTTAAATCTATGAAAAAGGGTTCAGACCCACTCAAACGGAAAATTGCTTTTGGATCTGAATGTTTTTAGGAAAATTTTTCTGGTATTCACTCCTCTCTAGTAAACTGGGGTAAGTTTATGACTATGGCCACCAAAAGGGATTTATTTCAGATGTGGGACCAAGTATCACTTTCATCACAATGCTTTTAGGAACCCATTAGCCTCTTTCTTCCTAGAGGAAATGTTATCTGTCTCTTCCACAGCAATATGCGTCTGCTGTGAATCGACTGCCCCATGTGCACGTTTATCTATTTCTATTTATTTCTCTCTCCACATCTATGCCCCCTTCCCTCCAGCACCACTTAAATTATCCTTCTAGCTTCCTGCCTAGGATTAAAAAGAGCAACATCTTGTAGCTCAAATGCTTGGGAACAGGAATGAAACTGGGTCTACCATCTTCCCCTCCTCTTCCGAATGGAATTTTCCTTGGAAATGTGTAAACAGCATAAAAGCCAACAAAATTGTCCAGACGGCTTCAAGAGGAAATAATCACTTTTAATCTGGTTCAAAGTTTGATTTCAAGGGGAAATGTTACCTTTCCTTCTTCTAGCCTGAGTGGAATGGCTGCTGGATGTAAGTTTTAGGAGAAATAAACTAAATTTGTATTAGGGATCTGAAGCTATTTATCTGCTTCAGAGATGATGTTCCTGGGGCCCAGAGGAGCAATAACCTCCTGGAAGATGAAATCCCTCTTAGATGCATAATTCCGCCGTGCACAGAAATTGCGCAGTTAGCAGGAACATAGTTTTTAGAAGAACAAACCAAAAATTGTAATCTAATAACAGCTGATCTTCTTGAAACAATTTGTTTTTCCAACATGTCATCTCAGAGCAATAAAATATGATGGGCCTGCTGCTCTCTGCTGCACACCAGGGCTTTTATGGGCAGAAGGCAAGAGATTCAGGAAATAGCATCTGGACAAATGCACGCTCAGTCTGTGATTTAATACCCACGGAATCCCTAATGTAATCAGACTAATATAAAATGGAGGGGGCCACAGGGGACCCTACTCAGAGCCCATCTTTCTTAACCACTCATACTGGCCAGAAGAGCACTTTCCCTTCCCTGCTAAACATTTAGAAAAATCAGTTACAAAATTCATCAGGCCCAGAATGAAACCGAAATGTACCTAAATCCTCTGCACAGAGTATATTCTTGTGTGTGTGTGTGAATATGCTTGCTTGAGCCTGCAAGAGTACAAAGATAGATCCTTGCATCACAAGCGTGCTATTATTGCAGTTTTAATACAAAGAACATACCAGGAGCACAGCTTGTCAAGGATACTGCCATAGTCCATGCATGAGCCTGGTATCTTTGCATCAACCATCTACTTTTGCTGTTTTGCAGTGTGTGTATGTTTGTGTTCTTGTGTATGCGTGAAGCGACACACAGGCTCTCTCATGGAGCTGCACATGTGTTCACTCTTCTCTTATGGCAAAGTCCTACACAACTGTGAAAAAGACTAATATCACACTGAGGTCTGTTAATAGGAGTGTTGTACGTAAGACACAGGAAATAAATGTCCTGCTCTACTCAGCACTGCTAAGGCCTCCGCTGGAGTCCTGTGTCCAGTTCTGGGTACAACACTTGAGGAAAGTTGTGGACAAATGGGAGAGCCCAGAGGAGAGCAACAAACCTGAGAAACGGTTTAGAAAACCTGACCTCTGGGGAAAGGTTAAAACCTGGGCATGTTTAGTCTCTAGCAAAAGCAACTGAGGGGGGACCTGGGAACAACCTTCAACTCAGCTAAGGGCTGTTACAAAGAGGAGAGCAATCGAGTGTTCTCCATGTCCACTGAAGGCAGGGCAAGGAGTAATGGGCTTAATCTGCAGCCAGGGGAGATTTAGATTAGATATTGGGGAAAACTTTCTAACTACAAGACTAGTTAAGCTCTGGAACAGGTTTCCAAAGGAGGATGTAGAACCCCCATCACTGCAGATTTTTAAGAACAGGTTGGACAAACCTGTCAGGGATGGTCTAGATTTCCTTTTCCTGCCTCAGTGCAGGGGGCTAGACTTGATGACCACTTGTCCCTTCCAGTCTGACGTTTCTATGATTCTATAGAGTTTATATAATTGGGTTAGTTAGAAATGACAGAGTCTTTAGAATTTGATAGAAAATGATCCGTTTCTATTTTTAGAAGTTCTATAGAATTTTACAGCCGAGACAGTACCCTTGACTGAATTATATAGGGTGATTAAAAGAACATACAGAAACATGACTCTTCTATTCGCCTCTATCCAGTGTTCACACAACCCTCACAGATGTGTGCGCAAATGTATTTGTATGCACAGGAGGAGCCCAGGCACCCATATGTGGCTTTTCCTTGTCTCCAGCATGGCCCCCTGGCAATGGAAGCATCACCTCCCCTCCTCCCTGTAGAGCAGCAGCCATGACCACTACATCCCCCCAGCAGCTGGCAAGGCTCAGACCATCTCCACTTTGTGCACACAGCCCCATGCCTTCATCATCTGCCACCACTGCAGGGTGTGTGCAGAAATGACACAAACGGCAAGATTCCAAATGCAAACTCTTACATGGCACTTCACAGCCCTTAACTAATGGATCCGCACCGTACCTGCAGGGCTGGCAAACACATTGGGACAGATTCTGCTCTCATTTAACCCCCTGAATGTACCCTTGTAATTTCACTGGTCAGTGAAGTTAGGACAGCACCTAAACCTGGTGTCAGTTACATCTGTCAGGCCCAGCAAGCTTTATTACTGACACACAAAATCTTAGTGACTCACAAACACACCACCAAATCAGTTGTACATCTGGGATAAACACAGAGACTTTCCCAGTTCCTAGCCTCATGCTCATTCTTCCTGGCTGCTGTGTTACATGATGTCCTCTCTCCAAAGAGCTCAGTGGTCATACCCCAACCCCAGGTGTGCTCTCTACAGAGCCATGGAACAGGTGCACAGCTGCTGTTTCTCCTTTGCTTGCCGTCCAGTGTCTGTATCATTCTCTAGCACCTTAGAAGAGCAACTAGCCTGACCTATTTCAAACAAAAATGCTACCTTTATCTTGTGACAGCCATACATTAATTGTGCCCCTAGGATATATCTGACTCCCTAGGGATCACCAGCTTTAGTGATGATCAGCTATTTCCTCTCTCATGTTTGATAGCCCAGCTCAGAGTTGTCATGCACAAGCCTCCTGAAGATAAATTTGGGGGTCTAATGGGATACCTGGCTTAATTCACTAGTAGTGAATAGTCCCTGGGTTTCACACACAAGGGATGTGATATGAACCTTCCAGCCAGCCTTGCTGTCTCAGCCCCCCTTTCCAGCCACTCCACAAAATTCAAAGTGGCAGGGGCTGCTAAAAACAGCTTTAAATCAAAGGCTCTCTGACACTGTAATTTTAAGACAGGCTTTTCATGTTCATTGACCCAGCTGTGTGATGAGCATTTTCAGTCTGATCTAATGCTTTTCACAAGAATCAGTTTGCTAAGGTCAGTGGCCTGCCCAAATTCTAACCCAGATAATGACTTTTTGGTTCCCTAAATCCCCCCTCTAGCTTCAACCTGATACTTCTGCTTCACTTTTCAGCCCAAGGCTCTGGTGCAGCATTGGTGTGTACATCACCCCCAGCAACCCTAAAGCCCCAAGAGAGCTCCCAGACCCTTCCCCAAGTGCCTAGCCTGGGTTTAAAACCAAGATTCCAGGAACCTCCTGTAGCTACACATACTTGAACCCTTACTCATGTAGGCTAGGGCCTTTGCACAGCCCCCCTTCTGAGTGCACCAGAGGCAGCTTCTCCTGCTAACATGCTCCCTGTAGCACAGGGACTCTCAACCTTTCCAGGCTACTGTACCCCTTTCAGGCATCTGATTTGTCTTGCATAACCCCAGGTTTCATCTCACTTAAAAACTACTTGCTTATGAAATCAAACATAAGACAAAAGCATCACAGCACACTAATACTGAACAATGGCTGACTTTTTCATTTTTATCTTACAATTATAAAATAAATCAATCGTAATATAAACATGGTACGTACATTTCAGCGTCTATATAGAGCAGTATAAACAAGTCACTGTCTGTAGGACATTTTAGTTTGTACTGACTCCACTAGGGCTGTTTATGTAGCCTGTTGTAAAACTAGGCAAATATCTAGATGAGTTGATGTACCCCCCCCCCCCCCCCGAAGACCTCTGCATTCCCCTGTTGGAGAACCACTGCTCTTAAGGGGCTGGAAAGCCCCAGCACAAGCCCCTTATAGTGATTGGGGTAAATCCCTAACTCACCACAGCTGGACCAGCCCTGCCCCCTGGTAATCCCCACACTCAGGGCGTACAGCTGTGGCCTTCCCCTACTCAGGAGAGAGAGTTAACCCTCTCCCTGCTGACGCCACTCCACTCTCCCTTCCTCGCTCTGTCCCTGGGGTTGCTCATCCACCTTGTGACCAGACAGCAAGTGCCAGAATTCCGAGGCCCTGCTCCCCGGAGCTGGGCGCTGCCCAGCACCTGCCCACGCAGCACTCGCTGGCCCTGCATGCTCAGTGGGCTGAGGTGCTGAGCTGAATCCCTCATTCACAGCTGTGACAAGCCAGTGCAAAATGCTGCTGTTCTGGTCTGGTTGCATTGCACACCCACTTGGCCCAGGTGTAAGTGAGGACATGAGATGCCAAGCAGGGGAAAAGCAGACCTGGCATGTCAGCCCAGTCAGCCACCCCCTTCGGGGAAGGTGCATGAGACGTCTGAGGGCCATAGAGTGAATTACAGCGAATCTCTTACTCCACTGGGAGGGCTGGGATCCTCCAGACATCTGCAGCTCAAAGACAAGGAGACACTGGCAGCTTGGAGGAGAGTGTTTCAGTCCATTACAAAGAAAGCTGTGAGTTCCCGAGTCCTCCACGTCACCCTTTAATGTTCCCAGCAGTAAGAAGATGGGCTACAGAAAGCCAATTACAAGCAACCTTTCTGGCTGCAGAGGAAAATTCAAGGCTAAATGCACATTCACTGCCACTTTCCTAATAGGATCTAATCACACAGGCGGCTAATGCTTCTCAGGGAAGGGGGGTTAATGCTGGTTCCTGACATGTACAGCTTGGATTAAATCCTATTTGCACCCAGCACTGGGGATCCCTCCCCCGCCACACACACACAGACGCACGCAGAGAAAGAGACCCACACCCCTCCCCTCCTCCTTGCCATTTGGATTATTGCCCCTGAAAATTTGAGTAGACACATAGCCCCATGGCTGGTTTATTATTCACCAGGAGAGGTTCTTGCTGGGTGCAGTGAGATGCAGGGGACCTGATTCTTCTCTCACTCACCCCATTGTGAACTGGGAGTAACCTCACTGAAGTCAAAGGGGTGACACCAGTTCCACACCAGTGTAAGAGGGCCATCAGGCCCAGGGAGGCCAGCTGCTTGTCCTGAGGGCACAGTGCGTTGGGTCAGAGCGGAACAGGAAAACCAAGAAAGAATTCTTCCGCTCCCAGCCCTTTGCTAGAGCACAAACACCTCCATCCCAGAGCACCCAACAGCCCCTCTAAAAGCTGCAGGAGATCCCAGTATCCCATAGCATGCTGGGGCACCAGCCCAGTGCCTGAACTGGCCAGCCTGCCCCTTGGCTAGAGATTGAACACTGTGGGCCCAGGTCTGACCTCACACTGGTCTTACCCCTCGCTCCATTAACAATGGCATGGACACTGGCATGGCTGAGAGGAGCATCGGGCCCCTTGCGTACCAATGTCCAAAGCCAAGCAGGTGGGGGGTTTCCAAAGGAAACTCATCTGTGGGTCACTCACTGCCCACGATACTCCCCCCGGCTGGTGGCAGCATGCACAGGTGCGCCAGCAAAGAGGATCTGTGTGCCACACCGAGCAACCCGCTCTCTGCTCACTCCCTGCACAGCCAGACAGGTGCGGCCCTCTGTGCACTCAACCTGAGATCCCAGAGGGCTGCGTGGTATACAAACCCTGCAACATTTCCCATTACATTTTCCACTCTCAGGGCGTTTTGTTTTTAGTGCATGTTTGTGGTTAAGAGCAAGGGGCCAGGATAATACAGACTGCAATTCCTCCAGTTTTCAGCCCAGTGTGTCCTGCCAGTGACCTCAAGCCTGGCCCGGGCCCCTCCTCCAGAGGGCAGCATGGTCCAGTGGACAGGGCACCGGACAGGGAGTCAGCAGACCTGAGCTCTCAACTCAGCTCCTTCTCTTTAGGCAGGTCACTCCCCTGCCCTGGCTTATGGTGCTGACCAGGCTCTTGGGATGAGAGGTGCTACCTAAGAGCTGGGCATTGTTATTACGGGGCATGTCACGCTCCAGCCTCAATGGGTATTTTGCCCTTGTGGCTCAACGCTGCTGTTCGCTTCTTCTTGCTGGCTGGCTTGATCTAGGAGTGGGTCAGGGTGAGTCAATCCCTCCGCAGCACCAGGTGACGACACATTTCAGGTCAGAGGCACCACCCCAGCTAGTGCTGATGCTGTGAAGTGTAAGGTGTCAGACACCAGCCAGGTAAATGCTTTGTCTCCTCCCCCTTGTCTGGCTAGACTGCGAGCTCAGCAGGGCAGGGATTGTCTCCAAGGCCTTGTCTTCACACAGGTGCACTGTTTTCATTCGTGCTTTAGATATGGACTTAACTTGGTGTAACTTGTGTTTCCAGACAAAGGCCTTGTCCTGTTTCTGGACAGAGCCTAGCACAACAGGCTCCAATCCCAGCTGTGCTTTCCAGGTACTTGGGTTAGGAACACATCATGGCCATGCTGTCCAGCTCAGGGGTTCACAAAACATGAGTCAGGCCCCTAGCCTGCGGGACAGTAAAAAGTCTCGGGGCGGGGGCGTGTCTTTCTGTTCACTTTGTGCTTTCTAAGCATTTGGGGTCCCGTTCTCTGCAAACAGGAGTGCGAGAGCTGGCTCTGGCCCTGTCCGATGACAGGACACTGGGCTAGATGGACCATTGGTCTGGCCCCGTCTGGCCGTCCTTAGGAGGGCATGGAGGGCAGCTTGGAAACTGACTCCTGATAGGTGTAACAGTCAGATAGCCAAGAAACAGAATCCAACGCTGATTATTTGTAAAAATCTCCTGGTTTCTGGGGCCTGACTCGTGCTTTTGGAGCATTGTTAACACTGGGTTCTGCCATGTAGCACTCACTCACACGGCTCCTTCTGGCCAATCACCTGCTTGGTGTGTTTTTAAGGCAGCTCCCATTAAATCTGGAATTTTCTACCTTTCCTCTGCTCCTAAACTTCTGCGGAAGTCACAGATTTCCTCCCCAGAATTCCAGCTGGTTCATATAATCCTGTCCATGACTAGAACACACATTGCACTGTAGTAGTTCACCTCCACATCAGCAGCCAGGTGAAGGGCAGTGGTGCTGGGACAGACAAAAGCAGGACTGCTTGGGCAGGTCATTTTGAAACCATTAAAAAAAAAAAACCACCAGATATTCCTACACGGTACAGAAACCTCATCTACAAACCAATCAAATCCCCTCCACTGACAACTGCGAGAGGGTATGACGACATGGGCCGTTAGCTGCAGAGGGAGCTATGTGTGGACGCTGAGCCATGAGTTTACAGAACTATGCGTTGCTGCCCACAGGAATGGTGAAGGGCAGCCCTGTGGCTAAAGCATTGGGCTGACCTAGTTCTGCCACTGACCCCCAGCGTGACTCTGGACATGTCACTGGCCCTCTTTGGGGAGAATTATCCTTCCTTTCTCACAGCCTGCGTCCATTTAGACAGGGAGCTCCTCTGACCAGGGCTTGGTGCAGCCCCTCGTCCTATGGAGGGGCCACTATAACGCAAGGAGCAGAATGCAAAGGGGCCGAACCATGTGAGTTTCAGTCTTTTCCCTTCCAGTACCATGTCTTGCGGCACTGACCTGCCTGTCCACCCGGGTTCTGACACGAAAGACTCAGAGAAAGCAGGCCTGACGTTTCCATTTACAAGACAACAAGAATTGTATAATTTAAAGACAGAAGGGACCCGTCAGTGCAGGACTGTGCCTTATAGCATATTTTCAAGTGCTTTGTCAAGTCCAGTTTTAAATGTCTCAGGTAATAGGGCTTCTGCCACTTCCCTTGGGAAAGTATTTCACCAGCTCACAGGTCTCACCATTGGGACATTTCCCCTGGTATTCTGCTCATATTTCCCATCTTGGTTGTTGGCAAAATGAATTGACTTTGAAGTTCTGGAGGCACTGTGTTTTCAGGGCTTCAGGGCAGCACCAGGTCATAAATCCTTCGGACAGTCCATGCTCAAAGGGCGATCACTGGCATTTCGCCCTGTGACAGCAGAACAGCGCCGAGGATCTAGCTGCACCTGGAGCTGTTAGCAGGAGAAGCCACAGCCCCACTAGGTGCCTGCCTCATCCTTAGTCGCTCTCACTCTGGGAAGAGAAAAGGGAGGAGAGCGCTGGTTAGACAGGAAACACCAAAGCTTCAAGCAGCACGCTCCAGGGTTGTGTTGATTTCCATGTGCCACACAACCTAGCTCCCACTGGTTTCAGTGGAGTTGTGATGCACCACAACTGCCCGTAACCCTCTGTATAGGCAGTGGCACAGAGGCAGAGTGGTGCTGCGGGGAAGGGACATTTTGGTCAAAAGGCACTGAGTCAAACCCCAGTCTTTGGGGAAGCACCAGGGGATCTGCAACACCCACAGCGGGCAGGCAGGGTCCCGGGAAAGGCTGGTGCTCAACATGGCTGCCTGGGCCAGCCTGGAACCAGCGCCTTTGCAGAGCTATTGCAGCCCGAACCCCGTTTTCCTGTCTAACAACCTGTCTGCAACGACATAAAGACAATGGGAGAAATCCTGCCTTCAGGGATGCTGTAAGTCCCCTGAGCTCGACACCATCACACTGGATTTACAGCAGTGGGACCAAGAGCAGCATCTGGCCCACTTAGCATTTCAGGGGATGAAGCTTTCACCCCATAACTCCCGATGAGCCAACGTGAGGCTCTAGCGCTCGCACTTTTCCTCATTTCCCTTCTTGCTGCCTCTGTCTCAGCCGGGGCTCCCAAGCCAGGACACAAGCTGGAGGCACGGCGTGCGCTCTGCCAAGGGCCTGCGGCTGATGGCAGTTGCAGCACAAGAGTCAAGCCACCAAGGTCCTTCACGTTGGTTTGGGAGCCATCTGGAAAGCCTCCGCTCTCGCCAGGGTGACCGCGGCATTCGCCTGCACACATGGGGCAGAGACAGGCACTTTCCCACTGGAGCTCAGTCCTGAGGCCAGCTCACCTCCATTTTGCTGTGAATCCAGCTGAGGAGCTCTGTAACTTGAGTGTAAACCCCGGGCTTGTTCTTCTGGCCACAGCCAATTCCCCAGCTCGTCACTCCGGCCACGTACCACCGGCTGTTATCCTCGCAGACCAGGGGGCCGCCGCTGTCACCCTAGAGCGGGAAGGCGGAGTCAGGAGAACTCGGAGGGAGACCCCGCCGTGCACTCAGTTCGCACAGAGATCTCAGGTCACTGCACAGCTGGTGCCCACTCCAGGGTGCCGCCAGGTGCAGCGCCCAGAACACAGCACATCTCCAGGGGCGGCTCGACCACACGTCTGTGCTAAGACGAGGGGTGTCTGTGGATCAACGTGGTGCCCACCCCCCTCTATCCAACCCCCCCCCTGCTTAGGGCTGCAGGCTCTTCCAGACTAACATTGGCAGAAACCTCACCTGGCACGAGTCCCTCCCTCCTTGCAAGTACCCTGCACACATCATGCGGGGGGTCAGCTCGCCTTGGTACACGCTACTGCTGTTGCAGATCTTGTAGTCGATCAAGCCCACTTCCGCCTCCCGCAGCTTTGGGGAGGTGTTCTCTGGAACAGTGACAGAAAAGGGACAGGTGAAGCAGTGCCCTTGGCTTGCGCACAGAAAGCGAATCCCTGGCCACCTGCTGTCACCCCTAGATCACATGCTGCCGGCCCCCGGCACATCACAGCCGTAAGCGAAGGTGCCACAGGGATCGCTGTAACGTACGACTGCACTGAATACTGAATGAGCTGTTCGTACTACAGAATCCCACAGCAGGCAGGTCGCTGGCTCTTAGCCGTGCCCACAGAAAGGTATTCTCTGAAATCGTATGCCCTGTTTCCATCACTCAGACCACTGGGCTTCCTCTCACAGACATCTTTATGGTGGCTTCACAGATTAAAGTCACATTAGCAGAACTGGCCACCAGCTTCAGGCATGTTCATTGTGGGGGTCCTCAGATCGGGACCTGTTGGGCCCTGATATTACAGAGGTGCTGAGCCCCCCTGGACTTCTATCAACAGCATCTCAGCGCCCCTGAGAATCAGGACCAGCAGGTCTCAGGTTGCGCCCCTCAGAACTGAGGCACTCAGAGTCATTGGCCCAGGCTGAAAATTCTGGCTCCCCCGTACCCTGCAGCACGATGCATAGCTGCCTTTTCAGGCCTCCCCCATGGTGCTGCCCGGCTGGACTGAGGCCACAGCAGGGCATGTGGCCCCTCCCCAAAGGGAATTCAGATTCAGTCCCCACTCTCACCTTCGTTCTCGCTGGTTTTGCCAAAGCCAGTGATGAAGCACGTCCTCCCAGCCTGGAATGTCTGGCCAGACATCGGGAGACAAGCGGGGCGGACCTGCCCTGGGAGAGAGGAAAACACCAAACAAGGAAAGAGAGTGAGCCTGACACGCACTAGGGAATAGCTGCAGTCACTCATATTCCAGCAGCCTCCGCAGGGAGCGTTGTCTTCTGAAGGACCTAAACTCGGGTCTTGTCTCACTAACTATCTGTCAACGGGTGGCCTCCTGGAGTGCTCTCCTGTGGCAGGCCATGGCAGAACTGGTGCATCTGCCTCAGTTTCTCCTCTCAGGTAACCCAAGGACTCTGCCAGGCTCTCCTGCCTTGGGCTGATTTATTACAGAAGCATAGTGTAAACAGTCCCTTTATCACCCCAGTGCAAGTAGTCCTTCAAATCACATCGCCTCTCAGCCACTGACAGAACACATGCCACCTTCCGGCATCTTCCGCCACACCAGACTCTGTCAGCCCTCCTGTGTCCCTCAGCCAGGACAGGCACCCCAGCCCTTCCAGCTGGAGTGCACCCACTCTTCCCAGCCTCTCTGCTGGGAGATCATCCACTCCAGGGAGCGCCCATCGCGCCCCTTGGCCCCCTCACTGGTCCCCGGGGTTCAGCTCTCCAGCACGCAGATGTCAGCGGGTAAATTTCTCCGCTGCTCCCACACCTGAAGCCCTCTCCGGTGTGGGGAGGTCAGCCAGCAACCCCCTCTTGCTGCTTCCCTGCCTTCCCCCACGATACACCTCCTGGCTCTGGCAGCTCTCACCTGCCCCTTTTCCTGACCCTTGCTCAGGCAGCTCTGATTCACCAGCCCTTTCCCTCAGATTGTCCCTGGTCCTTCACTGTCCAGGGGCTGCCCTGCCCCCTTGCCTGGCCAAAGGGGAGCAACTGTTCCGGCACAAAGGATCCGGGGCCAGCCACCCCGTGACATCCTCACTGTGACCAAGCCAAGCGAGAAGGCTCAGCAAGCATCGGCCTGGGGCGCACCTCCCCGGGGGCTGGGAGGCATGAGGCCCATGCCCAGTGTGCTCCAGGAGCCCCGCACTAGCCCACACCAGGTGGCAATGGCTGTCAGGCTGGTTCCTTAGCACTGGGCGGAGCCGTTTTCAGATTACACGGAGGGAGGGGAAAGTTCTTGGCTGTAATGGGGTTTGGATGGCGCTTCCAGGGGGTGCATTCATTGGTGCTTTTGGAGTCTCAGTCCCAGGTCATCTGCCCAGCATCCCACTAGCCCGACCCTAAACCGATCTCCATGAACTTGCCTATGAAGACCCCAGGACCCGTTTTTACAGGTATAAATCAAGAAATGTTCTCTGTATGGCTCAGCAGTGCAGGGCTGTTCACCCCACATGCCCATGGTGCCCAGGGGGGATGATAATAAACACCCATTTAACAGCTCAGCAGTACCCCCTCGGCCTCCTGTCTGCCCGGTGACGGCTGTCAGCCCCGGTCCTGCCGCCGGACGTGCAGAGGGTCCCTGTGCCTGCATAAAGCCCCACTGTCACCCTCAGGCTCTGCAGGGAGACAGGGTCTCGGTGTGGGCATGCTCAGTACAGCACTGTGCACACAGCTGGGTCTTACCCTGTGTAAAACCGGCACCTTCTTACCGACGGCATCTGGCTCCCCCCCTGCTTCTCGTGCGTCTTGGAGTCAGACCTCATTGCCCAAAGACGCTTGGCCCCTGCCTGGCCTGTGGAGCTGGAGCCGGTCTGGCTGGCCAAGTCAAGCAGACGCACAGGCCCTGCAGCTCCCAGTCTGAGGAGGTTGGGAATTAGCCTCACCCGATATCGTTAAGGGCGTGGCAAGTTTCACCAGCGCGATGTCATAGTCATCATAGTCATCGCTGTAGTTGGAGTTGATGATGATCTGGGAGGTGGGGATGCCCTTGGCAGGATGAAGCAGGTTGGAGGCCCCGGCATACACTTTCCACTCGTTGAGGATCTTCACGCTGTTCCTAAGCAGATGTAGAAAGGGGGATGTAATGCAGGGACTGCCCTGAACAGCAGGGCCAGATTCCAGCCTCCCTCCAGCACTTAGTTTCAAGGACTGGAGTTAAAAAATTGGCACGAAACGCCCTCTCCCCGTTTTGTTCAGCTCAGACCCCGCTCCCTACCAACTTCTCCACCATGCCGATTGAGGTTTGGGTCGCTCAGCCCAATCCAAGCAGGACTTATGTCTGAGCCTGACCGGTATACGCAGGTCAGCGCTTTAATTCGCCCCCTTCAAAGGCAATGTCCCTGTTCTCTTATCTACAGCACAGGTCTCAGCTGTACATTCTGCACAAATGCTGATTTCTTATTCCAGCCATTGGCCCCGACGTGTGTGTTTGCTATTGGCTTTCTGTCTGCGCGCCCCTAGCCGTGGATGCATCCACCTTAAAATAATTACGTATAAACCGGGGGCCTGTGCAAGGATCGGCTACTGGTGTGCACTGAGAGCTGCAGCGGGCCCCAGGAGCCGGACTGGGCTGGAACACAGCTGTGATCCTGCCCTCTAGTGGCTGACAGCTAGTGGAAATTCTGTGTTAGCTCTTGTGGTGGAGCTGCCAGTTTCGGGTCCAAAGTCCCAGCAGAGAGAGAGAGCCAAATTCTGATCCCAGGTGACATCAGCGTTGATCCATGGTGACTCAAGCTCCAGCAGAGTCTGTCTGCATTTCAACCCTGTGACCAAGAGTGGAACATGGCTGCCGATAACTCCCATCTTCTGTTCTCCTCACGTAGGCCCTTCCCTTCATCAGCCGCAGCTAAACCAACCCTTGCTGGCTGCACCCAACACAGCCAGTTAGCAGGCACACCACTTACATGAAGAAGCAGTGGGCAGCTGTCAGCACCCACTGGGTATCAATGACTGTCCCCCCGCAGATGTGGCTCGGCCCATACTGGAGACTAACTTGCCAGGGCCACTTACTCGCCGAAGCTTCGTTCCCCCCAATGATCCGGCCAGAAGTCCTTTGTCCACAGCCTGAAGGAAGAGAAACAAGCTGAGGAGGCAAATCTTCCCGTGGGAGCCTGAGGGGAAACTCAAAAAGGTCCATTAGCTCAGTCAGGTGCCTCGACAGGAAAAATCAAGCCAGGCCCACCTGCATGTTACAGGATCACCTAACAGATCGCACACCTGGCAAAACGTGCTCACGGATAACACTCAACCAACAGGGACAGAGCATTTAACACACCAGACCAGAGCAGTGGCCCATAGGTTCCAGTATCCTGCCCCCAGCTGTGGCAATGGCTTTCTGCTTCAGTGGAACTGCAGAGAGAACCCAATAATACCCTAGACAGCTGTACAATGCTGGCTGCATGCTGGGAGAAGAGTCTAAAGTCATTCAACCTCCACTTTTACAATCCAGCTGGACAATTGGACTCTCTGACCCCTGCGACTTTGAATTGCATGGGCTATTACTTACACCCACGGTGAAATAGGGTAGCTATTATGCTAAGTAATATATATTCCACTGAGCTGGAGGGGTATCAAAAACGGGCCGGTTTTGTTCAATATCTTCATAAATGATCTGGAGGATGGTGTGGATTGCACCCTCAGCAAGTTTGTAGATGACACTAAACTGGGAGGAGAGGTAGATACGCTGGAGGGTAGGGATAGGATACAGAGGGACCTAGACAAATTAGAGGATTGGGCCAAAAGAAATCTGATGAGGTTCAACAAGGACAAGTGCAGAGTCCTGCACTTAGGACGGAAGAATCCCATGCACCGCTACAGACTAGGGACCGAACGGCTAGGCAGCAGTTCTGCAGAAAAGGACCTAGGGGTTACAGTGGACAAGAAGCTGAATATGAGTTAACAGTGTGCCCTTGTTGCCAAGAAGGCCAATGGCATTTTGGGCTGTATATGTAGGGGCACTGCCAGCAGATCGAGGGACACGATCATTCCCCTCTATTCGACATTGGTGAGGCCTCATCTGGAGTCCTGTGTCCAGGTTTGGGCCCCACACTACAAGAAGGATGTGGACAAATTGGAAAGAGTCCAGCGGAGGGCAACAAAAGTGATTAGGGGACTGGAACGCATGACTTATGAGGAGAGGCTGAGGGAACTGGGATTGTTTAGTCTGCGGAAGAGAAGAATGAGGGGGGATTTGATAGCTGCTTTCAGCTACCCAAAAGGGGGTTCCAAAGAGGATGGATCTAGACTGTTCTCAGCGGTAGCGGATGACAGAACAAGGAGTAATGGTCTCAAGTTGCAGTGGGGGAGGTTTAGGTTGGATATTAGGAAAAACTTTTTCACTAGAAGGGTGGTGAAACACTGGAATGTGTTACCTAGGGAGGTGGTGGAATCTCCTTCCTTAGAAGTTTTTAAGGTCAGGCTTGACAAAGCCCTGGCGGGGGTGATTTAGTTGGGGACTGGTTCTGCTTTGAGCAGGGGGTTGAACTAGATGACCTCCAGAGGTTCCTTCCAACCCTGATATTCTATGATTCTATGATAAGAAACAGGGACTTTTTGCTTAGATATCACAGTGACAGACACCTTAAAAACCCCTGAGTTGTGACAGACAGATAGGATACAGAGATGAGTAGATTAGGATAGATGACCAGTTCTAGGGGCAGGCCCCTAGTATTTACTTGTATACGTTTACAGAAAGTGAGCACATAAATAGACAATAGCACAGGCTGATATTTTCAGTCTGTCAAGAAAGAAAGAAAGAAAGAAAGTGTACAACTGTGATAAAGAAAAAATGGCAGTTGACATGATGTCACATGAGATCAGCTGAGCTGATCTAAATTTTGTGAACTTAAATTTTTTGTTAAAATTTTCATTGAAAATTCAAAATTTCAATGAAAAAAATAACCTCCTGAAAAGTTTGGGTGAAAATTCTCTCACTTTTCCAACCAACTGCCGAGAAACTGGGATCTGGCAACATTTCCAAAACCCAGTAAAACCATTTTCACACCATTTTCACACCAGTTCTTTCAGTGGTTTCGAGACCCGCTCTAGACCCAGCTCTCCTGTCACCATGTCTATGCTTTATGGCAATGGTAAAACCTCCCTCTTACTTGTGCATCGGAGGGAGACGTATTTTCCTGTGGGACACTTGGAGCTGCAGGAGAGAACAAAACAAAGAAGAGACAAAGTCAATCATGGACCCAGGCTGAGACAGCACAAGAGAAAGAGTCCGAGTGGATGATCCCTCACCCTCCTGCCCATCCTAACATGCTCAGCCAGCATGTAAGCAACACAGATTCTCTCTTGTTGTTCAGTAAAGAGAAATGGGAGTTCTCTACAAGATCACGTCTCCCCTTCACTTCCTGGAAAATCCCTTCAGGTTGCCTCTCTGTGTCTCGCAGCTGCAGCCCCACCTCTGGCAGGTGCACACAGTGGTAGACAGACAGGGGATGACTACTTTGGAGCCACTCCAGATTTACACTGGTGTAAAATGAGATCAGAGTTTGTTGTTCCAAGGTGCTTCGGCTCCCTTAAGCACCAGGCACCCGTGGGCCATTGCTAAAGCATGGGCCACTCTCCAGCAGGCTCAGACCTGCCCTGACTTTCCTTGGGGGCACATGAAGTTTTGCCTGGGTTCCCGCCGCAGAACGAGTGCAGGGGCTAACTGCACTTCATGGTTCTCTCAGAAATCCAGCTGACGAGAGACTGCTCAGATTGCTCCTCTGGCCATTAGCGCTCCCATCCCATTAGGGCTGCAGAGCTTGGGCTACAGCCCTCCCCTCCCTTTCCTGGAATTGCTGGAAAAGCTGCCATGGTGGAGGGGCTCCGTGTGCCCCCCTCCGAGCAGGGCTGCCAGACTGGGCCAAGGCGACAGACCACTGTCTCCTTTCTAAAGCAAAGAGCCCAGTCTTGCCAGGTTGCTAATCATCTCTGGTGCCCAGCCCTGCCCCCTGTTTTTGTTCCGGTGTCCACAACAAACTCAGGCCTTTTTCCCCGAGTTCGTTCAGAGGGGACCGTGCAGCGAGTGCCATGGGCAGAGAGGGGCCCCGAGGACACTAGAGGACACGGGGAGGAGCAGGGAAAAGGCAACTGATCCTCTTCATTACCTGTTGAGACTCTGCTGGATCGAGGGGTGCTCCTTGGTGACAGTGAGGCTTTTGCCAGGGAAGGAGGCTGGCACGTACTCCGTGCTGAACGTGCTGGGAGGAGACAGAACAGACATGTCATGCTGCCAGAGTTCCTTAATTCTCGCTCCGCAAAGGGAAAATCAGGCATGCAGCAGAGGGGCTAAAATCCCGTAGCCCAGAGCGGGGCATCTCCCCCTGCTGCTGCCACTCACACTGAACTGCGGGGTGGTGCTGTGATGGGGCCCTGGCACTCGAACCCCGCAAAGCGCTAGTTCACAAGTACCCCACTCTGGATTAGAACCTCGGTCTTCACCCACTGTCCGTTTAGAACAACCCCCTGCTTGGGTCACCAGAAGGGCTTGAACCCAAGCCCCCCAGAGCAAACAGCAAGGGCCTCAAAGGTACAGCTCCACTGCAATAAAAGATCCCTGGCTTGGGCTTGCGAGGCTGAGGCTGCAGGGCTAAAAGTTGCTGTGACCCTCCCCCCTCGCAGGGTCCCTGAGCCCAAACATCTACCCCACAATTAAAGAGCCCCATGAGCCTGAGTCAGCTGACCTGGGCCAGCTGTCAGTGTTTAGTTGCAGTGAAGACAGACCCATTAGCTGGCAGCTGTAGTAGCCAGATGTGAACCACCCACTAGAGGGTGGCAAAGATCCAAACTCCTAAAGTGGGTTGCACTTAGCGTGACCAGACCGGAAGTGTGAATAATCGGGACAGGGGATGGGGGGTAATAGGTGCCTATATAAGACACAGCCCCAAATATCGGGACTGTCCCTATAAAATCGGGACCTCTGGTCATCCTAGTTGCACTAGAGCTAAGGCTGGTCTATCCCGGGGATTTCTGCATTGCTACACTGACAGTTTAGCCATACAGATGCAAATCCTAGTACACACGCACTGCACTAGTGTAGAAAGTTATTTGCACCATTGCTTGTGAAAAACAACCTGGATAACCTGCACCAGTTCAAGTCACTTCTTGCAAGGGTGCTGTGCATCTGCACTGGGGGTGGGGGGGAGTTTGCAATGGGACAGTGCAGCTACACAGGGGTTTCCCACTGCAGACAAGCCCCTTGACTCCCCTTCCAATAACAGCTGTGCATGGATCAGTGCCATTCCCCGCCATTCCCAGGTCAGGTTCCCCTTGCTGCAAACCCCAGGGTGACTTAGCGAACGCCATACAGGGAAGGTGCAGAGAGAAACAGGAGGAGTCCGTGCAATCCTCAGCAGCTAGCAACCACAGAGCAGTGGCAAAGGAGGGGGAAGTACCTGGTGGCCGGAAGCCGTTGTGGGAGAGATTTTCAAAGAACAAAGGGCTGGTAGGGGCCCAGTGGCATTGCCTGGGGGCTGAGTACTTCACTCTCCCTTGTGCCTTTGGAAAGCTCCCCCTGGATATGGGGAGCCCAGGAGCAGGTCATTTTGGGCGTGGGCTGGGTTTCTGGCTTCCGTCCCCCATCACTACACGCACAGTGCCCGTCTCTGGGGACTTACCTTTGAAATCCCAGTTGCTGGCAGGTCTTCCTGGAGAAGGAGTCGTTCCAGGCGCTGCTGCAGACAGGCAGCCACTGATTCTCGGTGCTGGAGTAGACGTGGAGCAGAGACTGATCCCACCTGAACCGCACTGCAGGCACAAAGGAAGGAGACAGCAGAATCAGCAGGGGCTACGGGCAGTACTGCAGCTCCAGCTCACCCTCTGAGAGAGGCACCTGGGCCTGGCAAAGAGCCCAGCCCACTTGTACCAGGACTGAACTTGGGCCCTTGTGTCATGATCATGCACAAAAGCTGGCAAATGACCAGCCTGATTCCCCTCTCCTGCCCACAGGTGTAAATCAGGAGCAGCCCCACTGAACCGACAGAGTTCAATGGGCGCCAGGCCCAGGGGGGTGAGGAGAAGCCCGCCCCTGCGCTTTGCATCCACGGGCATGGCACATTCTGTGAATGGATGTGCAGTGTGACTGTGAGCTCCACCCCAGCGCCAGGTGACAGCTGGGGACCAAAGGCCTGTTTCTCCAGGGGGCAGGGGCAGCCAAAGGCAGAACTAGCATCCTGCGTGCAGCCCCAGCCAACATGCCTCAGCCTGTTCACTGGAAACCAGTGCAGGGAGAGCCCAGCTCAGCCTCTTTGTCCCCTCCAGCCTTGATCTCCCTGAGGTGCTGTCAGCGGGGCCAGGTGTGTGTAATTGGTGCCAGTTCTGAATCCCCCTGGGAATTGGGAGCACCAGCTAACCCCACACAAGCCTCACCAGAGTCATCACATGCAGCAGCTTCAGGCACTGCCCAAAATGTGAGAGCAAACATCAGGTCCGTGGCTACACCCTGCCAGCCCAGCTGCTGTCCCCTCTCACGCCAGGGGCCCCAGCTCCTCCCAGGTCCTGCACATCGGAGGTCCCAGCATTCCCTGGGCCCCATGCCATCTTTGGCAGCAGTGCAAACTCCTGCCCCAGAGACCTGGTCATGTCTGGGGGCTCGCTCGGAGCCTAGAGCACAAGGCCCTAAGACAGGGCATGGATGAAAGCAGCGGCATGACTCCAGAGCCTGTCCCGCTCCCCGCTTGCCCTGCGGGACACCTGCGTCCCAGCTGAGTTACCGCAGTCCAGCTCATCGCTCTTCTGGGAGCAGTCGACCACCCCGTCGCAGCGCACAGCTCTGTGGCTGCAGCTCTCACTTGGCTCCTTGTACAGAAAGCCGGTGTTGGACCGCCAGAACAGGACTGCAAGCAAACACACAGAGGTGAGCTGGAGAGAGTTGGGCGGGAGGTCACCTGCACTGGGAGGGGATACTTCCGGCCAGCCAATTCCATCCCAGGCCTGGCAGCTCCTTCAGCCCAGGCCCCAGACACCCCAGCGGGTGCATGGCCAGGGCTGCACTAACCTGGGCTGGATTCTTTGGAGCAGTCGCTGTTGTGGTTGCTCCAAAGTCCCGGTCAGGGGTATAGAGAGGATGCTCCCCAGGCACAATCCCCCTCACGCGGTATCCTGCTCCAAGGTTTGCAAGCAGTAAAGAGCAGGGTCACTCAGCCTGATGCCCCTCCCTCCGATGCCCCCACACTCAAGCCCCCACCCCTATATCAGTGCTACAACCCGCCCCAACCCCTGCTCTCCATGAGGAACTGTCTGGAAAACTGGACAGACAAAACTCTTTCTGAAACCTCCAGAACCTGGCCCCCTAGAAACGCAGCCAGGCTCAGTCCCCACAGACCCACACGCACTCAGACGACGTGTGGCCCATTTATGGTTTGTGCTGGGTTCAGGCAAAGCTCAGTGGTCGCTAGGAGGAAGCAAGTGGAAGTCAACTGAGTTTCCCTTTACAGTTTTGGGCTCCCCTGAACCAGAGCTCAGAGGGACGTGAATCCACATGGACGACACCCAGAAAAGAGTTCACAGCCCAAACACTGGATGCAACATCTGAGCCTGGATCATGGTTTACAGCTCAAACCTCAGGCTGTTATAGGCCAAATCTGACTGGGCATCTTCTGAGCCAGGGTTCTGCCCTTGGGATCTCAAGGTCAGATCCAGAGTTTGCTTTAGGCCAATCTCTAGTTCACCTGATCCCCACCCTTGTCCCAGGATATCCAAAACAGCTGCATTTGACTCAGCTCCATTCAAAATCCATTCTCACTTCACGCAGTTTTAATTTGCATCTGCAAAATATTCGCCCAGTAAAAATGTTTTGAATCCACTTGATACAGCAGGGACTCAATAATGCAACTGATAAAAGGAAAACTAGCAGCTAGATTTGACAAAGGAATTTTAAAAAAACAACCGCTTCATCATCTATAAAACCTGGAAAATAACTTTTCGGTCTCCGCTGATTTTCCCTTTCCATTTGGTGAGCTCTTACTAATTCCCCGCTGGCTGTGTGCCTGGCACAGAGATTAACTCAGAGTAGGAGGGACTAGCATATGTGCTGATGGCTGTGGCCACACCTGAAAATATTTGCAGGAAATGGAAAGTGTTGGCCTTATCTAAACATCTAACCATCTGCCTCTGATTACTTGGGTGCATGTCACATCTAAAACAATTCTCAGAAAGATGTTGTTTTAATTTCCTTGTGAAATTCTTTGCTCCCAGGTGTCCAGCAGATGTCAGGAAAACTCAAGAAATAGAAGGATGGAGGCATCTCACCACCTGGGCCATCTTTCCAGGAATCACATCCTTAGCACTGCAGCTGCATTGCCTCCTTCTGACAGCCAGGCAGTGCCATTATGTGCTAGCCTGTAGTTCCCAGGCTGTGGCTGGAGTTGACAGGAACAACTATCAAACCCACCCAGTGGGATATGAAGAGCTAGAAGGAGTGGGGACCAGCTGAGCTCCTAATTAACCCCCTTCTAGTCTGTTATCAGTCTCAAATCAATGGTGTTAAACCAAGAGGTTGTATATGACGCAGAAAATACAGACCATAAATCTGTAGTCCATGTCTGTTAAGCTGAGCCCAGAGTGGAACATCAGATCTGAACCGTCTTCAGTCTCGGGGGAACTTTGGACCCAAATCAGAAAATCCCAGCTCATGTCCCTCTATAACGGGCCAATCTGAGCAGCCTTGAACTTTAGGGGAGCATGGGTGCTGACGCAAGCTTTACAACAACTCAGACCTATGTCTCATTGCACGATGGGACAGGCCAGAGGTAGCATATGCTGGGCAGGTTAAAGAATGTGAGAATGGGGAAATGGCTTTCATTTCTGGCTCTCCAAAGCCTACTGGAATCAGTGAGAGTCTTTCTATTTATTTGAAGGAGCTCTGAATCAGGTCCTTAAGTACTTGTCTTCTTTTCAGGGTTAGCTCCTTACTCATAGTGGGTAGGGGCGTTTGCCAGGTAACTCGGGTGGAAAGGCTGAGACAACTGTTCTGGGTGAAACCCAGATTTCTCAGTACATGAACTGTGTATAGAAGAAGATAGTGTATGCTCACAGGAGTTTAATGAGGTGTCATTTTAAAAAGTGCAGATTAGCACTAGAATCTGTTAAAAATAGAAAGCAAATGCATATCCCAACAGAAGGTCACTAGACACTGAAATTCAACACAGAAATAATCTTTCCACGTAAAAATGCACCACAGCTCACTACAGTGACATCCCCAGTGCTGCAGTAATGCTAACTCCAACAGTAATTTACAACGCAGCGTTTGGGCTGCGCACAGATGCAGTTCTGGGATGGGGAGAAGTGGGGGTTTGAGGGAGAAACGTTGGCCAATCCCCTATGCTTAGGCAAAGGGCCCCAGGGCATCTGATGCCCCTGCTGAGTGTACAGGCCCTGTGAGTTGAGAACTACACATTCAGGTGCATGGAACCCCATTGATCCCTCACCCGTGGCTAGCAGGGCCAGCCCAGCTCAGCCCCAGTGAGAGTTCCAGTATTAGCAAACGTGAAGGTTAGGCCAGTGAGCCATCCCCTCCTGCGACCACAATCCGAGCAGCACTGGAGAGAGCTCGAGGAGCTTGTCAGATGATTATTTCTGCAGGGGTTTTCTCCATTTCCTTTTACAGGCTGTTGGGTTCCCTCCTGTTAGCATTTCTAGTCCCAGAACCCTGCTGGCAGGCCCGTGGCTGTGCTTGGCCTGCCCAAACCCAAAGCTGGGTGACACATTTCCCCCAATGGGCCAAGCCCCTAGATGGGCGCAGGGACTTGGCCTGCACCCCAGGATATGCCAGGTTTGCTGGTGGCTAACGAAGGGGAAAGGACTCACAGAGCAGGATGAGGGCAATGAGCAGGACTATCAGAAAGGAGATGCAAAGGATCAGCACCAGCTTCTTCTGGCCCACGCACGACGAGGCCTTGCACCTTGCCGCGGGGGACACTGGAGATTGGGATGACAGAAACACAGTCACTAGCACACATGGTTGCCGAGACATTCCCATCCAAGCTCCTCCCCAACGGAGAGGAGGGATGCTCAGCCCTTTGGACATGGCAGTGGTGTTACCTAGGCCCGCGGAGGGATGTCTGGGGATGTGCGATTGCTCCTTCACCAGCAGGCACATGCCATTTCTGACAGGCAGGGGAGCGGGTATCCCTAGCACACACCATTCCTGCTACAGCCCAGGGATCCCAGGCTAGCTGCTTCCCACTGTGACTAGACCTTCGGAGGGCAGCCTGGGCAGAGGCAGTGCAAGCATCCCAAGGCTTCTCCTGCCAATACGCCCGGGCTCCTGCTAGGGCTGAGAGAGGCTTCGTTCTCCTAGCACATTCATTCCTTGGTCCCTCTGCTGGGGCTGACAACCCAGCTGCTCACCCCAGTGTTTTCTGGGACCCAGAAACGCAGGTCACATGGGCCACCGCACAGCGGTGCTCCGTCACGGCAGACGTGGGCTGGATTTGAACTGGCAGCCTCCAGGTGAAAGGCTAGATTGGTCCATACCATCATTGTCCCCATTACGGGTAATTTTAGTGTAAACCCTGGTTCTCACAGACAGGATGTACAGGCCATCCACGTCACCTCCCCATTCCTCAAAGCAGGGCGCATCCCACCCTTGGGCCAGGTGCAGAGGTGATGCACAAGGTGCTGTGAGTACAGCTCCTGACGCTAGCCAGGTAGAGCCAGGCCACAGGCATCTAAGTGAGTGCAAAGGAGTGTAACGTACACCCCTTACACATCGCTCTGCAGGAGGGTAACATACACCCCTGGGCATTCCCTCCCCTCCTTCCACTGCTGCCACCGCATCCCACGGGCCGCAGGGAGCCTGCCAGCTCCCTGCTGAGGGTGTTCCTTTTAGCCAGCCGGGGGTGATGGGACACATCACCGGTAGCTCTCCGTATGAGACTGCACCATCCAGTCCTATCTCCCAGTCAGCTCTCCCAGCGTGGCAGGAGCTAATGCATGAATGACTGGGGCTCACAATTCCAAGGCTGGCTGGAAGAACACGCCCAACCTCTCCAGGAAGCAAGGACTTCCCAGTAGCTGTAGCTGCCAAGAGACCTGCCCCACCCATCTTACTTGTGTTGTCACAAACCACATATCGTGGTGGAGCCAGTCCAGACTCTGGAGCGCACGGCATGAAGTTGCTCCCACAGACCCTCTCTCGTGGATGTGCAGACGGGGTGGCGATGGGGCAACTGACTCACAAGGCATAGGGGTTGGGAGCAAGGCTGCTGTTTGGCAGAGCCAGACTGATCTGTAGGTAAAGAAAACACCATCACTCACACACACTACTGGAGATTCCCTGATGATAGCTCCCTGTAGCCAAAGGCCGGCCTGGGTGCCCAGGGAAAGCTAGAAGACTTGCCTTCATGAGACAAGAGCTCATGTATGCAGCCAGGAAATCCAAGTAGCAGAGCTTCCCGAAGGAGCTGGCTGGCTTTGGCAGCCGAACATCCCAGCAGATGTACCTCTAGAGTACAACGGGCCAGCTTATGGAGGCAAAGAAAGCCCAAGAGGTGCCTCTTCCCAGAGCTCTTGTCCAGCTGGAAAATGCTGAGCGTCTCTGCAAAGAATCACGCTGCATCATTCTGGTTTTTCTCCTTTTGGAGGCTGACAACCAAATTTTCCAAGCTGATCACCTAGCTCAGGGCATCTGATTACACGTTTGGTACTCAGCTCAGTCACTGGTGGCTTGTTTCCCTGTCCAGTGTCTCAGTGCCCATGTGAGCACCCAGGTGAGGAATTAGGTGCCCCAATTTATGTACTCAGGTTTGGAAACTGAGTATCTATCATTATATAAGTCCTCTGAGTCACTCATTCAGAAAATGCCAATGTAACTTCCAGTTGTTATTTAGTAACATTTCATAATTGGTGTTCCAAGCCCGAAACTTCCTGAGCCCTGGAATGCTGCTCTGCAATTATGTCACAACTGATCAGTGTGAATATAGGACCAAATATTTATCTCCTCTACCCAAATTCATCTCTCCTGAGTGCTTTATTAATTTAATCCAGATACGTGTGTCATGTTCCCCCATTTCTCCTTGGAGAGAGCCTGAGCTTTGAATTTAGAACAAACATTGGTTTTGCTGCTAATGTGGGTTCTGTTTTAAATCCCTGGCTAATTTTAGCAGTAAAAAAGTCACATAAAACAGAGAACTTGCAAAAAAGAAAATTTCACTTGTGCAGTGAGGGAGCCCAGGAATGGTGCAGCAACCACCAGAATTTGCTATGAGTCAGCTTTTTGATATAGTTCGTGCAAAGGGGAAACAAGTCAGATGTTTATGGTTCATAAACATTGAGTTCATAGTTCTTCTCCATGTGAAAAATGCAAGGGCTATATCCTTTGGGATCTTTCTCCTGGGGGGGTTCCACTCATTTTCAGTGCTTACTTATGATTTGTCCCACAGAAACTCTCTCAAAACCTTAATTCGTGACATAAGCAACAGACCTGGAAAGATCTGGCTTGACCCAAAGCAGCCGCTTCCCCAGCGAGGTGTTGAGTGAGGGAGACTACTCACCCAATGAAAGAAGGCAGAACCATTCCATCATCAGGACAGACATCCATTGTTTAATCTGAGATCCTGGGCACTAACCTTTTCAAGGGTGTTGGACACATCACTGTGATGGAAGTGAGCCTGAACTGTTAGGTTTGAGCCTGAACCATTGGCCTTTGGGATTTTTCTGATGCCCATCTCTACACAACATACAGTATCGCAAAGGAAGGGTGTATGCCATAAGCAAGGGACACGCCACCGGACAAGCCAGCGCTTAATACCGTTCTGCCAACCCAAAACATTCAAAAATCGTGAGTCAGGCTCCAAAAAGTCATGAGATCAGCTTAAATTCATATCTTTGGAGTTCCTTCCATTTGCCCTCTGGCTTAAGAGCCTGTAGGGGTCACTTTTTCAAGCTTGTCTCCACAACCAGGAACTTCCTTTTTTAAAAAATGTAAACTGAGATGCTGGTGTATTTACATGACTGCAGGAGCCTGGGCTTGAAGAAAACCACCGAACAGCCTGAGACTCATGATGAAATCACAAGAGCTTATAATGCAGTTAATTCAGCTGATTCCAGCTGAATTTTCTTATTTAGGGTTGTATTTGGCCTAGTTTTGCCCAATTTGCTATGGGAATAGCAGATTCTTTCATGAGTGCATTGGAAGGCTGTCACATTTCACTGTAGACTCAGTAAATACCTTCAAGCCCTTTGTTAAAATGTAATATTTAGCTTCCTTGGGTGAGTCACCACAGATATCCCTACCCCACCTACAATCAGACTATTTTCTCTTTTTTCTCATTGGAGGAGTACAACAACATCACAAAAGGCTGCTGGGACAGGGCTCTCGACCTGCCTACACTTACCACTTTCAGAAGGTGAATGACTGATTTGTCAGTTCTCTGGCAATCCAGAAAAATTGTAAAAAATGTTTTGGGTCGCCTTGAAAATGAAATTTTTGGCAAATCATAACGTTGAAAAAAAATTTTGTTTTGGGTCGACCGAAGTGTCTCGTTTGGATTTTTAGCTTTTCTTAACGTTTTGACATTTTTTAGATACAACTGCAGGAAATTTCTGAACCAGAAATCCTTTCAGATCAAAACATCAAAATATTTTGACTTTTTTGGAATTTGTTTTGTTTGTTTCTTTTAAGCAATTCAGTGAAAAATGACACAAATTCAGAAAAAGTTTCGGCCAAAAAATTTTGCCCCACTCTACTTACGCCACTCTTGCAACACTCTTAAAATGGGGGGGTGCTTCCTTCTTGAGCCCTGCCCTGTACATCACCTGAGAGCTGTTCTGTTCAGGCCTCTTAATCTAAATGGGAGCCTTTCCCCTTTAGCCTTGACTTCAATGGGCTTTGGATCAGGCCCCACAATCCCAACCTTTTGGAGGTTTCTTCCAATGTTACTTGGCTGAGCAAGGCCATTGACTGAAGTCCCCTTAAATCTGGTTGTATCGTGTGGTGTTTGTGGGTCTTGCTGTCCCTTTAAAAACTCGTCAAGGGGATTTAACTGAGCGACACAGAATGATGAAAGATGGAGTGAAAGCTGCCCATCCCAGAACATGGGCAGTCTACGTACAACACACAGCAGTAATGCTGGTTCACCCAGTGTCTAGCCTGCCCATGGAATTCACTGCACAACAGGTCACTGACTCAAAGATTGTGGGTGGGTTTTTAAAGCATGGCTCACGTTACGACAATTCTAATGACCAACCCCATTGGCTCAGAGCCAGTGCCTCACTGGGGGGGGACAGTGAGGCACAGAGGAGTTAGCGTCAACATTTTCAAAAGCAGCGGCTAATTTTGGGGGCTCAGCGTGGTGCACCAAAGCCAGATTGCTAGGGATGCTGAGCACCCCACAGGCCCCATGGGCTCCAGCCGGAGTTGTGAGTGCTCAGCGCCTCCTTAAATCTGGGTGTCTCAGATTGAGCACCCAAACTTGCATGGTCACCCTTTAAAATGTTAGCCAGGGGGACTTGCCCTGCAGATCTGGGAGCAGAGCTCTCTGGGATTCTTGGCTTTCAGTCCCATCAGACCACACTGCCTCCTTCAGTAACACGTACAGGAATCTGAGGCCCCGATCCAATGCCCACTGAAATCAATAGAAAGACTCCTGCTGACTTCAGTAAGCAATGGTCAGGTCTTAAGCAAACAGCAATAAGGCCAGTCAAGCCTCATGCTTCAGTGCATGAGCTAAGCATCTGCGTGAGACTGGGGGGGTGGGGGGGGAGGGAGGGCGCAAACCCTCGCCCAGACAGAGCCAGCAGCACACTGGGGTCGTTCCCTCAATAGGGAAGAGAGGCCCTGTCCTTCTCTACAGAGACCTCAGAGTCTCTATGTGCGACTGCTACCGCGGTGACCTCAGCATCACTCCTGACCAGCTAGTCCCTAGTGGCATTCACCTGCCTACACCATCAGCACAACCAGTGAGCAGCCAAGGATTAAGCAAGCTGTGAGTCAGGATCCCGAGTGGGGTGAGAAAGGTGGGCCGTGAGTGGCTCTCTGCCCTTCCCTCAAAAACACACAGAGGAGCAGAGAGGTCACTTCCTACCTGTGCCCCTCCTGAGGTTTTCACACTCCCGGAGTGGAGGAGAAGAAGGGCAAGTTTGCCTTACTGTCTTTTCCCACAGGACTTGGCACGTCACGGAGTGGCCCAGGGGCTGAGCTATTTTAATTCGACTGAAATAACCAGCCTCCCTTCTCAGATCCTCCCCCAGAATAGTGTGGCTAACCAGGAGCAACAGGGGCCTGAATTTCAAAAAGGTCCACGCTCAGCTGAACCCATTTGCTGCATGGCCGGAGCTCCTTGCAGTCCCATGAGCAAGGCTCGGGTGGGAGTTCCCTCGTTGGGTTCATTGGAGGTGGGACTTGTGGCAGACCAGACATCCAGAGAGAGCAAAAAAAGGTCATCTCTGTGTACCAGGCGAAGGAAGGTTTAAGTGGGACTTAAGTAGCACGAGGGGCTTGTGCTGTCTTCTGTCACCCAGACAACATGGAGTGAGAGTTGCTGGCCACTGAAAAAGTGTGCTGGGTAATGCACAAAGGGCTGATCTCAAGTGTGAGCGTGGTTTGAGCCAAACCTGTTACTGAGGTCCTGCTGCAGGGCTGAATCTTCCAGCCAAAGTACAAGCCAATTTCAGGAGGCCACTGCAAATTTAATAAATGGCTGTAACAAGTATTCATGTGCTGTGCACAAAACGTTGGGATAGAAACAAGGAGGAGAGAAACTAGAAAACTAACGGGCCAGATCCTCGCTGTTGTCAATCCGCCCAGCGCCACTGACTCAGTGGAGGATCAGGCCCAAGAGGTTTGAAGTAGAGCTGGTAGAATAATTTTCTGCTGAATTTCCTGATATTTTGCAAACCGATTTCCTGACAGTTATTGATTCTCATTGTGTGCCCTGTTCCTGGAGACGGGGGGCGGGGGGAGATACATACACGAGCAGCGCTTTATTAACTGTTTGCCCCTCTCCAGTTTTACTCTTTGAATTAAAACTGGAGCACGTCAGCAATGTAGAGTCATAGATGTTAAGGCCAGAAGGGACCATGATGGTAAAATCCAGGCTGCCCTGTTGCTTAGCGCAAGCCAGAGAACCTCACCCAGTAATTCCTGCCTCAGTCCCAGAACTTTTGCTTGAGCAATAGTGTAGCTTTTCAAAAGAAATCTCATCTTGACTTAAAGACTGCAAGCGAGAAACAATCTGCCATGTCCCTAACATGAAGTTCACAAGGTAGGGAGACCCGCCACAGAGGGACAGCATGGGCCGAAGCCCAGTGTTCAAAATCAAACAATGACAGGAAGGCAGATGCAAGAGACAGCTAGAAATTGTCTGCACCTTCAGAGTGGGTATTTAATTCAAAATGAAAGGACACCACCAAAGGGCTTTAGAAACAGAAAGTCACAGGAATCATTTAAGTAGCAGTCACATAAGAGGAATGAGATCAGTGGCAGATCAAACAACCCATGCGGTTTTGAATTAGTTGAAATGAGCTGCCTAAATATCTGCTTTTCTTCTTTCCTATTCCCCAGATCATCACACAATCTGCTGTTAGCCTCTGAACTCATTTGCCTTTCTCTGAGCTAGAGTGTAAACAGGGGCCGGGCTCTTTTGTGCGCTTGCACAGTGCTGCTGGTGCCTGATAAATAGTGCATTAACATAATAATAATGACACTACTGACTGCCTAGCAATTGGCAAAATTCCTCCCACTGCAGAGCCAGCACAAGGTTTATGCCTCACTTGCATCTGCAGGATGGGATTAAGTGGTCAGTAGGCCCCTGTGCTGGCCAGAGTTTCACCCATTGTGAATATAAACAAATGATCCCTTCTCATACACTATCATAGGAGGAAGTTGAGGTGAGAACATAGACAGTTTATAATGAACCAAAACCTGTGGTGTGACGAAGCAAAACCAAGCATGCTTGATTCTGCAATGCTATCTTGGATTTTTCCTCTGATGCTGTCAAGTACCCTGGGACAGGCAGGGGTCTATTTAGCACCCAGTCACTGGGATTCTGAGCAAGGAACATGGCCATCAGTCACAGTGACTTCTCCTCTTTGAAATCTGGTCAGACACTTTAGAGACCAGGTGCTTTAGAAGATGCCAGCACAAAGAAGGGAATAATGCTGACATATTAAGGGAAGTTCTGCAAGGCTAAAACGTTGGTTCTGTGTTGAGTCAGCTGGAGCAGGTCAGAAATGGATTCCTGCAAGTCAGTGAGACAAGCCTCTCATCCACAAATCTCAAAGCCCTCTGTAAAGGGAGTGAGCACCATTCCACCCACTCTACAGATGGAGAAACTGACACAGAGCAGGGAAGGGGCTTACCCAAGGTCCTGAAGTGAGTCAGCAGCAGAGCTGAGATCAGCCCTCAGGACTCCTGACTACCAAGTCCATGCTTTCTCAACTAGAGGGTAAGCCAAAATTGCCCAATGTGACTGCCTGAAGTTAGGTAATTTACTTGATATGTGGGTGTCCAAATGACTGGCCTGATTTTGCGAAGGTGCTGCTCTTCCCTCACCTTCCAACGTCACTCAGAGCTGGACTCAGCTTAGGCCAGACTGTCGGATTGATACCGGGCAGCGGGAAGCTACATTGGCCCAGGGGGAGCTCCAGAAGTGGCTGTCCCTCCCCCGCACACAGGAGGGGTGTACTTGCTGCACCAGCAAGAAGGATGGTGAGTGCTGTCAGCACGCCCTGGGATCCTAGAGTCATCGATTATAGAGCCATAAGGGACCACGGTGATCATCTACCTCCTGCCTAGCAGCAGTCACTCCTGTCGGAGCTAGAGCTGACTGTTTAAAAAACACCCCTTCTTGATTTAAAAATGGCCATGCTGGAAAACCTACCACCCCCAGGCGAGTTGCTCCAAGGGTTCATTACCCTCGCTGTTAAAACCTGCATTTTATTTCCCGTCTGACTTCGTCAAATCCCAGCCATTGGCTCGTGCTGGACCTTTCTCTGCTAGATCAAAGAACTCACTATTTCTTCAGCACCATGTTGGCCCTAATGATCCAGTCACCCCATAACCTTCTCTTGGTTAAATGGAACAAGTCCCCTGAGCACAGGGGGTGTGTTCTGTTGCGGCTCAGCACCGTCACAGGCAAAGTCCAGCCTGCCCTTTCCTCCTTGCTGCACTTTCTGCCACTGCCACGGGGCCTATGCATGCCCAGCAGCAGGGCTAAGGTGCGCCACCCGCAGAGCGGGGCCAACGCCCAGGGGCTGAGGCCGGGGCACAGACAGGGAGGTTTCACCACGACAAGGAACCTACTGTGCCTCAGTCGAAGTCGATGCAGCTGTTCACCCGAGGCTGGTTCTTTCCGCTTGGTACCGTGCACAGGGGACCGTGGTCACTGCTCGCCAGACAGAAAGGGAGAAGGCCAGAAAGAGGAGAGACGATTGTTGGATGTTTTCTGCTACGAGCAGTGGTTCTCAAAGTTTTGTACTGGGGACCCCTTTCACACAGCAAGCCTCTGAGTGCGGCTCTCCCCCCTCTTATAAATTAAAAACACTTTTATATATTTAACACCATTATAAATGCTGGATGCAAAGTGGGGTTTGGGTGGAGGCTGACAGCTCGCGACCCCCCATGTAATAACCTCATGACCCCCTGAGGGGTCCCAACGCCCAGTTTGAGAACCCCTGGCTAAGAGGGTGAAAATCGTAATTAGAAACGGGCAGCAGGAGTGGAGAGCTCAGGACTCAGGAGTTCCTGGCTCCCAGCCCCATGCTCAGATAACACTGCCTCTCTGTACCAAACACAGGACCACATACTCTGTGGGAGCACATTGGTGCTGCTCCATTGACTTCACCAGAGCAGGGTGAATTTACACTAGCCAAGCATTTGGCCTTTTCCCTGGTCCTTGCACTTCCATGAGGTCTTGGTCTATTTCACCATGAAATATCAATGCCACTGAGTTAAAAGTAAGATCCCCTTCGCTAGCACAATGCCACCATCTTCTTGGCAAACACTCGTTAAGCCTTAAAGCGCCTTCTGAGGGAGGTAACTATTATCCTGCCCCTTTTACCAATGGAGAAACTGAGGCATGGAGCAGTGATGGTCGGTGTCAGGGAATAGAACCCAGAAGTCATGATTCCCTCCCTACGCCATCAAATTCTCCCATCTCTTACAAAAACGCTGCCTGGAGAGGAATGTCCTATAGAATGGGCAGGAAAACAAACCCAGGTTCCCCCCCAGAAATTACCTGTCATGCAAACAAAGCAGCTCGTTAATTAAACACTGATCTCAGGGAGGCTACTTTCCTGCATTGCTAGCTCTGCCAGGAGCTGGAGGAGCAAGCTTACCAGATAGCTGTCCCGTTCCATGGCCGCCACCAGGGCTGGAGTCCAGGGATCACAGTGCCGCCAACTCCATGGTTTTCTGGAGAGTGTCCGATCCAGAGAGAGCAGGCAGTTCTGCGGGAATGGAACAGGAAGTCTGTCTGTGCTCGTACCTGTGTGGTAACTGCCAGGGTAATTGACAGAGGAAAACCGGCCTGACCTGTCACTCAGCTCTGCTGGCTGTTTGTTTCCAATTACCCAGTAGGTAGTGTAAAAATATCTGCCTTTTACAATCTGGCCCATCAGCCAGTCCTGCCTGCTCCTGACAGCTGGGCAGGGGTGTCTTTGTACAGAGGCAACAGAAACTTGGTAGGAACCTGGCAGGGGTCCTAGTTCTCACCACAGGGTCGGACGTATCTTTCTGGAAGAACAGTTCCCAGACACCCCTAGTGAGTAGCCAGATAATCTGTTATGGACAGTGACACTCAAAGCCTGTGGGACCCTTGGAGGTTTTGTTCCATTCAGAGATGGTCTGTTCAAGGCAAGTCTCACACTGAGTGGCTCGCAAATGTTCTCCCTGAGCTCAGAGCCGCCCCAATCCTCCCCAGTCCTTAATTGCCTTCCCCTGAGAGCAGCCCAGTTTCAAGTGAACTCCCATGGGCGTGAGGTCACACTCGTAAGGCTCCTAGCTGGAGAGTCTGACTCAGAGGACACAAAGCAGGTGCTGTCATGTCACGCCTCTTCGCCCGATCACTTATTGCTATCCTGGGAGAAAGGGACCCAGCTCCTGCACAGCAGCACAGACCAAGCTGAGGTTTCCAGTTGTGGGACACAGATCTCTGGCTATTCTGTGCTGCCCACAAGCCACAGGGGGGCATGGGAAAGAGAGTATAAATTAGAACATCCCTGAGACTTCTCTCAGTTACACCAGGGGTCTGAGTAGGCCCTCCCACTGCCCCAGAATATGGGAGACACAAACATGGCTCCTTCCCACACCTTTCATCCTGAGCTAAAGGCAGGAGCAGATTGCAGAGGAGAATCAGGGCCCTTATCTCTTGGGAGATTTTGTCAAAAGACCCCTCCCTCTCCCGACCCACATTCCTCTGTCACTCCCAAAGCCACAGCTGGAGGAGAAAACGGAACCTAATGGGTAGCTGTTACCTGTGAACCTTCCTGCTAGTTTAAACTTTCAGTGACAATATTCACTACCCTGGCTCCTGTGGAAGGATGTGATGGTCCATTTCTGGCAGAGGAACAAACCATGTCACCGAGCAACGTCCTATGACAGAAGCAGGAAGAACTGGGGTGACCAATCTCTGCTGCAACAGGACACTATGAGAGTGGCCTCTCGACTCCACATGCCAATGGGGAGCTGTCCCCAGTCCCTCCAGGGAGCAGTGGGCTGGCTGCGTTACATGGAGAAGAGTCGCTCCCATGTTGCTGTGTGATCTCGGGCGAACGCTGCATGGCGAGAGAAGGGAGCCAGCTAAGGGCAGCATTTCAGACCCTTTCCTGACACTCTGTTGGCCAGATCCCCCACGGCCTGCCCCTCCTGCAGTCACTTACAGCTGTGCAAAGTGTGGCTGGAATGCTCCTCCTGGGGAATTTGGATTGGGTAGCGTTTCACAGCCCTGTGTAAACAATGATAATGCAGGAGCAAGGGGGTGGGGAGCCAGGCCCTCTGAGTCCCACGTTGTTCTGCCATTTCCCCAGGGTTCCTCCCTCCCATTCACACTGCAACCCTCTTTTCATCCAGGTCCCTACCCACCCCAAATGCTCTCACTGGAAAGCCAAGGGTGGAGCCAGGGTGTCTGGAGTGTGGAGGAAAGCAGCAGCGGGTTTCTCCCTGCAGGGATTGTGATGAACATTCTCTTTGGTTTTGATCCTCCATATGTGGCTCATATGACTCTGCAAACTCAGTCACCCAACCTGGTTCCCTCTAGCCTCTTGACTCAGCTGTACAGGAGTGGGAATTCCACATGATCTGAATGCCAATCCTGCAGTCATTTCAGCTACCGTAGGGGCTGGCCTCTGGTTTGCTCACAGGTTATACAGAACTTCCTGGTCCGTGGTGCACAGTTGGGATTGTGCTGATTCACAAGAACTCTAGAGCAGAGCTGAGCAGGGTTTCCCACCCACCCCAAACGTATATACAAAATAGCTTTTGGACCAAACAATTTCATGGGAAATTTTAATTTTGTTTGAAGTTTTCTGTTTTTCCCTTGAGAAACCGGAAACCAAATATTTGTCAGTGAAAACTGTCAGTCTTCATTAAAAATTGCCATGTTTCAGTTTTTGGAAACCGAAAATTTGATCAAAAACAGGTTTTGAAAATGGAAGAATGTGAGCTGGAAGTGACTTTTTAATTCCTAATTTGAAATCCCCCCCCTCAAATGACATTTTTTTTACCCAGCTCTTAGCTATAGTAGAGAAGCCCAGAACTTTGCCCATGACAGTCCCACTGCGTTTGTTCCACTGTCCAAACTCCCAGATGCCACTCCCTGCGAAGGGTGCTGTGACGTGTGACCAGCATGCAGGTTTCCGAGCTAAGATGCACTGTAATTAGAACGAAACGCCTTGCATTGTCAGTTGGAAAGTGGGCTGAAAACACTTCCAGATCCGAAAGCTGCTTGCACAGGAATCAGTGATGCCACAAGCTGCAGGGCTGTGTAGATTCAGCTTCTCTGTGCACTGGATGGTTGAGGCTTCCTTCTGGACACTGATCCCAGACCAAGGGCAGCCCTTCCCAGTGCCTCGGGACTGAAGAAGAGGTCTGTGCTAACACACTTTATCTCCCTGCAGAATGTGATCAGTCTCTGGCCCTGGGAGGCCCTTCCACACAGCATCATGGTCCAGGTAAGTACCATTCGAGTCTCTGGGATCCCCTGAAATGGGGGCACTGTAAAGCATGCTGTTGCTATGGATTTGTGGGCAGGCAGCCACAGGGGAATGCAGCAAATGGCTTGGTGATAACTAAGGCTACGATTTAGTTGCGGGTATTTTTAGTAAAAGTTGTGGACGGGTCACAGGCCGCCACTTTTTGGTTATTGCCTGTAACCTGTCCACGACTTTTACTAAAAATACCCCATCTAAATCTTAGGTGCTGGGGAGGGGAGGGGCGCTCCTGTGGATGCTGCTGTTCTGGGAGGGGGAGGTTTCTGGGGGACGCTGCTGCTCCTGGGGGGCCGGCGGCCCGGGGGGGGCTGCTGCTGCTCCCAGACCACTGCTCTGGGGCCCGGGATCAATTGCCTGGAGCCGCCCAAGCAGCAGCTGGTGCGGTTGGCCCCGGGGCCACCCCAGCTGCTCGGGGGGCCTTGGAGTCAGCCACCCGGGCTGCTGCAGAAATCATGGAGGTCCTAGAAAGTCATGAAATCCATGACTTCCATGACCTCTATGAAAGACTTGCAGCCTTAGAGATAGCCAAAGCCTTCAGCTTCTCTTCAGTGTGTAACTTGTCTCATGGGCAAGTTGTTGCTTTTTAGGCTCCAATGCCATAGAGAGCAGCTATTGAGTATCCTCATTCAGAGAATGTTTCTTTAACTTAGGTGGAAGCCACACAACCACAGGCTGTGATCTTATCTACTCTGTGATTGTATCAGCTCTGGCAAAAACTGGCGTGGACAGTACCAGGAAAGCCTAGGATATCTGAAGAAGTGGGACTGGTGATTCAGTGTCTCTCTTTACACTGAGTCAGTGCTCAAGCAACCCCCACCAAGGAGACGTCTTATTCCAGGACATAGACAATTCACTCCCATAAGACTCAGAACCAGACCACTTCTTGTCACTGAAGGTCCCGTGGCACTTTCTGGAAGAGTTGTGGGGGTGAGCCAAGATTACCTGGCCAAATTCCACTCGGTAACTACATCCTGCATTTGCTCAACCCCTTCTGCAGTTTCAGTTGCACCAAGTATATTTCTTCACTTCCTGTCTTCAGCTGTTATGCAGCTCTGACCCAACAGGGCCCATGAGAGCTAAGACATCCCTCACCTGCTGAGATCTGACCCAGGAGGACTTGCTTTCCTACATGTCCTCTCCATCAGTTTTTATGGTGCTGCTGCATTTGTCCCCTAAGTACAATTATTGGTAAGGCAGGTTTCCTGCTCTGAGTGGTGGAGGTGAACATCAAAGGAATTAACACCTACTCTCTACAGCCATTGTCTTTGGTTCCTGCAGCCAAAGGGTGACGGACCTTTCTAATTACTGTTTAGTACTTGTTAGACAGCAGGACAATAACCACCAAACCCACAGTGAGATCTTTAACATTCAAAAATTAATACAGTCATCTTCCACGCCCTTGCCTGTTACCATTTCACAGATGTCGAGAGATGCAGCAGATCGGGTGAGTTCTTCGGGGCACAGCAGGTTTTCCATCTGCCTAAATTCTTTCTGTGTTGTAACATAAAGAAAATAAAGATGAAATTCTCTTGTGCTTGTTGACCTATGGAAGGACTTTCCTAAATATTGACTTAAAGTGCAATAACTCTGCAAGCCATTATTATTAATAATGCAAATCAGGGCTGCTTGGGCCCCTTGCACACCCAGACTCTAGCTGCAAGGCACAATTTCCTAATCTTTGTTGGAGACGGGACCATGACGACCATTCATCCCGACCTCTCCCACTGCACGGCTGGAGAACCTCTCCCCCCCACATCCCCCGTCATAGAATCAAAGAAGATTAGGGTTGGAAGAGACCCCAGGAGGTCATCTAGTCCAACCCCCTGGTCAAAGCAGGACCAATCCTCAACTAAATCATCCCAGCCAGGGCTTTGTCAAGCCATTGCTCCTTGTTCTGTCATCTGCCACCACTGAGAACAGCCGAGCTCCATCCTCTTTGGAACCCCCCTTCAGGTAGCTGAAAGCTGCTATCAAATCCCCCCTCACTCTTCTCTTCTGCAGACAAAATAACCCCAGTTCCCTCATCCTCTCCTCATAAGTCATGTGCCCCAGCCCCCTAATGATTTCCGTTGCCCGTTGCTGGACTCTCTCCAATTTGTCCACATCCCTTCTGTAGTGGGGGGGCCCGAAACTGGATGCAATACTCCACATGTGGCCTCACCAGTGCCAAATAGAGGGGAATAATCATGTCCCTCGATCTGCTGGCAACGCTCCTACTAATGTAGCCCAATATGCCGTTAGCCTTCTTGGCAACAAGGGCACACTCCTGACTCATATCCAGCTTCTTTATCCACTGTAACCCCCAGGTCCTTTTCTGCAGAACTGCTGCTTAGCCAGTCGGTGCCCAGCCTGTAGCGGTGCATGGGATTCTTCCATCCTAAGCACAGGACTCTGCACTTTTCCTTGTTGAACCTCATCAGATTTCTTTTGGTCCAATCCTCCAATTTGTCTAGGTCACTCTGGACCCTATCCCTCCCCCCAGCTTAGTGTCATCCGCGAACTTGCTGAGAGTGCAATCCATCCCATCATCCAGATCATTAATGAAGATGTTGAACAAAACTAGTCCCAGAACAGACCCCTGGGGCACTCCGCTTGATACCGGCTACCAACTAGACATCAAGCCATTGATCACTACCCACTGATCCTGACAGTCTAGCCAGCTTTGTATCCACATTATAGTCCATTCATCCAATCCATACTTTTTTAACTTGCTGGCAAGAATACTGTGGGAGACCATATCAAAATGTTTGCTAAGGTCAAGGTGTATCACGTCCACCGCTTTCCGCATATCCACAGAGCCAGTTATCTCATCGTAGAAGTAAATCAGGTTGGTCAGGCACGACTTACCCTTGGTGAATCCATGTTAACTGTTTCTGATCACCTTCCTCTCCTCCAAGTGCTTCAAAATTGATTCCTTGAGGACCTCCTCCATGATTTTTCCAGGGACGGAGGTGAGGCTGACCGATCTGTAGTTCCCCAGATTCTCCTTCTTTCCTTTTTAATAGATGGGCACTATATTTGCCTTTTTCCAATCGTCCGGGACCTCCCCCGATCGCTACGAGTTTTCAAAGATAATGACCAATGGCTCTGCAATCACATCAGCCAACTCCCTCAGCATCCTTGGATGCATTAGATCCGGATCCATGGACTTGTGCATGTCCAACTTTTCTAAATAGTCCTTAGCCTGCTTCGGCCTTCCTGATTACACCCCTGCATGCTTGAGAAATATTTTTATACTCCTCCCTAGTCATCTGTCTGATTTTCCACTTCTTGTAAGCTTCCTTTTTGTGTTTAAGCTCATCAAAGATTTCTCTGTTAAGCCAAGCAGGTCGCTGGCCATATTTGCTATTCTTCCTGCACATCGGGTAAGTTGTTCCAGTGGTGAATTCTCCACAGCATGAAACATTTACACCTTCTTTCTAGTTTGAATTTGTCTAGTTCCAGCTTCCAGACAGTGAATCTTGTTCTTCCTTTGGCTGCTACACTGAACAGCCCTCCACCATCAGAGGTCTCTTCCACACATAGGTACTTACAGGATACCTCACTCTGCAGCCAGGAGCCTGCTTCCCTGCTCGGGTAGATAGACACACCACGCACTAGCTCTGCTTGAGTGAACACTCAAACTAGCAGTTAGTGGGGGTAGCACAGACAGCAGCTCAAGTAGGCCACACAAATCCATGCAGACCCCTTGGGTACATGCTTGGGCTGCTAGCCCAAGCCACTCCATGCTGCCCACAGCTACATGGCAATTTTTAACCTGATAGCTTGCGCAGAGCTAGTGCATGTCTGTCTACCTGAGCCAAGGAAGCAGGCTCCTAGCTGCAGTGTAGACTGTACCCAGAGACATGATCAAGTCACCTAAACGTCTCTTGGCTCAGCCAACTAGCTGGAGCTTCAGAAGTCTCTCAATGATCATCCTTCTCCACCCACACATCCCCCTCCCCCACCCCCCAGCTTTGCCACGTCACCCGGGGTGAGGGAAGTGAGTCCTGTGGGGTGAGAGGGAACCCAGGGTCTGTGTCAGTTCTGAGAATGCATTTGTGAAGGGAGCAAGGGAAACAGTGCGGGGCAGATTCCTGTTCGGGGGGAGGGACTGGGGAGGCCACCCAGGGGGATGAAGCTCCCCTCACTCAGGCACGCTGAAGTCGGCAGAACACAACTGGTTCTCCACACCCTGTGGCACCAGGGCATGCACTGCTAGCATTTGACTCCGTACCTGGGGCCCCTGCCGCAGCAGCTCCTGACAACAGTATATTGGCATCATAAATGGTGGCAGTGGAGGCCCAGGTAATGCACAGCTGCCTAAGTGGGAAGGAAAGTAACACCAGCTCATTTCCAGCTCTCGTCTCATCAGTTGCTTGCCGCAGTGTTCTTTATTGGGGGTTTGTCACACATTCTAAAGGTCAGCATTGCACCTGCTGATCACACTGGGCTGGGTGCTGCATGCATTCAATGGGTCAGCTGCAAATGCAGCCCACACACTGCAAGGGTGCTCATGCCCTTCCCCTCTCCCATGTGATTGGACTGGATGTCGTGATAATGATGCAGAATGGCTGCTCTGGACATTGCTGCATTTCAAACACTGTGTCTGGCAAGGTGGATGGATGTAGAGTACATGCATGTTTGTCTTTCCTGCGCCATCATGACTCTGGGGTTCATTTTGTTTGGCCGCCCCTACATTTGTTGTTTTCACGCTCTGTTGTTTGCTGGTGCAGAGCTGGAGGGGGCTCATCAGGCCTGTGCAATGCCAGTGAATTTGTACGTGCGTGCACCAGATCTGAATTTGGCCTGTCCATGTGCCTGCCAGCACTTGGGTTCCTCTTCACCTCGCCCATTGACTCTGAGAATGATTTACAGACTCACCTTCGGGCAACTCCAACAATGATTTTTACAAAGCCAAATAAGGAAACAATGAGTCACACAAAACTCTTTAACCAACTTCATCCCCACCACCTTTCCATGTGACCTGTGGATTCCTCACACAGTTTGTTCACTTGCCCGAGCTGCATTTTCACATGCTAACATGGCTGTGTAACGAACACATTAGTTACATAAATCACCTTGAGCAACAGCCATCCAACTAGGCAGCAGTGCTGCAGGGTCAGGCTCCCTGATGCATTCTCTGGGACCAAAGGTATTTACAAAAGGACAAAAGGAAGCCTTAGCAGTTCTGGTTTGAAAGAGCTTTCTCCCCCCCAGCCCCCGCCAGCTCTATCTGCTGCTGCATTACCCTGTGAACTGCCAGCATGAAACAAAACCTCAAGCCAGAGCAGCAACTTCCCCAGCTTCCTGAGCAGGTATTATTGCAAAGCCCATGTTGTGCGATGCCCGTTTAGACCCCAACAGTGCGCACCTGGTGTCATCCTGGGCAAACTCCTCTGCTGCATGGTATTTCATTAAAGAGACGGAGGCACCTGCTTCTGGCGAGACAAGGGGGCCCACAACGAGAAAATTAGTCGTCCCAATTAAACAAAACAATCCCCATGGGGGGCAGGGGGCAATTCAATGGACTCCACTGAAAATATGTGCTCACCAGGGAAAATATTTTTGCACTTCTGCTTCTAGGCTGTTTTTACAGTGCTGAGCTGCAGCACCATCCCATAACTGGGCATTTCACTGTAAGACCCAGTCCCTGAGCAGTCCTCTTGGGACCCATTGTTACGTTGTGTGGGGAGGGGGATGGAGCGAGGGTCAGACTCAGAGGTGCTAGGGAGAGTTGCACATTGGTTCTCATTGCTATTAGCTCTCTTGCTGTGGCACCCCAGGGCCCCAGTCAGGGATCGGGGTCCCAGTGCAGCCGGCAATGAACAGACTGCCTGGCCAAAGAGCTCTCCCCAGCACCGAGGGGCTGATATTTTTTTTAGCTTTTTGATATTTTGATGGAATCTTGAGCCAAGTCAAACTTTCCCCTGGCTTCCCAGTTTTAATCCTTTAACTGGGGTGAATTTGAGCAGAGGAAACCCGTAGGGTGCGGCTCTGGGAAAATCTCCAAGTAATGAGAAGCAAAGAGCTGGGGAACAGACTCCCTGGGGGAAGCCCCATTGCTTGGGCAGTTATAACAGGACTGGACACTGAGCCCTGACCAATGCTCTGCAGTGCCTCGCTCACCCTGACAGCAGCACCTGCCCAGAGCTAGCATGGACAATGAGCTCATTCAATCTCACAAAACACCCCACAAGCAGCAAAAATTCCTCCAGTGGAACCACGCAGTGGTGGAGTGACATGCCCGAGGCCAAGAGTGAGTCAGTGGCACAACCCAGAACAGACCTTTGAATCGCAGCTCCCTGTCCCCTCTTCTAACACCCTTGGCTGTCACTTGTAGGAACTTCACCGAGTTATTGAAACTCGTGTCACTCTGCGAGGCCATTGGGTGCTTTCCAGTTTGTTGGAGATGTGGAGCAGGTGGTCAAAGCAGAGATTAGTCAATAGCTTGGAGCATGAAAGGGAAACTCAGCAGCACTTTCATAATCTGATATGATCATAAACCTCAAACCTCCCCTCCCCAGCCTGTGTCCCTGTGTCCCCTCCTGAGCAGAGCCCACACCCCTCTCCAGGACAGATTGGTGTGTGGAGGGTTAGTACAGAGCTGGGCATAGGCACAGCCACTCTGCCCTCGTTTATTGTCACCCCCTCGTAGGCCATGGGACAGGGCTGGAGGCATCTGCACATGGCTAACTGATGAAGAAGCCTGTGGGATATACAGAGGGCTGGGGCCAAGGAAGAGCAAAGTCTATCTTGTCTGCTGCCTACACAAGGCTGGGCAGATTAACCCACCAGGGGAGTCCAAGGGCCTCTCCTCTTTCCTTAGTCTGACACATCAGCTCCCTGTAGCGGGACTCCAAGCCCATACCCAGGTGGGCTGGCTCGCCCTGGCAGACAGATGGGGGTTTATTGTGGAACCAGGACTCCCAGAGGCAGTAGGTGAACAGCTGAAGATGCTGGGTGTGCCTGCAGTGCCTGGCGCTTGTGAACGGCCCAGGCACATCCAGACCGTACGTGCCTGCGACGCTGCCGAAGGGACAAGCCATGTCGGGAACACACGCGCTTGCCCTGCCGCCGAACGCCCCCAGGTCCCCGGGCCGGCAGGTGCCTGCTGTGATGCTGAAGGCACAGCACATATCTGGAAAGAAGGCACCTGCCGCCCCGCAGAACCCAGCAGGCACCTCTGAATCTCAGGCCTCCCGTGTGTCTGAAACACGTGTGCTGGGAACGCTGCTGAAAGTACCTGACCCCTCCGGCTCTGAGCACACCTTGTGTGCAAAGCCCCGCCGTGCTGCTGAAGGCAGCAGGGTGCAGAGTCTCCAGCAGAGCTCTCTTCAATTCATGAGGAAGCCAGTGTGTATGAGTGGCCGGGGTGGGGGTGGGGGGCTAGGAGCAGCCCTCGATATTTCCTGCCAAACAAGCTCCGGCCCTGCAGCGCCGGGCTGGGGTGTGAAACCAGCACTCTCAGAATGAGTGTGCTTCACAGCTGCGATTTCTCCTCAATCCGTTTCATTTTCTTCTAAACTGTGCACAGCCTCCCCCAGGCCCCTCAGCGCACTGCCCGGCTGGACATGGCTGTCCATGCTCTGCTTTCTTAGTGCGTCCTCCTTCTGCATTTCTCTTCCTCAGGCTTTTCACTCCAAGGGTTTTGCCTGAAACAGAAAGTAGCAGAGTGCGTGGAGTGTTGGCGTCTTCATTTCAGGCCTTGCGGGGCCCTCTAGTCAGCATGGATCAGATCTGACTAAGGGGACAGCTGTGAATTGACAGGGGACCGGCAGCTTCCCCCACTCCAGTCCCCGGAGAAAGCAGGGGGTAGCCGTGCTGTTGTAGCAAGTGGAATTGTGCACACTTGCTGCCCCATCTATTGCCCTCCGGCTGCCTCCGCCCGCAAACTCCCGGCTCTTAGGCCACGAGACGCAGCCTGGTCCCTAGCACAGTGAGTGCCACTGGTCTAGAGCTGGGGTAGCAGTGTTTATTTTCCCATTTGTTGAGTTTCTTATGGGCTTGGGACCTTGCCCTGCATTTCTCAGCTCTGGGGCCCTGCAAAAGACCTGACGTTCCTGTAGGATTTCCAGGCTCACTTTGCAGGAGCTAGAGTTTCACATCTGGGCTGGGTGAGGATCTGAATTTAAGGGGCTCATCTGCAGGGTGCCAGCAGGGGCATACCCAGGAAAATGGAGAGATTCAGAAGAGAAATTTCCTGCCTCCGAGATCTCGTCTATTCAGTTCTGGAATCGCCTCCTGAGGAGGGCAGTGAAAGCCTCATTGCTTAAGACATTTACAAGTACCCAGGACAAAGCCCCAGCGGACCCAATCTGCTGCCCCTAGGAATGGGACTGGTTAGCTCTTCTCCTTTGTGGATTTCTGCAAGCCAGTGACCTGAGCTCAGCCCAGGAGCTGGCTGAGGTTGCCCATCATGGGTGTGCCAAGGGGCTGACATCTGCTTAATTTCTCTGGGTCTTTTCTGTCTCATTCTGTTTATTTACAAAGAGGAGGCACAGGTGGGAAATTCTTTCTCCCCTCAGCTCTACTTGAGTTTCTGAAACAGAAACTGCCTCTATCACGAGGGCTGCTGCACAGCTCATCGCCCACAGGAAAAACCCCCCAGCCAGGGGCTTGGTTTGGATTCATTTTGCAATAGCAGAACAAAGCATTCAAATAAACTCAGTGGCCTTACAAAGCTTGAAGTACAAAGCAAGTGCCACATGTCCAAATCCGTCCTGGCATGCTGGGCATGAATGAGGCACTGTGGCATGGCCAGACCCACACCCCAGCTCAAGCATGTGCAAGAAACCCCTGTTCAGTGCCTTAGATCTAGATGCTGGGAGGATCTCTCGCAGAACACTTTGGCCTTGGGCTGTAGGATGGCACCCAAAACTTTGAAAATCCGAAGAGCCCAGTGACCCCCGCCGAAAATATAAATACCAAGATGTCTTCAGAAAATCCCCAATGCCTGCTGTTTAGAACAGGACATTTAAACACAACCCAGAGTTTAGGAAGAGCTATCACACCTCCTGCTTCAGGGCATGATCTGACCTCCAACAACTGGGAGTCAGAAAGATCTGGGGGCAGCTGATCTCATAACTTCAGGGTTTCTTGCATCTTGCTCTGAAGCAGCTGGTGCCGGCCACTGTCAGAGATGGGACACGGGCGGAGTTGGCCCATGGGTCTGATTCAGTCTGGCCATTCCCACACCCTTATGTAAAATCATTGTTAAGAGTCACTGCATGCACTAGACGATGCTGGACTGTCTGCATGGGACTGAATTTCTCCCCCTGGCAGGATGGGTTGATTTAAATTACGATTTAATCCCCAAGTGGAAAACTGCAATTTAAATAATTGATTTTAATCAACTTTTCCATTTGTACTTCAGTCATTTTCTAAAGCAAGGTGCATTCTCATTGGTTGATATGACCATTAAAATATGTTGATTTACTACTAAATAGAGCCTTTACACCAAATTTGGTACATCTTTTTGCTACCTAGGAGTGGACCTATAACTATATTTATTTATTTAAGCACAGTACATAGCTTAATCTTTTCAGCTTCTTATTAATTACTTGTACATTTTACTATGTTAGAAAATGGTGGGTGAGATATTGCTGATTTATTATATCATATAACTGTTTGCTCATGATTTGTGTCAAGCTGCTTTAGGATGGTAACTGGAATTTAATTAAACACACATCAGGATATCAAATTATTTTACTAAACAAAACAAGCTCTTAGTGCAGTACATGACCTACTGTGCCAGATTTATAAAAGCTTGATCTCAAAAGTTGGAAATTTTTCCATTGATACTTTCTTTATATAGAAAAGCAGCCTTTAACTCAAAGTTTTGAGGCTCATGGATTCAGCATATTTAATTTTTATTTAAATGTTTTAAGAGATTATAACAAATTGAAGCCTAAACATATCTTGTATTAAATTCAGATTTCACTTTAAACCGGTTTATTTTTTAAAAGAAAGACATTATAATTTAAACAAAAAAATAAAAAAATCTGATTTAAATACTTTTTTTTTTCAACATTGATTTTTCTCCACCCTGCCCACTGGGCATGAGATGTGCTTTTCCATTCTATTGTAATAGCAAAAGGACCGTTGTCCAAGGGGTGGATAGATCATTTGGTGCGATTTTCTTTTTTCTGTAACTAGCAGTTTTTCATAGAAAAGTCCCTGGCGTGATTCGTTATAGGCCAGTTGGAGGAAATACCCAACTGCAGTTGACAAATTAGCTGCGGAGGAGTGGGCGGAAATTAGAGAAATGTGGAAACAGCAGAAGAGCTGTGGTGTAATGCTGACGCCCCCTCAGACGTCATACTGAGCTCAGCCTCCCAGAGGAAAAACAAGGGTGCTAGTGAGACCTACAGAGATCACAGCTTTCTGCTCTCCCTGCTAGGTACATGCGGACAATGCAGATCCCAGGATGGCACCAGGTTTCTCAGCACTGACAGTGGGGGTTGTGGTGTCCCTCTGCCTGCAGATATATGGTAAGCCATCTTCAAGCCTTAATCAGCAGCCAGTGACTTCCCTACTTCTTAAATACTAATCTAGGGGGTCTCCTGCTCCCTTCCTTCCTCAGTGCCATGATTCACAGCCCAGGGTTGGGGTTCAGAGCTTGGCTAGGTGGGCTGAGGATAGGGGGAAGTGTGTGGAACCTCTTGGATTTTTAATATTTCATTCATATTTATTTGTATCCTTGTTTTCACATGAGATTTCTCTGGGTGACACTGGCAGGGCAGCAGGAGGGAAGTCCATCACTCTCTCCTCTAGTTGAAGTACACATCTTCAATGCCTGAAATCCCCATTTGTCCCCGTACATCGTCTGTCTCCATTTGGGGAATGCTAATCTGGACCCCAGTTCCCTATGAACATGGCCCCTTGTCACTGCAAAGACCCTCTGTGAAGTCAGCGTCACCAACCCCCCTGAGCTTTGCTCACTTGTGCTGGCGCACCATGGCTTTGGAAGCAGGTGGTGGGTTAATATTTGTTATTGAACGGCAGCTGCTGCAAAGGAGGTAAACAGGAAAGCAGTAACTGCCGTTAGCTGATAATATTTTGACATTGGACCTGGAAATGTTACAGCTCAGAAGACACAAGGTATTTGGAGTCCAGAGGTCTTTCCCATCCACATAGTGGCAGGATGGCTGGATGCAAGCTGAGAACTAAGTCGTTTGAAGTTTGCAGTTACCCAAGGTCCCAGAGACAGTCCGTAACTGTGACTGAGGAGGAAATTGAACCCAGGTGTCCTGCCTCTCACTCTAACCACTGGACCAGCCTTCCTAGGGTTTTGTCTAAAGGGTAGAGTCATTCTCAGATGTGTTCCTTCTCTGAGTGTCTTACTTGCCATTGTATCCATGCTTGTATTGGCTACACCAAGGAAGATGATGTCCCTCCATAGCCCACAAATCAAAATACCCAGGGCTGCAAGGAGCTTGCAGCCCATCTCAATTGGATTAAATCAGCAGCAGCTTCAGAAAGGAACAAAGTGACAGGAAATTCTTTCAAACAAATTCCATGGACAGTGTTTTGTCTGGTTAGAAAATCCATTCTCCATGCCCATTCCCTAGAATGCCACTCTCACCTGGTCAAGTCTAGGAGCTGGGTTTCCTCTGGCTGGGATTTTTCTGAAAATATCTCTGCACTTTCCTGCCTTTAGCATAATCTGTCACTAGCAAGTACAGCACTTCTGTGTCATTTCAAATAACTGTCAAGTGGTTCTAAGTTCAGCAAACTAGTGTCAGATAACCATCCCTCAGTCAAAGCGGGGGAAGAGGATAACATCGAACAATTTAATTGCCAAAGCACTGTCAAAATATTAAATAAATATTCTTCACAACACTTCATGGTCCAGTGACTGATCAGGAGACTAGGACTTGTGGATCTGGTTCTATTCCTGGCTCTGCTACTTATTTCCTGGGTGATCTTGGGTTAGTCACTTAACTTCCCTCGGCCTCAGTTTTCCTATCTGCAAAATGAGGATATTGATTAGAGCTGGTCAGGAATTTTTCAGCTAAAGTTTTTATCATTGAAAAATGCAGATTTGTCAAAATTTAAACTATGGTAAAGAGCCAGTTTCAATGAATTTCCGAACTCAGAAACCTGTGAACATTTGTTTACACATTTTCAAAATGGAACCACGGGTTGGTGCTTCTCACCTCTGTTTTTGTTGTTGTTGTTGGTATTAATGAGAAAGAAAGAAAGAAAGAAAGAAAGAAAGAAAGAAAGAAAGAAAGAAAGAAAGAAAGAAAGAAAGAAAGAAAGAAAGAAAAAGGTTTCAGCAAGTTCCTTGCTTGGAGTTTCACTCTGTGGCTTTCCTGTTAGGTGTGGACAGCACCTAATGAATATTTTAAAAGTCACGGCAGGTGTTATGAGGATGAGCTGCTGGCCCCAGGCATTGAGAGTTTAACCGCCAGGGTGCAATCACTGAGAGCTCAGCACTCTGCTTAAAATGTTCTTTCCTTTTCCTTTGAAATGAGCGAGCCTGGCGGCAGTGATGGAGTCAAACAAAGGCAGCTTCACGCTGAGCCCCCTGGGAGGATTGTGGACACCATACAGTGCAGTAAGAGAGACTAGGGGGTTGTGGACCATATGGCTGGCGTTGCTGTCATGACTCTGTTCATGGGCTACTTACGTGGGGCTCTGAAGCTCAGGAAGGTTCTACTGGGTGGAACGTGGAGCAGGAGAAGACAGAACATGATAGATAGATGGAGAGAGGGAAAAGCAGAGCAGCTGATGATGTAGCTGCTCCCAGGGAGGTGATATTTATAGCTATGACCCAATACTCTGCAGAAGCTCCCAGGGGGAGCAGAGTTCATTCCTGTTGTTGTTTGTGGAGAGGGTCTGTGTCTTCTCCATGATAAGTGCAGAGGAGACACTCGCTCGGAGAAGGATGGGTCCTGCTGGAGGATGAGTAGAATGAAAGGGTTGTTGCTTCTAATGCTGGGTTTCCGAGACAGACTGGAACTTCCCCCACATTCCTGTCCACAGTGACATCTCCCCAGGCCCAGCTCTGGAGTGTGTGCTGAGGTGAGCACATCGCTGCAATAAGATCACACCCCACAATGCACCTGGACCCCTTGGCTCATCCCCAGGACTGGCCTGCTGCAAACTCTCCCTTTTGATTCCTTCCTGCAGGTGAGAGTCTGTCCCAACCAGGCAAAGTGCGATTTGTTGCTGACATCTTCAACTATGCACTGCACTGGACGCCCGGAGTGAACTACTCCAGTGACACGCTGTATGAAGTGGAATATAAGCTGTAAGTTCCCAGGACCATAGGGAGATGAACTCTCCTCTGAAACCCAAGTCACTTTTGCTTTACACTTGCTCTGATATTTAATGTGCAAATCAGTTCACAGAAATCTTGTGTTAACTTTCCAGCAGCCCTAATGCTTCCCACACCCAGAAAACATTTCATTAAGGAGTGACATTCTCCCTACAGGTATGGTAAGTCTCCCTGGACGGCTGTCCCAGACTGCACTGGGATCTCTGGGCACTCCTGCAATCTGACCTACCAGATGATGGACACTCAACCACGTTCTCCACGCTACTATGCAAGAGTTAGGGCAGTATCTGGAAACCGCACCTCTCTCTGGGCCAGGACGAACGCTTTTTCCCCAAAAGAAGGTACCTGGGGTTTTTCCATCATTTTCTCTTCGGGACCCTAAAATCCATAGCCACAAAACTGCATCCTGTAAACTTGATTTAGCTGCTAGCAAATATCTTTCACGTGCTTGGTGTCAGAGCTCTGTTTCTGCTTAGCTGGGGAGTTTACTCCTGACCCCTGGTATATGATTACTCAGGTGCCTAGTCACTAAGTGCTAATAACGACAGCTGCATTCATAAAGCACTCGCAGCCCGTGCGCTGGCCATGGTGCTCAAGAGAGTTCATGGCAGAGTCACTGCGCCAGAGTTCATTCTGACAAACTGTTTTGGTTTAGTTTGAACAAACCTCATGTGACAGATGTTAGTCACAGCACTTAATGCACTACTGCCAGGGGTGAGATGCTGGGATGGTGAGGGTGGGCTAAGAACTTGGATAGAATAGAATAGAAGAGTGGCACTTGAAATGCATGTGGGCCGAGAGCTGTTTGACACTGGGCTCCTGTGATTAGAACAAACCTCTCCTAGCGGAACGAAAGAGAAACAATTCTCAAGGATTCTGTATTATGTTTTTCCAGCTACTCTGCGTCTATCAGATGTGAGTCTGTCTGTGAGAGACAACACCATCCACGTGAGCGTGCAGCAGCTGATCCTGAGAGTGGGGAACAAGACGGTCTCATACAAAGACATACAAAAGTATGGTAGACAATACAGAACGTATGTCAGGAGGGCGTCAGACAATCTCCAGGTGAGACAGCCAGCACTTGTGTCACCCAGACTCCAGGGGTTTGGGGGGCAGTATTGATGGCCTTCATACTTAGGACTGGTTGAGATGCTTTGAACAAGACATTTTTAAGTTGACAAATTGCCATGATTTAAACTAAATTTTTTGTTTTTTTACAAAAGAATCAACGATATTGAATTTTTTTATAAACAATAAATTGTGAGGTTTTCACCAACACTGGCCCTGGAATAGATCCCAAATCCGTCACTGGGACATTTTGCTGAGTCGGTTTTCAGTCAATGAGAATGAGCATTTCAATTAAAAATATAAAAGAATTTCACAAAACCCAGAACATTTATGGACCATGAACTGTAAAATGAAAACAACTTTGAAAGAGCAACGGTTTTCAAGAGAAAGAGTTTAAATGTTTGACCTGCTCTAATATGGACAGACAGAGAGCAACATGGGCCAAGGTGTTCTGCGTTCAGACCTGAAGCCAATCCAGGGATCAGGTGCAAGTAATTGTGATGTGTGTGCAATAGCACCGAATGGCCCCACACTAGAGCAAGGCCCCATTGCACAGACCAGAGTAAGAGGCTCAATAGATGGTTATCCCCATTTTACAGATGGGGCACTGAGACCCAGGGAGATAAACATCTTGCCTAAAGTCACCAAGAAGGTCAGTGAGAGAACTGGCAATAGTACCCAGGAGTCCTGAGCTGCTGCCCCAGGTCCCAGCCACAAGGCCACACTTGCACCCTCAGCTACCTGCACTGTTGTAAAAGTGGGAATCTCATGAGATCAGCTGCTCACGTGAACATCTGGCTATTCCCAAGACATGCCCAAGCCAGCCTGAAAGCAGGCCCAGTTCAGACCCAGAACCACAGGGGCCAAATCAGGTGAAAGAACCACCTCCAAATGTCCAAGAAACTTCCCAGGTTCTGGTCTGCAGCCCCAGCCTGGGCCGCTCTGTGCTGGTCACTAGTGCCCAGCCTGCCAAAGGTGACAGTCCTTCTGGTGACTATTTCAGCAGGTGCAGGTGGAGACCAGAGAAGAGTTTGACATCCCCATGCTCCTGTGGGGCGAGGAGTACTGCGTCCGTGTAGAGCCATGTGTCCTCTCCAGGCCAGTCGCCTCCAACATGACCAAGGAGAAGTGTGTCGCGATCCCCAAGGAGGACGGTAAATGGACACGCTGGGTCTATTGGTCTTACCTGGGTCTGAGCTCCACCCATCACTCTGGCAGAGCCACTGCTGGATATTTCCCTGCCTGCTCCTCAGCTGCCATGCGGACCCTTAGGGACCATATGCTGCTGACGTATGGTTTGGCAGCTCTTGGGCTGCTCTGACTCACGCCTGGGGTGGGGTCCAGTGCAGACTAGCTCTCGGAGTCAGAGAGCTGTGGCCATATCCTGACGCCTTCCATTCCCCAGATCCTCCTGTACTCCATGTGGAGCTTAGGCACAAGGGAGACTCTGCCCCAGAGAGTTCCCCCAGGAAGGATGCTCTTGAGGTGGCATTGAGCCTCCCCACTCGAGGGACCCCTCCATGACACAGCAGAGCCAGGTGGCCAGCTCTGAAGTCCTCACGACATTCCCAGAGCCCTGTGGCTGAGATGACTCCCACGCCCTGCGAGGTCAGGGGCACCCAGCCTCTGGGGCCTGCTGCTGCCTGCGCCTAGCGTATGGCAATAGCCACTGCACACAGGGACAGGCGGAGAGGGAGGAGGGGCTGGAGGAATGTGTGTGGGAGGGAAGAAGAGATTGTGATGATATGGCCCTGGAGAATAAAGCTACTGGGGAGCCCCAAAATCCTCTAGCCAGGCCGTATACACCCCCAGAGATCCTCCCGTCACACTTACACAGCTCCCCCCAAGATACTGCCCCTCACACACATACTAGCCCTCCAGAGATCCCCCCTCACATGCACACTTGGGGCTTCTGAGATCAAAGGCTCTAGAGATGGACACACCTCGTTTGTCAGAGCCTCAGCGCGGTTCACGCCCCTTATCTCTGCAGGGCGCCATGTGCGCCTATTGCCTGACCGACAATGGCGGCGTGACTCAAGAGCCTGTGCCACAAGGGCGCACTAACTCCAGTCTTCTGTCCTTTCCAGAGAGCACGGGGATTATATCCGTCAGCGTTGGCATCTTCCTCCTCGTTTCCTCAGCCGCTCTTCTCCTGGGCACTCTTCTACTCTGTGCATATATAAAGCAACCCGTCAGGACACCAGCCATATTGGTAAGCCGACCAGATGCTAATGGCCACATGTGCATCTCTCTGACTCCCAGTGTGCCAGGGTCCCTCTGGCGTATTGTTGCTAAGTGCAGTGGGCAGGCCCATCCCTGCCACACACAGCATCGCTGCTCTGCGTGAGCACAGAGCTTTTCGGTTCCCAGTCTTTGGGAGCCACATTCTCCAGGAGGCAGGGTGCTGACCCAGAATTCAAAGCCCCCAGGTCTAGTTTCAGCTCTTGCCACCAGTCCACACTGCTCATGTTTTCAAAAGGGCCTCTGTTTTCCTGCCCACTTTGCAGCCCCCTGGGCCGAATGGTCAGACATGCAGAGCATGGGTGGCCCCAGAGGGCGTCAATGGGAGTTGGGTGTGCTCAGCACCTCCAAAAGGGGCATCCACTGCTGCAGTGGGTCCACCAGCTGAGCACTGCCCCTATGGCGAGTGCTGGTGTGGGCGTAGATGTGGGGAGTGAGCCAAGCAACAAACAGAAACAAGTAGAAGATGGGGGAACAAAGCGAGATAACCCATCTTCCTGCTTCTTTCCGTCCCTCCCAGAAATCTCTCCTAAAACCCTCTGGGTCAGAGCACGAGCACTTCCCCTTCGGGGCCAGGGACGTGGTTGTGTGCTTGGATGAGGAGTCAGTCCAGCAACTCTCCATGTGCCAAAAGGACACCATGCAACACAGCAGCACGGACAGCAGCTCCAGCCCTGCACAACAGCCACCAGACAAGGGCTGCGTGTTCCTGACCCTCCCTGATGACTGTGAGCGCCTGCTGGAGCTGGAAGGCCTAGCCGGGGGGGACAGCAGTTGCAACAGCACCGACAGCGGCATTTGCCTACAAGACTCTTCCTCTGGCCTGAGCCAGTTCTCGGGCTCAGAGAGCCAGGACTACAAAAGACAGCTGCCCGGGGGTGACGATAGTGGCATAAGCCTGGTGAGGCGTTCCCCGTGCCTGACACACTCCTCCAGCAGCAGGGACTATACATCTGTGGATGAGGGGCAGGACCAGCGTGAAAGAGAGCGTGACTGTTCCCCTCCGGCCAGGGGACTCGGCCAGGAGGCTGTGGAGTTTCGTGGGTACCTGAAGCAGCCGAAGGGTACAGTAGAGAGGCAGCAGGACAAAACTGAGGGACGGCTTCCCACACAAAGCCCTGGCGGGACAGATGTCACGCTGGAGATGGGTTGCTCTGAGCCTGCCCTAGCCAAAGGCTATTTGAAGCAGGCATCCCCAGAGCTTGCCTGCGGCAATGCAGACACGGTGCTCGCTGGGGAGTCAGGCTTCCTGGCCTTTACAAGCAGGCTGGAGTGCAGCGGCTCAAGTCTGCTCAACTACGGGGCGCTGGGCATTTCTGTGCCCTCGAAATCCCTCCCTGAGCTCCCCAAGGCGCCCTTTGCATTGGACATCTTCAACACAGACCTGCTGGGCACCCTGCCTCTCATCTCCAGCTTACATTCAAATGAGCGACTCTGCCTGGAAATCGACTCTCGGAGCCTGCTGGGGGCTGACTGCAAGGACAGTCGCCGATAGGCCAGGCTGGGGGGAGTCTGCTCCTGGACTGGAGCGAGGCGTCACATGGGGAGCTGCGAGCATAGCAGGCTCTCTTTGTATGATTTGTTCTTAACTACCTCATGTAGTGGTGTCCCTGGGGGAGCAGCTACTGTGATAAGCTATTGCCAACACCATGAAAGTTGTGCTGATGGGAGCCACATCAGAACTGCAGAGCTGAGGGAGCTGCAGCCTACCCCCCATCCACAGACACAGCCTCCACCAAACAGGGCAGTTGGCCATGACAGAGATTCCCACCCATCCCTATTCAGTATAGAGAACGTGTCTCTCCCCTGCTGGAAACATATAACGTGTCTGTGGGAAGAAAGGGATAGAGGCAGTAAGCTGTATTAAAATTGTGCAGCATTTCTGCATGGACATTAGTCCTGGGGCCCAGAGATATCCTTTCCCTCTCCTCTCTCACGCAAGGGCTGTTAACAGCAGCAAGACCCCTGACATATTTATGAGCGTTGTATATTGACTACTGGAAATGTTTTGCCTCTTTTGTTCAAAGAAATGTTATTTATTTAATTTTTAAATATATAAAAGACAAATGGTGTCATTTATTTCAGTGTATCTTCTTGTGTGTGAGTATTGAAGCTACAGTTGGGTTTTCCCTTCTAGGGATCAGGGAACTGCAACATTGTGCAGTTACCATGCACATGAGAAAGAGAATTTTTAGATCAGAACTGAAGGAACAGGAGCAAGATAGTCAGCTTCTCTCCTGCGGGTCCACATAAGCTGGCAGCAGTGGAATGCAGTTTTCCCAAGTGAATCCTGTAAATTTGGTGTATTCGGTGACAAATCATGAGCAAAAGGCAAGGCACCAATTGTCGTGTTTATACCTGAGCAAACTGGGCAACTGGGATGGTTCTCAGGGCACACAGCACTGAGAGTCACCTTGTGTTACACCCCTTCCTCCTGCAAAAGAGAGACTTGCTGGTGCTTAACTGGGTGTCAGCTCCCTGACAACTCCAGTCTGTTAGCCCCCAAACCATCTCCTCTGGGCTATGCCAGCCCTTCCTTTGCCTTGCAAGTTAACAATATATGCACCCCAGTCCCCTTGAAGCATTCCCCTGAGGTGTCCAGACCCTTGTCTGGTGAACACTCACAGTAATACTAGGTTTGCTGTCCCCAAGGGAACAGTGTACACAGCTCGTACAGCTCAACTCTGGATCAGCTCCTATATAACACCACAGCACAGATCCATTCATAGTCATAAGACTAAAACTCTCGCGCCGGTGATTAAGGCTGATGGAAACGGGATGGTTACATATAAAACAAAGACTAAACGTCGCAGCTAACCTTCTGTCTAAGGACATTCATCTCACCCCGTTTTAGCCAAGCCTGACTGAGATCCTGTTTTCACGACTATACACGCACTGTCCATTTGCTTCCTCAGGTGCCGGACAAAAGGGGTCTTTCTGCCTTCCCATTATATTCCTCAAAGTTCATGGTCTTCCCTCAGAGACAGGGCAACTGCCTGTGGTTCATTCTCCAGTGTCTTGTCTCCCTCTTGACTGCCCAGCCGCCAGGAGACGTCCCATGTAAATAGGGCTTCCACTACAAAGCTCAATTTCCATTCCGACAGAGCTACACCTCCTACTTCCTGGCTGGAAGAAACCTGGTTATTCTCTTTGGTTGGTGACAGCCTTTGAAAGGTATTTTCAGCACCTGTACACAACTCCTTAAATAGCATCCCTCCAGACATCTCGCGCGATGAGCATCAGTGTGACATACGTTTTTATTCGTGCCCTCACATGACATCATCAATGGACTCAGCCCATGAAAGAGGTGTGCTCGGTGGAGGGCGTTTGTCAGGCCTGGTAGGAGTTGCTGTTACCCAACAGTGAACCCTTTGACAACTGGCTGGGAGGGATTCTTAAGGTCACAGCAACCCCTCTCTCCTCTGAATGGGAGTAATTTTACCTTCACATCACACAGATTTAAATGATGACACAAGCTACAAAGCAATGGCACATCCCGCCCCATTTCCGCTCTTCTTCTTACATTTAGAAATGGAAACACAACAAAAGGTCAAAGGGCGTTTTGTTGTGGGTTAAATTAAACTCCTACCAGGGCATTTCAGGAATTCTCCTAGAGTCACCCAAACTTCACAGAAACTTCACTGTGGGTTTTTTCAGTAAAACCGGTTACCTAAACACAGCTGATGAGTAGGACTTTGGAGTAATAAAAAAAAAAAAAAATCGTCCTTATCAGCACATCAGGAAGTTTCCCCTTGTTATGTTCAAGTTTAATTTGCAGCATTTGGCAGAGAACTGGATGCAACTGTTTCTTTCAGTGACACAGTAGAAGTTCCTGTAATGAAAGGAGGAACTGACCCATCTCAAAGTCCAGAGGAAATTCCACCAGTGGGGCACATTTTTCCATGGTATCAGACAGCTAGAGACGTGAAGGGTGGTTACATCTGACTTTTGCAGGAAGGTGCAACTCGCTCATGCAAGCAGCATTTCTGCCTATTTTTGCCACTTCCAGTGGGCTTACTTCATAATTTAATTCCAGCTTTGGCTAAAGAGAAATGCTAATTAGGGCTCATTTTTGCTAGCACCTTGAGTGGTCTCTTTATGGCAGGTTTCCGCATATGGAAAAGACCCTCCCCTAATGGAATAACGACATAACCATATACACACACACACACACACACATCTCTGATATGTCTATCTGTGCCTGCCCCTCAAGTGCTCTCATTTGAGGCCTCCTTTCTTTTCAGCCATCAGGTTGCACTATGTAAATGATTATGCTTACTCTTCCCAACCAACAAGATTGCACATGTGCAAATTCCTTTCAACCAACAGGCTTACAGTATGTAACTAAATGTGGACGCCTTCCAACCAATAAGATTAAAGTATGTAAATATTTAAGGGGACCTAGAAGTACAAGGAGAATCTGTGGCTCTGGATAACTTGTGTCCACTGTCCAATGTCCCAGGCCCACCATTCAGCAATGAGCTGTGTGTAGGGTAGCCACCAGAGCAGAGAGAAGGGTGAGGGTAAGAGAAGTGGGACAAGGGGACAGGGAAGAGAAGACCGGAAAGGGAGTGGCCTCTGCCATTACAAAGCCGTCGGTCCATCAGTCATCGCGCTAGGATAGATGGACAAATTAGGCAGACAGACGTGCGCATACAAACACAGGGGCGCAGCTCTATGCACAGCTGGAATCCAGCTGAGAAACCTGTGGGAGCCCTTTATCATTTAGGAACCTCCCACCCCCAGAGGCAAAGGCGGATATTAGAACCAGGCTTATTCCAGCCTTGTAGAGAATAAACCTGTCTCTCTGGGTCCTCGTACTTCACCATCGGGCTGTCAGTATCCATCTGTTGTCTCTGGTTTCATACTTGGATTGTCAGCTCCTTAGGGCAGGGACCGACTTTTGGGTTTGTGTTTGTACAGCGCCAAGCGCAGTGGGGTCTTGGTCTATGACTGGGGGTCCTAGGTGCTACAATGATACAAATAATAAAAATACCAATTTTAAGGAACACTTTTTCCAAGCCAATGCCCCGAGGAGTTGGGGGGGAGGCAGGAAGGAGGCGAATTTCATCTGGCCTCACTAATCTGGTCTATAAGGGCTGAACACACTCCCTCTGGCTGGCTCCAGGCCCAGGCTGCTACCAGTTTCTCATGTGCAGGAAGTGAGCAAAAAAGCCACAAGGAGTCCAGCCCCCAGTTGCTGCAGCCAGTCTGTAGCTCTCCAGTCACCTCTCCTTCACTTCTCTAGTCCTACTGTGCTCAGGAGTATTTACACAGCGCCCCCGCCCCACCCCCAGGAAGGGGCCATGAGAGAGGACAGCTTCTTCCCCCTGCCGTGACTTTTACCTGTTCTGTTTCCTGTTGATGTCCCAGCTCAGCGCAGCGGCAGGTCTCCAGCACTCTCAGACTTAGCACCCTTCTCGCAGGCCTTCTCTTGTGGTTGTAGCTCTGCTCCCCTGCAAACCCTGCCATGGAGCTAGTCTGTTTTGATTCTGTTCTCATGCCTTCTGCTGAACTAGACCTTTGCTTTTTCTTTGTGTTTTTCCTTCTGAGAAAACATTTTCCCATACATTGTTCAAAAATCCCTTCCCTTATGCCCTGCCCAACCTGCATGCAATCCGCCTAGGGCACCTACCTGCCTATCAAAACCAAACTGCCACAGGGCACTTTCCTGGGGGGTTATTTCTGTGTTCGTGGGACAGTTCATTTGTAGTAAGTTAAAGGTGGTCACTCTTGCTGATGATGATGACATTTATTGGCAGGTTTGCATTGCACAGCAGAAGAGGCACTGTTACAAAAACTCTGCTTATGGCATGTGTCTGTACGAACACCCTGCAGCCCAAAGGATGCAGAGAATACACAAGTGCACAGAGCAATGAAAGCTGGTTCTGCTGCTCCCTCCCTCAGTGCTGGAGACAATGTCATTGCTTGCAGATTGTCTCCAACTCTAGTCCCTGAGCCTCCTCCCTGCAGTCTGTAGCGAGCTGAACGCCTCTGCGAGAAAGCACAAATGCTCTGCAGCTGGGGACACAGGGGCGCAACCCATGATTTGACACTGCGTCTGGCAATGTAGCTGACAATCACAGATAACATATCCTAATGCCCATACGTTTCCCTAGCAGTCACTGCACTGCACTGCCCACAGTGGGGTGAAGCATGCCAAACCCACAGCCATGACAAGAAGTGTTCAGGTAGACAGAACAATGCTGTTAGAGTTTGATGCCTCAGAGTCTTTAATGAATGGAGCATCCCCTTAAGGTAGGTCAGTGTTCTTCACTCAGGCATGATGAGGGGAAATGCCTTTCCTGAGGAGTTGGAGGGAGCCAATGCCCAGTGCAGGGGTAATTTGGGAGTTCCTGCCTCCTCATCCTTTGCTCCAGTGTCTCGACCATGCTTCTCCTCCCGAGGCTGGAGTTTAGCCAGGATGCTCGCTTTCCCACCCCTCTTATTTCAATGCTGTTCTGGTGATTTCCTATTTTGCCAGCAGATATTGTTGCTCAGACACGCACACCCTACCACACCGCTGCTCACACGTGGGGCATTAGGGGACATTCATGTCCTGAAGAGGGCAACCAGAAAACCACGAACAAGCATTTGGGGCTTTTGTGAAGTATTTGCTTTCGTTATTCATGTTGTACGGCCAAATTTCCATGTTTGTTAATTTACTTCACTAAAGAGGGAAGTTTGTTGCAGTCTCATTTTGTACAAGGCATTTTCCCCACCTGTACAAAAATAACTATCAATTTCTGTGGCCCATCAACACATTCTGTAACCTTCTGCTTGTGAGTTTTCTGTGTTCCCTGTTTATTTTGTACCATGCAAAGAGTTCAGCAGAGGGCCCTGCCGCCCTTCTTCACATGCACGTGCTAACGATGAGTGGGTCTTGCCAGGCACTAGATCCTGGCACACAAGGAGTTAATTGCCTTTGCCCCAGTGTATTTTGCGTGAGTGATTAGTGGTGGAAAGCTCCCAACTCCAGCTCTAAAGTGTGAAAATACAGGTCCCAGTTCCATATAAAATAACAGCATATGCCCTTCTCTAGCACTGTTCCAGAGAGGATCTCAAAGCGCTCTACAGACAGCAACGAGCTAAGCCTGGCCATACTGCCGGGGTTATCATCGCCATCTCATGAAGATTCCACAGCAGGATTCCTGACGCTCAGCCCCCTGCACTAGGCTGCATTGCGTCCCTGCAGGAAACAATTCCACAGCAGAGAACGGTGGGAACAGAACAGCTTTCCTTCCAGCAGCTCCCAAGCTGCACGGGTGGAAGTGCAGTGTGGGGTTCAGCACTGAGGAATCTCCCCAGACTCCAGCCCTGGTGCAGACAAGGGAAGCTGAGGTGTGCACTGATGTCTCTTATCCCCGTTTCAAGCAGGAGGTAATTGGGCCGGTGCACATGCAGCTCTGCTAGTCTACACTTGTAGCTTGCACTGGGTGCAGCTGCATCAGGGCTCACTCCCAATACAGACATGGCCCATGTTTCCCTCCCCACCCCAGGAAATGGGGCACAGCAGAAGAAATTGAGGATGATATAGTGGATGGAGAAGTTATTTGAGAAACAAAAATTGCAACACTTTCATTTCAGTGGAAATGGAGCATCTGCTTTTTGGGCTCCTTTTCAAAGAAACCGAGAGCCCAGGAATTCCCCCAGCTTTGGTGACCACTCGAAACTAGGAAGAACCCCACACCAAAGCTGAGCACTGTTGAAAATGTGGGGGAGTCAGACCGGAATCAGAGACTATGATGGTTCCCGTTTATACAAAGAAATTGGCCATCTTATTTTGGGCCTGGGGCAGACCAGATTTGACCCGTGGTCCTAGTGCCTTGCTCCCTGGGCCAGGAGAAGTGGAGAAAGCTGCATCCCTTGGAAGGAGGGAATGAGACTTGCTTAGCCAATCCCATGCCGCTGGAGTCACCAGGACTGTCCCCATGGGAGCAGGTCCACAAGACTCCAGTCTAGTCCTCCTGGCCTGACATTTGGGTGCTTGGGAAATGGATGCCGGGGGGTGAACAGAGCAGGGTAGGATCCCTGTCAATGGGCAAATGGCACAGCAATAATCCTGAAAATAAAGGGTCTGGGAACAAAATTGCTCAGGGGCATGTTTGATTTCACACCCAGAGAACACCCTGCCACCGGCACCTCCGTATGGGGCAGCCCTGCCTGCAGCCAGCACATTGGCTGCATGTACTTGCCCAGCACGCTTATTAAGAGCAAGCTACTTTGGGCACAGAGCAGTTGTATCTGGACCTGGCCGTGGAGAAGGGATAGCACAGCATGGAGCCAATCATAGAATCAGAACTGGAAGGGAACTCGAGAGGTCATCTAGTCCAGTCCCCTGCACTCATGGCAGGACTAAGTATTATCTAGACCATCCCTGACAGGTGTTTGTCTAACCTGCTCTTAAAAATCCCCAATGATGGAGATTCCACAACCTCCCTAGGCAATTTATTCCAGTGCTTAACCACCCTGACAGTTAGGAAGCTTTTCCTAATGTCCAACCTAAACATCCCTGGCTGCAATTTAAGCCCATTGCTTCTTGTCCTATCCTCAGAGGTTAACAAGAACAATTTTTCTCCCTCCTCCTTGTAACAACCTTTTATGTACTTGAAAACTGTTACCATGTCCCCTCTCAGTCTTCTCTTCTCTTTAGACTGAACAAACCCAATTTTTTTCAAACTTCCCTCATAGGTCATGTTTTCTAGACCTTTAATCATTTTTGTTGCTCTTTGCTGGACTTTCTCCAATTTGTCCACATCTTGCGTGAAATGTGGCACCCAGAACTGGACACAATACTCCAGCTGAGGCCTAATCAGCATGGAGTAGACCGCAAGAATTACTTTTTGTGTCTTGCTTACAACGCTCCTGCTAACACATCCTAGAATGATGTTCGCTTTTTTTGCAACAGGGTTACACTGTTGACTCATATCTAGCTTGTGGTCCACTATGACCCCCATATCCCTTTCCGCCATACTCCTTCCTAGGCAGTCATTTCCCATTTTGTATGTGTGCAACTGATTGTTCCATCCTAAATGGAGTACTTTGCATTTGTCCTTATTGAATTTCATCCTATTTACTTCAGACCATTTCTCCAGTTTGTCCAGATCATTTTGAATTTTAATCCTATCCTCCAAAGTACTTGCAACCCCTTCCAGGTTGGTATCATCTGCAAACTTTATCAGTGTACTCTCTATGCCATTATCTAAATCACTTACGAAGATATTGAACAGAACCGGACCCAGAACTGATCCCTGAGGGACCCCACTCATTATGCCCTTCTAGCTTGACTGTGAACCACTGATAACTGCTCTCTGGGAACAGTTTTCCAGCCAGTTTCCAATGCATTACTTCTCTGTGGATGTGGACATGCCCCTGCTCCTGGGGCCAGGGAAGGTGCCGCTCCCACATCTCTGCTCCGGAGCAGGAGGGGGAAGTGCTCAGCTGTTACTTTGTGGGCAGCAACTTGGTGCTGGAGAGGAAGTTACTTCCCTCAGGCACCATGCCAGACCGAGGCCATGAGCAGGCCTGTGAATGGGGGAATTGAAACAGGAGCCTGGGGAAAACCCAGGATTTCCCACCACCCAACAGGCCTCAGTCATGGCAAGGGTTTTTCTGAGGGGAAATCTCAATCCCCTGGACAGGCCTGGGAAAGCTGGCCAACAGCAGGACAAGAGATGGCACTAGATAGACCAGTGGCTGCCTGGCTCCCAGGGAGCAGCCCCACATTCTCCAAGCACAAGGCACCAAGGCCAGTGGGGCTGCAGACCAGCCAATAGCTGCCTATCCTCGTGCCCTCTCCCACCCAGGGACTGCCACTCGCCAGGGCAGCATGGTCAGCTGGGCTGAATGTGGACAAACCCATCCGCTTTTCATCCACTCTGGAGGCTTTTTTCTGGGATGATCAGCTGTGCACCTCTGAGCTGGGTGTCACCCGGAGGAGTTGGCGAGGGGCCATTTAGTGCCAGCCATAACTGTGCTGTTACCTGGGGCTCTCCCAGTCCGTCTGTTGGGCCCACCTCATTTCTCACGTGATCCTAAGACAGCAGGCTCCTCAGGGCAGGGACCGTCTCTGTCCTGCGTCTACAGCACCTAGCAAAGCCCTGATCCACAGCATGGGGCCCTGCGTGCTACCAGGATACCAATCATCAGCAGTGAGAAGTGGGACAAGGAGATTTTTCCACTGGGGAATGTAGGGAGCTTCCCAAAAGCCACCCACCCACCAGGTTGTAATGACTCTCAGCCACTGAAGAGCGTGGGCCTAGCACAGGGAGGACAGGGATGCTTTCTCTTATCAGCCCTAGTGACCCAAACCAGGCTGCTGTCTGAGCACCAGTGCCAGGGATGGAACCAGAGCCTGGTGAGAAGCTGAAGTCCAGCCTGTTACTTGCACCGCATTGCTGCTCTGATTCCTTCTTAGCCGCACACACAAGCTAAGGCAGCCACGTCCCAGCCCAGTGAGGATGGACAGAGAGACAGTGCATGTAGTGGATAGCAGTATCCTGAGCAAAGACACAGGGAAATGGATATTGCTCACACAACCACCTCTGCAGAGCCAATGACCTGTCATGAAAGAGGGGAAAGGTTAGGTTCCCAATACACATGTATTTCTGGCAGGCAGCAATGCCTTGGGGTGCTGGTGGGAAAGGGCTCTCCTTGAGAATGCTGAATTGGGGTGAAATGGACAGGCTGTCTGGGTACAGAGAGGCAGGTGTGTCCAGTCACAGAGGACAAGCCCATTTCCCAGCTGTGTACCTGACACCTGTTCTCATGTGTATTCACTGGGTGTTTTCAGCAGCAGTGGGGCTGATGAAAGAGGGAGCTCCAGCTGCTTGCTCTTCTGGCCCAGTGGCTGAGGGCCCACAGATCGCAAGGCCTGTCCTGTGCAGCCATTTAAGGGGACAGTGAGTTGAGGGTGGGCTGTAATATTTCATGAAAAAGCAAGAGCCAGGTACAGAGCTGCCCTCTCCCACCCTGACTCACCTGGCCTGGGCCAGGGAGCACGGCCTCTCCCCGAAGCCCATGCCTATGATCAGAGGGGAAGGCAGGAGAGGAAAGCAGACTGCAGTGAAAAGAGCTGCAGGGGAAAGGGGACTGCCCCACCCAAGGTTTATGAGTGGCACACGCCTCCCCAGTTTCAAAGAGACTTTTTTATGTCGCAACTGAATCAGACTGAGATTCTTAGGAAGGTCTGAGATAAAGACGCCCACGGCTAATGATCAGCCGCCCCTGCTCCCTGCCCTGGAGGGAACGAACCGCTGCAGCCTCACCTTGCAGCGTCAGTACCTCTGGCTTTGCAGCGTCACATGTTCCTGTCATGGAACCGCATGTAGCCGCTTCCCATGTCGCTCATGGAGCCGCTGACTGTGAACGGCGGGGCCAGCTCCACTTCCACAGGCTTCAGGCTGCTAAAGGGAGCCAGAGAGAGGCAGATGCCTGATGGAGCCGCTCCAGGACATTAATACACACACACGATCTGTTTGTACCAGGGGCTGCGCTGACAAGTCCTGAGAAGCCCAAGTGCTGCAGATAGTTATCCTGGATGGAGCAGACTCGAGCCTCCTGCGTTACAAGCAGAAGTGCCCCGACAGGCCCCAGCATCCCATCCCTGGAATCTCCATCTCAGGCTGAGGGGCCCCATGTCACCCAGATGCTACAGATGTGCTAGTCCAGAGGCAGAGACCCGACCCCACCTAGGGTTTGGGTCTGAAGCTGAGTCAGCACTGGGCTTGGCTCTGGCAGCTGAAATCTGGAAGCTGTTGGCATGGGACTGCAGCCCCAAATGCAGCTCCCACCAGTCAGCGCACGGCACTGCGTCTGGGCTGCTGCCTGACACAGGCAGGCACGAGGCGTGTTTAGCAGAGTAATGGGCCCTGCACTTCTGTTCCCGCCCCGCTCCTGGGACACTCACAGAAAAGGCAAGAGCAGGAAGAGCCCAGCACCTCCTCCAAGCCTAACTCTTCCACCGAGCACCGGGCAGAGACACACAGATGCACTGGCCACTCCTCCCCCCAGAGCATAACCAGGCTCTCTGACTCTGCCTAGTGAGAGTGATGATGGGGAGCTGTCCTCCTCCGGCTGGCTTAGCAGATAACACTGGGGAAAACTGCCGAATTACCCCGCTCCTGCCCCGAGGAGAGACCTGAGGCAATTCACCACACACGCCTGCCAGCGGGCATTAAATATACTCACCGGATGTGATACAGGTTGAAAACAAAATTAGGGCCTGGGTAGGAAAAAAGGGAGAGAGGAGAGGAGACCGTTAGGGGGATGGAGAAGGGCTGCAGCCTGCAGTCTACACAACGCACCCGTATCCATGGCATGGAGTAGCTACAGGGCACTAGGAAGCAGTAGGTGAGAATTGCCCGTTCCTGGCCTGCACTGTCCTGACTTGCCTGCTTTGTGCGTCTCGCTGCATATCAGATAGCGAGAGCGAACGGTGTCCACAGACCCGGACAAGGGGCATGGCGATGTGTGGAGGGGAGCTCCCTAGGCACAGACAGTGACCCCTCCACTCCAGAACCCTGCCTGCCTGAAGCCCCATTCTAACCACCCTGCAGACCCCATTGCCCGTTAACCCAGGGCGGTCCATGCTCCTGGACAAGCTGAGCTATGGGAGCTCTGGCTTGGCCTCTGGGTGTCTGGCATCACACACAGCAGCTCCTTGGGGATGATCTACCCAACTGAGGCTGCGGCCACGAGGCTGCTAACTCAGACCAGAGGCCATTTGTTCCTTGCTTTCCCTCACTCTCTCCCTCGGTGTGGCTAAAAGGACAATAAGGGTAGCACAGTCCGTGTATTTGTGGACACAACGGGTCAGCCCCACAGCCGTGTGTGCCATCGCACACTCTGAGCAAAGCACGAGTTAACAGAGCAACTGCTGCTCTCAACGTGGGGTGTAAATTAGTACAGAGGGCAGGAACCTTTAGCTCCCCATTTACCTGCAAAAAGGCCTCTCTGGATAATGGAATGGGTAAACGTGCCATTGGTGCAAATGTCAGTGCTGATTTACACCAGTTGAGGATCTGGCCCTGCATTCTGGCTGGGCCGGACAGTGCCCCAAACATGCAGTTCAGCACCCCTCCTAAGGAGCCCGATGACTCAAGGCCTTTGGTCTCTAGCCCGCAGACACTGACCCAGGGGGTCCCTTGCTCCCGCCAGCTTGCTCTAGGATGGTCCCAGCCTCTAACTGCCAGCTGTCCTGCCAGACGGGGCCAGGAGCTCATGCCAACCAGGGCAGCTGAGTGGCATGAGGTGGGGGCTGTGCTGATTCACCACGTTCAGCCCCTCTGGCTATCCGCAGCACCAGCCTGGTTTGCCTTTGTCTGAAAACAAGCCATGCTGTTGTCCTGGATCCTTGCTAGTTGGTGAAATTACGCGTGGAGGCTCTCTGTGGGGAAAGATAAAGTCCAGGAGTTTCTCTGCTCTGAAACCTTTCAGGTTCATATAACCCTGCCCCTTTTCTCTGGTCCAGGCCAGGCAGGTGTGCTAATGACAGGCATTGCTCCAGCATGCAGCACTGGGACGTTCTCGAACAGACTGAAAATGGGCTCCGGCTCCGGGAGCTCAGCTGCTTTCAAGGCAGGCTGGTAGGGTGCCCAGGGCCCTGGCTGGGGCTCATGAGCGCTGCATGAGTGGGGAGCTAGCGGACTATAGGAGTTCAGCTCCTCCCTTTGTGTGCTGGTCTGAGTCACCGGGAACAGCCACAGAGCTTCCCAAAGCCGAATGCACCCAGCGCTCCTCTTGGAACAGCTGCACTGGCCTCTCCTGACTCACTTTGGATGGCCTCACCCTGGGATCACACAGAGAGGCAGCCCTTCGAGAGCTAGGGTTCCACTCAGGGAGTCTTTGGGATTCAAGATCTGAAAAGCCAAGCTCCCGTCTGCTCTGCATGGGCACTAAAGATCCAGCTTTGCAAGACAGAGCTGGGTGCCCTGGGGTCTGTCCCAAACCTCCCACCTCCGTAACATCCTGGCTGATGCTGGGTGCTGCTTGTCTGCTGCCTCCTCCCAAGACTGGAGCAATTCCTGCCCACAGGTAGCTTGTTGTGCACACGGGAAATGGCAGGTGCTGTCCACCATTCTGAGTCCGAGAGCATCATGCAGCAGGGGACAGACGCCGGATGCTGCGCTCCTGGCCCTAGTCTCGGTGGGACAAACGCTCCCTGTCTCACTCAGCAATGCCCGGCAGCACAGGGACTCACCAGCTGTGCCACACAGCTGGCTTGGGTCTGACACTGGAGACACAAACGTAAAATCCTTGTGCGGGGTCCAGCGGGAGCCCCTTCTCTGACCAGGGCACTGTCCCATCAGCAGCTCCCATTGTCTCGGGGGCAGCCCCGGCTCAGAGTCAGACATGGGACTGTACATGGAGATGTTCAGAGGGGACTGTGGTAGCTGTGACCTCTGCTAAAGGCTCAGTATCTGCCTCTGCCTAAGGCTTTCTCCACTGGCCCATACTTACGACGCCAGCCTGGTCCTCTCAGGTACCACTTGAGAACGGTGTAGCCAAAGGTGCCCAGGAGCAGCAAGGCCAGGCTGATGCCCAGGATAAGCCCGAGGATGCTGATGGGCTCGATTCCTGCAAGTCAGAAACAGGACATGCTCTGGAACATTCCCAAGGCGCTGGGGAGGTGATCTGGAGCTCTGGTGCTCAGTGCTGCAAGGAGATGGGTCCCGGAGACTGGGGTCGGCTACAGAGCCCTTCCCCGCCAGGTCACCGGCTGCGCTGTTCTTCTTAAGGCATGGTGAGATTGTGCACGGCACTACTGCTATGTAGACAATACCTAACATGGCACAGTGGAGCCAACCCTCTGGGGCTTCTTGAGTCTCAGGGATCCAGGGTTGTTCTTAAAGCCCCAGCTCTTGGAGTCACGGGATTGTGGGAGAATCCCAGCTTTCATTTTTAAAGAAACGAAGTCCTCTCCTGTCTGACCAACCCCCACACCCACACCCCCACTGGCTCAGTGGGTCCAGGACGATGGTCCTTGAACATCTGCAGCAGTGACACGGGGTATCTGGTAGGAAACACCCTTGGCTCCCTGCTTGTTCCCTTTGACTCCCATGGAGAAGCAAGAGTCTCCTCTCCATGCTGGGCCTCCCCACCCCTCCTTTATCTTGTCTAGTTAGACTGTGAGCTCATTGGGGCAGGGACGGTCTCTCACAGCACCTGGCACCATGGAGCCCTGGCTCAACCACGGCCTCTCAGCACGCCCGTCATACGCACCGTGCTGCTAAGGAGGGACGGGAGCTTTGGGAGACGGGAGCCCAGCACTGGCAAGTGCAAGGCGCCATGTTTGCTTGCAGCTCCCCCACGTTCACCCCAAAGGCAGGAGCGGGATGGGGATATTTGCAGGTGTAACAACCCCCATGCTGGAAAATTGGCCCGGGAAGGGAGTGTGACGTCTCCACAGTGAGTCTGGGCAGCGTAGGAGACTCTCTGCCTTCAGTCTAAACAGGAAGCTGCACTGGCCATAAACAGGATTCCTCATTCCGCAGGAGCAGGACCCAGGAGCTGCCAATTCCCGGCTATTCCTGGCCTACGTTTACCGCCAGGAGGTGACCGGGTTTGACCTCGGCTCTGGGCAGCCCGAGGGTCCCCTGGGCTCAGGCTGCTCACTCACATCTCTGCAACTCCTTCCCGGCATGGCCAGGCCCTGCTGCACCTGGCTGAGACTGGGACACGGCCATGGGGAAGGGCCTGGTGCTGAGCCCAGATAAGGGATGTCCTGGCTGGATGGGGGAGCAGCAGGGAGGGCAAGGATTGTGGGGCCCCCATATCAGGGGGCAGAGCCTCCTTGCCCCGCACAGTACAGCATGCAGCCTTGTGGGGTCCATGGATTCCCCTGGCCCCTCTGTCCTCATGGGCGCTCATTCAGAGGGGTGAGCCTGCCCTTCCTGGGACAGGCCCCTTGCCACGCCCATGGTCCGGCCATGGGAGAAGGGCTGGGAGCACGTTTAATTTGTATTTCAATCAACACAAGTTAGCACAATTTGTCTGTCAGCCTGAGTCTGCACGTTTCGGCCCAAACAAGTCAGCTCCAATCCTGCCTGCATGCCCATAGCCCAGGGCAGGAGCGGTACCTGCTCCCTCCCTCGCCCCGGACAGGGCAGTCACAGGTCCGCAGCACAGGGGAAGCAGCCAGTGGTTGCCTGCTCTCCTCTGCTCCCCAGCAGCCCCCGTGGCCAAGGCTGCTCAGTCTCCGGCAGGTTTACGAGAAGCGGGAAGGTGAGGCGAGAGTTGTGAAAGCACAATCATCATGGGGGGCGGCGGGGGCCAGAGACAAAACTCCAGGCTGCTGCAGCAGCCTCTGAGCCAGCCCTGGACACACTCAGATGTGTGGGGCAGAGCTGCCCAGTGTTTCGGGCACTGGGCCCCCTGCGCTCTGGGGAGGCTCCTGGGTCCACCTGGGATTCAGCCCCTTTGCTCAGCTTCACCGCATCGCCCCCAGGAGCCAACTGGGGCCCTGCAAGCGTCAGCGGCTGAAGTCTGGGCCTGGCTGAGGGCCCCCCTGGACTCCCTTTCACTGCCACTCTCAGCTTCAGCAGGGCCTAACTCCCCCCACGGCTCGGTTCCTGGCATAGGAAGCCGGACCCAATGCGTTAGGGCATATGTAGGGCAGCTCCGTGATGCATCAGCCCCCTTAGTGCAGCGAACAGCAGCGTGTCTCCCTGGGCAGGGCAATTCCTGGGCAGCCGGCACCCTCTAGCGGCCATGTCCTGCTGTGCCAGTGGAAGTTTTACCCACCCTGAGAATCGAAGGAGCCCCAGGCCAGCCAAGCCCCACCTCGATGCTGTCCCATCCCATCCCCACTGCTCTAATGTCCCTCTCGCCCCTGACTCTGAGGGCACCATCCTGCTGCAGGGCTGGGGGCACAGACATGGAGTGGGGGGACATGGGCAGGGCACTGGGGCCCCTGCAGCAGCCCTTTGATAAAAAACGCCCCCACAAGCAGAAGGGGGAGCGGGCTGATCTCTGCCTCAGAGGGGAGTCACCCCTTTCTGGTAACCCAGTGGCGACAATTCATCCCAGGGCTGGGGCATATACTTCAGCGGCATAAAGCTTTGCCTCTGGAAGGAACCGATGGCCCCACCTGTCTAGCGCTAAAGTGCCACAGCCTCCATCCTTGCAGCGGGCACCCCATTTCCAGGGACCCTGGAGCTGAGCTCTCCATACAATCAGTGCGTATCCCAGGGTCTCCCCAGTCATGGGCTCCATCCCCTGCCGAAGAGCAGCTTCCTAGCCCCCTCTCCCTGCTAGCCAGGCACCCCAGTGAGTGCTGGGCCAGCCACAGGCTCTGGGGGGCTCTCTGTGGGCAAAGCCGAGCAGCACCCCCCAGCTCTTTGCGTCACTTTAGCTGTTTTCCTGGGCTGTGTGACACTGATGGGTCCGGTGAGCTCAGGGCAGGCAAAGGGGACCCGCTGACGGCCTCAGGTGCCAAAGCACTGCCCACAGCCTGAGCCTGGGACTGCGGGGGGCTTCCCCGAGCCAGCTGTTACCCGCAGCCTGGGCAGCTGGACCACACACCCAGCGCGAGGGAGACGCCCGCGGGCTCGGCGATCTCAGCCCCCAGCTTGAGTCATTCCCTCAGCTGTGCCAGGCCCCTGCTCGGGAGAGAGGTAACCCCCTAGCTGCCAGAGGCACTCACCCCTGAGGCAGGCAGCCCCCCAGCACAGAGAGCGACCAGCAACAGGGCACCGGGCGGCTCGACACAGGGCCACTGCTGGTGGAGGTGCAGGGGCTGCATGAGAGAGAAAGGCCCCCGTGCATTCGCATCACAACAGGGACGGGGACGCTGCTCACAGGTGACTGCCTCTGCCCTGCCACAGTCAAAACCCCATAAAGAGCTGCCCAGGGGCAGCAGTTTGCAGAGAACAACAAGTGCTGTCAGCCCTACAAAACCCAGGCGCTGTGCTGCATATCGCTGAGCCTCGTCTACTACAGGCTTCTTCTCGCTTCACTGACGCGTGAGGTCTATACAGCTACACCGGTCTCTGTACCAGCCGTCTCCTCGGAGCTAACACAGCTGGTGCCAGTGTTCAGACACCAAGCTCTGCCTCCCACTTAAGCGGGGCTCAGGGAACTCAGCATCTCCTCTGTGCCTGCCATGCCACCCTCAGCCCTGCAGTCGCCACCCGCTGCCCAGTTAGCACCCAGTTCAGCCACACCCCTGCAACGGCTTTCCCACAGACACGGCACTGAAGCCATTAACCCTTGATACAGAGACTGGAACACAGCTCGGAAACGAGGTTTGGGCCCATATGCAAAGCACGATCAAACCAGGAGTGCCACGAAGCTCCTATAAATAGATGAACTGCAAATGTGGAGGATGACTATGGTATAAGAGAGTCCTCCAAAACGGTCACATCCATGCTGTGGATCAGCACTGGTGCTAGCACAGCTCTCAGACAGAAAATCCCTGACTGTACTGGTCAAGAAATGGAGTAGGAAGCCTGCCAGCAACAAGCGTGGTTAGACACAGCCATTGCCAGCACCATGCAGCTTTCTGCAACTCCAGCACTGCCAACTTTTGCTGTGTAGGCCAGTGGTTTTCAAACTTTTTTTCATTTGCAGACCCCTAAAAAATTCTGAGGGGAGGTGCAGACCCCTTTGGAAATCTTGGACAGTCTGCGGTCCCCCAGGGATCCGCAGACCACAGGCTGAAAACCAGTGGTGTAGGGTGTTTTTCGTAAACCCCAGCTGCTGGAGTCATGTGATGATGGGAGACTTTCCTATCTCCTGTTTTTAAAAAGCAAGTTTCTAACCCTTGTGTTTTCAGAGCAGAGCTTGGAGACATGACCCCTAAAGGCTCAGAAACCAGAAGGCCAAGAAAACAAAACCCAAATTATTATTTATTGTTCCATTTCTTATGTATCCTTATATTGTATAGACCATAACTGCTGTATATAATTGTATATGACATTGGCGTAACTATTAATGATTTCACTATATGATGCATTTTATTATATAAATCCTATGAATTTGCAGCCCATCTCAGGATCTGGCTGGGGTCAGCGATGCTGTCACACACCCCAACTAGCCAGTTTGGGCAAGCACAAATCTCTAGTCAAGAATTTCCCACTGTCTGGTCAGTGAAAAGTACAGTAATGCATTGGCTGGTGTGCTAATGGCAGGAATAAGAACTGTTCTATGGTGTGTCATAGACCCCCATGCAGCTGACAGCTAAGGGAGATTCTCCTAGGGGCCTATGCTTTCAGAGCAGGAGGAGCTGAGTTCTGCCCCTGTGATGTTATAAACAGGCACAATGTACCGCACGGTGACGCTGTGACATCCTAGCTGGCCACAGCTTCTTACAGTGCCCGAGGAAGACGCCTGCAGGGTTTGTCAATATCATGGAGCATCCGTGCCACCTTCCAGCACCTCTTGCCATGCAGCATAGTAAAGTGGCCCTGTCGCTTTGATTTCAGGGCTCTCTCCCCATAGACTGCTCTGTGGCCTCTGAACCCGCCCAGGGACTGGAATACTCCGGGGTAGCCTGGAACAGCTTTGTGTCTGGGTCAGATCCCCACACCGTGGCTCAGGGGCAGCAGAGGAAGACCTAACAAGCAAGCTCAATTTAGATAAAAATGCCCCTGGGGTGAGAACATTTCCCCAGGAGATCACAGTGTCTGCACCATGTGCTAGATCCCAGGTAACATTTGCACAGCCCGGTGAGACACAGCTAATGCACTGCGGAGATACGACTCCTGGTGCTGTCTAACACCCCCCGCTGCTTTCAGAGGGCACCGGCGGAACTTGTTGGAGCAGAGTCCAGATTTCCTGCCCACGGCTAGGCAAAGCAGGGCATAAAACAGAGTGGCTATGCATGGGCGCTCCTCACCCCCACACACCACAGAACCCGCTCCACAGCCGCTTACTCTGCCTCACCTGGGAATGTGGACAGCACGGTCTGGAAACTGCAGGGATCCACTGAGCACAGCCCCCAAGTGCAGCTGGAACCGGGGAGCAGCAGGCCTCCAAATGCTCAGACACTGCAGTGCTGGGGGCTGGAGAGAGACTGAGGACCCCAGTCCCTGGTCTCAGTGTGTCACCACAGCAACCACAAGGGCCACCAAGTCTGTTCTGATCTGGGCTTTGCATGCACAAGTGCTTGACAGTGGGACATTGCACCGCCCTGCCCCACTGTGCCTCCGAGTCAGCCAGGTATGGAGCCTGACAGGAATCATTACTCCGGACGGCCGGAGGAAGATGTGGAGCCTTTGCCTCAAGGCGCTGGCTTACACTCCCCCCCGGCAGGCAGTGACTAAAAGCCAGTGCTGGCCAACACAAAAGGAACTGCTGGTTTAAGCCCAGAGTTCCTCAGAGCCAGGTGTTACCTGCATCACAACCAGAAAGACGCGAAGTGTGGCACTGGGCCTACGTGGGGAGCAGCCATCATGAGTCCCTGTTGGCCTGGGCCTGGATTGGAATCAGTGAGCCAGCTCTGTTACCAGCTCCTTGAACCACCCAGTTCTCGGAATTAAACCAGCCTATAGTGCAATGCTGCTACAAAAGCAGCTAGGTAAAAATGGCACCTATGGACCCCACAGCTCCGCTCCCTGCATCTCAGAATCAGACCTGCTCCCTGTTCCCTCCTGTGACCAATCTATGTGGGTACAGCAGAGGGAGCTGGGTTCTGTTCTGCCTCACGCATCATCAACAGAGCGGCCAGGCCAGCACCCCGGACAGAACCTTTCCTGGGGGATGCGAAGAGCAGGAGGGGCTCAGCAGGGGGTTGGAGCCTGGATGGAGCTTGCTGTCCCAGTGGGGAGAAAAGCCATCCTTTGACTTGCAAACTGAGCATGTTCTTGCTGGGCCCCTGGAGCAATACAGGGCCTGTGGCCTTCTGACTGCTGCTGTACATGACCAGAGAATGGTCTGTGCAAAGTGCAAGTCTGCACAGCAAACCAAGGGGGCCGGGTCTACCACCAGATCCACCAGCACTGACAGGCCTCATTTAGGGGCTCCTGGGTCACTAATTTCATGCATCAGTTCAGCATGTTTGGAAACCTAGGGCCGAGCTCACGAGCACAAAGAGTTTGGTAGTTTCAGTGCATCATCCGCATAGAAATCTCTCTGCAGCATCACAAAATCCACCATGCTGCGTGGTACAGGGAGCAGTCTTCACATGCAATCTCCTGCATCCAGAGTGTAGCAGAACAAGACTGAGGTGCACTGGCAGAGGTGGGGGGCAGGGAGCCCCGGGCTGGAATAGCAAGGGGGCTGCCGGTCAGGACTGAGGAGCATCAGCAGAGATTAGAGAGGGTGCCTCGCTGCAGCCAATGCTCTAAATCTTTCACCTCCTCCAACAGCATCATTAATGAGCTACCTCAGCCCAACAGGGGAGAGAGGAAATGCCGTTTAATTACCTGGCTTGGGATCCATCTATTTCCTGGGTCCCCAAACCCGTGGGAACAGCTTATGCAATGCACCCAGGTGGGCAGATCATCTTTCTGAGGGTGAGAGGAAAGCAGTGCTGGCTGAGACAGGGTTGTCCTGTTCAGCCCATCCGCCTGGCTCTGCCTCAGTCTCTCCCCCCTGTTGACACAACCTGCTCTGTGTTTGCCCGACAAGGCACAGCCACTCTTCAAACATCCCCTGCGGTGACGGTGGCAGTTTGGCTCCCAGCCACGTCTCAGCCTTGGAGCCTCCACCTTCCTTTAGCTAGGCCAAGGGTGTCCTCCTCTCTCCTTGTGTCCCACACACCTGGGCTTATGGGGCCTGCAGGGCAAATCTCAGCAGGGTCGCCTCATCCCGGCAGACTCCAGGCAGCCAGATGTGACTCTACTGCACCGTCCTTACAGAACGGAGATCCCCCCGGGTAACAGTGTGTCGAGGGCCCCTCTGCTCTGCACAGCCCTTAAGGGTCCCATGGCCCAACAGCTCCTGCATTTCCACCCTGTCTAAGGGGGGAGTGGAATGGAAGCCTGGGGATGCAGCTGATCTCACCAGCCGGCCCGGAGCAGACGAGAGGCAGAGATTGGTTGACAGACCCCCTGCAAAGGCCCAGGGCGAGGAATGAAAACCTGCCAGGGTGCTCAGGGGGCCTGCCCCTAAAATAACCATAACAGGAGGCTCCTTCCCCTGAGGCTTGAGCTGCCCCACAGGACACTGAAACTTGTAGCATGAGTGGATCCAAATGAATGGAAGCAGGGCCCCCCCCATGCAATGGCCAGCCATGGCTGTGCAGGGAGCAGGGCTCAGCTGGACAGCCAGGTAGGTGCCAAGGGCCTGAGGCTGCAGCACCCAAGGGAGACATGAGACCTTTGGGGAGTGTATTCCCAGCCTTGGCCTCCTGGCCTTGTTGGGGTGGAAAGGGAGTTTAGCCAGGCCCAGGAGCCCAGGAGCATCATGCCCCTTTGCCCACTGCAAAGGGAATTCAGCACAGGGAGCCCTGCCCCGTGAAACTCTTGCAGGTGACTTTCCCTTGCGCAATCTCATGCCTCTCCAGTGTAGCAATGCCCTGTGTTTTCCTGACAGTGTGTAAAAGGAAAACAAACAATGAAGAAAGGGCAGCCAGGCTCCCCCAGGGAGAGCTTGAATAGCATGGTGCTAACATAGATGGTAATAGTCTGGCATTTTCCCTACCCCACTGCAAAACCTGCTGGGACAAGAGAGACCCTCCCAGCTGGAAAAAGAGCTGGCTCAGCGGACCTGGAACACAGCTATCTAGGCATCTAGCATGCTGTTTGAGAAAGCCCATCACGAGAGGGAGCAAGTCATCCTCGCTCTGCCTTCTCCTAGGGCAGGATTCACACCACATGGCTTAACAAGTGCCAAAGCCACAGGCCAAAGGCATCCCCAGTGCAAGTCGCTGGAAGTCAGAGGAGTTTGCACCAGGCATGACGCTGGACCCATGTGTGGCTGTGTGGCCCTGTAGTGCACAGCTGCGAGATTGCACACTGGATGCTAAAGAGCACACCAGAAGGATGAAGGAGAGCAAGCTCTCCCATGCATGCAAGCATCCAGCCAAATGTTCATCTTCCTCCAGGGGACATCCATCGTCATGTCTGCAAACCATAGATCAGAGGTCGGCAACCTTTCAGAAGCGGTGTGCCGAGTCTTCATTTATTCATTCTAATTTAAGGTTTCGCGTGCCAGTGATACATTTTAACGTTTTTAGAAGGTCTCTTTCTCTAAGTCCATACTATATAACTAAACGTTGTTGTATGTAAAGTAAATAAGGTTTTTTAAAATGTTTAAGAAGCTTCATTTAAAATTAAATTAAAATGCCGAGCCCCCTGGACCGGTGGCCAGGACCCGGGCAGCGTGAGTGCCCCTGACAATCAGCTCGGGGGCCGCAGGTTACCTACCCCTGCTATAGCTTATGACCCTGGAGAAGTGCTAATTGCTGCCACCTACTTACAGAGAGCAGGTCTCAGCCCCAGATTAATAAAGCTGTCGGACTGTCCCTGCTCTTGGTGTGATGTCCCATGTAGTTATTGTTATTATTTACTTGGGTTATTGTCATGGCTGGCAGCTCCAGCCACGGCCCAGGACCCCTTGGTGCTGGGCACTGTGCAAACGCAGGACAAAGCGCTGGTTCCCTTCCCCAAAGAGCTGACAATCTAAGATCCCAGCGCTTCCCATTTTATTGAGTCTCATGATATTTGATACTTTGCTTAAAAGCCCAGCTCCTGGAGTGACAGGATTAGGGGACAATCTCAGGGGGGGTGGTTCTAGCCCCTGTGATTGCAGAGAAAAGCTTGAAGATCTAAACGACCTTAACATCTCCAAGACCAGAAGGGAAAGAAAAAGAACCTTCGACCCATTGTTTTTAAAACCTCATGATTTGTAAGCCAAACTCAGGATTTTCTGGGTCCTGACTCGTGATTTTTTGAGCACGTGGAGCTGGTAACACTGGAGTCCCTATGTTACCACTATAGCTTCAGTGGGCAGAACACAACCACTTCCCAGGAAAATACAGTCAGCAACAGCGGCTTGGCTTTGCAGCTGATCTAAATCATGAGGGTGCCTTGGTTTGATTATTAGTGTCTGTATTTGTATCACAGCAACACCTCAATCCCCAAACTGAGATCGGGGTCTACTGTGCCAGGTGCTGCACAGACTCTTAGTCCCTTCCCCCAAGAGCTGGAGTCTAACGAGACAAGAGGGGAGGGGAAACCGAGGCATGGAGTATCTCCAAGCTTTGCCCCATAGCCACAAGACCAACGTTTTCCCAACAAGTGATCCAGCCTCCTGGGGAGATAAAACCCTCACAAGCAATGGCACAGGGGTGTTACGCCAGCAGATATAGCCAGAGGTAGGAACCCTTTTTCACTAGAGGGTGACCTAGTGCCATGCACATGCTGACATCCTGCCCTGCGGCCCAATCCCCATCTTGGCACTGCACGAACCAATCCTGATTTGTGGCCCTGACGCAGGCAAAGCTGCCGCTGACAGTGAGTGCCCCTTGAGTCACAGCACAGCACGCAGTCTCTGGTAAATCCTAGCAAGCGATTGCATCTCACAGTAACGGAGAGACAGGACTCCACTGTGCTGAATGTAAATGAGGTTCTTCCTTAGTGAGGCCATTGGACAAAACAGGAGCTGAGCCTGGATAGATTCCTGCTCTCTGTCTAGCTCCCAGTCTAGCCAGCCTCGCCCATGGAATTTCTGAAGACCAGAGACAGAGGTTTATCCTGCCTGCTAATCGTACCATGTCAGCTTCCCCCCAGCGCTGCCGTGCTCCCTGTGCCCCAAAGCAAGAGGGAGCATTTCTGGGAACACAAGGGAGAGACATCGGTGCACTTTCCAAGCCGTGCCTGGTTCCAGCTCAGCAGTTCAAGGGAAGCTTCTCTTTTAGCTAGAAAGAGGAACAAGCTGTCCCCGGAATCCCCAGGGCTGCTGCCCCCAGTATCACAGCTGCCCTGGGGTTACTCCCTTTCCCCTGAGCTCCTGCAGCACCCACCAAGGGAGGGACGGGAACAATGCAGAACATTCACAGCGGGGGACATGAGCGACTGGGCACAAGGTGGGCAATGTAAAACAATCTGCAAAACAGTCCTCAGCTCCAGTGCCCCAGTGGCTCAGGGAACAGCATGGCTGGTGGAAGGGGGCAGGGGGAGGATTGCTGCAGGTTCCTGACCCCTTCTGCTGCACCAAATCCAGATACTGCGGCTGGGCCTGAAAGTGGGGGGAAATTTGCTTCTTAAGGCGCAAATTTAAAGATATAAAGACATATGGAGTGAGTGCAAAGCTGAGCTCTCCTAAGGCTCCTGGCATGAGCAGGTCAGCAGCACGTCCTCTCATGCCTGCCAGTCTGTGTAACTGGGGTCCCAAGTTACTGAATCCAATCGCAGCACCAGAGAGTGTCCCACTGCAGAGAGCTTGGCCCTGCCACAGAGTTTCCCAGGCCTATGGCAATGCTCATTAGCCAGGCTGCCATGCTCTGAGCTGCCACGGCCCTGGGGTCGACGCTGCCCAATGGATCAACTGGGTCAGCCCTTTCCAAAGGAGCTGTCCTGGGACGTGGGTCCCAAGCTGGGGCCTGGTGTTGCCCTGTCTCGCCTCCAGTTAGTGAGTCAGTTTCCGTCCAAACCCAGATTACCTGGTGGCACGGTTCCAGGTGTGGGGTCTGTTTTCATACTTTGTCCCATTGTGGTGACTGCAGGTTTCCGTTTTTTCACATCACTGGGGGCTCCCAGCCAATCTAGCTCAGCCACAAGCCCTGGGATTGCTGCAGGCATCCCTGGGGGAGGCCCCTGGCTCATGTGCTGCAGGGGGTCGAACTGGATGAACATCACAGTCCCTTCTGGCCTTCCCAGCTATTGTGACTAGTTGTTGCCATGTTAAAAAACAAACAGCCCGTCCGTGAGAAAGGAGCAGACAGGCCTCCACGACTGGCCGGGAAAGCTTGCCCCCGGAATGGAGGGTGTGGTGCCACTCAGGTCAATATTACACAACACACATTGTGTCCTCAGCTCCTTTGTATTCTCTGGGTTAGCGCAGCGCCAGTGCCAAGAGCCAGCGGCCCCGGCAGACAGGAGAGGCACTGCACTGCTCAGCATGGGGAGAGAGCGGGACAGGGGTGGTGGGGCCTTAGCCAGGGAGCGCTGAGGGCGACAGTCTGTCCCTACACCACAGACCAGTCCCCTGACTTTGTCAAGAGTGGGGGTTGAGTGAACAAGCCCCCCCACCAACTTGCAGTCAGGCAGTGAGGCTGCCATGCACCCCCTCCGTGGCCTATGCAGCCACTAGTCCACTCTGTGGGCTGGAGTGGCAGGCTCTGGTCTCCATGCACCCTATGTAGGGGGCACCTGGCCACTGCAACTGCTGCCTCCCCTTTTCCAAAGGCTTCTGCATCACACCCATCCCGTGGAGCCTTCCAGCTACAGAGCCTCCCACTGTGTTTGTCCAGGCTGGCATGACGCCACACATGACAAGTTTGCACCTCTAGCTGCCTTTTGTTTGGCACAGGGCCCATCACTAGGTTACTCAGGACCTTGTCGCTATGTAACAGGGGCTATGGCCCTGGGGCCAGCTCCTCATTGCCCTGCACCATGAGCTGCTGCTTACACCAGAGCCCCGTGCTGGCCAATGAACCAGAACGGCAGCAGTTCACACCCACTTTGCACAGGGCGCGGGGCAGTGAGTACTTAGAACCCTTGCGCTTTGGAAAGTGCTGGGCAGAGAGAAAGAAATGGGCTGTGGAGCCTGATACGGTCACTGAGCCCAGGCAGGTGAGGGTGAGACAATGAGATGGTGATTGCAGGCGGCTAGCCCGGCCTGCAGTAGAATACAATGGATCAGCGAGGCTCAAAGAACGCAGCTGGGTGGTTTGGCTGCCTCCTAACTTTCCAGCCCAGGGTATCCAGGCGCTGTGCAAACGTTCGTGGTTAGTGATTTAACGTCACAGCCTCCCCCAGCCCCAGCCCCGGGACGGGTGTTAGTGCTGCTTACGCAAACACAGAGATTCAGCGATTCCAAAGCCAGAAGGGACCACTGTGATCATCTCGTCCGACCCCCTGAATCCCACAGCCCAGAGACCGGCCCCAGAATCATTCCCAGAGCAGAGCTTGAAGGAAAACATCCAATCTGGATTTCAAAACTGTCAGTGACAGAGAATCCACCACGAGCCTGGGTCAACTGTTCCAGTGGTTAATTACTCTCACTGTTAAAAATATGCCTTATTTCCAGTCTGCCTTTGTCTAGCTTCAACTTCCAGCCATTGGGTCATGTTAGACCTCTCTCTGCTAGACTGAAGAGCCCATTATTAAATATGTGTTCTCCCTGCAGGTACTTATCAGTCACCCTTTAACCTTCTCTCTGTTAAGCTAAATACATTGTGCTCCTTAAGTCTGTTACTATTAGGGCATGTCACAGCAGTGCCAAATACGGAGGTAAAATAACCTCTCTACTGCAACCTGAGTTTCCCCTGTTTGTGAATCCCAGGATCACATTAGCGCTTTTGGTCACTGTGTCACGCTGGAAGCTCATACTCAGCTGATTATCCACCACGACCCCCAAATCTTTTCAGTCACGGCCTCCCAAGCTAGAGTCCCATCCCATAGGTATGGCCTATATTCTCTGTTCCTAGATGGATGCCTTTAGCCATATTAAAACACTTATTGTTTGCTTGGGCCCAGATTACCAACCGATCCAGATCGCTCTGAATCAGTGACCTGCCCTCTTCGTAGTTTACCACTCCCCCAATATTTGTGTCACCTGCAAACTTTTTCAGTGATGATTTTATGAACACACCCGTTCAATGATGACTCCCCATTTGCAATCACATTTTGAGACCTGTCAAGCAGGCGCTGCAAAAGACTTTGCTCTGATACTGAGCTAGTTCCAATACTGATCATCTCAACTCATTTGCCATGGGTAAGTTGCGTGTATAATTAAGCAGTGAAGACTCTTGCCTGCTATTCTGGAAAGCTCCATTATAAAAGAAAATTCTAACTAACCACAAATTAAAATACACACGCCCTCAGTTTCTAATGAGTTTGCAAACACCAGAGCTTTCTAGGCGGCTCGCAGTGATATTCATGCTCATCTCTAACTACAATCCACAGACTCACTGATCTGATTTTCCTCCCTGTTTTCACATATTAAAGCCATTAGGCAGCAGCCATAACAGACTCAGGGGGGTGGCATTTTTGCCAAATTCTCCCTCTCCAGTAGGTGCCATCATTTCACTTCTCCTCCATCCTGGTGGCATGTGGGAATTGCTGTGAAGAACACAGCCCACCTCCTTTGATTAATTCATTCATTTGCTGCTCACCTGCTGAGACAGCACAAAGTCAGGTAAGACAGGTACAGCTGTGTCCATTGTCACTTCTCTGCATGGTCAACGTCCGTGTTTTCAAATGACGGTTGTGGCATTTTGGTGGTGAGCGGTTATCTGTGAGATTATCCCGAGCCATCATCCCACTTAGCAGCCCCATAGTGCAGGAAGGGCAAGAGTGAAGTTGACTTTTTCAAATGAATTATTTTTTAATTTAGTATTGCATCTGTTTTTTGAGACTGTTTATTAATAATCACTGCACCACTCCCAAACTCCAGAGAGCATCCCTAGTCACGCCAGTATTTAAACCTGTGCTTAAAGTACCGGCTTAAGGCCTATGGAAGTGCATGCTTAAAGGTGTAGCACCTGTGTTCGTGCTGTCCTGAACCAGGGCCCGGGAGGTTATAACACTAGCCCCTTCTCCAGCAGCTTCCTGCCAAGGCTCTCAAAGCACGTGACAAATACTAGTGAGTTAAAGTGCACAGCTCCCGCACCAGGTAGGGCAGTGTTGTTATGTGTCACTACTACCCTGCTGAGGCACGGCGGTCCAGTGCAGGGCAGAACCTAAGGCCCATGCATTACTCATTACTGTGTTATTACGGGAAAGCCATCATAATGTCCCCAGCTAACCCCAGCGCCAGAGCTGTTAGGGCCTGTCCTGGCATGCCCGGGGGGGTCTGACTGACAGAGGTGCTGAGCATCCAGACTGCAGTGGAACCCGAGGGAGGAAACTGGCTTTTTGCTTTTAGGGCTCCTGCCACTATCACAGCTCCATACGCATGTAAAAAAGCTCAGGTAAGTCAAGCCCGGCCATTGTGCAGCCTCTGACCGTGCCAGAGGACAGCTAGTGAGCTGGTGCACGGCTGAGGAATCGGCTCTTGGGGTGCCTTTACACCATATGTCACAGCTCCTTGCCGATTCACACAGCTCGGAGACCCAGCTTTCCAGAGAGCATGGCTGCTCTACTCACTGCTGGGAGACTCCCTGGGAAGATGGAGACATTCCAACCTGCAGGTGTAACATCGCAGTGGGACACAGGGACACAGAGAGCAACTTGTGACTCAGACTTCCCCGTGTGCACTCTGGGTGACCCAAGGGAGACGTTCTTTGTCTCCAGCTGAGGACGAGACATCTGCTGCCTGCTGTCCTGAGCCTTGCGGTTACAGGGCGGATGGCATTCATAAACATCTCCCCCAGCTGACAGAGCATCCAACCCCTGGTTCATTCCCAGAATGGTGACAAGTGGTTCCTAGGGAGGCAGCTCTGAAAAAGGGGCTGGATTTGTGGGGGAAGGGCACAGACCTCTCTGAGTTCCCCAAAACTCTCTCCCATCGAGCTCCCCAATGTACTGAAATAAGCGGTGTCCTTAGGAACACAGCTATGGCCCTACATGATCAGACCCCTCATGTCTGGCATCTGCTGATGCCTGATGCTGCAGAGGGAGGAGTAAACAAGGTAAGGCTGCCAGCTGCCTCCTTCACCTATGGGGATTGGCTGCAATTTGTTTATCCCTTCCTTAGCACAGGCACCCTCAGGCTGAATCCCGATCACACCTATTGTCCAACCTGGCCCCGTTGTTATTCATTGGCCTGCATGGCTTGGCACTGCCCATGCAGATCCCAAGGAAGGTCTCTGCTCACGGGGCCCAGCCAGACAACCGAGAAGGGTGGGGAAGAGGGTTGAGTGTGGGAAGAAGAGTTATGGCAGAGAAGGGTGGGGCAGCAGGCTCACTCTTACACACATATTGGCTCCTCTGCTCTGGGGGCTTTGAACGTTGACATGTAATTGCAGGGAGGGCTAGCAAAGGGGGCCAGGGATCTGAAGGAGGAGGAGAGCTTGCACATTCCACAAGCAGCTGCCAACCGTGGCACTTGGATTCATGGGTCCTGGCACTCACTGTCCCAGCCCGACACATGTCGTGGTGCTTGGCTGTAACGTGCGTGCGCCGGTCAGCTGTGCCGTTTCCAACCCAGGGATTCTCCCTGGATTCTCATCATGAGCTACCACAAGTTGGCTGTAACTCTTGGAGGTGCCATGCTGACTAGCAACAAAAGCCATGTGGGGCGTCTCCTGGAGCTGAGCGGTGAAAGCCTTGGAGAACAGAGCACCTTGTGCCATAAAGCCCCTGGGACGAAGCAGCCCAGCTCAGCAGCGAGAGCTTTCAGTGAGACAGCAATACCATGGCAATCTTTAAAATGTGTTTTCATAACGTAGCTGTCCTTAGCCCTTTTAAATCTGAGGTGCTCAACGTACTTTACACGTACACACACAGGGTAAGCAAGGGATAAATGAATGGAGCACGGCACCCACCACTGAAACGGAGCCTCTTCTGGGGTGCAACATGGTAGCTGTCTAAGAGTCAACAGCAACACAACACACTGGCTCAGGTCAGGAAAGGACAAAGAACCCTGGACCAGCTGCTGCTGAAGAAAGGAAATTGAGTAAAGAGGTGGGCAACTTGTGCTCACTGACCCACAAATGAAACCGGGTGACCCGCCTAGAAATATGACGAGCTGGTGACCTTAGAAGCAAGGGCATAACGATCTGGTAACCTTCCGTCTCACATTTTCTTCTTTCCCCCTCCACGCTATAACATTTCTGACTCAAAACCAACTTGGAGCAATGCGGAAGGACAGACAGACGGAGTGGGAAAAGCCTTGCTCCATCAATTCCCTCCTGATAGGCTAATCTTGGCAATAGCTCTGCCTGTGAGTCACTCTCCAGTGGTAGATGCAGAGAAGATTATGCAAGTGATGTTGATGCTGACAGATGGGTGTCAAATTACAATCCAAATCATAATTCCTCCTTGACGACTCCCGTTGTGGGTTTTAAATAGCACTCCCGCTGTCCAGCGGTCAGTGCTAAGGTAGAGCACCAAAGAGCAGGGGCTGCTCAGCTCAGGCAGCGTGGGGACAGCTGCAGAGCATCTGAGACTCTGGACAAACCGCATGGGTTCTGGCACCCTTCGGGCACTCGGTGATTGAAGGGCATGTGCTGCGTTCCAGGCATCCCTTGGATCTGGGAAACTGACTCTTTCCACAGTCTGAAGGACACCTCGCAGCTGGGCAGACATGGTGAGTCACCAGCATGGTAGAACAGCTTTCTTTCACTTCCCAGGGCCCCCTGGCAGATCCCACCATCCTTCCCACAGGGATGGGAGAAGCTCACCTCCCTATTCACTGCCATTTCACTGCTCTCCTGCCGGAATTTCAGACTCAGTCAGATAGAGAGCAGCTCTGTGTTTGAACGAGGTAGATTTATTATCCCTGGCTGTGAAAGAAAAAACCAGGGCACTCCCGTTCCCCCTTTCAAATAACCTGTTCTTCCGTGGCTCTGAATATCCAACAGCAGTTCTGAGCCCGGGAGTGTAACCCATCCTCTGCCCCCTTTCTTCTTCTGGGCTTTGCTTTATTGCTTGCTAAATATATCATGAGATGCTACTGGCCAGAGCCCGTAGCTCCCCAACTTCTGCATGGCTTCCCCTCCTGCCTCTCCGCCCTAGGAACTGCACAAATACATCGCTGGAATTAGCTTCCCCTCAAAAGTTTGCTTGCTGGGGTCCAGGGCTCTTCCTGAAGTCAAAATACATGTGTTCTTAGAAGGGTTATTCCCTAAGAGAGTCGCCAGCCTCCCCCAAGCTTCTCAGCCAATGCACCTGGAACTGGCCTGCCCCAAAGGGAAGGCGCTGTGGAATGTGGGTGCAATGTGCACTAACACTACGGCTGTGTACACGAGGGTTTTCAGAAAGTCTGCCCCCGTGTCTCTCCCCCAACGGCAGCTGCAGTGCGAGCAGGGGCAGTGCACAGGGGTGTTTTCATCACTGTGTCGCCCAATGCAGGTGGAGAACACACTAGCACGGTGAGCAGCAGGATATTTCCCCAAAAGATCGTAGTGCAGACAAGGCTCAGGACAGGAGACTGACCACTGATTTCAATGGGAACAAAGCCCCCAGTCTGCACCCCTTACTCACCCTGAAGAGTGCACAGGCCTGTTGAAGTTACTAGGATTGAAGGGGGCAGAATGTGACAATAACTCAGGCTTCTGCAAGGGACGTCCCATTTCCATGTCCCAGGGATCTTACAGCCATTTTTGGAAGGTTCTATCAACTTTCCTTTGCAAAGTCTACACAGAGCACAGCTCACACTAGCTAGCAGGCTTCTCTGATAGAAGGAGCGGGAAACATTTTCATGCAGATGATGTAGGCTTTGATGAAGTGCACCCTACTATAATTACCCATTTAATAGTGCCCCTCACAGAGAGAGCCCTCTGCAGACCCTGACGACTCAGCCCAGCCACCTCACAGTGAGAGAGGGAGGTAAAGGAATACCATCCCCCATTTTATAGCTGGGAGAGCTAGACAAAAAGGGGCAGCGTGATTTGCCAAAGGTCAGTGAGTTCGTACAACCCAGGAGTTCCTCACTCCCAGTCCAGAGTGCATACCATTTACCCACTAATTAATGAGTCCTCACAAGTCGAAGCAGCATGGGAAGATTTCCTTCCTCTCTTTCTTAAAAGTGAAAAACAGTAAATGTAACAGTTCAGCATGCAGCTCTGCACCATCACCCCCGTGTTGTCTGTGCCACACAGCCAGAGGAATCAGTAAAGTCAGAATGACCCCTGTAACTGATCCCTGACACAAGCAGGGTGCAGCAAACCTAGGGCTTGGATGAATCCACCCAAATGTCCTGGATTCAAATGCTTATCTCGGAGTCAAACACTTGTTGGTTTGCGTTTGTCAGGACACAGTTTGGGGCACCAGAGCATCAGAAGCTGCATTAATGTTCTGTCAGAGAAGACAGCAAGGTCATTTTAATTAGCCATAGCAGCTCCCAGGTTTCCAAGAAAACTGTGTTTGCTTTACATAAACAAGCTGGCACAGTTCCTGCCATGCTTTGAATTTAACCAAGGCAGCTATAATTACAATGGGCTGTGTTTGATGTCAGTTAGAGGGATACTGCACACACACTGACTGGCTGCCTCCAGAGACCAGACTGAAAGCAGAGACTTTCTTTTGATATGAGGAGATTGCATAGACCCAAGGAAAGGCTAAGACCAAGTATAGCTCAGACATTATCCACTCTGCTCAAGAAGGATTTGACATGCACAGGACGTCATTCAACTGGCCACTTGTGTCTCTAAACACTAGTCTAGTCTCTAGGCAAGTTTTCATTCCAGCATTATAGAATCCTAGAAGAATAGGGTTGGAAGATACATAAGGAGGTCATCTAGTCCAACCCCCTGCTCAAAGCAGGACCAACACCAACTAAATCAACCCAGCCAGGCCTTTATCAAGCTGGGCCTTAAAAACCTCTAAGGATGGAGATTCCACCACCTCCCTAGGTAACCCATTCCAGTGCTTCACCACCCTCCTAGTGAAATAGTTTTTCCTAATATCCAACCTAAACCTCCTCCACTGCAACTTGAGACCATTGCTCCTTATTCTGTCATCTGCCACCACTGAGAACAGCCGAACTCCATCCTCTTTGAAACCCTCCTTCAGGTAGTTGAAGGCTGCTAACAAATCCCCCCTCACTCTTCTCTTCTGCAGACTGAAAACCCCAGTTCCCTGAGCCTCTCCTTGTAAGTTGTGTGCCCCAGCCCCGTAATCATTTCCGTTGCCCGCTGCTGGACTCTCTCCAATTTTTCCACATCCCTTCTCTAGTGGGGGGGACCAAAACTGGACACAATACTCCAAGTGTGGCCTCACCAGTGCCCAATAGAGGGGAATAATCACTTCCCTCGATCTGCTGGCAATGCTCCTACTAATGCAGCCCAATATGCCACTGGCCTTCTTGGCAACAAGGGCACACTGCTGACTCATATCCAGCTTCTCGTCCACAATAATCTCCAGGTCCTTTTCTGCAGAACTGCTGATTAGCCAGTCGGTCCCCAGCCTGTAAAGGTGCATGGAATTTTTCCTTCTTAAGTGCAGGATTATGCACTTGTCCTTGTTGAACTTCATCAGATTTCTTTTGGCCCAATCTTCCAATTTATCTAGGTCACTCTGGACCCTATCCCTACCCTCCAGTGTATCTACCTCTCCCCCCAGCTTAGTGTCATCTGTGAACTTGCTGAAGGTGCAATTCATCTCATCATCCAGATAATTAAATCTGGGCTGAATTGTCTGCAATGAAACACGAAACAAAGACCGACCTGAGGCAGCCACAGAGGGACAGAGAGTTCAGCTGGTCCAAAAGGCCTTTGAAAGTCCAAACAGAGCCCTGAGCAGGGCTCCAACAAGCAGGAAGCTCTGTGGAAGAAGGAGAAGGACAGGAACTCAGCAGAGTCCCTGCCAGCACCCCGGGGCCAGTGTGGGAATTTGGCCCTAAGTATTTATGTAGAGTGGGCAGCTGCCAGTGATTATTGCAGAGGGGGAATCTCCTCAGTGACCTAGGCTGAGCCTAGCCTACCACTTCCCCACCCTTGGCATGGTGGCATGAGCCCTCTTGGTTATAAAAGAGGCTCGGTCTCTGAGGTGGGGCTGGAATTCAGAGGCCGCTGGAGGGGCGCTGACGCAAGAGGTCAGAGCCAGGGAGGACTGGTCATGTGTTTGTTCAAAGCCCTCATGATCACCGGAGGCTGCAGGTGGTATTTCATGGGTGAGCAGGCTGGTCTGTTGCAAGGCAATCTGGCATTTATACAGACACCACACACAGAAGATAGCAGCTTCCTGGAAGAAATCAAGTCAGGGATGGGCAGAGGAAAAGGCAGAAAGCTAAACTGACCTCCTAGCCCCAAAGATACACCCCTCCTTCTCCCCCTTACACTCTCACTGCCCCACACACCCACTCCCCAGACAGATTTACTTTTTCACACCAGACTCCTGGATCTCCTTCCTGGCAAGCAGCTGGTATGTTGTACATTACCCAACCACCTCCTGCCCTGCCATGACTCACTGCTGAACATGGGCTTCAAGGACAAAGATCCTGACTAATCTGCCCCAGGGAGGAAAAACCCAGACCATGAACATCTCTCCCTGCCCCACTAAACTCCAGGGACAAGTTTGTTAGGATTTAACCCATTGCATGGGCTATGGTAGAGAAGTGGAAGAGACAGGGGGTATTACGAAGCACTGCCAGACAGCCCAGATAGCTCAGTAAATAGTGAGTTATGGACACCGTGCTCATGAATTTCCAAAGGGTTTCCAATAATAATAAAAGCTTGCATTTCCACAGCAGCCTGGAGGGTTGAGCAGAGGGCAAGGGATCAGCAGATCCTGGATTCGAATCCTGACCCTGGCCCTGACTTCAGGTTGCAATGCAGGTGAGGGAAGACCTGTCTCAGGTCTCACTCCCTACCCTGTACAGTGGCCCGCAAAACCAAGAGCCAGCCCTGAGCAGCACTAGGACGGCAGCACTGAGTTCCAGGCAGACAGCACAGAGAAGGAGAAGGACAAGAGACCCCGATCCAAATGCCCTTGCCACAGAAGAGAATGGGGGCTTGTGCTGGGGAACCCAGGTACCGTGCACTGCAGGCCAGTGGGCATGTTTGGACCCTGCTGGATCACACGGAGCAGCACTCTGCCCCCATGGCACTGCTGATCACCCGCTCTCTGCGCTGCCCCGTGTGGTTTTATCCCAGAGACCCACAGCATCTGCGGCTTTTCTTAGTGCCCCGCTCCTGGAGTCCGGTGACGACACGAGAATCGCAGCTTTCATTTAAAACAAAAAGTCAGCCTCTAGCCCTGGCGGCTGTGGAGAAAATGCTGACAAGGTGAATGCATCCCAGCGGCTCAGCAAGCAGAAGGCAAAGAGACAATACCACCACCATTTACTGTGGGTTAGAGCCCATGATTCTGGGGGCCTGACTCGTGATTTTTAAATGCTCGGGGTGGGCAACCCTGCAAATGATTAATAACAGCGAACAGCTGAGAAGTCTGACATCACACAACTCCCTCCCCCCTCAACAAGCAGCTCCCATCCCTGCTCCCAGGCTCCGGAATCTCACTCCCTGTTGAATCTGTCTCCTTTGTGGGCCATTTTGTCTTAGCATTTGACCCCCCTGTTCCCTGCTCATCCTGGGCACAGCCCCTGCATAGAGCCCTGACGCTTACCTGCCATTGCAGCGTCCAGCAGTGACACTGGAGGGAATGGTCTCGCGCAGGGCTGGAAGGGACATTAAAGTGACATGGAAATGGGCTGATTTCCATAGGCCAGGAGTTCACTGTGAAAGCAGCCAGGGTCAGAGGGCAGCTCTCGGCAGCACAGTGAAGGCATCCATGCAAATATACAGCGGCCACATGAAAGTCCAGCCATGCTGCCCTGACTCTCTCTGTTTAGCATGAATACATCGACCAGAGAGAAGCTCGGCTGCTCCTAAGGCAAAGCCTGGGTGATGTGTTTATCAGGACTTCTCCTTCTGTAATCAGGTGTGGAGAGAAGGAGGGGGCTTAGTGTCTTATTTATCACTTTCTCCTGAGACTGGCTGCTGCAAAGGGGTTTTTTTACACGTCTCCTAGCAGCTGCAATAGCTGTCCCTGCTCTTCTTTATACTGTTTGTCCCTGTAGGCTGGGCATGGCTTCCCCGCCCCGCTCTGCAGGGACCACGCAGACATACACAGCACGATGGAGAAAGGCAAAAGACACGAGAACAGCCTCAGGGTATGGGGCAGCCCAAGCCATCAAATTGGACCTGGGCGGCAATGCAAGACAGATACACTGGAAAAGCCACCTGCCCCTTGCTGCTGTGCAGCCTGCTTTATTCCTGAGCTGGGGGAATGGGGGATGTGCTTCTCCCCGGAGTTCATCCCCTGCCTAGATATTCGTTAGGCTATTCCCACAGTGCACCAGCCTGCACAGAATGGCAGGGTCAGCAAAGTTCTTTCCAGGGGCAGAATCGCCCACATTCCAATGCCCGAGTCTCCTGGAAAGGGCCTCCGTCTGCTACCAACCAGTGCTTCCTGCACGCCCGTGGACACTATCGAAAGATGCCCCCAGAAGTGCCAGTTAGGGGGTCTCAGGAAACTCTCAGGCAGGCAAGAGAGGCCACTTCCGGCCAACCGAGAGAGCCCCTGAACAAATCTTGACTTCAACACCCAGGCACTAGGAGTGCTTTCAAATCTGCAACTCTATCTAGTTCTCAATTTTTCATCCCTATTTTTAACATGGATTGAATTCAAAACCCTGAGGTGTTTGAAATCTGGTTCTCAGTCAGCTGGCTGAGGCCCAGCTGTCGTTAATCCCTAGCCTAGAGCTTCACATCCCCTTGAATCAGACCCCGGGCAGCCCCTCTGCTCGGTCTGTGCCCAGACTTTCAGTTCTGCACAACTTCTCAATACAGTTCAGTGACGCTGAGGTGATGCAATCTGTTCCTTGGCACTGCCAACTCAGAGACTCTACCTGGATTTTAGTAACAAGTTCCCCAGACAATTGTAGCCTTCGTTCTTTTGGAAAATTACATGTGAAGTTTCAATGGGGTTATTTTTTTCTTTGTTGTTAGTTTGTTTTCAATTAACTGTGGAAAAAATTGCACAGGCGCAGAAGCATCCTCAGACATAGAGCCACAGAAACGTGGGGCTGGAAAGGTCCTCAACAGCTCGCCCAGTCCAGCCCTGCACTGAGACAGGACCAAATAAACCCAGACCCTCCCTGACAGGCGTTTGTCCGACCTGTTCTTAAAACCCTCCGGTGACAGGGATTGGACAACCTGCCTTGGAGCCTGTTCCAGAGCTTAGCTACCCTGAGAGTTAGAAAGGTTTTCCGAATATCTCACTGTACTGCAGATTAATCCCATTACTTCTTATCCTGCCTTCAGTGAACATGGAGAACAATTGATCACCATCCTCTTTATAACAGCCTTTAACATAGTTCAAGACTCTTCTCAGGTCCCCCCCTCAGTCTTCTTTTCGTATGACTAAACATCCAGTTTTTTCAACTTTTTCTCATATGTGAGATTTTCTAAACCCTTTATCATTTTTGTTGTTCTCCTCTGGACTCTCTCCCAGTTGTCCATATCTTTCCTAAAGTGTGGTGCCCAGCTGAGGCCTCATCAATGCCAAGTAGCATGAGACAATTACTTCCCGTGTCTTACATACGACACTCCTGTTAATACACTCCAGAATGATATTAACCTTTTTTACAACTGCATCATGTTGTTGACTTATTCAAATTTGTCAACAGCTAGAACCCCCAGTTCCTTTTCAGCAGTACGACCACCTAGCCAGTTTTTCCCCATTTTGTAGTTGTCTTCTGATTTTGCCTTTCCTTTTTCAAGTGAAGTGTTTTTCACTTGTCTTTATCAAATTTCAACTTGTTGATGTCACACAGATTCTCCCATTTGTCAAGGCCATTTTGGAATTCTAATCCTGTCCTCCAATGTGCTTGCAACCCCATCCCAGCTGGGTGTCATCCACAAATTTTATAAGCACAGTCTCCACTCCATTGTCCAAGTCACTAATGAAAATACTGAATAGTGCCAGCCTCAGGACTGATCCCTGTGGGACCCCACTACATGCAGTCTCCCAGTTTGACAGCGAACCATTGAGAACTACTCTTTGAATATGGTTCTTCAACCAGTTTTGCACCCACTTTATACTAATTGCATCTAGACCACATTTCCCTAGTTTGCTTGTGAGGCTGTCATATGGGACTGACTAAGCCTCATTAAAGTCAAGGGGAAACGATCACATACTTCACTTTAAGCAGGTGAGTAGCCTAATCAGCGGATCTATTCCCCTGCGTATGTCCTTAGTGACCTGGGAGGTCTTGTGTCCACTCGCCATGCTGGGACACACAGAACAATGCAACGCAGCCCATGTCATTGCAGCCAAAGGATTGCTGCTCTGTCACCTTAAAGATGAAATGGGAACATGCAGGCATTTCCCCCCATCTGGCATATCCTAGTTCATCTCATCTCCAGGGTATTTCTCAGGTGCCTGTCTCCTCAGTACCTAAGGCCTGAATATGGTGGAATAGTATCAAGGTCCAGAACAAAACGGTCAGGAATCTCTCCTTGCGATGCCTGGGAGCTGCAGGGGCACGGCACCTGGGACAGCCAAGCCGTATAGTCTTTGAGGAGACAAGCATGTGATGACAACACAGACTTCTCAGGGATATTTGGTTACATAAGCAAAAGCAGAATTGGGGCCTTAGCCTTTAACATAAAGCACCAGGGTCATTCCATGGGGAGACCATGGCCAGATCCAGTGGAAAGACTCCCCTGACTTCCATGGGCTTTAGATCAGTTAGGATCAAGGTCTTTGGTATCCAAGCAAGCAGCCCTGCTCTATGCACACAGACTCCTGTCCCAGGAACCCTCCTTTCCCAGCACCCGCTGTACTTTTAATGCATGTATTCAGTTCACTGACTGCTGTTCCCTTCCATTCGCAGGACACAAATTCTGAGTGGCCCCTGAACAGGAGAGGTAATGGCCTTAGGATCTCAGGTGTGGTTGTAAGTGTTGCTAACTGTGCTGGGCTGTGCTCCAAAACCACGTGCCCATGAGCCGCTCTCTGTGTTGCAGGTCCTCCTCCGCCATGCAAACCCCTGACTGGGACACAAAATTTCAAGCGATTTGGCATCCCGCTCATTGCCACCATCCTGAGCATGGCCACCATCGTTGTAATTGCCTTCCTAAGTAAGGTCCCTTCTTTCCTGTCCCACTTGCATGCTGGGGGCTTGCACAGCAGCCACACTTCCCTCTTGCTCTACACTCCTCCAGGTGCCCTAGCAAGCTTGGCGAGAGCACGCCTGACAAGGCGCTGTAGTGATAGCTCCGGAGGCTACAGTCTTTCCCCTGCAGAAAGGGGACTTCACGCCTGAGGAGGCCAGTGTGATTTGGGGAAAAACAGGGTGAGATGCGGACTTCAGATCCAGATCCCAGCCCCATCCCAAAGCCTGGGGCTGTTGGGATCCAGGGTTTGGGGGGAGGGACGACTCTAGCTTCAGGGATCTCATCCTAATGCTGCCTTTAGGCCAGGTTGTGTCTGACTCCAGTGTTTATGCAGAAGTTGGGGGGCAAACTGCAAGCAGCCTTTGCCCTCCTGTGGGGGGTGTATTGAGGATTGTTGGAATTTTGCAAGCTATTGCTTTAAGAGTGGGAGGGTTCCCTGGTGCTGCTTGCAGGCTCTGGGGCTCTGTAGTGATGCCTGCAAGTGGAGTCAGTCTGCCAGGCTAGAAACAGACTGCTCAAAACACAGTGGGGTGTCTCATCGCCCTAGAGAGGAGCCTGTTTTCTCCTTCTCTGTTTTCGAGCTCTTGTGTTTTTGTTCTCAGTGCTAAGAAATAAAATTGCGTTACACTGAAAGCTCCCAGTGAGAGATTTCATCCCTGTGTGCGTATGCCATGAACTCAACTCTGCGCAGAAGGCAGGCACAACTGGGCCCCAGGGCACAGTTCACTCCCTGCTACTGCCCCCAGGGCAATGGGAATGCTACAGGGCTATACTTGCCCCCACTGCGCTGGCCAGCTGAGTCAGCTTGGATGGGTAGGGGCACCTCTATGGGCTGGGGCAGAGACATGCACTGTGCATCTAAAACACACACCCCCTCCTGGTATCCACCTGGGCCCCTAGAGCTCTTGGGTGTGTGCCCAGCATCCCTACATAGCTTGAAATGGCTCAGCACATGGCTTAACCCGGACCTGCGTCTGCACTGGGAGAGCATGCATGGAAAGCTTCCCCCACTCATAGGCCTGCAGAGTGGGTGCTGCCAAACCCCTTGCTCTCAGGAGAAGCCATTTGCAACAAAGATTTAAACCCACCCCCCACAGTTCCCTGGCAGACATGAGCCAAACATCACAGACCAAGTTGGACTCCGTCCTTTTCCCCTCTAGTCAAGGCAGTTCTGGAACGCTACTACTTCCTCTGCAGTAAGACATTCAAGTTCATCCCCATGCAGCAGCAGTGTGACGGGCGGGAAGATTGCTCCTGGGGCGAGGACGAGGAGAGCTGTGTGCAGCAGGTCCCAGAAGGCCCACCCATGGAAGGTGAGTTGTGGGTTTTATGCCAGCACTACCATGCTGTGCAGGGGGCATGAGCAGGTCTAGGGGCTGAAAGCAGCATTCAGAGCCTTTTGCTGCATGTAGAAATCACTGGAACCAGGGGCCAATGGCTGTAACGGGGATTAGCATGCACCAGATACTGCAAATATGCCAAACTGCAGCCACCTGGAGGGGAGCCTGCAATGCAGCTGACTCTGTGTGTTTCTCCCTAGTCCGCATTTCCAAAGACAGATCCACCTTGCAGGTGCTAAACAAAGAGACCGGAGCCTGGTTCTGGGCATGTCATGATAACTTTCATATGACCCTGGCAAAAGCAGCCTGCAAGCAAATGGGCTACAGCAGGTACCTGCCTTCCATCTCACTCCCCCTGCACTCTGGCTTTCTGGTCATCCCTTTTCCCACTTCTCTCTCATTGGTATGGAGCTTGCTACCCCTTTAAAAAAAAAAAAGGTTTCTTGGGGGGGGGGGGGGGAGAGATACTTGAAATAACTGTTAATGCTCATTAGCATGCAGAGCTCTGGACCAGTGTCCTCTCTCCACAGAGCAGGGACAGCCTAGGTGTCCCCTTCACTACCCCTCTAGGCATGAGAGGGAGCCTAGCCTCTGTGGCCCATTCAGTCCTTCCTCTCTGCTGAGGCTGTACTCGGCTTTGGGGATGCAGGCACCTAGACAAACTCCAAGCAGCCCTGCCCTCCCTGTCTGGCTGTGGCACTAGGCCTCAGTTTTCCCTCTTCTCCAAGATCTGACTCTATAAAGTCTCACGCACCCAGAGCAATCACCCTCAGGTCTCTCCTGCTGGGCTTCTATTTATCATCTTAAACAGAACAGAAACACACCTAGCCTCATGCCCTTGTAGCTGGCTCTCCGAGGCCCTTCCAGGGGTTACGCAGTCACCCTCAGATCAGGGCTTCTCTGCATCTCCCTAGCCAGGTTTGCCACTAGTCTTGCTCCTGAGGTCCTCCCCCTGCACAGGGAGGACCCCCCCACCCCACCTCTTAGCCATTGCCCTTCTACCCAGCTCTGCAGACAGCCCAGCACCTTCCCACTTCCCCTTTCTCTGAGTGAGTACCAGGCTCTGCCTTTTATAGCCTGCCTTGCTCACATGATCAGTCACATGATCTCAGGGGGCTATTCCCTCCCCCAGTATTCCCAGCCTTAAAGGACTGAGTGCACAAAACAGCTGGGCTAGCCTGTGTTACAAGCGCTCTGTACAGTCATTTCACGCAGGGCCCCAAGTTGCCGTCCAGGGGTTCTGAATGTTGCTGACCACCAGCCAGAGCCAGGTCTGAAAGAGCAAGCTGGCTGTGAAAGGTGCTGTCTCCCCTCTCTAGCCTGCACCAGCTCTTTTCAGCGAACACAGCTGAGCCAGTACTGCACAACTAAGTAAGGCCAGGATTTTCTAAGGAGCCTGGCATCGAAAAATCATGAGATTGGCTAAAAAGCATGAGTTTTTTTAAAAAAAATAATACATTTTTGTTTTTTCCTCCTTCTGGTGTTGGAGCCTTTAAGGTTCAAGTTTTCAAATGTTTCTCCATGATCATGGCGGCTAGAAACGTCTTTAAAAAATAAAAATGAGGATTCTCACCTAATCCCTGACTCAAGGAGCTGGGGCTTAAGCAAAATACCAACTAGGATGAGAGCTGGCATCAGATTATGGGCACCTAACTCCCTTAGGCTCCTTCGAAAATCCTAGCCTGATTGTTTTCACACTGCATCTTCCCCAGACACAGAATCCTTTCCACTAAACCAGCCGCTGATGCATGTTACTAGCAGGTGAGCAAGTAAAGTGCCATCAATCACTACACCTCCAGGAATCCCACTGGGCATGAAACATGAGAACACTCTCAATTCCTGACACAAATGGAAATGAAAGTAAAAGATAAAGCGCACACACGCACACACACCCCCCAGACTCCCACGGGCTCCTTTCTGGGGTGCCTTTGCTGCAGGGACCAGCAAGAAGGGCATCTGCAATGCTTATTTTAACAAGAAAGGCTCCCCTTTGTTCCTCAGCCAAACTGGCTCCACCAGCTGGAACAGCCTCCGTCCTGCAGCGAGGGAGCTGGCTCTGGCAGTGTGACAGGTCACTGAGCTGCCGTGGGCCTGCTGAGCTTGCACTTTGCAAGTGACACTCCAGGATTCTGTGGTTGTTTGGGGCGAGCAGCAGGATTGGGGTCTCCCTTCACAGTGGCCATTCAGGTTGTTTTTCTCTTTCCATTCCTGTTTTTCTCTGCCTCATTCTTGTTTCTTTCTCTCCTTCACCCTCTGCTTTTCACTGGTCCTTTCTCCTGTGGTTCATGCTGTAAATCCAGAGCGAGTGCCCTGAAGCAAGGCCAGACGTGCTCTGGCACGGTACAGAGATGGACCTGCCCTTCCCTGACCCCAAGATGATCCGAGCTGAGAGGGGTCCATTGTACGGTGCACGCTGCGTGGCTGCAGCTTTCTCCCCGGGTGTTGTCCTTCCTGGGCGGCTGGCCCAGACTCAGTGCCACTGCCCGCAAGGGACCACATTCTCCTTGCAGAGACCCCTTGTGGGCTCAGTCTGTGAGCTCCTGTCTTCTCACAGACCCACTGGGCCAGGATCCCCAGCTTTGCCCAACTGAGGGCAACGCTGGCACTTTGCCAGGAGCCACAATGCCGTATGAAATGAGGCAGATTGCCGTGGCCACCCCAAACTTTAACAGGGAAATGTCATGTCCCACTAGGCAATGCTCCATCACCGGCCCGGCAGCAGGGAGGTCCCAGCGTCTCGGCCGCTCACAGCTTGGACAGGGGCAGGCACAGGCCGGCTGCCGCTGGCCGTGCTCCTGGGATGGGCCCACTCTGATAAAACACTGTCTGTATTTTCCAGCGTCCCCGCATTCAGAGCTGTGGACATTGCAGACACGCAGGGCCTGCCCCTCAGGGAGGTCACATTGAACAATGGGGTCCTCCAAGGGCAAGACTCCGGCAGGTGAGTGGAAAAGCAACCGGTAGATGAGCTGTGGAATGGATTAACTTGGCCGCTTCAGTGCATCTCGTGGAGAAGGGCTGCTGAGATCAGCAGGGGTCGCTCCTGGGCTGATTCTCCTGTGGCTGAGAGCAGAGCAGCAATGGTTCTTAGCCTTAGCGCTTACGTAGCATTTCCGTGCTCATCGCACGTTATCGGCAGTATTACTGATCTGCTCCTCAGCTTGGGCGGCAGCTCTGTGTCACTCTGCCCATGTTACAGTTGAGAAACACAGCTACACCTTGCCAAACCAGGGAACGTACAAGCCGCTTGCTTGGGACGGCCTGGTGGGGAAGCCTCTGACCCCCAGCCTCTCCTCCCCTCCCCAGGGCAGGGCCACAGCCAGGCAGGGATTAGTGCACAGGAGGACACTGCTCAGCTCTGCAGCAGCCTCACTCTGTGCAGTGAATGCCCCAGGGCCTGGGCCTGAGCCAGCTGCTGACCCGCAAGCTGTCAGCCCAGCCGCTGCAGAGCATATCGTCTCTGTGGCGGTCACAGCGGAGTTTGTAGCAAGGTGCAAAGGCTGCTGCTGCCTCGGTCCACAGGGACTTTATGAACATGGCTCGGCTCAGGGACTCGGCCCGTCAGGAGCCCAGAACAGTCAGCGGTGCCACGTCATGCCTCTGAGCAAGCCCCCAGGCTTGAGGAGGCTCCTCACATGCGCAAGTGGGCAGGATTCACCCATTTGGCGGGGGGTTCAGTCCACAGGCCGAAGAGCTGATTTTAAGGCGACGGTCTACGAACCGATGCAATGTGCGACCCCTATGGCCGGGCAGAGACGGGCTGTGAGAGACACAGCAGGTAACGCGCCATTTTCCTCTTCCAGGCAGTGCCTCTCTGGGACCGTCGTTTCACTCGCATGTGCCAGTAAGTGTGATTCTGTTATCAATGTAGACACACTTATGGCTTAACCCCTGCTTACACTGGGTTAGCTAGGGTAGGTGAATTATCTGATTAATTATGCTAAGCCAATTAAGGTTTACAGTTTGAAAGGGAAGGGGATAAATAAACTGATTTAAGCAAGTGTGGCAAAATTCTAAAGAAAGTTACAGAGTCTGTGATATATGTGCAAGTCCTGCAGTGTCAATGGAAGGCAATACACACACAAACACACATATACATATATTTTCTTTACCAGCTCTTTGGCTCATAGACATACAATCTGCACAGACATTCTGGAACATGTATTTTCCCTCCAAAAGGCATGTTCTCGGGTGGTGCGGGGGAGTCACTCTCCCGTGTGCTGAGCTAAGATGTTGATTTGTTATCTCTTATCCTTGGATGCAGCCTGCGGAGAAAGTGTGAGGTCTCCACGTGTGGTTGGTGGGGGCCAGGCCAGGATCGACGCCTGGCCATGGCAGGTCAGCTTACAGCACAAAACCCAGCACCTCTGTGGGGGCAGCATCATTGACCCGAGGTGGATTCTCACAGCAGCACATTGCTTCAAGTGAGTCCCCGAGTGCAATCCACTGGGAATTGTGGGTGGGGGACTCACATTAACCATGGACACAAGACGAGATGACAAACTATAGATTAAGTGTATAAATACTAGAGGAGTCAGGGCTGCTTTCAGGAGCTGAGGGCTAGAGCTGCTTGGAAATGGCATTTTACGTTCCGTGAAATGTTTTAATGAAAATGAAAAAAAAAATCATATTCATTTTTAAAAAGTGTGAATTTGGGAGGGGCGGTTATTGAAAAATTGAATAAACCAAATGTTTTTTGGTTTTCGGTTGTCAAAAAAATGGGGGAAAAAATCAGTTTGGGATTTGTTTGTGAAAGCCCCCAAAATGTCCACAAAACGAGAAATTTTCTTACAAAAACCTTCCAGTTAGTCAAAAAGCCATTTCACATCAACAAAGTCGGCTGAGTGCAGGTAACGCCAGCTGCAGTCAGTGGGAGAGGGAGGTGCTCAGCAGCTCAGCCAGCAAAGGTGACTGCCTGGCTATATACACACTATGGGCTGATTTGCCCCGCCCTCTGTGCTGTCATTTACACCACTGCAGAGCAAGTGTAAAGTACGTGTGAAATGCTAGCCAATCTTTAACTCCTGCCAGTAACTGGAATTCCCCCTTCTTTAAGCAATTTCTTTTAATATTTCAAAGTTAAACTCTGGTTAGGTGCTTATCTCTTTCAGGGTTCTCTTTGCTTCTTGTGCCTTACAAGTGATGTCATGTCTGAAGTGCAACAATAGTTTAGAAAGAAAACATATAAAATTCCTTATAGTTTCTCTAATCTTAGTGGACCTAGTCTGTATATTCTTTGATTATGTCTAATGCCTTTCATTTCACATTCTTCAAGGCTTACGGTAATATATAAGCCATTATTTTGAAGGAACAAGACAGATTATCCGTATAGAGAGTAACAGTGCCTTTGAGCCATAAAGCAAACAAATGTACAGATTCAGAGTTCAGATTAAAGCTAGTTTGTTTGGATTTCTTGAAGTTTGACCTCTGGAACATTTTGTATTCTGGGTCTCGCAGCAAGTTGTTCCTTAAACAGTTTACTTGATTCCCCTCTTCTTCCTCCCTATCCATCCGCAAAGTCTGGCACTTAATCCCCTGTAGCCAGACAGTGAGGTGGGAATTCTAGCCACATGCAGATCACGAAAGGTTCCTGCCTAAACAATCATTTGAAGAGTTTCTTAAGCAGGGGAACTTGCATTCTTGAGGAATGCGGATTTCAACCTCAGTTTATCTGAGACTCTTTAGTCAACATGTCTCATGCTTTGAGTTGTGCATGTTGCTCTTCCAATTGTCCTTAGTTCCTTTAGGAGGGAACTAACATTGGGAATAAGTGAAGATTACTAAAATCCTGGCTGTAGGCAGTGTAGTTGTAGCCATGTGGATCCCAGGATATTGGAGAGACAAGGTGAGTGATCGAATATCTTTTATTGGACCAACTTCTGTTGGCGAGAGACAAGTTTTGAGCTACACGGAACAATTCTGCATGTTGTGAAGGGTGATTCATTGCATCCTGACTAAAGGGCAGAGAGGGAGCTATAGTTCTTATTACCAATATATATTCAAGGCATATTTGACATCTATACATCTCACATGAGCGCCTATCATTATGGAGAAGTCATGGAAGGAAAAAAGCCAATAACCATTGGCTGTATTTGTGCATAGGAACAACCTGGCCCTTCAGAACTGGCGAGTGAAAGCAGGATCCGAAATCCTCTCCAACTTCAACACTATCCCTGTGGAAAAGATCTTCATCATTGACAGTAATCATATGTTTCCCAAAGATAATGACATTGCCCTGGTAAAACTAACGTCTCCCTTAAGTATTTCAGGTGAGCGAGAGCCTACTCTCTAAAATCACTTTCAGAAACTTCTTTGAAATAAGCCCCCCACATAAATGCCTTGGCATCCATTGCCTATGGATTTGTCTAAATGTGCTATAGGGCCGGATCCTCAGCTTTGGCAAAGTGGGGAGTGCATGATATGGGTCAGGCGCAAGTCAAAGGCTGTGAGGACACGTGAAGGAGATTGATAGGTCCATCCGGGACTGCATGAAACACCAGTGTGCGAATGGTGCCGTTCGTAAATCAACGTGTGTGACGTAGAGGCCTGCAATGGCTGTGCCTGGCTCAGTCCATGAGTGCGCCTGACTGGACAGACAAATGTGTGAGTGTGAATGTGCCTGACTGGCCAGAAGTCGACAGAACACGCTCACTTCTGCCTTGGTGCACACGGCTTTCGGCCTGTCTAGCAGCTGTGTAAAACCCACTGTGATAATTCCGGCACGAGTTTAAGATGATCCATCTCTAGTGCCTGGTCAGTCAGGCGAATTTCTCCACAAGCCTAGAATTGAGACCCTCTCTCCTGATTCTATCTATTCATATTCTCTCCCTTCCAGACACAGTTAAGCCAATCTGTCTGCCTTTTTTTGATGAGGAACTGCCCTCACATGCCCCACTGTGGGTGACAGGCTGGGGCTACACAGAGCAGGATGGTGAGTTCAGTACGTTAGCTCTCTACCACACAGGACTGAAAACTGCTCTCTTTAAGCCTGGCTCTCAGAGAGGCAGGGTGGAAGGGAGGAAGCTCTCATTTATGTATCATTTATCAAGGTACATTGTCCAAGTCTCTGCAGCAGGCCCAGATCAAACTGATTGACAGCAACACCTGCAATGCTCTCGATGCCTACCAGGGGGACATCTCAGATGCGATGATATGTGCAGGCCTCATGGAAGGTGGTGTCGATACCTGCCAGGTGAGGACCTTTCTCACCTTCAAAAATGTGTTCTTCTCGCCGCACAGGTGGAAGTTCAGGGGTAAATCCTGCATGCTCGTTCCTCCAGCCCCTCTGAAGAGGAGCAGCATGGAGCCCTGAATAACATCCCTCTAATTCCAGGAGCGTTCGGGGCCCTTGCTAGCCTCAGGGACTGGACCACAGGCGCTGGGTGTTGTGGGGGCAGAAGGGAGTCTGGGCCAAGACTTTGAATGAGTCTGATTTTCAGAAAGCATTGAGCACCTGCCCCCTGAAAATCAGGCACCTCTCAGGTGTTTCAGGTTTGCCCCCGCAGCTCACTGGTCACTTCTGATGCTCTGGGTCCAGGGCCCTTGGCCATTATGGTAAAGTCACACTGCACTACATATGGGCTTGAGCCAGTTATGAACTTTATATCTCGGGCCGAGCTCTGCTTCCTCCATAGCCACTGATATCTGGAGAGGAGCAGAGGATAGGGAACAGCAGGGTTCCCTGTAACACCTGCTTGTGTGTGTCCCTCCCAGGGAGACAGCGGCGGCCCCTTGATGTACAATCCAGGGCACTGGCAGGTGGTGGGGATAGTCAGCTGGGGACATGGCTGTGGCGGACCAAGCACTCCCGGCGTCTACACCAAAGTGCAGGCCTATCTCAATTGGATCTACACCGTCCAGAGGGTCAGCGTCCTTGTCTCTGAAACCAGACACTGATCATGAGTGGATTCCTCCCTGCTGGGCTGGCAAGGGGCAGCTTGTGCCACCCCTATGCTGTGAGTGCCAGAGGCCAGTTCAGCTCCTGTGACTTGCCCTACACTGTTATTGCAACAGCACAGAATGGCCAGGCCACAAACATTCGCCAGCCATGCCCGCCAGAATGCTCCCTGCCTCAGGGCCTGGTGGGGTTCACATACCGCACCATGGCTGGGACAGAGGTAGCAATGGTCCATGAAGAATCTGGCTTACACAGCTACAGAACTACATTGATGGGAAGTGGCTAGGGCTTCTTGGTGTTTAGTTACATTGCTCCTGGGTGCTGAGCTAATCAAAAATCCAAAGCGTTTGCTGCTCCTAGGCTTCCTCAATACGACGAGTGCCCCTAAGCAGGAGATCTGGCTTCAAGCTCTGACCCCTCAGCAGTAGGCTCCGAGACAGGGGTGGGAAAACTACGGCCCATGGGCCGCTTCCGGCCCATCAGACGTTTTTATCCAGTCCTCGAGCTCCCGCCGGGGAGCAGGGTCGGGGGCTTCCCTGCTCCGCCCGCCCGGGACTCCCCAGCCCCCGACTCCCGCTTCCCTTCATGAGCACCATCTTCCGGCACACGGAGCGCCACACCGTGCAGACGCGACTTCACTGCGCTGTTTCTGGGATCAGAAACACCCCCCCACTACGCAGCAGCCCCCCCCCCACACACACGCACAGCAGCACACCCAGTCCCCTTCTGGTCTCCTACGGCCCCACCCTCGAGAGCCTCGAAACTGCCCAGGGGCTGCACCTGTCCCAGCTCGGGTCCCTCCGCCCCTGTGGTGCCTGGTACGGCCACCGTGGTGTCATTGCGAGCAGGGCCCCTAGGAGTCCCCTGTAGAGCCCCCTCCTCCCCCCACCTCAGTAACATTCCTTATAGTGCCCCCCCATGCTACACCCCACAGAGTCCCTCTCCCCCACTGGGCATTCATGGCCCCCATACAATTTCCATACCCAGATGCGGCTCTCAGGCCAGAAGGTTTGGACCCGCCCTCCCCACACACACTCCGAGAGGGGCACGTCGTATTTACCCCTGTAATGCCTGCTAGCTAACCAAGAGGGCCGAGACATTGCTAGTGGAACACGTGACAGCAGCTGAATGGAGCTGAGGTGCATTTCTGCTCTTCCCGGCAGAGGAGACTTTAGCTAGCCAGGGCAGGTGATGCAGGGGGTAGACAGGGCCTTCGGGAAGGCTCCGTTCTAGACAAGCTTTGTTGCCCGGGCCCTGGAGGCACCTGCCCAGCCTGTGGAGAATTGCCCCTACAGCAGTGAGAGGGGCCTGGAGGGAACTGGGGACTGAAGGGGTGAAGGGAAGCAGTGGGCCAGGGGTATTATGGAGCATGTTCCACCCTCACGCCTGGCTGTGCTTTGGTTTCCTTAGGAACTGAATTGACATCTGAAGCTAGAATTTGGTTCGATGTTTATTCCGGCATTTTTGTGGTGCCAGTTTTAATTTCTTGTGTGTCTCACCTTCCAGTCAGAGCTCTGAGGCTCCCGCAGCGGCAGCTTCCCATCACGGCCCCTGTGTTAAACACCTGGCTGCCCTGGTTCTAAGACCTGCTGGGAAACTCACTTCCAGCCATTGCACCTGGGACCTGCACATCCCTGGGTTCACTTTTTGAAGGCCCAGCACCATGCCATGATTTAGCAGTGGCTCAGGACTCTGGGGGTGGTTAAAGTGGCAGAGGCCCCCACCACATCCAAGGAATTTGCCTGGCTCAGAGCACCTCCCTGGAGATGATGAGGTATTGCTCTCCACAGCCTCCCCAGGCCAGGAAGGTTTGCTTGGATCCAAGCTGCTGTTTGCTCAGCCCAGTTCTACCCCGTCACAAAGTTAGTGAAACAGGCAATGCCTTTCCCCAGTCGACTATTCTCGCTCAAGAAAAGTTTATCCCTTTTAAGAAAAGACCTTTGCAAAAGGATTTAATCCCTATTCTTTTCAGAGATGGGCTAGATCCAAACCTCTGATCCCAACAGAACCAGACTTTGGGGCCCATCCAGCACCACCAGTGGCCCAGGCCCATCTCTAACCTCTTGGGCACAAACCATTCTTTGTGGCCAACAGAATATGGAGGTTCTCTGACTCCTCTTTAAATTTTCACATTCTTAAACTAAGCCCCAGTGCTCAGCTGGGGAAAACAGGCAGCACTGCCACCTGTCAAACTTCTTTATTTATCTGAAATAAGAGCACACAATTTTGTACCCCACAGTGGATGATTTTCTGTTGGCAGAACAAGTCCTGTTCTGGGCTGTGGATGCAGATGGCTGTTTGCTGTGATGTGATTGTTACTGGAATGAGCAATTATATTTAGTTCAATATCAGCCCTAGGAGACACCAGGGCTTATGGTGAACCCTGTGTTAACTATAGGTCCACAAACAATCTCATGCCTTGAACATGAGACCAGCATGCGCCAATGAACTGACCACAGACCTGGAAGCCAGGAACTCCTGCCTTCAAACGTGAGTCTGCCACTTACCTCGTCAGGACAACGGAGATAACCAGAGCGCCTCCGGTGCAACTCCAGGGGGGCCAGCGTAGTGTAAAAGTGGTTGGAGCGAGAGGGGAATCGGCCGCTTGAGCCGAAATCTGACACAAACCGTTCGGTGACAATGATCCACTAGGCTCTCAGGCCAAGACTCGGCACTTCTTCCATCCTATGGCTGCTGCAATGGGCCTGTGACGCAGAAACAAAGAGCAAGTCCCTCTCTTTATGTGCATGAGACATAAATCAACAAGCTGAAGGTGACGCTTCTGAGCAAGGCTGCAAACGGGTGCCAGGGGCTTGGAGACTGAACCCGTGGGAAAGGAGGGAGAGAGGAAAGACACAGGGCAAATTGTATTTCAGGAAAGAATTCTAAGCAAGTGGGCTGGGAAGCAAGAGTGCAATGCCAGAGGCAGCATATAGCTGGACCTGCAGTGCTCTCTGCTGTTTCTGCAGCACTGGGTCCTGGTGGAGTGTGACAGAGGCTACAGCAGTTTGAAAGCAAAACCAGCAATCACACAGTGTCCCATTAATTAACGATTGTGCCCCAGTGAGTTTCTCCAGAGCACCCTGCAGTGGGAGCCACATATGTCCTACTCCCAGCTCTGGCACAGGCTCCCTCATTGGCCTTGGACAAGTCATGTCGCTGCTCTGTCCCTCAGTTTCCCATCTGTGAAATGGGGACAATACCTGCCTCTCTGGGGTGCCAGGAGGGAGAATCAGCTAATGCCTGTGAAGTGCCTGCAGCCCTGGGGGCAGGAGATGTCATGGAAGTGCTACGTTGTCTCATCATTGCCTGCAACTCACACACCTGAGTCCATTTCAGGAGCCCAAGTTCCTGCAGGTGCTAGGTGAAGCGACTCACCATTGGCTTTAGCAGCTAGGAGCTGGGGCCGGCCACCCTTCCCCTCTGTAAAGCTTGGCACAGATACAGCCCCAGGGATGGGGTCGCAGTGTCTGTCAAGCACTACAGAAGAGAGGACAGCAGCATGGTCCCCACCAGAGTCACAGTTGGGACAAGTCCTCTCTCAAAAGGAATCATTCGTGTTCATTCCCTGCCCTTCCAGGCTCAAGCACTTCACACAGCCCGTGCCCCCCGTGGCAGCCAGGGCCTAGTACCATGGGGCGCGCCTAGGCACTACCACAGGTCCCCAGAGCACTGTGGGCCCAGTTCAGTCCTGGCATCATGCTCCAGTGAAGTCAGAGGGGTTGCCCCAGGCAGGGATCTGGGTTCTAATCAAGAGGGATCTTAGAGGTTTTTAAGGTCAGGCTTGACAAAGCCCTGGCTGGGATGATTTAACTGGGAATTGGTCCTGCTTCGAGCAGGGGGTTGGACCAGATGACCTTCTGGGGTCCCTTGCAACCCTGATATTCTATGATTCTATGATTCTCTTGTACCTGTCTCAGCCTGTACTAGCCATCTGAGTTCTTTTAAGTGCTGCATTTTCCCCAACCTCTAAAAACCACAGGCTTCCAAACCCTAGTAGCCTCAGCCCCCTCTCTGTGCCTTCTGCAGGCCTCCAGCCCATCCGTCAGCTCCTCTAGGCTCAGCGCAAGATCTTCAACAGCGAAAGCTTTCAGACAGGCTCCTGAGTCCACAGCCAGGCACCTAAACAGAGAGGGTCCAAATTTCAGAGGGGCTGAGCCCCCAGCAGCTCCCCAAATGAAGCCACTAATTTAGGTGTCTACAAAACGATTTAGGAGCCTACTTTAAATCTCCCATTTCTGAAACTCTGAGGCAGAGTCTCTGTTCCAGGCCCCATTGCAGCTGCTGCCCCTTCTCCAGACTCCTACTCAGCCTGCTGCTGGTAGCGGGTGGGACTGGCTGCCCAAGCAGAGAACATTGCGCGATGAGAACCACAGGAGAAGGTTTTCACTGAGCAGCAGAGAGAGGATAAATAACTAGCTCTTCAGAAGAAGAGAGATTTGGTGAACAGAGAGACCCAGTTATGAATGTGGCCAGAAAAGGAAAAACAAAAATACCCTTTAAAAGTTCATTTGTTTTTAGGCAAATCCTAGTGGGTTACAGCGCTCTCATTAACCCTCCGCTAATAACGATGATTCCTCTGAGATGCCAAGATTACTCCCACCTTGCCATTATTCCTGATTCCCAGGGGAAAAGGGATGGGGTGGAGAACAATCATAGAGCTGATTCCCTTCCTCTCATGAAGAAAGCTTTATTGTGCAGAAGTAATGAAGAAAATGCCTTGTGATATTCGCTAGCAAACTGCATTATTCTAGAGGAACTCTGTCATCTTGAATTATCTTAAATGACTAATTTGTTTGGACTTTTTAAATCAACTTTCTGATATATCCTTATTCTAACAAGGATCAGTCCCATTCACCTTTAACTTGATCATGAGGGTGTCCAGCATTCTAATTAACCTTCTGTTAGAAACACTTTGCCCTTCTACAGCACTTTTCATCTCAGGATCTCAACACACCTTACAACATTAATTCTTACAACACACCTTTAAAAGATGGCAGCAGCCGATTCCCCGGTTTACAGAGAGGTGAAGAGACTTACCTTTGGTTACACCCTGAGGAAGTAAGAGCCAGGAACAGAACCCAGGAGTCCTGAGTCCAACTCCCCTGCTATGATCACCATTCGGTACCCTGGATGGAATTCCATGTTCTTTTGTGAATGAAAGGAGAGCAAAGCAGCAGTTTTCCATTTATATCAGTCTTGTAAAATCCAGAGTGCCTTTAACCTGCTCTGAATATGCTGTCACACTGCTTCTGGCACAGTTCTGGGCCTATGCTCCGGGCCACAGCCAGGATCATCCTGCGACCTACGGCACTGAGCCACTCCACAGAGAATATTGCCACTCTAGGCTGCTAACACGAGCCAGTGGCAATGGCAGGAACAGAACCCAGGAGCCTGAATGTGCAAGGCGCTGGATAATCCCTTGCCACACTTGCCCCGCCTGGCTATTGGACACACAGTGACTGAGTGGCACATGCTCAGCGCCTTGTCTCCATGTCCTGTCCTCACTCAAGCACCTAGAGCCAGAGGCTTAGCTTGCGCCAACTTTAACTGCCAGCGTTGCCTTCCAGTGAACTAGTCCTACCGCGGCTGCAGTGACCCAGCAGAGCCGGGGACAGCAGGCCCAGGGTGTCGCATGGCATTGCCCCTGCGAGGGCAGCTTGTGGCACCAGTGGTTTCTTGGGGTACCCAGGAGAGGCGACCACTCCACCCCTCCCCATTCCCTCACGTATCATATTGTTCCAAAGTGGCTGCAGTTTTATTCCAGGGCTAACCCTGACCTGGAGGGCGGAAGGGGAGAGAGAGAGAGAGAGAGAGAGAGAGAGAGAGAGAAGTGTTTCTAAAGGCAGGATCCCCTCTCAGAGCCTGACATAAAGCACTTCAAAATCAACAGCGTCTCCCAGTCTTCAGTGGGCTTTGGGTCAGGCCCTTAGATCTTCCTGCCATACCTTGACGGCAGGCCCTCAGCTCTGGAACCATTGCCCCTTAATGCATCAGTCAGAGCATTCACCCAGGCAGCTGACAGGGGGTTTCTCACTTTCACACGGGTGTTTTAAAGGTCGGATGATTCTCAGCTTTCCTATGCAGCGCACATGCCCAAAGAGTGTCCCATGGGTTCAGCCGAGGAAGGCAGACAGAGCGCAGGGTTATCTCTGCTGTTCAGCTCTCCTTACACCCCGCTCTCACTGATGCAAGGGGTATGGCTGAGCACACAGAGAGAGCCGAGTATGGGGGGTAACACACTGCTGAGCTGAGAACAGGATTTGCCCAACGGACGTACCTGATGAAGATTAACATGGTACTTGGTTCATCCAGCTGAATCATTTGGAACAAAAAATCCACCAAAACAATGACACTAATAATCCCTACAGCTCCCTGGAAAGGTGCAATAAATCCTGTGCTTGCTACTTCTGCTGCACTCTGCACACCCACAGGCATCCACATGTGCATCCACACCGAGCTTTGCAAAGGTCCCAGATCAACATCAGAAAGAACCCAGACGAGGGAGAGTTTCTCTACTAAACATAAACTTTTATTTCATTCAAGGCAAAGCTAAATAAAACTCTATAGTGCAAAATGTGTTTTAAAGGCAACAGACAGAATGTTCCTCTACATTCTGTGTTTATTTACAACTATATACTATACGTATTTATATACACATATACATGTGTGTGTCTACAATATACACCCATCCTTAACATCCCCTCTGTTTGAAAGGTTCTAGTGGGACACCCCATTTTAAAGAGAGGGAATAGCTCAAGAATTGGTCAAATTTTTCAAGCCAGTGGAACCTTCTAAGCATGCCCATTGTACAGCATATCTAAATCCATACAGGTACAGAAATGTATCTCAAAAATTGATTGTTAAGTTTTCTCTATTCAAGCCAGAGGAATAATCCATGCATAGAACAGCATTGCATATCATGTGGTAAGTGGAACAATATCCAGATACTACTTCTAAAAAAGACTAACAGGTTATGACACCTAAAAATAATACTTACAAAAATTAATTTCCTCCTCAAACTTTACTTGTCTATGGAAGTTCTTCACAAAGGCTGGACTGGGGATTTAATGGGGCAACTGGAAGATTTTGTGTCTTTTGGTCTAAAATGTCATGAGCGATGATGATATATTAATAATACTTTGCATTTATACCGCACCTTTCATCCAAGGATCTTAGAGCACTTCACAAACAGCCCCTGAGGCAGGTCAGTGTTATCAGCCGCATTTTATAGATGGGGAAACTGAAGCACAGAGAGATTCAAATGATTTGCCCATGTTTACCCAAAGAGACGCAGCAGAGCTGGGAACAGAATCCAGGAGTCCGAGCTGCCTACTCTAACCAGTGGACAAGACTGTCAACCACAAAGCCTACCCTTCCAGAGCATGTCACCTTTGCCCTGCACCTTGGGAAGCTCCATGCCCTGGTGTAAGCGACTAGGCCAGGCGCAGCATAGCCACGAAACACGCTCCTCTTGAAAGGCACAGCCACAGATGCACCAGCACAGGGCTTCTTGGGCTTCCTCTGTTCCAACAACTCCTGCATTTGCAGATTGGAGCGCAGTTACCAGCCGGCAGGTGGGACTCCGTGCCAATCACGCTCAGATTCAAATGGCCATCATACTCCTGTCTATAGATGAAGTGGTACCACATCCCCTTCTTCTCCAGTAATCCCCATGCACTGCTTTGGCAAGCCTGTTTGTTAGCTGGGTCAGGCTGGGTCATAAACTAATTCAAGAACACTCCCCTGCAATTCAATGTTCTTACACAGCTCATCCAGAACGGGCTCCCATTCCATTACAGAGCCAGAAAGCTGTTCTTGCTCCCACCCTCACCCCGCTCCTGAAAAACCAAGACCCAGCTCTGATTCCTGATTCCTACAGGGGAAGGGGCTGGGGAGAAGAGCAGAGTTTAGTTCCTTAGCCTCATTAACAAAGGCAAAGATGTAGCCCACACAAGAAGTTGGCTTGTGACATTCAAACAACAAATCACATGATTTTAAAAGGTCACAGTCAACTAGAATTATTTTAAATGAAGCACTTTTTAAATTTTAAATTCCTTGGAATAGCATGTCTGGGACTGTTTTTAATCCCTTTCAGTTATATGGAGAAGGATTTTCCAGCACCCCATGTACTCAAGGGATTTAAGTCAGAGAACAACCCCAACTATCTCAGGCCTGTCTCTTCTCCCCCTCCTGTCTCTGTCTCAGGGTTTATATGGCCACCCCATCGCTGCAGTACCCAAGCCCCTCCAATAGCACTGTCCCAAGCAGACTCCACAATGTCTCCCGCATCTCTCTCTGATCACCTGCCTGCTCTCTCTTCGGTTCAATATTGCTGCTGCTGTTACTGAGAGGAGCCTCTTTGCAGGACTGGGGAACAGTGTGCGTGGGAGCTCCCTGTCACCAGGCTGGAGCACGAGTCAGGACGCGCCATCGATCAGCAGTGAATCAGCCAGGCTGACTCTACAGAGCATGGACAAAGTCACCAAGCGAACAGAACAGAACTGAAGAGAAGTGAAAAGGTCTCTCAGTTCTCACCAGTTGAGGGGCCAGCTGTACCAACAGAAGGTGCAAGTGTCCAGAGAGAAATCAGATTTCCACATTGACAGTGAAATACAACATGTATGTTTCACCTGATCGGTTTCTAACCTTCCAAGTAGCTCTCTCCTAATAACACTTTGCCCATCTGTAGCACTGGTCATTCCAGGATTTCAAAGCACTTTACAAATGGTAACTAATGAAACCTCACGTCATCATCTGTGAGATAGGTCAGTATTATTATCCCCATTTTACAGATGGGGAAACTGAGGCACGTAGAAGCAAAGCGACTTGCCTGAGGTCACACGAGTCAGCAGCAGAGCCAGGAACAGAACCTGAGTCCTGAATCCAAGTCCTCTAACTATGACTAGACCATACTCCCTCCCTGCATAGCAAATGAAGCTCCACATTCTTTCTTAAGTGAAAGGGAAACCGAATGAGCCGTTTTCCCATTTAAATCCTTTATACAAATGATTTGCGTAACTAATTAAAGCCTTGGTAGGTCAGCTTCTTCCGTGTTTGTTATTGTAAGCGCCGAGCTTTAAAAAAAAAAAAAGAGTAAAACCGGAACTGATGTAAAAAATACGGCAGCTTCTCCCTAGAAAACCAGCCAGGTACAGGCCACACAGCGGGGAGAGCAACTAAATGTACATCAGCCACAGCAGGGCACGGGACAGGGTGAGCCAGTGCAGTCAAGGAATGTATTCCAGGCTGCTCCGCCTGGCGTGAGCGCAGGCAGGCAGTGCAGAGCGCGGCCCCTGCTCACAGGCCAACACAACACCTTTGTTCAGAAGCGTTTCACAGTGGTTTCTTCTGCCATTGGGCAGGCGCAGCGACTTTGACAACCTCGTCTTTTGCTGGCTCTGGGGCCCGGCCCGGGAAGATGCTTCGGCATGTCCACGGCGCAGAACAGAAGGAGCCGTGCAGCACTTCCACAGCATGAAAACAGGCAATCCCACCTCCGCCCCGGCCCCTGGCCCGGGGGATGGTTCCTTGCTGAGAGCCCCATGAAATCCTGCATGTGAACTTAGCCTCAGTGACGTGCCTCCACCCTGCCCATGAGGCGGAGCAGGGAGATTCGCCCCCTGGTTCTCTCTACAGACTCGAGCAGTTGGTGCGGACTGGGATGCGGACCCCTGTCCATTGGGGACAGAGCTAAAACTCACGTCTCGCAGCCGCCACTGACAACCACCACGGCTCACTGAGTTTAAACATGCGACCGAGAAAGGTAGCTCCATCACCTGCTCCACTCCCCAAGCCGTCACCTTCCCCACTCACTTTGCTGTCTGAAGCTGCGTTCCAGCAGCCCCTCTCCCCGGCCTCTGTCTCTGCTGCCTGAGCAGCCCCTCGCAACTGGGGCAACGGGAGCAGGGGGCCAGAACTTTGGGCCCAGTTCTTCTCCCACATACACCAGATTTAAACTGGGCTTACTCCACTTCCTCCTGTGGCATTACTCCTGATTTACACCCACAGAAATGAGACGGTGCAGCTGAGAGGTCTGCAACACGAAGGAAATGTAGCGTTCGGTGTGAACCACGCCCCCCCATTTCCCGATCTCCCCTGAAGGAAGCGCCTGATGGGGCAGGCAGGTGTACGTGTGAGAAGGAGGCAGGCCCATTCACCAGCAGTCATGGGCACCGGTTCTCTGCCCTTGCACACCCCATCACGCACTTCCCGGGCATCAGGAGTGACTCCACTCAAACCAGCATAAAGCAGGTGTAGGGCAGGAGAATCAGGCCCAGTCCCCTACAGCAATCATCTCGCAGTCCGGGTTTACACATGCCAACACGTCAGTCTGGAGCCACGGCCCTGTCCCCAGCCAGCCTCTAGCCACTCTCCCCGTGCCTGGACATTTTCGCTTTGTGCAGCACTAAGTCTCTGATGATCATGGCCACTGAGGCACTGACCCAAAGCCCAACGACATCACGAGAAAGACTCTGACTTCGGTGGGCTTCCTGCATCGCTCTGGGCTGTCCTCACCTAGCACTGGCCTCCTGGGCTCTCCAGTCCCATCGCTGAGTTCCTCGTTAATACCCAGCCCTCTCGCAGCCAAAGCCCCCAGGCAAACAACGCACCCGGCTCCTCTCCAAGGACACGGCAGCCACACTGGCTTTTCTTGGGGTGGCCCTGACCCCGCTTGGTTCCGTTCCATGAGATGCACTTCCCAGCACATCCCCCCAACTTCTGCTGGCAGGAAAATCCTCTGCAGGGCTGGTGCTACTTAAACAAATTCCCAAAGGATTCCCCAGTCTGCCTGGATTTGGTACTTAGATACTGTGCTTAGTACAATCCCCAGCTCCATTCATGCTGCTCCCTATGGCACAAAGCACCCTGACATGGCAGGGGTGTGCAAACCTGTTCTTTACAATCTGGTGCTCCCTACCTCTGTGGGGCTGAACAATGCAAAGAGCCTGCAGCTCTGCTTGGTTATGCAGCACTGCAGGGACAGCCAGGCAGCTCCCAGGCCGATAAGGCGCTCACTACCAAAACAAAAACATTCCCAGCACTGCGGGTGTCACCAAGCAACATGGCAACTCTTTGGTAAAGCCCAGTGTCCCCTGCAATGAGACAGGGCTGTGTTTGGTGGAGACGTGACCAGCATCACAGGGCAGAGCTCCGGGAGATGGCTAAGCCCCAAAGGGCCTGTCAGTGCAGCTGGGACTGGGGTGCAGGTTTGGTATGGAATGTCAGACAGCTCGGGGAGAGGACATGTTTGGTACCTCACTAGCACGTGTGGGAGACAAAACCTCCCAGGGCGATGTCACAAAGCATGGCACCAATTCTGCGCCAGTGAGGGCATGGGGCTGCAATAGTCAATCAGCATAGGGAAGAAGAAAGGACGCCCTAGTAGATCCACAGAAAGCTCCAGTGCTCTAGCGGGAGCGGCTGTGCCAGGGGGTTTGTACCAGACCAGGAAGGGTGACAATACCCTCACCGCCACCTGTCAATCTGGGACAGCAAGAGGACTCCAAGGGGCACATTCTGCCTTGGCAGCTCCCGGGCATCACTGGTCTGGGCACATGTAACAGAAGGCAGAATGTGGGCCTGGCTGTTTGGGAACATTGCTTACGCAGCCTGGTGGGGATCGCAGTGCCATGCTCCAGAGCCCGGCTAGGACCCAATGCCCGATGTGGGATCTGGACTCCTTTTCCCCGAATGCTGCTTGGGGAGCAGGGGAGTCGAGATTTCTGAAGGTAAAAGCACAGTCAGCACTGGACACGTAACCAGCCACTGCCCTCAGCTTGTGGGCTGGGACCCACTTTGTCAATATTTCCTCTGCCCCAGGAGGACAGTCAGAAACCTGAAGCTTTTCACCCCAGCTGCCCCCTTCCAGGTGCGCGCCCTTCGCCACGGTGCCTTGGCAGAGTCAGAAAGACCCTCCAGAACGGAGAGAACCAGAATTACACGCAAGTGTCCCAGCTGCCCTTCCCGCAGAAACAGCGCTGCTGCCAGGGGGACAGGGAACACCACAGAGCAAAACCAGAGCCCTCACCAGGAGCCAGGCGAGTGCCAGGGACAAAGTGCAGGCAGAGGAATGAATCCTTCCCCGGACTCCCCCCAGCACTTCACTATTGACCCAGCTTCTCTACGCAGAGCTCACAGGGCAGGTTCGCCAGGCAGCCAGACACAGGACCCCTGCACCTTGTGCTGCCATGTGCAAAGGGGGTCGGACTGGCAGTGCTTTGCACTGCTCTTGCACTAGCGCAAGTGAGGACACAAGGGGCAGGGCAGTGGAGAGCCAAGGGGCAGGGCAGTGGAGAGCCAGGCCCATAGCAATCACACAGGGTAGCAGGTGAATGGCTGCCGTAGGTAACGAACGGACACAGCCCCCCGTGACTACGGCGACCCCTGGCCGCAGCGTATTCCCTCCTTGGCACCAACGGCAGCTGGTGACAATACCACCGAGCTGCACAAGCCCAGACTGATAGAGTGGGCAGCTCACCTGCTGGAGTGGAATGGAAATGGCAGGGGAGGGAGAGCTCGTCCCAGGAGCAGCAGCAGGGGCCCCTCAATCTCTTTGCCTAACCGGTTCAGACAAATCTCGTTTCTTAACCAGTTAGGAAAAGAGATTAAAGCCAGGCTTGGTAAAGGCGGCACTAGTCATTTGGTTCAGAAGTGTGCTTGGCAGCAGAGCCCCCTTTCTCCTTGAGCCAGCCCCATGCTCAGGCAGGGACAGGAGCATCTCTCTCTACTGCTAGCGTTCCATGCAGCCTTGCACTCCAGAGGCCTCTGCTCCAGGAGCTAGCTGCCCTCTGCCTGGTGCATGGCCTCCTCCCAGTGTAGCATCCCTGGAAGCCAGGCAGGCAATGCCCCCCCACCCCGCTCTCAGCTTCGCAAGGCACCGTTTCTGCTCAGCGCCCTCACGCCCAGTCTCTGTGTGATGACCCAGCCGCGCTCACACACACACCACATGAAAACACCCACCCACCCCAGCCCATGCTCCAGCTCAGGGAGTTCCCACCTCCTCCCAGAGAGGATGGCGCTGGCCTGCTCCCTTTCCGCTCCTGAGATCACAGCCTGGGCACAAGTCGCTCCCAGGCCACACAGCGTTCCAAGTCTGCGCTGAAGAGTGGTGCAAATTGCAGGCATGTGCATAATACAGAGAGGTCTCAAGCATTGTTAGTTTCAAAATAAAATAGATTTCCCCTCCCCCGGCCATTAGCGTTTTGCTGCCTGGTGGGTCACACTGAGTTTGCTTCATGCCTTCGGTGGAGCTTTCTGTTCCGCCTTGGAGCCCGCCAGGCCGTTCTCAGTGTTGTCAATCCCCGAGGAGCTCACGAGACACTCCTTCCTAGGAGAGAGAACAGCATCTACAGCACGTGGGTGGCGCCTGCAGCCCCCTCAGCCTGAATGTGCACCTGGCCCCTTCTGCCCGCATCACTGCCCCTCCCCACCTGTCACAGAGACCAGGCCCAAGGGATGTATGCACTCCGAGCTGCGGGGAAGCTCACTCGCCACACAGCCATGGAGGGAGAGACGTGCAGGCATGGCTCCAAACACTAGACTGGCACTAGTGCCTGGATCCTTCCTGCTCCCCAAGAGGCACAATCATTCCCACGGGGCAGGCAGGTCAAGTGACACATTGCAGGGCACAGAGGGAGCGGGCAGCAGACTCTAGGAGTTCCTGGCTCACACTTTCAAAGAACCGGGCCTTCCCCATGCTGGGCACAGGACTCAGGACTACAACCCCAACACAGAGCTAACAGCTTGTTCCACAGTCTCCAAGGGAAGCCGCGCTTCAGGCACTGACAATAGGACTGGGCAAGGCAGGTGTGACGATGTGACGCAGCAGGGAGGGGGGAGTGTTGACCTGGGAATGTGCCCTGGGGACGGGAGACCTGAGAGCCTGTCACCTGAGCCAGGAGGGGGAGGGGGAGGTGACTCCTCTGCCCAGGAATGTGGACGGAGGCTGCAGCAGGGAACCTGCTGGGTGGGTTTAGTTTCAGTTTGGGGGCTGGATGGAGGAACACAGGGAACCCCAGGGCTGGGGTCTAAGCTCCCTGCTCCCCCAGAAGGACTTCACTGAGGGGTCCTGGGTGTACCCACAAGCTCTGTTTTGGACTGTGTTCCTGTTGTCCAATAAACCTTCTGTTTTACTGGCTGGCTGAGAGTCTCAGTGAATCCCAGGAAGAGGGGTGCAGGGCCTGGACTCCCCCACACTCCGTGACAACTGGTGGCAGCGGTGGGATCTACTGCACCCCGTGAACGGCGCTTCCTGCAGTAAGTGACTGGGGAACAGTAAAACGAAGGGGGATTGACGGGGACCAGGCGTGCTGAAGATTCAGAGAGAGACGGTTTCAGGGGGCGGTTAACCCCTGGGAGTGTGTGACCAGAGAGAAGGACTTTTGCAGTAACAGGGTCCCCCGGGGGATTGCAGCGAGCGGTCCCAGGGGCGGAGGAGTCTGCAGCTCGACCCTGGCAAAGAGGTGGTGACCTCAAGAAGGACTGGCACACTAGGGGCTTTTCCTGGAAACCGTGGACAGCTGCCCGGCCTGCGAGTGGCCAGCCGGGAGATGTACGCTAAACGCCTTAAGAGCGACCTGGTGGAGCTGTGCAGGCAGAGGGGGCTGCGCGTCGGGAGGTCCACCAAGGAACAGCTGATTGCCCAGCTGGAGGAGAGGGATCGCTTGGATGACCCGATCCCTGTCCCTGAGGGAAGCCGCCCGGCGGACGCAGCGTGGGCCCTGGGGCCTGACCAGGCTGGGAGGGGTCAGACTGCTGCCCAGGACACCCCGAGACCCTTCCTACCTATGCCTGGGGGAGGGGTTGTGGGAAGCCCAGCGAATACCGAGGGCCCCCTGACCCCAGCAGCCAGCAGGGGATCCTCCCGGCGGAGCTCCCCATCCCTGGAGCGGATGCGGCTGGAATGGGAGAGGGAGAGGAAAATGAGGGAGCTGGAGGATCATGAAAAACAACGTCAACATGAGGAGAAACAACGTCAACATGAGCAGGAGGAGAAGGAGAAACAACGTCAACATGAGCAGGAGGAGAAGGAGAGGGAGCGTCAACATGAGCAGCAGGAGAAGGAGAAACAAAGACAGCATGAACTGGAGCTGGCCAGGCTGAGGAGCAGTGGGGCCCCGGCTGCGGTGAGTGAGGGGGGACCCAAGACCTCAAGGAGCTTTGATAAGTGCTTCCTGGCCCAGCGGAAGGAGGGGGAGGACATAGACAGCTTCCTGACGGCCTTTGAGAATGCCTGCGAGATGCACAGGGTTGACCCTGCAGACAGGCTCCAGTTCCTCACCCCCTTACTGGACCCCCAAAGCCGTGGAGGTCTACAGCCGGATGACAGGGGCAGAGGCAGGGGACTATGAACTGTTCAAACAGGCCCTGCTCCGTGAGTTTGGGCTGACCCCCGAGATGTACCGGAGAAGGTTCCGGAGTCAGCGTAAAACGCCTGAGGTCACCTACCTACAACTGGTCAACAGGATGCAGGGATATGCCCGCAAGTGGACAGCGGGGGCCCAAACTAAAGAGGACCTGCTTGACCTGTTTGTACTGGAGCACCTGTATGAACAGTGCCCTTCCGACCTGAGGCTGTGGCTGGTGGACAAAAAGCTCGCGAACCCCCAGCATGCAGGGCAGCTGGCCGACGAGTTTGTGAACAGTCGGTCAGGGGGTAGCCGGGAGGAGTCCCAAAAGAACAGGCCCCCCCCGATGCAGAGAGAGAGTCACCATGGGGCCTCCCAGCGGGGAAATAGGGAGAACCCCCTCCAAAGGGGAACGCCTGGTGTCGGGCCCCTCCGACCCGTTCGAGGGGACCAACGTGATCTGAGCTGCTATCACTGTGGCCAGAGAGGCCACGTACGGGCCCAGTGCCCCGGGCTCAGGGACAAACTGAGCAGACCCAACCTACCCAGGGTTAACTGGGTAGGGACTCAGCTGGACGAGGGGCAGGCGACCCAGGAAAGGGGGGCTACCAGTTTGCCACCTGCTCAGGAGGGAAGAGTACCCCCAGCCAGCCCCGCCAGAGGGCTGGAGGCTCTGGACTCCGGGTGCTCGGTTTACAGGGTGGGTGCGGGGCTGTCCCTCCGGAGAGAGTGCCTTGTTCCCCTGGAGGTGGAGGGGAGGAAGGTCAATGGATACTGGGATACGGGCGCGGAGGTGACGCTGGCCCGGCCCGAGGTGGTGGCCCCAGATCGGGTGGTGCCCAACACCTACCTGACCCTGACGGGGGTGGGCGGGACCCCATTTAAGGTGCCCGTGGCAAGGGTACACCTGAAATGGGGGACCAAGGAGGGCCCCAAGGATGTGGGGGTACACCACCATTTGCCCACTGAAGTTTTGATGGGGGGAGACCTAGAGGACTGGCCAAGCGACCCCCAGACCGCCCTGGTTGTGACCCGTAGCCAGAGCCGGCGAGGGGCACTGCGCCCTGACCCTGGGGAGGGTACCACACTGGAGGCGCGAGACCCTACTCGGGTGGGGAGGGAGCGCCGAGGGGCACGGCTCAGAGAGGCTGCGGCCTCAGACCTGGCCACGGAGGGGGAACCGGGCCCCATCCCTTCCCCAGCCGCTGAGTTCCAGGCCGAGTTGAGGAAAGATCCCTCCTTGCAGAAGCTCAGGGACCTGGCCGACCTCAGTGAGGGACGGACCATGAGGAGAGGCTGCCAGGAGAGGTTCCTGTGGGAGAAGGGGTTCCTGTACCGAGAATGGGCTCCCACAAGGGAAGTAGAGTCCTGTGGGATCAGGAGGCAGCTGGTGGTCCCCCAGAAGTACCGCCGCAAGCTCCTGTCCCTGGCCCATGACATCCCCCTCGCAGGGCACCAGGGAATCCGGCGCACCCGGCAGAGGTTGCTACAGAACTTTTACTGGCCCGGGGTCTTTACCACCGTCCGGCAGTATTGCCGATCCTGTGACCCCTGTCAGAGGGTGGGGAAGGCCCGGGACAAGGGGAAAGCGGCGTTGAGACCTTTGCCCATCATAGAGGAGCCTTTCCAGAAGGTGGCCATGGACATCGTGGGGCCTCTCAGCAAGACGACCCGGTCGGGGAAGAAATACATTCTGGTGGTGGTAGATTTCGCCACCCGCTACCCCGAGGCAGTGCCCTTAGCTTCCATTGAAGCAGACACCGTGGCAGATGCGCTCCTGACCATTTTCAGCCGAGTGGGGTTCCCCAGGGAAGTCTTGACAGACCAAGGCTCCAACTTCATGTCGGCCCTGCTCCGGTGCTTGTGGGAGAAATGTGGGGTCCGGCACGACTGGGCCTCAGCGTATCACCCCCAGTCCAATGGGCTGGTGGAGAGGTTTAACGGGACGCTAAAGATGATGCTGAAAACCTTTATGAACCAGCACCCGCAGGATTGGGACAAGTACTTACCTCACCTGCTGTTCGCGTACAGGGAGGTGCCCCAGGAGTCTACCGGATTTTCGCCTTTCGAACTGTTATATGGAAGGAGGGTGAGGGGCCCCCTGGACCTGATGAGAGACGAGTGGGAGGGGAAGGCCACTCCCGATGGAGAGTCAGTGGTGGAGTATGTCCTGACCTTCCGAGAGAGACTGGCTGAACTCATGGGCCTGGCCAGGGAGAATCTGGCCAGAGCCCAGAGGAAGCAGAAGGTCTGGTATGACCGCACGGCGCGGGCCCGGGCCTACGCCACCGGGGATCAGGTGATGGTTCTCATCCCCGTGAGAAAGAACAAACTACAGGCCGCCTGGGAGGGCCCGTTCAAGGTCGTCAAGCAGCTCAATGAGGTAAACTATGTGGTGGAGCTGTCGAACCGGGCCCACCACCGCCGGGTGTACCATGTGAATATGATGAAGCCATATTATGCCAGGGGGAATGTGGTGTTAGCTGTGTGTGGTCAGTGGGAGGAGCAGGGAGATGACCCTTTAGTAGATCTATTCCCTGGGACCAGAGCTGGTTCCCCCCTGGAAACAATCCCCCTCTCGGATCAGCTCACCCCTGCCCAGCAAGCTGAGGTCAGGGGGGTGCTGCATCCGTACCGACAGCTGTTTTCCAACCAGCCTGGACGCACTAATCTGACTGTCCACCGGGTGCAGACAGGGTCGCACCCGCCGATAAGATGCTCCCCCTTCCGAGTCACAGGGAAAACTGCTCAGGACCTGGAAAGAGAGGTCCGGGACATGCTGGCTTTGGGGGTGATCCAGCCATCGGCCAGCCCTTGGGCCTCGCCGGTGGTGCTGGTCCCCAAAAAGGATGGGTCAGTCCGGTTCTGTGTGGACTATCGGAAGCTCAATGCCATCACTGTATCGGATGCCTACCCCATGCCCAGGCCGGACGAGCTTCTAGACAAGCTGGGAGGAGCTCGGTACCTTACCACCATGGACCTTACAAAGGGCTACTGGCAAGTGCCGCTGGATGCAGATGCCCGGCTGAAATCGGCCTTTATCACCCCTCTGGGGCTCTATGAGTTTCTGACCCTGCCTTTCGGCCTCAAGAGAGCGCCGGCCACCTTCCAGCGCCTGGTGGACCAGCTCCTGAGGGGGATGGAGAGTTTTGCCGTGGCGTATATTGACGACATCTGTGTCTTTAGCCAGACCTGGGAGGACCACGTGTCCCAGGTTAGACAAGTGCTGGACCGACTCCAGGGGGCTGGGCTGACTGTCAAAGCGGAGAAGTGCAAGGTGGGGATGGCTGAAGTATCTTACCTGGGCCATCGGGTGGGGAGCGGCCGCCTAAAGCCGGAACCGGCCAAGGTGGAGGTGATCAGAGACTGGCCGGCTCCCCACACCAAAAAGCAGGTCCAAGCCTTTATTGGGATGGCAGGATACTACCGAAGATTTGTGCCCCACTTTAGCGCCATAGCCACCCCCATCACTGAGCTATGCAAGAAGGGGAAGCCAGACAAGGTGGTCTGGACCGAGCAGTGCCAGGAGGCTTTCCGGGCGCTGAAGGAGGCTCTGGTCAGTGGCCCAGTTCTAGCAAACCCAGACTTTGACAAGCCCTTTGTGGTGTTCACCGACGCCTCCGACACGGGACTGGGGGCGGTGTTAATGCAGGAGGATGAAAAGGGGGAGAGACACCCCATCGTGTACCTGAGCAAGAAGTTGCTACCCCGGGAGCAACACTACGCGGCCATCGAGAAGGAGTGCCTGGCCATGGTGTGGGCCCTCAAGAAACTAGAGCCCTATCTCTTCGGGCGACACTTCACCGTGTACACCGATCACTCTCCCCTGACCTGGCTGCACCAGATGAAAGGAGCCAACGCCAAGCTCCTGAGGTGGAGCCTGCTCCTGCAGGATTACGACATGGACGTGGTCCATGTGAAGGGAAGGGCCAACCTGATAGCGGATGCGCTGTCCCGGAGAGGGGGCCCCGAACTTCCCCAGGTCACTGGTCACAGTGACCCCGCTCAGTTCAGTCTCGAAGGGGGGAGAGATGTGACGATGTGACGCAGCAGGGAGGGGGGAGTGTTGACCTGGGAATGTGCCCTGGGGACGGGAGACCTGAGAGCCTGTCACCTGAGCCAGGAGGGGGAGGGGGAGGTGACTCCTCTGCCCAGGAATGTGGACGGAGGCTGCAGCAGGGAACCTGCTGGGTGGGTTTAGTTTCAGTTTGGGGGCTGGGTGGAGGAACACAGGGAACCCCAGGGCTGGGGTCTAAGCTCCCTGCTCCCCCAGAAGGACTTCACTGAGGGGTCCTGGGTGTACCCACAAGCTCTGTTTTGGACTGTGTTCCTGTTGTCCAATAAACCTTCTGTTTTACTGGCTGGCTGAGAGTCTCAGTGAATCCCAGGAAGAGGGGTGCAGGGCCTGGACTCCCCCACACTCCGTGACAGCAGGTCACAGGGAACTGTCCTGCCACAGGGCAGCAGCAGGCTTCCGTGCACGCCTGCACCAGTTAGACAAATCCTCGTGCCGGCCCCATGACCTGTTAGCTCAGTGTCCCTGTCCCAGTTTTACAGATGGGAAAATGGGGAAGTGAAAAGCCAGCTAGAGGCAGAGCTGGGAACAGAACTCAGAAGAGCCCAGTTTCCGGTCCTGGGCCCAGTTCACTGGGCCACGCTGCCCTCCTGCCCTCTCCTTGCAAACACTCCGGTGATGCAATCCGGTGTCTAGGCTGCGGAGGAGGGTCAGAAAGAGCACAACCATCCAGGCATGTGGTACGCATGACGCTGCGCCCAGCACAACCCCAGCCAAGGGTTATGCACCGCAACCCCCAGCCGGACGCAGCGGGGGCTGGGAGAAGGGACGCCCATGCGTACTCACTTCTTCTCCTGAGACTTTTTGAGGATAAGCAGGACAATTTTCTTGATGACGAGGATGAGGATGAGGAGGCCGACGAGCCCGCCCACGGCTCCCAGGATAATGCGCGTCAGCGTGTTGTCCACCGGTACCACTGCAGGAGAGAGCGCCAGAGGAGATGTTAGTGGGTGCCAGCCAGAAGAGTCCCACCAGCACAGTGCCTCTGGCCCTGAGCAGCAGGGAGACAGACACCCATTCCTCGGCCATCACCGGAGCTGCAGGGGCCACGCAGCTGCCTCTGCTCCACAGAACAGTTCAGGTCTTTAAAGTTGAACAGCCACGGGCATCACCCTCTAGTCTCTGCTGCCCCCCAAGCCTTCTCCGACAACTGCACGGCTCATGGTTCAACTTGACCGTAAGCCACGGAGGGAGTTTACCCCATGAATGCCCTCCTTGTGCCCCTGGCTACTGGCCTATAGCAGGGCCCACAGGGGATGGCCCATATCTTTATCTTAGCCATCGTCTCCTGGAGGGACTGTAGGTGTCTCAGGTTGTGGGTGCTCAGCGTGAGGGGTCTCAAGTTGGGCACCCAAAATAGATCAAGGGAGCTAAAAGCCAGAGCCCACTCTGAGAGGTCGGCCTTACTTCTTGGCAGGAGGAGGGGTATGAAGTGAAAGACCCCCAATTCTGCCAATGCCCCTCGGCCAATCCAGCCGTGATCCTCTCCTAAACAGAGGCCTCTCCTAGGGCTCTTTTCTGAGGCGGACAGCCATTCACTGAAGACTACCTAGAATATACACTGGTCACCCGAGCCAGACTAGAACTCCTGGGAGCAGATTCTACTTTCCTTTACACTGATGGAAGCCCAACAGAACCCAGCAGTCCTGAGTCCAGTCCCCTGCTACGACCACTAGCAGCATATCTTGGTTTAGCTTTGCCCGATCCTGCTCGTCACTCAGGGGAACCTTTGTCTATCAGCACCAGAAGAGTGAGTGTGGTGGGGAAGGCTCCTCCTGGCAGACACTTACTCTCCTGGACCACCTTGAGGATGATGGTGGCATTGTGTTCAGCATTCATTTCCTTTGGGTTCCTGACATGGCAGGTGTACTTCCCAGCATCATCGAAGTCCACGGACCCCATGGAGATGGAGATGTTGTTTTCCTTCCCAGTGGTTGTGCCAATTAACCGAACCCGAGGGTCTGCGAATAGCACCGTTGGCTCTGACGCTTTGTTCTTTATATTCCCGTGATAGATCTGCAGGGGACGGAATGCAGCAGGACGCTGAGTGAGCAAACAGCACAGCCAGGCCGCAAACTCAGGAAGCCCCAGACTAGGGAAGGCCTGGAGAGCTCTTCCGGCTGAGTTGGACACCACCCAGGGGTGGTACAGGCACAGACCTACCAAGGCTGAGGGTTGGGGCCCGTCTACATGACAGTTTGCAACCATGTTGCATCCAGGTCAGGGACAAGCATGCTGTAACAGTGCCATGGCTCAGCGACAGCTGTAGTGTAGATGTGGCTTACAAGTGGACAAGAAATTCTCTTTCCATCCCTCCCTTGCTTTCTGAGGATTCTGTCTCCTCCAGACTAGGGGTAGAATCTAAATGCTTGGCTTTTGCCCAGGGATCCCAAAGCCAGTTATTCCTCTCAGCACATCCCTTCCCCACCCCCGAGATGTCTCCTGCCTGCTAGGTATGCACCAGTGAAATGCAACAGTCATCAAAAGGGAAACTCAAGGGGCTGAGCAGAGTGGAGGGGGGTCTTTTAATGGAGGCAGAGCAGAACCATACTCCATGCATGCTGCCCCTTCCTGACTTTTCAGCACGAGGCCAACTCCCCAGCTCCTCGCCTGCATCTGGCCAAATGCTGGGGGGCTCATCTCCTTATTAAGCCATGTTCGTATGAAATGACAACTTTGTTTAGTGCCTGTTGGGCCCCAGAACTCTTCCCCTCCCTCATTTCTGCACACGCACACATATACCCACCACCTCCTGCCTCCCACATGAAAGGGAGAAGCAGCTGAATGCTTGGGGCAAAGAATGGGGCAGTCCAGTCAACAGGCCACCATGAAAGCAGCCGGCCTCTCTCACTTGCCATGTGGCTGCATTGGCTGGAATTCACCTTCCGCCCTAGGAATCCAGGAGCTGCAGTCAGCGGCAAGCATGCCTGTCTCAGGAGTGGACACGGCCATGTCAAGGCCAATGCAGAGGAGCTGTGCATTCCAGCAGCGAGTGCTGTGCACACCTGGCCAGAGAGGCAGGCTCCAAGGTCCTCTCCCAGCTGGCCAAGGCTGGGAGGGCTGCAGGGCAGCTGGGCTGACAGGAGAAAGCCATTGCCTCACACTAGCAAGCAGAGGGGCGAAAGGTGATGTTGCTCAGAACCAATGGCCCTTTGGCATCTCATGGTGCGCACGAGAAGGGGCCTGTTTAGCTGGAAAATTCACTGTGTTTTGCTCAAAGTGCTGACCTGCTCCTGAGTGAAATGGGACATTTCTGAGCAAAAGGGATGTATTTAACCCAGGGATTTGCCACTCGCTGCTGCCGAAGCTCACAGACATGACTACAGGAAATGAAATGGTGACGCTGCTGCGGCCAAACCGAGTGGAAGTAATTTTCTCCGTTCCACACTGCTCCACCCAGCCGTGTCTCCAACGGGCAGTTATGGTGCCCAGACAATAGGGTGCAGTGGGCTCTGAGAGGGCAATTGCCAAACCAGATCCCTCCTGGCCGGCAGGGTGTCCTAAATCAGGAGAAACGGGATCCAAATCACTGTTTAAAGCACTAGCAGCCGGTCTGTGTGGGGGGACCCAGGAGAATGGCAATCAAACCCAGCGAGGAGCAGAACGCGCCACGCACCAGGTCAATGCTGTTGTAATACCAAGTGAAGTCAAGGTCCTTGAATCCTATGCAGGTGGTGAAGATGCAGGGCAGCTGCACTTCTGAGCCGTTCAGAGCCATCACAAGGTTGTTTTTCCCCACTGAGACCTCCAAGGTGACAGCCATGGAGAAGAGATGTAAACCTGCCCGGGGAAAGAGAGAACAAAGACACATCAGTTTCCACAGGGGCAGCGCCCGATACCCGATTCCCCTTCAAAGACAGCATCTCCTGGGGCATGCCCAGAGGCTACACAACCATGCAGTCACCTGGTAACAAGGTGAGATTGCTGGTCCATTAATTGGGCTCCCTAGAGGCATCACATGCATGCCTCAGACTAACCTAGCCAGTCCCCCTCTGCCTTCCTAGAGGACACAGAGCAGGACAGAGCCTCAGGAACACGCACTGGGAAAAGGCAACTGCAAGTAGCCTGGCCAGCAGCAGCGTCACCATTCAGCAGGGAAGGGAGCATCTCCCAGCACTGGTCTTTCACTCCCAGGCCCCTGGCGACCATACTCTGGAGCTCTCAGTCCTGCTCAGGTGTCTACAAGCCAAGCACCACCCCCATAATCCAAGCTGGATGGGTCCTGGCATCTGGGCCATGGCCCAGACCAGGGCAGGGCAGGGCAGCAAGGGGAAGCTGTTCTGGAGGGCGAGAAAGGAGACATTAGTCGTGAGGCCAACCCCACCCTCTAGCCGGACAGAGGAATTATGGGACCTTTGATAAATGACACCAGGGTGAAGCTGTTTTCATGTTTAACACTGGGGAGCAGCCCAGGGGTTAGGCGCTCCCTGGATGGGTCTGAGCCAACCAGGCCCAGAGGAGCCTAAGGAGAGTGGCAGCGCCAGAGAATATTTACGAGGAGTTCGACTCTCCGGGGCAGGATTTCCCTGTGGAAGAGGGTCTGTCTGGTTAAATCTGCCCCTTCTCACCAACCCCCCCAGCCACCCATCGCTGCTGGGGAACAGGATTGCTGGCCCATCAGGCTCCAGGAGGGACAGGCTCCCCTGGGGTCATCAGTCAACTCCTCACCCTCAGCGCAGAATTGTCCAGTGCTGCCTGCACCCCCCAAGTAGGCACAGCGGTTGGGTGGGGCACCTGACCAGAGACGCTCCCTCCAGAGGAGCCACCGCTCTCAGCCCCACATTCTCACTCAGGGCAGCTGGGCCCCCCCTTCCTGAGGGAAAGGGTAGGACAGGGCTGCTTCGCAAGGTCTGTAAGAACTCTGTCCAGACAGGCGCAAGCTATCTACAGAAATTCATGAATGTTTGCTATAGCTGTCACTGGCTTCTTCCAAAAATGTCCCTGAGCCCGAGCCCTCCGAGCAAAGCAAACTGGAGCAAATGCAAAATACGTTTTAAACCCAAGGTAAAAAATCCTACATTGTGACACATGCTGAGTGACACCACCCTGCTCTTTGCTAAGTCCCCTGGCAGCAATCAGTCAAAGGCACCAAAACAGAGGAGGCCTGTGTAGACGTGTGTCCTTTCCGCCCCTGCCTCCGTTGCTAATGCAGCAGCTTTAGAAGACTTCTCTTTGCTGCTCTGAGATCAAGAAATTTGAGTTGCCCCATGTTGCCAAGATCTAGGGTGGCTGCTTGAGACATCAGCAGTGTTGTTCAGACGTGCAGCAGGGCCCAATCCCCACTGCTGTGCCCTGGGGGGACAGTGCTTATTCCTACCCCCGCGGAGCAGGCTTAAAACATTAACAAAGCTGAATTCTCCGCTCGGTCTGGCCGCTGACAGCATTTTAAATCCTCTGCCCACCCGGGCATGAGTGAGACCAACCCCCACACCCTGAGCAGGGCAGCAGGAAACACTAAGGCAGGAGCGGCGAGGGTTTAGCAGTCTTGTACCATTTCTTCTCCACAGGGAACCACCGGTCAGAGGAATACCCATTGGACTGGCCTGGGGAGGAAAGAGCTGGCATGTTCCCATGGAATAACAATGCCCAGCTACAGCACCATCATCCAAAACTCTCAAAGCCTTTTGCTAACATTAAACGTCCCAGCACCCTGCAGCTTGGCTGAGTTCCCATGGGGGTCCCACAGAGTCAGTGGTAGAACTGGGAGTAGAACCCAGGCAGGAGCCCTAACTCCTCATTCCCTGGCCCGCTCTAATCACTGAAAACAACCCTCACGTAACCCCATCCTCATTGCACTGGGCTTGCCAGAGCACACTGCACCTGAAACAACCCCACCAGCCATGGGGCACATCAGGACAGCACCTGTAATCGATTGAAGCAGCCAGCGTCCCACTGTGAGGCAGAAACCTGACCTGGAGGCCTAGTGCATGGGCGGCTGGGATTCACCTAAATGGCCACTGGAGGCCTCTGTTGTTTTACAAAAGGGCTGCAGAAGAAGAGCACTTACATCACTAACAACGATCAACCTGGCCCCGTCCCGCAGACAGCTCACTGGGGACAAAACCACTTCCCCGGGCTAGATGGGCTCCTCCTCCCCACCCCCTCCCACACAGCACCCACGAGGGAAGAGCTCACAGTCCACTTGGAGCGGAATCCAGCTTTCCCATCTTAAAACAACCTTTACACTTCAGCCCTTTTCCTAGGCACCTCGGCGTGCTGGGGGGTACGGCCACAACCACCCCTTTGAGGTATAGGAGTTGGACAGTCTGTGAGGGTCCCTGAAGGAGGGCAGAGCTGTTAGCACTTCCCTTGTTGTAATATTGAGGGACCACTCCTTCTCTGCCCCAGAGTCCTGCTTGGTGGTGGCTCTGGCTAACCAGACCGTGCAATGAGCCTCAAAGCTTCAGTCACTGAAGAGCAGAATTAAATTACTCAGCTGCAGACAATTTGCAATGAGATTCCTCCCCCCCACACACCTTTTTTGTTTAAGCCTGGCTGAGTTGCCTGAGGTACAAATGAGTCCGATTTCCTTCCTGAGATCAGAAGAACCAGCACCTGGTCTTAGAACTCAAGATGACTCCAGCTTAAAATGTCTGAGCCTCTGTTCTAACTATGACAACACATGGCCAGTTTTTCCTTCTTAAAATGAGGCTGCCCTTGGGTTATCTGGGCTGGGAGTTTCAAAGACTCCTAAGGGAATCTAAATCTCACTGGAATCCAAGATCCTTTGAAATCCCAGTCCCTCTCTCTCTAATTTCTCCAGCTCATTTAAAATTATCTTGAGAACCAACAGCTCCTTGCCCTACCGGAAGCCCCTCACTGGAGTTTTCCAACAAGCAGTGGGTTTTAAGTACTGAAAATTCAATTAAATTCTTGTTTTTCAGATTCTCTGTTCAAAGAACAACCCTCTACAGACTAGGGCAACTGCCCAGCAGATAACAGCACGCTGGGCAGGTACAGGAAGCTCTCAACCAGCCATGGGTGGGGCCTGCTGGGGCGGAGAAAACAGCACCAGAAAAAGCTACCACAGCATGTTTCGGCTCCTAGCCCTTGGGTGTAGCCAGGACACTTTATAAAACCTGCCGCCGGCTCAGATTTGGGTGTTATGCTCCGAGCAGGGCCCCGGATATGCATTTCTTTCCTCTGCTGGGAAGGAAGGTATGACAAATATTTTTAAATCCGTAACTATTAATATTCTCAGCTGCATTAAACACTTACAGTTGTTTCCTCTGGTCCCTGACACATATTTTCCCCATTTAATTTTAGCAGTTAGCTAGCTGTACTCCCCACTAGCAGATCTGCAAAGTGAGAATGATGGAGCCTATGAGAGAAGACACCAAAGGAGAGACCACTGCGTGTATATTAGTAATTGATGCAGGGAGGGCAAAGGCCTGGGAGCCAGGGTTCTATTCCTGGAGCGACCTTGGCAAGTCACTTATCCTCAATGCCTCAGATTGTACATCTGCAAAATGGAGATCATCCTCCCCAGCCCTGAGTGAAGCACTTGGGGATTATGGATGAAAGTGCAAGTGCCGAGTATCTATGACTTGCTGCAGTGGAAATCAAAGCAAGCTGTTTGCTGTGGGTTGATCTTTCCTCATGGAAATGTAGAGTTTGCTTTTAAAATGTAAATATTTTTCAAGGAGGAAGAAACAATAACTTCAGTGTTTATGGGACTTATAGAAATTATTAAAGCTCCTAAGTTACAGTAACATACAAACAGAGACTCAGAGGGGTCTAGTGTGTAGAAAGATACGCACTGTCATACAGGACCATGTCATGACAACAGTGGGTGGGATAGTGCAAACTGTCCAGAATTAATTAACTCTGTTTTGCCAACTCTCACTATTTATTTGGGAGCCTTATTACAGTTGATGTTCTTCCTAAAGCACCAGCTCCTGGAGTCATGTGATTACATGAGACTCTCAGGTTTCCTTTAGAACAAAAGTAAGTTCCAGCCCTCCTGACTGCAGAGAAAAGCCTGAACACATGGCGTGAGAGCTCCCTAAGGCTGAGAAACCAGCCAGCAAAGAAAGAGCCCAACGTTTAGTATTTTGTAAACATCTCCTGATTTGGGAGGCCTGACTCCTGATTTTTGAGCCCTTGGCATTGGCGATGCTGTGAACCAGTGCTCCAGCTTGGTGCCCGGCTCCAAGCCCTGACAGCCAGCCTGCGCTCCAGCCTCCAGACACAACTCCCTTGGAGCAGTTACCAACAGCAAGTTCCTTCCCCACCCCTCAACCCAGGGCACCCTCACTGACATGGTGCAAGTCCGGAGTCACCCTGCTGCCTTCACCGGACTCCGGCAGTCTCCTTTGGCCCAGGAGAGCAGATTTTGGCCTTGTGCTGTCTGAGGCTCCAGCTGAGAGCAATGAAGAAACTCCGGCGACTGGCGACAGGACATGGCTGGCACTTAAGAAACCGATAATAAACGTCCCCTCACCCCGCAGCTACCGGTTTGGAGAGGCCCCAAGAGCTAAGCCCTGCCTGGCCCCAGGGCACTGAAGCAGCGCAGAAGAGCCCTCGTTCCCCATGCCAGTCCCCGTCCTCGAGCCGCAGCCTGGGGCGCGAAGCGGGTCCGCGCAGAAGACGCGCTCTGTGCCGTGGGGGGTGAGCCCCGAAAAGCGGAGCCCTCCGGCCCGAGCTGTCTCGCCGGTCCGCGGGGCAGCAAAGCGGATGCGCTCCCGAGGCAGAGCGCACCGGCTCCGCGCCCGGGTCCCCTCGCCGCACCAGGGCGCCCCGTCCCCGGCCGCTCTGCCTCCCCTCGCACCCCCTTACCCAGCAGAGCCGCCGCCAGCCAGCTCCGGCAGAGCCGGGCGCTGCTCCCGTCCGCCGCCATCCTCTGTGCCAGGGCACCTCGGGGAGCCCCCGCAGCCGCCAAAGGCGGGGCAGGGTCGGGACAAGCTGCCGCCGGAGCGCCCGGTCCCGGCGCAAGGGGCAGGGGGACAAGGCTCGAGCCAAAGTCCGGCTGGTCCCCGCAGCAGCCGCAGCATCCAGCCGGGGCTCCGCGCAGCCAAGTCGGGGGGACGCGGCGCCCGCAGCCGGGCAGGACAGGCGGAGGGCGAGGCAGGGCGCGCTGCCAGGGGCCAGCTGAGGATGCTGCGGGGAGCGGGGGGGCGCTGCAGCCGGAGAGGCGTCGGCCAGGGCCGGGGGGCTCCGCCAGACTAGCCGGGGAGCCGCCTGCCGGGCATCCCGCAGCACAAACCGGCCCGGCTGCGGGCGGGGCGGGGCAGGGACCGCGCTGCTGCGAGGCGGGGCTGGGTTTGCGGCGCTGCAGCCCCCTGCAGTCGGGCCGCGCTGCAGCTCTGCGGTGCGCGCTGGGCCAAGGGGACACGTGGCTCCCCGGCTGCAGGCAGGAGCCCCTGACCCGCTCCCGCCTCCTGCGGCCTCCCAGGGGCGGGCTCGGGCTCGGGAGCCTAGCGGGCTTCACCGGCCCGCACCCCCCAGCGTCTGTCCGTGGCCCCACCCGGCAGAGCCAGGGCACCCACCTAGCCCCCTTCTCCTGCTGCTCCTGGTTTATCCCTCCTGGGGTGCCAGAAACGGGCCAGCTCCCTGCTGCCTCGCCTCCCCTGGCTTCAAAATCCTGCCCCTTCAGCTCAAAGAGACTCTCCCGTACCTAGCAGCAGCATAGAGTATATGACACACAGCTGAGCCACACAAGCACCGGACACTGAGTTACACAGTTACTTTGGCTGCAGCTTTGAGGCTTTTGGGGTAGCGACCCCCTGGGACACTCACCGCTCTTTTTCTCAGCAATGAAATAATTTGTGTTTCTAGAGCCTCTTTCATCTTAAAATAGTAAAGCAATTAACAGGGGTCATTCTGACACCACTGGTAGGAGCTAAATAGAAGTGTCTGTAGCTGGGTAAAGGCACCCTGCTGTAACCACTAGACTACGCTCCCCCTTCTAGGCTTTTGGTGAGGTTCCTTGTGTGCCTTTTCAATTATTGTGTATGCTTTTACTTCTAGTCTGGTTTCCTCAGATTCCCCTTCACTGATACTGTGCTTTGTTTCTCTGTCAAGTTAATTAAAACCATAGTGTTGGGGTTTTTTAAAGGCATAGTGACATAATTTTATTGGCAAAGTTGTGATTGCCATGAAAGAGATTCTTGGGTTTTCTCCAGTCACAATGCATCATCAGATAGACTCAAATTGCAATTGACTAGAGCCTGTTATAATCCACTGTGCATTCTCAATGAGTTTGTGTTTTGCTTACACAAGCCTTGGTGGATGACAGGATCTCTAGCATATAGTTTGCACAGAGATCCTGGCAAGAGGTGTATAGGGGTTGTGTAATTGCAAGGAACGTTATCATTCATCAGGAGTGAAGTGCTGTTAATTTGAGTAGAAAATCCACATCTGGAACCAAGAATGGCACCTGCTCATATATGCACTGAGGCCACAATGTTCAAAAGTGGTTTGGGGTGTCTCAGTTTTGGAGGGCCCAGCCTGACACCTCAGTTCTCATTCGGAGAGGTGATGGGCATCAACTGATTTTAACTGGCTACAATCACCCTCTTGAAGAACATAACTATTGAAACAGACTAGCTGGGGAAGTGGTGGCTTCTCAGGCTCCTGCTGTCCTCAAAGGGAGAGTGCTGCCTTTCTGGCAGAGATGCTTTAGTCAAGCAGAAGTTCCCAGGGCAGGGCCTGGTACCTGGATGACATTCGATAGCCTGGGGTTTGTGGGTCAGACTAGAGGAGCTGAGACACCCTCCTGGCTGTAAAACCAGCGATGAATGGGCATGAAGGCTGATAAAGGAATAACTGGTTCATGGAATGAAAACCTCGAGGTAGGGAAGGCTTCGGTCTAGCTAAACCAGCTCTTTCTAGCATGCCTGTCCCCGTGGCATCCAGTAACAGAATGCCTGACCCTGCAAGGTGCTGAGCACCTCCGGAGGTGCACTGGTGTCCTCCCTCAGCACCTTGCAGGACAGGACCCCTTAGGGAACAGGAGACCGAGCAAATGGGAGAAGCCATTCACATGTTTTATGCAGCTAGTAGAAAACCATGGGGTCAAAATCCAGCCCAGAATTTAAGCTCCTAAGTGGTTATCAGCAGAGCTCCGTGGCCTGAGAGCATCGGAAGCAAGCCAGGAAGTCCCCCATGTCCGTGCAGATGACCGTGACAACGGGCTATTGCAATCCCAGATCTCCCCATGCCTGAATGCACATTGGTAGGATGAACAAAGCAAATCTCCTTGGTGTATGACTGGGAGGCATCCATCCAGTGCTCCAGGCAGCAAATATTTCCTTCCAGTCTCTGAAACCACAAATAGCAACACATGGCTGTAGAGGCCCAGACTGCATGTGGGAGAATAAACAAGGGGTGTTAGAGAAGCCAAAGAGAAAACTTTGGCACCTACATTCACACCCTGAGCATTTATTTCAGGATAATTGGCTGACCATGCACTCTATACATCAACAACCTCTTCCTAATAGCCGCATCCATTAGCCCTAACCTTCTGTGGACCACATCCAAGCCGGAGCAAGGAGGAACTTTCTTGATGGGGGCCTCTGATAATGCAATTGTGCTATTTTGGTGCATTACCTTTCCTCTCAACTGCATTAGAGAATCACATCTCCTTTGCAGGGCACTGCTTCTTTGGAGCTTAAAACTTCTTGGCTCCTGTGGAAAGCCTTGGTGGGAAGGGAGAGGAGATTTTTGGAAATACCAAGGCCATTGGAGGTGCAGTAACAGAACAGTGATTATTCCTGGGATACAGGATGGAGAGTTCCTAAGCTACATGCTCAGGCTCTAACCCAGATTCGCTGGGGAGCTTGGAAAGACCATAGCTCATTAATAGCTCACTGAATATAGAACACCAGGCTGACTCTGTAGTCGTGTGAATTGTCCCTTCAGTGGGAGGACTCGGGTATGCATGATTCAGCTGCTGTACTGGGCCCCCAGCCTGGAAGATTTGAGGGGTTGACCCATCCCTGTAGGCTGGGGAGGAGCGACCATTCATGTGTTCACTAGCATCTTCGGTTTGTTCTGCTGAGGCAGCAGAAGGCAGTTTGGATGGAAGCTGAGGACAGTGAAGGTGGTTAGGTGAGGTGAGTCACAGATGCTCCTCTAAAACCTCCAGGACAGGCAGAGAACGTGCATCAGGGAATGGTTTGTGAAGTAAGGAGGAGCTGTATACTGGCCAGAGATGCATTAATTAGGATCTCAGAAAATTCTGCGTCACAGCTCTGCACAAACGGAGGGAGGGAGGGACAATTGCTGTTTGATGCAGTTTGTTGAACAGTGAACACAGTCAGCGGCTCTGCTGGGCCTCATCTCAGAAAACAGAGCAGGAGCGATAAATAAGGCTGAAGCTGATTCTCGGGGCCCAAGTGAGCAGGATTTCAGAGATTCGACATGCTAACATGGTTAAACTCTCACCAAGGCCACACTGTTCAGCTGAAGAGTAGAGTGGGATTGCACCACCCCGGAGGTGGGGGCAGATACTGGGAGACATTCTGCAGGGAGCAGGCACCATGATTCTGCACATCACCAGGCTGTACTTACTTAGCTATTCTTGGAAATTAATTTGCACAGGAAGAGAAAAGGTGGGGAGGGGAGGTTGCTACCTGGTCCAGCCCAAGTGCAGTGGAAGGCAGGGGACACCAGCGCAGGTGTCCTCTATACGCAGCCATGTGATCTGTTGCTGAGGGTTAAAATAGACACTGAATGAGCCTGAGAACATGTGCCAGGAGACCAGCTGTTCAGGAGAGTGAAGACATAGAAAAGGAGGATGCGGGAAGAGAGGCAGAAATGTCACCCCAAGGGGATGGGGGTATGCCAGCCTTGTGGGAGGGGCTGCACTGAGGTCTGAATGTGGGTGTTTGGTATCTAGCAGCTTTCTGAAGTGAGAAAAGGATCCTGTCCAGAGGCCAGTGTGTGGAGTCCGAAGGGACAGCAGCTGTGGGAAGTGCTTGGGCATGGCAGAAACGGTTTGTGTGAACGAGGATATCCCCTGAACAGAACCTTTTCTAGAATTCAGAAATGTTTGATCTCCTCTTGTGTTTCCATTATTTGTGCTTCCAGCAGGAAAAAGGAAGTGCCAGAATCCAGCACTGCCAACCCTGGTGGTCAAAAACCATGAGACTGGCATTAAAACCACAAGATTTAAACACAAATAACTTTGGTCTTTTTCCTCTTGTTTCAGAGCCTGTGGGGGTTGCATTTTCCAGCATTTCTCTGCAGCCAGGAGAGCTGGGAACTCCCCTTTTCACGACAGCTGAAATTCTCTTGCAATTACAGGCCTCCAGGAACACAGGCTTTAAGTAAAACATCAACTGTCACAAGACTCCTGATACAATCCTGACAGTTGGTAACTCGGTCAAATCTCCCCAAAGACATCCAGGCCAGTGCAGCAGGCCCCAGAGGTTCAGAGAACTCTCTTCCTCCTGGAATGGCCTCATCATCCACAGACGCCGGCTCCCACTTCTCCTCCCACCCCTCTGTTCTGTGGCATTCTGCCCTGCACTTCCTGCCATTGCACCTGGCCCACGTGGGTGTAGCACCACTACCTATTCAGATTCCTGCCCCCACTCACACCAGGTGCACACTTTGCACAGGCGCAGATGGGAACATAAGCCAGTGGCCAGTTTTGCTGACCCTCCCAAACAGCCAGGGGCCCAGTCCAGGTTCTGAGAGCATTCCAAAAGGACTGTCCCACCACATGCGGGGTTGTACCATTGTCTCCAGAACAGCATGAGCTGTTCACACCCCATTTGCCTATGCCGTTGGGGTATATCGGGGGTGCCACACAGCAGCAGGTGTCTCCTTGCTTTGGTCCCATTTGTGTAACCTGGGTCCCCTTCCAGCCTGCAAAAGTGACCCAAGGGGTGTTGAGACCTGGAAGAATCTCGCCTGCTGCCTAGCCAGGTCCCTTTTCTGCAGAGTCTAGCACAAATAGTTGTGTCTGATTACAAGAAAAGCCAAGTAGCCCTAGACTGGATGGTGTCACCTTCTCAGCATGGCAAGGAGAGAGAGCTCAAGGGCTCCTTCCAGCTGGCATGTGCAAACATTTAGTCTCAGGGAAACCTGCCCAGGGGGAAGAGGAATACTTATATTTCAAGGGCTTTAGAGTTATTCTGAGAGAAGGATGGAGACTGAGCCAACAGCCTCCGAACAGACATAGCCTTGACGCACAAACAAGCCCGTCCATCTGCCCCTTCTCTTCCTCCCTCATGTGTGTTATGTAGCCCCTGCACATCCACTCCCCATTTGCCCCAGGCCTCTTCTCTCCCATTAATTTCTGCAGGCCCCCCAGTTTCTTGGCGCTAAACCCCTCCGGGTTCTGGTTTCCCCATTCCCAGGATTATTCTTTGCAGGAGCCCCGATTCCCAGTGGTGGCAGGCAGGTGTTTTACCCATGATTATTGCAGGCTTGCTCCCATATCCCTGTGCTCCTCTCCTGGTCCTGGCAGCGGGGATAAGTTATGTTCTTTCACATCTAGGTCTTCAGCCTCTTTGAAAGATCAGTGAGAGCAGAACTGGCCTGCGGCTTTCACCCCCCCGCCCCCAGCCAATGCACGCAGACTGCACTCCCAGCTGCTCAGGGATCTTATCTTCCACCCACCTTCCCCTTGTCACTGGGGAGAATATCCCACTGCCTGCCTGTGCCAGAGGGGTCTGTCTGTCTGGAGTCTCACCTTGGTACTGCAGCGCTGAAAGCCAGAGCATCTCCTCTGTAGCATGGGGCACGGGTCACTTGCTGGAGGAGTCTCTGCTCCTTGAAGTCTTTAAACCACAATTTGAGGACTTCAATGGCTCAGACATAGGTGACAGGTTTATTGCATCAGTGGGTGGGCGAGATTCTGTGGCCTGCGTTGTGCAGGAGGTCAGACTAGATTATCATAATGGTCCCTTCTGACCTAAATATCTATGAATCTATGAATCTCCCATGACTGAGGTACAGTTCTAATGCGTGCATGGGGCAAGGTCAATCCATGTCTGCATGAGTGAGGTTTGCCCTCTTGTCTCCGGAGGGGCTCAGTGGATCCAGACTCGACTGTTCTACCCTTTCCCAGGGGTTCATGCAGATCTAGGGAAACCCCAGCAGGTTCCAACAAATTTTGGATTTTTCAAATCCCACAGTAGCTTCATCACACAAAGTGCTGCGGGCACAGCTCGCGGGTGCTGGCAGTGGTAGCCCATGCCCTGAATCTGTGTCCAAATTCAGAGGCCTCCCTGTGCTTCTGGCAATACAGTTCATCATTTATTAGCAAAGATAACACACAATCTGCCCCTATTTCCACCCAGCCATCCTCCCTTGTACCCACTGTACCTCCCACCTCCTCTGCCTCCATGCCCCTGTGTCCCACAGGCCAGGCCTCTGTGCCCCCTGCTCCCCACCTTATTTGGCCCCCTACTCATGCCTGTCATTCCCCCCAGCCACAGGCCATGCCTTCCCCACACAAGGCACATGGGTGAGGAGGCTGCAATCAAGTTGCTACTTCCCTGAGGCACAGAAGGGTTCCCAAGCCTAGGCTGTACCAACACATTCCCATCCCGCTGCCATTTGGATAATAAAGCAGGCTTGCACTAAGCAGAGCAGGCAGATCCCTGTGGATCCTCCTGAGACAGTGCCCAGCTCCCCCATACTCCCTCTGTGTAACACAGGTGCCAGGAGCAGACCAGCTAGGTAACCACCCTGCTCTCCTCCCCTTCCCATCACTTCTCCCCCTGAGCTGGGCATGTCCCAGCACCCCTAATCCCTCTGGAGGCAGATGGAGCTGGGGCGCCAGAGCCACAGAGTACTTTGCTGGGAAAGTCAGAACTCCCCTCCTGGGGCGAGACGAGATGCTGAAATATAACTTCCCATCAGCACAGTATAGTTCCTGCAATGTCCTGTCAATATGACCTTTCAATTCAAGCCTGTCAGACAGCAAGCAGGAGGTGGCAGGGAGAGAACAAACTCTCTGATCAGATGCTCTGCAGGGTCCCAAATGAGAGAGAGACACAGACAGACCGGGCACCTAGAAACCTGAACAAGGACCGAATGCAGCAGACTGCGGTGAGTGCTTGGCAGCCTTTCCCATTCTAACCCTTTCCTTTCCTCCATTCCTCGCAGTGTCCTTCTGCTTCTGCTGCCTTCCTTCCTGCTCAGGGCAAGGATTTGTCACTTGTTAGTCCTAGGAAAGTCCTTTGCCATCAAATCCCGCTGTTCTCCTCCAGCAGTAATGCCACAGGACCATAGAAGTTGGCCCCTTAAACCTCTTTGGAATATGGGGGTTGCCTTTCTGGGTCAGTCCAGTCCAGGGTCCTGTCTCCATCAGAGTCCAGAGCCAGCTGTTCCGGAGGAAGGTGCAAGACATTCAGCAGCTGCACCAGTTATGGGATAATCTGCCCCCAGGGAAAGTTCCTTCCTGACCCCCAGTAGTTACCAGTTGGCTCATCCTCTGAAGCAGGAGGATTTACAGCCCTTCCCAAACTCTTGGTTAGTTTACTGTATTTACTATTATACTTCTGGCTATTCTTAGTACTCACAGAAATGCCTCATCTCTTCTTTGATTCTTGCTGAGCTCTTGGCCTCAGGCCAAAGGCTCTTAAGCAAAGTAAGCAGTCATGGGTTGAGAGAGAAGGTCCTCTCCTGGATCAGTAACTGGTTAAAATGCAGGAAACAAAGGGTTGGAATAAATGGTCAGTTTTCACAAGGGAGAGAGGTAGCTAGCAGTGTCCCCCAAGGATCTGTACTGGAACCAGTGTTGTTCAACATATTCAGAAAATATCTGGAAAAAGGGAGCAAATACTGAGGTGGCAAAATTTGCAAATGATACAAAATTACTCAAGATAGTTAAGTCCAAAGCTGACTGCAGAGAGCTACAAAGGGATCTCACAAAACTGGGTGACAGGGCAACACAATGGCAGATGAAATTCCCAGTATTGATAAATACAAAGTAAGGCACATTGGAAAACATAATCCCAACTATACATATAAAATGATGGGTCTACATTAGCTGTTATCACTCAGGAAAGAGATCATGGACAGTTCTCTGAGAACATCCACTCAATATGCAGGGGAGCTCAAAAAAGCTAACAAAGTTAGGAACCGTTAGGAAAGGGATAAAACTGGATTAAAGGATTAGAAAAGATGGTTTATAGTGATCGACTCAAAGAGCTCGATCTATTTAGCTTAACAAAGAGAAAGTTAAGGGGTGACTCAATTACAGCCTATCGGTACCTGTGTGGGGAACAAATATTTAATAATCGGTCCTTCAGTCTAGCAGAGAGAGGTCACATGATCCAAGGGCTGGATGTTGAAACTAGACAAAAGCAGACAGGAAATAAGGCACATGGAGTAATTATCCACTGGAACAATTGACCCTGGCTTGTGGTGGATTCAGTTTTGAAATCCAGATTGGATGTTTTTTCTACATGCTCTGCTCTGGGAATGATTCTGGGGCCAGTCTCTGGCCCGTGCAATTTAGGGGTCAGATGAGATGATCACAGTAGTCCCTTCTGGCTTTGGAATGGGTGAATGGAATGACTCATGCACGTACTCAGATACCACAGCTTTGGCTGCCGTATAAGAATGGAACTAGACTAGACCAGAGGTAGTTTAAAGGACCAGGACTGCGTGTCAGTGCTATATGCTGTTGTTATTGGCACCTAGGTACCAATAAGAGGTGTGAAGCAGGGCAGTCAGGAAGGGGACAGAGTATGGAGTAGGGCCAGTTTTACTCCCTGGAATGTGTAGTTTCCACGGGTATATTGTAGCAGTGTGATCACCTTCCCCCGTTTCATGGGGACTGGAAGGTGTAAATGTTTCCAAGGGCAATTTGCATTTACACAGCAATGCACTGAGTCAGGAAAGCTGTCCCTCGGCCGGTTAGCATGAGGTGAACATCGACAGAGAAATGGGCCGACTGCACGCATGGAACCAGACTCTGCAGCCTGGTTTGCACACACCTTTCCGGACACAAGCGGACTGATCCGCCACAAGCCCCGCACGTCAGCGGGTCAGTCACCCCCCTCCGCACACACTGCAAACTATCACAGCCAGGGGCACCGAGTTGCATGGGCCCGTGGTGCCCGGGCTCCAGCAATATTCAGGGCCCGGCTCCACCAATGTTTAGGGCCGGGTCTCTCCCCCAGCCCTGCCTGCGGGCCCCCCCCCCGCACCTCCCTCAAGTGTCCCCCCAGCCCCCACTTGCTGCCCCCGCACGCGGCCCCGGGCCCCAGAGTGTCCCTGCCTCTCCCCTGCAGCTCCACCCTGCAGGGTCCCAGCATCAACTGCCGCCGCTGGGTCCTAGTGCCTCCATCACAGATGGCAGGGCAGGCTGCCCTGACCCTGCCCTTCCACCGCGGAGCCTGACATTTTCCGGCAGGACCCGCCACCAGCACAGGGGCCCCCTGCCCACCGTCACCGCTCCTGCCCCGGGCCGGGCAAGGGGCAGCGCCATCCCTCGCCCCCAGGGAGGGGCGGCAGCAGCAGGGGAGGAGGGGCACATGTGATGGCAGCCCCCCAGCACCCACCAGAGGGGAGGCGAAAGGACCTGAGGGGGCCCTAGGAGCACGTGCAGGGACAGTGGTGCGGGGTGAGTGTGCTCCCGGGGGCGGAGAGGGGGGCCCCTCCCCCAGAGCTCACTGCTGCCGGCGGGGAGAGGGCTGGGGGGAGTCCGCCTCTCTCTCCGCCTCAGCCCCGGGGCAGCCTGCCTGCACCCCAAACTCCTCATCCCCAGTCCCGCCCTATCCCAGAGCCTGCACCCCCAGCCAGATCCCGCACCCCCCACACACCCCAACCCTCTGCCCTAGCCCTGAGCCCCCTCCCAAACCCCTGATCCCCAGCCACACCCCACAGCCCTCACCCCTGCACCAGCTGCGGAGCCTGCACCCGGGCCTCTCTCGCTCCGGGGGTCTTCGGCGGCACTGAAGGTCCCGCCGCCGAGGTGCCGCCGAAGACCCAGAGCGCCACTGGGTGAGTAAAAGCGCCTGCACCTGCCCTCCACACCCCCTCCCATCCCCAAACTCCCTCCCAGAGCCTGCACCCCTCACCCCCTCTTGCACCCCCACCCCCGAGCCTGCACCCAAACTCCCTCCCAGAGCCTGCACCCCCTACCCCCTTCCCCACACACCCTCTCCTGCCCCCAAACTCCCTCCCAAAGCCTGCACCCCAGCCCTCCGCACTCCCTCCCAGAGCCTGCACCCAAACTCCATCCTGGAGCCTGCACCCCTCAGCCCCTCCTGCACCTCCACTCCCTGCCCCAGCCCGGAGCCTGCACCCCTCAGCCCCTCCTGCACCTCCACTCCCTGCCCCAGCCCGGAGCCTGCACCCAGCACCCAAACTCCATCCCAGAGCCTGCACCCCAGACCCCATCCCCCACCCAAACTTCCAGAGCCCAACCTCTCACCCCTTTTGCACCCAAACTCTCTCCCAGAGCCTGCCCCCCAATCCCCTGTCCCAGCCCAGGGCCTGTACCCCAGACCTCCTCCCCCAACCCAAACTCCCTCCCAGAGCCTTAGGCAGGTGGGGGCAGAGTTTGGGGGCACGGGTTCTGGGCACCACCAAAATTTCTACAAACCTTCCACCCCTGATCACAGACCTTGTTTTGTCATGCGGGAGCCAGCCCATGCCAGCAGTGGGGAAGGTGGTGGGGGGGAAGAGTTAATGCAGGCTCTCTGCCCTGTGCTGGGGAAAGTGGGGTTCCAAAACGTGGCCGGCGAGCCCCAGGTGGGTTGCAGTTGCACACAGCGCAGCGTGGCGTTCCCTGCTCCCCTAAGCTCAGGGGGGTTTGATGGGAGGTCGCCAAGGGAAACCGGATTCCGTGGATTGTTCGTGATCTTCCCCCGGAGGCAGAACCCAGTGATGCTCCAGACTGGCGACCCAACGCCTCCTGCTGGTGCTAGAGGCCATGTTACTGCAAGAGGTCCCACCTACGGCCCTCAGCCATACATCATCATGAAAGATCCCAAGAGATTTCCCATTTCCCAGAACCCGCTGTCCTAGACAAATTCCAGCTCAGAGAACTACCCTCAGCCTAATTAAACTCCCTCGGCAGTGTCACCCGGATACAGCATTCCCTTCTCTTCCTGCCCCAACCTGTGGTGGTGTCATTCTAGCTGCCATGTTCTGCCCTGGGGGCAGCTGCATTTCGGTGGCAGGTGAAGTAAGCCCTAGATCTATGTTGTTTGGGACCCTGGCGGATGAAAGGTGCTATAGACATGCAAGTTACTGATATAGCTGGAACTGAGGAGTTGTGTAATTTTGTGACCAATACTAATAAATTGCGTAGTTATACTAAAATAATCAGGCCTCATGTTTCAGGGCACAAGCTAACTACTGACTGCAGGGGTCAAGAGGGAATCCACTCTTCCACCCTACTGCGTTCCCCAGCCTGGCCAGATCACTGTGGGGACACAGGAAGGGGGCCAGGCCCAGAGGGACCACGGATCAGATCCCACATAGTCAATCCCACTATCCAAAGGAACCCCCAGCTGGCTACGGATGGCTCTGCAACACTCTGCCTCACGTTCCCTACTTGCAGGAACGCTTAAGAACTCCACACAGCGCAAAGGCAACAAGAAAATCCCACTTCTGGATTTCTACTTCATTAAGTCCAAAAAAAAGTTGAAATAAAGTCTCTGGCCCCCAGCCTCCCCCTTCAGTTCAGGAGGGTGCACAGCCCTCCTCTCCTAGGGCCTGCATTTCTGGGCTCCTAGCTGCTTCCTTCATTTAAGCATCTCTGTGTAATTCTTTTGCTCACTTCCCTGAGTGGAGGTCTACATGTAAACATTCTTCCCCTGCTCTGTTTACCAGTCTTCTACTGGTTACTCAGGGTCTCCTTGTTTTCTACAGCATCCTCATCTCTCCAGGCTACAGAAAGTCAGTAAGCACCTTTCTCCCCTCCTGCTGCCCCAGCATAGGGCCCAGGTGTCTTCCCTTCAGGCCCAGCTGGGTAGCAGGTAATCAGTCACAGGTGCAGTGAACCCTGCTCCCTCTTAAAGGGGCCAGTCATTCTGGGACATCTATGCTCTTACAACTTGCTTTTGTAGCCAGAACATGGGATGACCCTTTAATTCTGCCCCAGATAATAATGGAGGTTTCCAGTTTAAATAATAACCAATTAATTCTCTGCTGAGGGACATGAATTACCTGAACCTGGGGTTGGAGCCCCACTGTACCCCCATCCTCTGAATTTAATCAGGCCTGAATCTCTAGCAGTAATGCAGAGAGCAGCGCTCCTGTTTCCTCGTCTCTCCGTTTGCCTTTCTCCTCCTATACTTGCAAAGACTGGTTCTCAAGGTCACAAATGGACAGGAAAGGGAAGGAGGGAGCTAGGGGGAGGCAAGGAGCAGTTGCAGTGACTGGCATGCCATCTGCACAAACAGCAATGCACCTGCTCTCAAAGCTGCCAAAATGAGCAAGGGGCTTTTAGCAAAGTGTCTAGTCAACACTTCTCTCTCTGCTGCTAGCCAGGTTCATGGCTGCGGCTTTCACAATTCCCTGCGTCTTATGGAGCCTGGCCTCCCTGCTGGGGCTCTGTGGGCCACAGGGACAATGCACTCACAAGAAACCACATGTCACTGGCCTGGGCTTTGCTGGGTGGCTGCAGGCCACCAGGGCATGGAGGCACCAGGGAGTCCCTGAGCCCACCAGAGGCAGGCAGCGTGGCAGAAGCAGCTCTGCTCCTTGGGCTGCATCCTGTCTCAGCATCTTGCTGATGCTGATTCAGCAGCTGAGAGAAAAGCTGCTCCTTGGATAATTGGTGAGGAACGTCAGAGACCAGGGAGAAAAGTGATGGCCAAGGCTAGAGGGCATGACAGATAGTCTGGCACGACATACGCTCTCCATCAGGGACTGCTTTCAGCTCAGCGTTCTGTGCTGCCTGCAGAGGCATCTGGCCGCTGTCAGGGGGAAGCTCCTGGCCAGGATGACTCCCTCGTATGACCCAGCCTGGCACTCCCTGCATGCCGAGCACATAGCCAGCCTGGTGCGTGTGTGTGCCCTGGGGTCCCACAGGCTTGCCCTGCCTGGCTTGAAGCAGGGTTTTCTGGGCCAGGCTCTGGCTCCAGCTCTGAGGGAGGCTGATTCCATTCACGTTGTTCTGAATGGAACTCACCCTCATCAAGATCATAACAACTAACCCCCGGCTACCCCCGGCCCTGCCGCACCAGGGGCCATTTCAAACCACAAGCCACGAACTGGCAGGGATCCTAAAGCCCAGCACCTTTGAGGGGTGTTGAACCATGGAGAGGGTGGCAGGGACAGGGACGGACAGTGCCGTGGGAAGCCTGACGGTGGGATCCGTACCAGGTGGGATCCGACACAGGTAACCACGGGGACAGCCTGGACCCTCACCACTCAGGGGGAGCCTAGGGCAGCCAGCAACCGCCTCGCAAAGGGGCCTAGGCTGGGCACGGGAGCAGCCTGCGTAGAACCACTCACTGGCAATGCCTGGCCCCACAGTGTGTGAGGGGAGCCAGGGAGGGTCACACCCCATGGAGCAGCCCTCACCGGGCACTGCCTGCACAAGGGAACAGGGAACTCCTTAGTGTCCGCCCAGCACACTTCACAGGCAATGGCTATCTCGGCGGGCGGGGCAGGCAGGCAGCAGCCATTCTGCAGCAAAGCCTGGCCCAGCAGCGGCGGGGGGGAGCAGGGGCAGCGCTGCTGTGTCTGAGCCGGCTGGATGCTGCACCCAGCCAGACAAGGGCCAGGGAGCGTGTTGCTGTCCTGCAGGGTAACGTGAGGGCTTTGGAGGTGAGCTCTTGAGAAACTGCTGCTGTGACGCAGGGAATCCACCCCAGGTGAGTGTGCCCTTTGGGTCCCCCAGCCCAGATGCAGGCGCCCGCACTGCTCCCCACAGCGCACCCCAGCCACCGTGCAGCGTCCCCGCCCTGCACTGGCACAACTGCAGCTGCCAGCAGGTGGGATGGCCTCCTGCATGGCAGGGGAGCGCCCAGGCCCTGTCAGCTACCACCCTGCCCTGGCTCACTCCCTGGCCGGTGGGACAGCAGGAGCTGGGAGCATCCTGGCAGTGTGGCTCTGTGGTGGAGGAAACCTGTGTCTGGCAGAGGCACAGGGGAGCATGGCATGCACACAGGCCTGGCTGGTCACAGGCCTGTGCTCTAATGCCTCTGGACTGTCAGCATATAAATCCCCTGCCCCCTCGCGGCATGAGAGGCTGAAATCAGGGCATTTGGGAAGGGTTTGTATCATGCCAACTTCAGGCATTAGCTACAAACCCCACTCCATGATATGCGCCCTATCGTGTGTGTGCACACGCCCTACCGTACCCACACACATATCATGTGCAAATGAACACACACACAAATTCATGCATGTACATACAATCATGCAACCCCACAGTGTCTCTCACACACACACACACACACTACCCCACATACGCATCGAGGTGCACGTGCACGTCTACCCAGGCCCACTCACGGGCTGCAGACACACAAGCACAGGCTTTGCCTGACACCTCCTGCCCAAGTGCTAACAAGCCCGGTGCGGCTGCACTGGCTGCCCCTGCAACTCAGCAGCCCAGCAGAAGGGCGCAGAGAGGAACAGACTGATTCCTGAGATCAGAATAGCGTGTGATATTTTTCTTCCTTCGGTGGCACTGTCCCGCCCAGTGGCTCTGCCTGTCGCTGCGCTTTTATCGATTAATGTATTTTAAGGCCCGGCAGAGGCTGCCTGTCTCCATTCCAAGGGGAGGGTCTGCCCTTCCCAGCAGCGCTGCAGCAGGTGGGCTAGCGCCCTTTTGCAAATGCCCCTTCCTGCCCCAGGCCCAGCTTGGGGGTGACCCTCCACCCAACTCACCCCCAACGGCGCTACGTGAGGGTTAAAAAACAAGTGACCCATTGTAAAACGGTAGCTCTTGCTGCGGCGGGGCGCTGAGCACCACCGCTATCAGTGGGCTGAGGGTGTGCAGCACCGCTCAGGTTTGGGCCCACTGCGAGGAGAGCGAAGCAGCAGGTGGTATCAGGGCTCTGTGTGGTCACATCCTGCCTCTCCTTATCAGTAACCCTGCTCAGCAAAGCCAAGGGGCCGTGTTTCCTTTCCAAAGGGGAGGAGGCAAGAGCAGGAGGGGGCTGGTGGGATTCTTACAAGCCCTCTGTCAGCACTGAAGCCAGACCACAGGCCCATGCGCCCTTCCGTCAGCGTGTCTCCACGCCTGGTCGATTGCAGACAAGCTTTGTTAGTGCTGACCGGAGCCAGCGGGATCCGGCACCTCCGGGACCTTCCCCCTGTCCCCCACCGGGCCAGGGACCCCCCCACCCCACAAGTAGGGCAGGACAGGAGGGGCTGGGACCCCCCCCAACTGGGATTCCCGCATCGGAGCCAGGTCCCAGAGATGTCCTGTCCCACCTGGCTTCCCCCCAAGCAGCTGAGCTCCTCGGGGTCTCCCGGCGTCTCGGTCTCGGCTCTGGCACTCGGCAAACCCCAGAAGGAATACGCCCCTGTTCCTGCACCCCCTCAGGAGCAGAACGGGGGGGGGGCACGAGCAGGACAGGCTACCAGCCAGCGGGCCCTGGCAGCCTCCCTTCCCGTCCCCTGCGTTCCAGCTTCGGCCCCCCGGCTGACTTGGAGAGTCAGCAGAGCTTGCCCTGGCCTAGCCAGGGAGGGCAATTCATCTCGTTCTGTCCCTCCGCTGCACCTGCTGGGTCTAGGCCCTGACTCAGCCAAGCACATAAGCCCATACTTACTTTAAGCACCTTCCTAATTCCCATTGATGTCGATGAGGTTCAAGGTCATGCTTAAAGACAAGCATATGAGCCCGCGCTTTGCTGAATAGTGATGGACCTAAGCACATGCTTAACGTTAGGCATGTGCTTAAGCACTTTGCTGAACTGAGGCCCTTGTGCCTCCAGGGACAAGACTTTGGGGCTTAGGATGAGGTTCACCCGTCATGCAGAGGGGCAGCCACAGGCCTAGGCACCAGTGAAATGCCATTTAAACCCCGACATGTGACTGTCAGATGGTGCAAGCAACTCCCTACATACGTCCCTCTCCATCCTGTCTCTGGGCCTTGGTCTTGTTAAGGAACTCCCAAGTGTAGACATATGAACTACCCAGTCCTCTCTCTTCCCTTGGCAACCCACATCCCACAGAAGGAGACCAGCCACACGCTGTCAGGAGACACGTGTGTATTTTGTTTTTATTCCTGTAGCCAGACAGTAATGTTGAAGGCTCAGGCTGAGCCGGTTCATCTGGGTCAAAGCATCATCAGAGACAGTGACAAACACACACCCCCACCCCCAGCCCCCAACAAACAGCAGCCAAAAATGTTCAGGGCAGAGTCTGATATTTGTGGGGTGGGGTTTATTTTGCTTTGAAATGTACAAAGAGCAATAGAAATGTTCTGCACGCAGGCCTTGGTGAGAACATCAGATCTGGCCAACTAGATCAGAAGATACAAAACCAAAATGAAGGACACACTACCTGTAACAATGCCTTCATGAGTATATATTTATACAGAGATAGACCTACACTGTGTATTCTGTACAAACTCATTGGCAAATTGCAATCCCAGGACAATGTGTGCAGGAAATAAAAGGCAGAAACAAGGTCAGTAGTGAGATGTTTTCCAAAGTCAAAGACCTTTGGCCACAAAAGAGTCACTCTCTGGCCCAGGAGGAGCCTCTCGTCCCAAATTTGGAGCAGGCGCCGGTCCTAAGAGAACCTGCCTTCCAGCTGGCTCTCCTCTCTGTGCCTTTTTAACTGGATGAGAGATTATGAGACTTGGGTGGTTGCGTGGCTGCGTGGCAGTGGAAGCCCCACAGAGATTGGGAAGCCACACAACAGTCTGGAGATAAATAGCGCATTCAGACTGTACACATAACTGATGATAATGCATAGCAAGGCAGAGCACGGGGACAGAGGGAGGAAATGCAAAATCCCCGCTGGAAAGCCATGAGGATTCAGAACCAGGAAATGGACACAGGCTTTTAGGAGGTGGCTTCCCCACTGCAAATACATCTCTGTCCCTTCATTTCCTGGGTGCGACAGCATCTCCTGCAGCACGAATACAGCACCCGCTCTGGCCAAGTCTAGGCTCCAGAGATGGGGGTGCCAGGAACGCTGGCGGAGGGCAAAGAGTCGAGGCCAAGGGCTATGTGGGTGGCACTGCAGAGCCCCCTAGAGGAGCTCTGAGCTCCCCCCAGCCCGTGCCCCAGGGAAGTGTAGTGACCATGGGTCCCAGTTCATGCAGCAGCGGCCCCAGGGGGTTCCATGCATTGCTACCACCCTGGCAGGGAGCAAGCGTGCGTGATGGGGACTGGCAGCTAGAGGGGAATAAACCTGGGTGGGCAAGGAGAAGGGGCCCCTCAAATGAAAAGACAGGTCCCCCCATGGTCTGAGCTGGCAGGGGGAGAGCTCCTGGGCCAGTTCCTCCCACCTGCGTCTAGCATCGCTAACAGCCTGGAGTTCCAATCTCCCGGTTCCGTTGTTATCCTCCGACAACTGCTCCAACGCTGCCGTTCTCTAGCCCCTCTCGTCGAGGGGCCCCAGGAGCTTCGCACACAATCAGGACACAGCTCCCAACTACCCCTGTGAGGCAGGCCTCCTAATCCCCCTTTGAGACCCACGGTACCTGGGAGAGCGGCAGAGCCAGACACAGAGCCCAGGAGTTCTGGTCCCCCCCAGCCCCTGCTCTAGCCCACATTACCTCCCGCAATCCAATGCACTGAGAATGGTGCACAGAAGGTTGGGACCCAGCCAGAGCCCCCTGTGGAAGTGAATCTGCCCATTCACAGCACCCGCGCTATCCCGGCCAGTGGGTACGTAAGGTCTTTAATAAACAAACAGCCCCCCTAGCAAACTCCCCCAGCTGGGCTGGGCTGCTGTGGAGCCACTGTGCACAGGGCAGGGAAGAGGAACAGGCTTCGTCCCAGCAAGCTGTAGAAATCCTGGGGGCTGAGACCGAGCACCCCCCACTTGCAGAAGTAGGCAGGGAAAGCAGAGCAGGGCAGGTTCCCAAGGGACCTGCAAGGATGCCGCCCCGCTGGGCTGACTGGCAGTGTATTGACTTGGCAGTGGCACGTTGTCCTTTGCTCCTAAGGAAGTTTGGAAGAGGCAGGTTTTACATCACATTGTTGCTCAAGGAAAGCAGAGGCCAGCCCCACCCTGGCCCCACTGTTGCCCTGGAAACCTTCCCAACAGCAGCCCACAGAGTCCCCCCGCCCCCACCCCACTCAGCAAGTTCAATTTTACAGGCATCAGCATGAGATTTTCCATCAGAAGTACCCCCCCCGGGAAATGTAACAAAGCCAGCAACTTTGGCTCAGCTGCCTGGGCCCAAATATGGACTCGGACGCACACGGCTACACACTTCCTCCACTATGCTGAGCAGGCCTTGCAGCAAGCCACTCCAAAGCAGCAGCGTTCAGCACCAGTGCACGGGCTGATGGGCATCATCTAGCTAGCAACGACTGGGGACAACACAGCCCCATAGCTACTGCAGCCCAGGGCCACCTCCCAGAAAGCCTCTGCTTCTCCTCGCACTGTATCTCCCTGCAGGAGAAGGCAAGGCAAAGGCACAGTCCATGGCAGTGTGTTCAGGTGACATTAACAAGAGGAGTAAATGTGTCGACAGCGTGAGCCCCGCGTTCCCCGCTTCGCAGCAGGGCGTAGTGACTGGGCCCCACAGCCCCCGGGGAGGCAGGGCTGTTACCCCATTGTAACAGACAGGAAAGCTGAGGGAGAGAGAGGGGAAGTAATGCCTGCCCCAGGTCTACAGAGGGCATCTGCCAGAGCCAGGGTTCCCATGCCGGAGTTCCAGGCTCCCTGGCCCATGCTCAGCCCATGCCAACCCCTGCACAGCCCTCTCCATGCACTGACTGCAAACAAAATGGGTCAGTATTTCCGCCTGGGAAACATAAACCCAGAGCCCGACAGCATCGTTTCCAGTCCTTGCGCAGGCAGAGAATCAGGCCCTTGGGATCCGGCCCATGGAAAATCAGTTGCAGGCTCAGGGGCCAGCCCTGGAATGCTGGATGGTCTGTGAAGGGCTGGTAACAAGCATGAACGCAGGCAAAGATATGGCTCCCCTCTTCTCCAAGGCCAAATGTTAACCCAGCCGCCCTGGGCATGGTTGCCTTTCTCCCTCTGCCAGAAACAGCCCCAGGCCAGCATGCTGCAGAGCCTCTGTGCTCAGAAGGGTCTGCGCATAAAGAGACTTCACTGGGGCTCCAGGTAGTCAGGTCTGTATCCCTGGGGTAAGCCCCCTGTGGCCAGCTCTGGCACTCACAGCCTGAGGGACCCAAGCCGGGCCCTCCCCTGCCTATCACATGAATGTTTAAAACACAAACCCCCTGCCAGTGCACAGCCTGGGGACACTAGTCTCCAATCACACCCCTAGCGCAATCCCACTCCCTCCCTGGGGGCAGCCCAGACGCTCTGTTCACCTACGAGGGAAGCCAGGAGCAGGCTTACATTTGCAATTCGGGAGGGGGGAGAGGGAGAGAGGAGGAGAAGGAAATGGACATCCCCCCCTCCCGGAGGTCCCTGTCTGTAATGCTTCCATGGCTCTGTTTAGCAGCAGAACGATCTCTCTGCAGGGGGCTTCTGCAGTTACTATATTCTTGGCAATTTGGCAGTGACTCTTCGCCCACCAGCGCATGGCACTGAAGGCAAGGCTTGCTCAGAATTCATTTCCTGGGGCACAAGAATCAGAGCTGGCATTTGCCCAGAGTTGCCCATTTGCTTCCAAGAGGGACTTGCTGGCTAAAAGGAGGCGGCAGCAAGGAGTCCCTGGGGGACAGGACTGACCCAATGCCAAGGCCTCATGGCAGTTAGCAAGAGGTGCCTGGGACCAGCCTGCAGTACCACATGCCGAACTGTCCCACGCCCACACTTCCCTGCTCTCCTTTACGTGGCTTGGCCAGGATGGAGACGAGGCAAGAAATTAGACTGTGTCAATCCCCGCCAAGGATGAGAAAATAACCAGCTAGAAAACACAGGCGCCTCCACTGAATTGTCAACGTCCCGTCCCCCTGCCCAACAGAGGGACTGCCCCCACCGCCTTCCCGCCTGACAGAGGCGCTATGCCCACCGCCCCCGATCCCCCTGCCCAACATCGGTGCTACGCCCTCTGCCCCGTGTCCCTGCCCGACAGAGGCGCTGCACCCCCTGCCTTCCCATAACGCTGGTGCCCTGTTAATGCCCATTACAAAGTTCGGATAGGAGCTGGGTGCCTTTGTGGATGGGAGCAGGTCAGAAGGGCCTGGGGAGGAGACTGGCCTGTGGTGACGGAGCTCGAGGGGTTCCAGGGAGATCGATCAGATTACTTGACATAGCAAAGCGTCCCCTGTGCTCGAGGTTCTGCCATGAATAGGAGGCACAGGAGAACCCTCTGGCCTTCACAGGAATCTCCCCCCTGGCCAGCACACTAACGTCTCAGACCAATGCCAGAGCCTAGGGCAGAAGGGCTTGCTGGCCCCCCCTTCCCAGCTCCATTGCCCATCACGCTGAGAAGCTGCAGGCCTCTCTCCCTCCCCAAAGCCACTGCTCACTTCCCACCCGCACGGTTCTCCGGGGAGGTCCTGCCTCCTTCTCCCCTAGCTCCATCTCCCTCCCTCTCAGCCACAGCCTCTGGATTGCTCCAGCCCCCACCCTGGCACTCAGGGCTCTTCCTGGCTCATAGGGAGAGGTGGGTGGGAGCAGGCGGCAGCCTGGTGCAGGAGACAGGTGCATTAGGCTCAGGTGATTCACCCACCTCCGCCCAGCCCTAGCCCAGGCCAGGTGTGCAGCAGTCTTCTCCCCGGGCCCCACTGAAGCCTGGATTCCTGGGGGTTGGGGCTGGTTACGTAGATGAGGGATGCTCAGTAATTCTGGGGAGTCTGAAATCCGTGCTCTGGAGAAGCACACGAGGGGTCACACTGTACAGGGGGAAAGGAGAGGGGGCCATTACTTGGTGCCCTCCTCAGGGTTCCCTTCACCGTCTGTCTTCCCTTCCTCCTCTGTTTTCTGGTCGTCTGTGTTCAGTTTCTGCTGCTTTTTCCTCCGCACGCACTTGACGATTACCAGCACCAGGATCACCACGGCCAGGAAGCCCCCGACCGAGGCCCCCACGATAACAGCCACCGTGGAGTCGCGCTCTGGGGGCACTGCAGAGACAGAACAGGGCAGATGAGGAGAGGGGCAAGGGAGGGACAAGGGAGTCTGAGCAGCAGGGAAACCAGACAGCTCCTGCCAGCACCAATGGGGCCACGTTGGCAAATCCAGGCCCTGCCCTACCTTATGTGGGGTCTGATGGGAGGAAACTTGTGCAGGGCCCCACACACAGACAGGCCATGGGTGGGAATCAGGGATGTGCTGAGAGGCATGGCCTGGAGATGGGAGGAGCAAGCCCCTATGTAGCCACATTAATCACACGGGCCACGGCTGGCACTGCCCCATGGCCTGTGAGGGGAGGGCACACTGGGACCAGCCCCACAGCCAGCTGATGCTAGGATGGGGGCGTTGGGTGGTTTCCTTGATTGGAGACCCTGAAGTAACTGTCTGAGGAGTGCATCAGCTGTAGCTCATGAAAGCTTATGCTCAAATAAATTTGTTAGTCTCTAAGGTGCCACAAGTCCTCCTTTTCTTTTTGCGAATACAGACTAACACGGCTGCTACTCTGAAACCTGTCTGAGGAGGGACAGCGCTCGGGTTCACTTCCTGGCCACCTTGGGGACAGTCACCAGCCAAACGAGCCCGAGTCCCCACTGAAACTTCCCATCAGCCTGGCGAGCTGGAGCCACTCTGGGATGCGGGCTGGGACGGAGGGGCAGGGCAGCGTGGGGCAGGGCAGCTGCTTACACTGTGCCAGCTCTGGCCTCTGCTGTCTCCACCATTGTTCAATATAAAACAGCAGCCCCCCCCCCGCCCCCCGCCCAGCGGCCCTCTCCTGTCGAGCCGGGCCAAGGCCAGCTGCGCACCCACCTTCGGTGATGACCTTGAGGAAGATGCGGGCATGGCCCCGGTGCCTGTCAGGCAGGTTCATCACGTAGCAGTTGTAGGTGCCCTCATCCTCCAGCTGCACCTGGTGGAGGGTGAAGGACACGTCGTTCTTGCTGGGGTTTCCGGTGAACTCCACCCTATTCCCGAAGCGATCCAGCCGCCAGTGCACAATCTTCATCCGGAACTGCAGGAACTGGGCAGAGACGGCGGCAGGGCAGTGAGAACGCAGAGGGTGCTACACCCATGCTGGTGCCCACAGAGCTCAGCTGGCCAGACCTGGGGGGCCAGTCGGAGACCACAGTACCTCTCCTCCTTTCCCTGAGGCACACGCCGCACAGAGCACGGCTCCCCTGGCGTCGCTGGGATCACCCTGCCCTGGGACAATCACACAGCTCTCCCAAGAGCTACAGGGTCCTGGGCCTGCCAGTGGGAACAGGAGGGATTCCTTTGGTATCACGGGCTGAGAGTGGCCACCCTGGGTCAGGGCACTGGGAGCTGCCAGCCGGGGCCAGGGCATTGGTCACTCATGGCTGTTTTCTGCCTGGGCTTTGCCTCAGCCATAGCAGGAAAGTTTAAGCAAACCAAGGGTCCAGCCAGCCACTCAGCACCTGGACAGAGTCCTTCATCTCTGCCCTCTTCTGCCTCGTTTCCAGCTAGTCCCACCCGCTCCCACTTACATGTGGCTGGCCTGAGCAGTGGCCACCTCCCGGGAAATGGGACATTCCCTCCAGACACAGAGGGCTTTAATATTCACACGGGAGTGGGATCTGGGTACCTGGATAGACCCAGTGCTGGGTCAGCAATCCCCATCCTCCCACACCTTTCCCCACTCAGTGTTTCCCTCCTTCCCCTTCATCCCCCGGGAACGCGCTCAGGACCAAAGCCTGGGGCCTTGCTCTCTTTCTATTCAGTCCTTACTCAGGCCTAGACTACACCAGGAACTGACATCAGCATAGCCACGTCTCTAAGCGGTGTGAAAATCTCCACCCCTCCCCCCACGAGAGACGTAGCTACATCGACCTGACCCTGGTGTAGACAGCACAAGGGCGACAGAAGAATTCTTCCATTAACCTGGCTGCTGCCTCTCAGGGAGAGCACCTCCCGTCAGCGCAGACAGTGTCTACACAGGACAGAGCTGCAGCGTTTTACCTGCAAAGTCACTGGAGCTTCCCCTGAGCACACATTGAGACACGGCCTCAGAGCGGGCCCCAGTCAGCAGTGGGACCTGCAAACAGGGTTGTGGGACTCGAATCTGTGTCGCCAGCTCTTGAAATTTTATAGCAAGCCAAGTGACATTTGGGGTTTCCCTTAAAGCCCACCTCCTGGAGTCGCCAGGGCAGGAGAATCTCAGCTTTCTTTTCCTTTTTTTAAGGCAGGAAGTTCCCAGCCCACCTGGTACAGAGAAAAGTTTGAAAACGAGACCCTGCCGGCTCCGAAAGCAGACGAGAGCCCCAAGTTAGTACTTTGGCTTAAAATCATCAGATTTACCAATGTCATGATTTTGGGGGGCCTGGCTCATGATGTTTGACGGTTCAGGGCTGGGCCCACAACCCCCTGCAGGAGGTACTTACCAGCTGCTCGCTGCACTTCTCACATCTCTGGTATGTCCAGTTCAGGGAGAACTGTTTGTTCTCCACTTTGTAGCAGGAGTTGAAGGTGCAGGGGAGACGCACGGATGTGCCATTCAAGGCACTGACGGTAGATTGTGCCATGATCTCCATGCCCAGCCCACAGGGTGCTGGGGAGAAGACAGGAACGAAACAGGAGGGAGGAGAAGAAAGGAAGAAGTGAACAAACACTGAAAATTGCAAGCACTAAAGTCTGTCCCACCCCTTGGGGGCTGTGGGCCTGGCCTGCTGGCAGAACTGCCTGGGGGGCGGAGAGACCGGCAGGTACCCAGAACACACAGTCATAGGAAAAGGGGCTTTTCCAAGGGACGCTAATCAGCCCACAGCATTGCGCTGACCTCTCAGCTCTCCCCTCGCCAGTGGCAGGGGTAATAACGGACCCGATGACTCGGACACAAAGGACAGACACAGCTTGATCCCAGACTGGCCTGTCTGCCCCATAGGGAGAGCTGACCTGAAAGGACCTGCCTGAGTCCTTGGCTAGAGAGAGGCTGTGTGTATGGGATAGTGGGATAACCCACCTACATGGGATTTGAACCCAAGCCTCTTGTCTGGTTTAGCAACCTGTCACAGCCCCATGCGCCACTGCCCTGCTGCCCCCCACTGCACTGCAGGCGTTGTGATCTCTCCTGGCCCTTCCCCACTCAGCACTGACTTCAGGTGAACTCTTTTCACGGCCCCTGAATGAGCTATGCAGAGGCCTGGATGCAGCACCAGTTATGCAGGGCTCAGCGCCGCATCCGCTGGGGAAATTTATGGCTACGCTCATCAGATTTAATTCCAGGCAGGACGCACAGGACGAGTGACCAGCCCTGCCAGCGCTGGCCTCTGGGGGCTGTGGGGAAAATGCAGATTCACTTCATTTCCCCCCTTAGCTGGTGTTTGAGCAACACTCTCAGGCTGGCAGTAAAGAGGCCGAGCTGCCAGATGTTCCTGCAGGCAAAGAGGGGACACAGCTGGTTTCTGCCGTGGAGCCCACACTGCAGTGCAGAAATGGAGAGATTAACACACACAGCTCAGGGGGCAGAAAACTAGCCCTGGGGCAGCACGGCATGGAGCTCCCTCTGCCTCCCGCTCCCTACACCCTTACACCTCCCCCTCTCCCTGCGCCCCCCACCCCAATCGCTTTGCCAAGCCCCATCCTGGCTCCCACCCACTCTGTTGGCCAAATCCAGGATTGGGGAGAGCAGAGACCACAGTGGCTCATGCTGCTCACAGCAGGGCCAGATCTGCGTGTCTCCCCTCTGCTCGCTCACTCCTCCTTTCTGACTCTCCCCGCCCGTCCTGCTCTAAGGCTCCCCCTGCCAGGCCTGTAAGGGCAGGATCCCCACTGAATTCCCCAGAACACCTGCAGGTCCAAGGCTGTGCTGGGAGCAACCAGGGGCTGATGCCATCTGATGGCTCTGGGACCAGGTGGATCCCCCTCTCTCTGCTCTCAGCTCTGGCTGGGGAGCGAGCCCGGCTGTGCTGTGGGGCAGAGCCCAGCTGGCAGCGTTCCCACCGGGACAAGCTACATGAACACTGAGAAGTTAAGCAGAGGGTAAGAGGCTGCAGGAAAGGGGCCAAGGAGCTAAAATGTGGGGGAGGGCATGGGCCTTTCCCACTGGGCAGCACAGCCCAGTGCAGTGCGCAATGGGCAGGGTTTGGTGTAATGAGCAGGTGGGTCGTGTTCAGCATCTGGGTCACAGAAACACACCCCCAACCCACTCAGCAGAGACCCAGGGCTGAACGGCCCTATGGAGACCGACACGCATGCCGGTCTCAAGCACTGCCGAGCCAGCACCAGATTCATATGCCCCCCCCCATTTGCAATGCTTGAGGCAGCCAGATCAGCACTCCATCATAGCTGGGGGGTTGGAGACCCTGTGCGAGAAGAAGCAGGGGCCCCTTCCCCCAGGACACAGCCCCAGCAGGAGGGTCTGACTCACGGCATTTCTGGCTGGTGCAGGACAGGAGCCGCTCAGCACCTGCAGCTTCAGGCTTTTGCCAGGAGTGTCTGCCAAGGCGCCTTGGCCCCCCTGGGCTGTGCTCAGCAGGGGGGTGCCCAGCTCAGCCACATGAAAAGCTGGGTCTCTGCAGCCTCCCCCATCAGCACCCCCCACGGGCTGCCACGGCCCACAGGGCTGGGGGCCCCACCTGACCTCACACGGGGCCAGGGCAGCGTCACTAAGAGTCGTCTTTGGAACCCAGAAACAGGCCAGGGTTCATGGGAGCGGGCTGCATGTGGGTAGCAGACAGCTGGCTTTCTGACAATGCGGGACCATCCCGGCTTCGGCTGCTGTTCTAAACGTTGCTGTCGCTGAACTCTCACAATGACACCTTGTGGCGGGAACTTGCTGACCGAGATATTGTTGTAGCTGAGCCAGCTAATTTGTTCCCTTCCAGTTAGTTTCTGGTGCTGGGGGGAGAGGCAGGCGCACAGCTGGGTTTGCAGCAGTGGCAGCTAGAAAACCTTTTGTTTTGTAAAATGAGCACATTTGATCACTATGAGATACCAAATCAGCAGCCCTGTAGCATCCTTCCAGGTTACTGCTCTGGGGAAGGCTGAGAAGCTCGTTCGAACAGAGTTTGGAAAAGCGAGATCCAAGCCTGAGCCCTGGCACCTCAATCTCACATGTGAAGAGAAGACCTAGAGCTGACGGATTGCAGCGAAAGGGAGATCTGAAAGAGCTGAGCGCCATGGGGCAGGCAGTCTCCTCTGAGCCAGTGCCTTTGGAAATGGTTCCTGCTTCTGCAGATGGCGCTTTTAAAGATTTAAAGGTGCCGTATGCAAAAACTGAAGCCATAGCAGTTCCGTAGCTAAATACCCTACAGCACACACCACGTACAAACCCAGCCCGGGCCAGTCCAAGTCAGGGCTGCTGCGACAAGCCGCGCTGCCAGAGGGATACTCAGAGAGCACCATGGTGAGTGCTGGGGAAAGCCAGCCCGGGCAGGAGATATGCCCTGGGGAGTGATTCCTGCTGGCTGATTGCCGGGCTGTGGGAAGAGCCTCAGCCCAGCCTCTTGGAGAGAGGGAGGGAGGAAAGAATCCCTCGCACCAGGCCCAGGGGATCCATGTGGACGGAGGGGGAAGCTGGAGATGGTAAGTACAGCACCTGAGCACAGAGCATCCTGCACTGCTCCAGTTACTACAGCAGCCACTCCAGCAGTTGTCAGACAGGCGTCTTCCCAACTCGGCTCTACGGGGCGCAGCGAGCTGACCTGCCCAGGGGCTTGGGCAGTGTTGCAACATGAGCTTAGGCCCAGTCAGAAAAAACCTTGCCAGGTGCATTCAGTGCTGCAGGCTCTGGCCAGGCCACGGCTGCAGACTCAGCACATGTGGGCCCAGCCTGACGCCCTGACCAGCCTGTGAACACCGTCACTCAGCGATGGGGACGAGAATCCTAAACTGAGGCTGCCTTTCCCTGTCCGATAACTCTGAGGGTGACCTGCCCTGCTGGGACATGGAGCCCTGCCCCATGCTTTGCTCCACAGGTCTCTGGGCACGTCAGGCCACGGGGTTCTCAGAGGCACGACCTCCAATGACCCCCCCACCCCCGGGACCGGGGGAGAGAGGACACCATACAGAGTCTCCTTTGGGGCTCTCTCGGTGAAGTCAGCAGAGGGGGTTGCGACATCCGCGCTAGTCACCTGGCTGAGGTCTGACAGTGTCACAGCTAAGGGCTCCTGGGAGAGGATACAGGGGACGACACACGTGGCACGTTCAGCTCCTCAGCGTAAACACTTGTATTCCTCTCCATGCAAACATCAGAGCATGGAACATGGGCTTCTTCCCCAGAGCTGGTGGGCACTGCCGGAAGCCCTGCTAATGCGGAGTCCATTGATTCCCTGCTGCTGATAGCTTTGGACTGCTTCCTTCCCGGATCTCCACACTGTCCCATATGCCCTGTCCCCTTACACCCCTTTCCCCCAGGCTTGGGAGGCAGCATTACACGCAGCCTCTCCAAAGCAAACGACAGGCAGGATTCCTAGTCGTTGAAGATGGGGAGTTGCTGTCATTTTTCTCCTCCATTTCCCAGTCTGTCTGAGAGCAAAGCCCCTGCTCCCCAGAACACTACTTATGTTTTAATCTGACAGTCTCCTGCTTGCAGGGAATCAATACAAACAAAAAGCTGCTGACACACATTCCTGGCTCTATGGCAGGGCAGAAAGGCAAGCAACGGAGACCAACAGCCCAGCACGCCACACACCCTGCTCCCCACCAGCATCCAACAAAATGAGGGCAGCCCCTCGAATGCATTGAAACACACACCACACACGTTAGACACTTTGCTTCTCAACCTGCCGGATCTGAGCAAAGGAGCAACAACCCCAGCCGTTCCACCTGCGCCAGGCACTACCCCACCTGCAGCAGGCGCACTTGGAGAGACTGCAGAAAGCTACGCAGGCTAGCTTAGAGATGCAGACGCAAGCCCGGAGCCGACTTTACAGACAGGTTACTGTCTTATCTGTAACATCAACAAAAACTGCACATTAGCCACTCTCTGTCCCCAGTTCCCACGTCAGCAGCAGCCAGACCCGCCGTCCCTCATGCTCCCACCGCGTCCCTTCCCCAGGATTATGCTCGGGGGGTGATGAAGCTGCATTAATGAGGATGGTGCTCCCCAGCTGTGGGCTGCTGGGTCCCTGTCGGATGCCTGCATGCAAGATGTGCAGTAGAAACTTACCCAGAGAGACAAGCAAGCTGAGCCCAGTGAGGCACAAGGTGGGCCGGAGAACCCAAGGCTCCTTGCTCATTTTCAGGCACCTTTGTGTATGGCGAAGATTTTGGTGTTTGTTGTGGCTGGTTTTTGTTGCTGCTGTTTGGCTTTGTCTTTTTCAGGTGCACTGGGTTATTTCCAAGACACACATAATTTTAGAGCTGCTTTATTTCCCAACCTCCAATATGGCCGGCTGGAGGGGTGCTGCTATCAAAAAAAAAAAAAGCAGTAAATTTTATGGTTGGTGGATTTCATCAAAGGACATGGGAGGGCCTCAAAATTTCCTCAGAAGCAAAGAAACATGCTCTCAGCTTCTCTCCTGCTCTGCACTCTGGGATGGGGTTCTGGTGCCTGATCCTGTTTAAAATTGCCACCTTATCAAAGAGCGGAGTGGGTTTCCTCTTGAGCCAGTTAGTGCCTCTGATGAGGGCAGGAAGGGCTGTATTATTGCAGACTGTTAGTCTCTCTTCACCTTCTGGACTAAGTAATACGCAGGGTTTATTTCTCCTACAGAGACTCCCGGGGTGCTCTGGGGACTATCACATTTTAGCTAAGCACATACCTGAGCGATGCAGCCTGTGTTCGGGCTCAGTTTAACCCCCAGCGGGCCTGCCCTCTATTCCTTATGTTGTGTGGGCTCTCAGTTACCTTCAGGTGTTATCTCGCAGCTTCCCAAGCCCTGCTTGGCTTCCCTACAGCTGAGAGTTACTTCCTGCCAGACCTCGTGCAGGTGTGTTGGGTTGGAGGCAGGAGAGCGGCAAGGGACTGATTGCCAATCACACTTTCCAGGGGAACCCCGGAGCTCTGGAATAACAGCTGCTTGGCAGTGGGGTGAGGAGAAGACCCTTGGTAGGGCAAACCTCTGACGGGGCTGGGTCAGGGCCAGGCTGGGGTTTCCCTTCTTTGTTTTCCCACAAAAGTTTTGGCTAAAAGCTGGAGAAGGAAACGTGCTCTTTGCTGAGCCAGCGGCTCCCCTTCCCCATTATAAGGCTGTGACATCCAGGCCCTAGGCTGCAAACCACCAAATGAGCTCCCACCGTCATTACCATTTCCACACCCAGCTGCTAACTCCCTGGGCACTGCTGTCCCAGGAGCCAATAAACCACTGGACACAGGCCCTAGCGGCCAGCAAAGGCAATGCAGCCATCTCCGGAGCAGAGCCATGCTATGGGCTCTTACTACGAGCGGGAGGCCCAGGGGAGTTTCCCTGGTGTGGGCAGAGGCAGGGGCAGGGGAAGCTTTCCTGGAAGAAAGTTCTGGGGCTAATGCAGTTCCCTTCGCTAAGGGCTGGAGAGGAACTTGAGCGCCGCGATCGCCACCCACTGGCATGAAGACCTGCCAGGAAAATCCCTCACCACCTAGTGGAGACTGAAGCACATGTGGGAACTCAGCTCTCCCGCAGCCAGGACCCAGCCTGGGCCTCAGAGCCCTGTTCTGCAGAGTGTTGGGGAAAACGCAGCCCGGCCAGAGAAACAACGCTGCCATCACCACGCAAGCTCGCCACACGCTGCTCTGCCCGTGCCCCAGTGCTGACTAGCACCCCCCTTGCTATTACAGTCCTGGGCCTCGCCTGCGTAGGGCTCCTGCTCTAACGGATCAGTTAGGTTCGTGCCACCTGCATCGCGCTTCCTGTGGCCCAAGCCCACATCTGAACTCTGTTCATCACCCACCCCGGGGACCATCAGCTACACCCGTCTGGGGCTGCCTCACTGACAGGCCACGCAGCAATGAGTCCCTCTCCTAGGCTCGGGGGGCAGAATTCTCCTCCAGCCAGCGTGGATGACGCTTGCCCACCTCTGGCCTTTCTCTCCGGCGCAGCACAGCCTGCTCTGGCTCTCCGCGTGCAGCAGACTCCGGGCAGAGCCGAGACCAGGCTCAGCCCGGACAGCGGTAATTCACAGCGCTGCGTGGCCTCTGAGAACGGCTCTGGCTGCAGCAAAGGATGTGCGCTCACCTTCCCCATCCCAGACAGCATGACACTCACTGCTGTTCTTCCCAGCCGGTGCAGAAGGGGCAGGTAGTGAGGGCTCAGGAACAGGGCAAGCATCCGACCCAAATGGCTGCAAGGTGTTCCCAGTGGCATGTCCCAGACTGACCATGCACCTCAACCTCAGCCAGGCTGACGGGCTCTCCAGGGTCTGGATGCTCCACTGAGACATTCGCTCCCTTGGCAGGGAGCAGCATAGGGACATTCACCCAGCATCTGCTCCCATCATACCTGGAACTAGCTCACCCTGCCAGCCCCTCGGTTTTTCACCAGCACTGAAGTCACTGTTGGGCGGGATGAGGGAATGGGATCTAATCTAACACCCAGGGGCAAATGAGTACAGATGGGGAGGGAATTGATGATGGGGAGCACAGGGTCCTGGTCCCCAGGATGGGGGATCCCTTATCCATGTGTTCCCTACTACACAGAGATCACCTCCTGAACCATGCTGTGTCAACAAGGGGAACAGGTTAAGGCCATCTGAGCAGAGGCCACCTTTACTGAGCAGGGTAGAGGTCAAACCACAGGAGCTCAGGAATAAAGAAGACAGGGAGCACGCGTGTCTGAGGAGCAGGCTCCTGTCAGGCTAACGAGGTGCACAGCTCCCTGTTCCCTCCTGCCAGGCAGGACTCGGTGGACTGCAGCACTCGTGCAGGATCAGGCTCCCAGCTTTGCTCAGTACCTCCTTCCTTGCCCTTATGCTGGAAACAGTCCATTGCTCAGCGCGGCAGGCAGGGAAACGGCCATGAACTGACACGCTGGCAACATCGGACAGCGGTGCCAGGCCCACGCAGTCAAAAGTCACAAATCGGGCCCCCAAAATCATGAGATTGGATTAGAAGTTGTGAGATTTGGGGTTGGGTTTTGTTTTCTTTGCCTTCGAGTGTCTGAGCCTTTAGGTTGCACTTGGGTCACATTTTCAAGCTTTTCTTTGCAACCATGAGGGCTAGAAGCTCTCTCTTGTTAAACGAGAGCTGAGAGTCTCACATAGTGACAGGACTCCCAGCGCCGGGGCTTCAAGACAAACACCAAATAGCATGAGACTCACCCTGAAATCAGGTTAGCAAAACGGTGAGACACGAACAGGGAAGTGTGCGTGCGCGCACACACACACACACACAAGGTGGGGGGCTGAACACCGTGTATAGTTTGTAAAGTGCCTCGTGACCCTGCCAGAGAGAATGCACCTGAAGTATCAGATTATTCATTAAAGTACAGGATTATTATATACTAAATCACGAAGTAGATCGATTGCTTGTGTAGCATGAAGTCTCCCAGCTACAGTGAATAACCCCAAGCATTCCTGTCTGGGGCACCGTTAGCTCTGACATAACAGGCCCTTAGTCATTACTTACAGCCTTATATTTGTTTCAACTTCAATAAAAATTTGTTGGCATATTTAAGCCCCTCGCTCCGGTTATTCTGCCTCAGCAACAGAAAACGAGTGGGGTGGCAATGTGAAACAAACGACTGCAGCATACAGCAACTTTTGCTGCATTGGCCCACGTGCCAGCGCCCAGGCTAAGCGCAGCGAGTGGTCCCCCTTTCTCTCCAGGAATGCAGCGAGCCCATCTCAGGTCACTGCACGTGGAGGCGTCAAACATCTATCGGAGGAGCCTGGAGGGAGAGCTGGCCCCAGCAGAGGCTGAGCCAGAGGCCTCTGGCAGTGCTCTGGGGGCAGGGTTCTAACCCCGCGCAAGGAAAGAGACCAGGACAGGGCAGGGAGCGGAGCTGACCCACTCAGAAATAAGGGGCTGAACCAGTCCCATTGTTTGCCAGCAACCTGGAACCTCACATGCAGATTTTGTCCAGGTAGAACAGAGTGAAGAATATTCCTAGTTATTGCAAGTGTAGAAGTGGAGACACAAACACGTGTAGGGGGTGGTGGTGCACATCTATTTACACATACAGAGCACTGGGTTTGCTACAGTTCAACTGAACTATTTCCCCCGGACGTCGGTTTGCTTGTTTCCCATGTGGCTCTGGTGGAAGGTGCCAGGCTGGCAGCCCAGAGCCCGCTAGGTGCCCAGGAAGCAGGCCAGCTCAGGCAGCTGCAGGGCACCCAACACCCGATCACCTCCTCCTCCTCGTCTGGAGGTGGGACTCTCCCTGGAGTTCTCTCTCGCTGAGTTTTGACGGCATTGACCAATATCCCAGCTGGAGAGTGGAAGCTCTGCCACAGGGCACTGTCCCGCCCGCAAAATGAGGGTGAAACCAGAGCAAAGTCCATTTATCTTCATCGCCCTCCTGTGCCCCACTCCTGGCCTGCCCCAGGTAGCAAGAAGTGCCCTCCCACTGCCCTGTGTGCAGGCCAGGCCGTGCTGGGCTCACGGCGCAGTCGCAAAAACAGCAGCAGCCCCATCAGAGCATGAAGTCACCCTTTCGAAAACATCCTCAAGGAGCAGCAAGTCTACACAGCACTGGGCACAATGGGGCCCGATCCTGGCTGGGGCTGGCAGGTGCTGTCACAGCACAAATAGATTATAACCTGGACAGCTAGAGTGATACGGCCCATACCCTGTACGGACAAACCAGCCCTGCGGCATGCTGACGGAGTGGGTAGAGTTTGTCCCTGGGAGAGGTCAATGTCCCTGGCTGTCGTGCCAGGCTGGGCTCAGAGGTGCTTTCCCCCAGTCCAGGGGGCAAGGGAATTCCTCTGCTGGACAGTTGGACTTTTCAGAGGTTTTCTTGCTTTCTTGGGCTCCTTCATTGCCCAGTCTCCCCTCATCCAGCCATTCCACTGGGATCTTCTTCCTCTGCAGCTGGATGTACACGTTGTTCTCCAGCAGTGCAGTGTCCGCCCCAGGGAAAGCGGCAGAGGGGTGCTGCAGGGGACAAAGTGCAAAGCCATCAGCGCTGTCAGAGCCAGGGGGCTGTGTTAGGCCTGAGCTATACTAAAAAGTTGGATCAACCCAACTACGTCAGTCAGGTCCCCATTTGCTTTGCCCTGCAGAGAGAACAGATCCTGCCTTACACAGTTCTATAGAGTTTGCATCCAGAAGCCACCCTTGGTATTACATCCCCAATTCCACATCACCGCCAAATAAATGGGCTAGAACCCCACAGCTCGCCTGGAGGCAAACTGCCCACCCTGTGCCCTCAGTTGATATCAGTGGGGTCATGCCAGTGCATGGCAGGCCCTGTGTTTTGGGGGGGGCCCTGGTCTCCTCTCCTGCCCCAGCTGCTTGGACCTCCTGACAGAGCTCACCATGGTCATGTAGGTCATGTCCTTTCTGCTCCACAGCTCTGCCTCCTGCCCAGCCTTGAGCGTCTCCGCACAGGATATGAGGGAGTAAATGCCTTCCTGCCAGGAAGATCAGAAAGAGACTCAGGCCCTGCGTGGCCTGTGACATGCCCGTTCCAGAGGGTATTTCCAGAGGCTCATTTCAGCTGGTGACTCTCCAGAGCAGGACCAGGCAGCCTCTGTTTTGAGAGTTCCCAGCATCTGGTGGGCAGGATGATAGACAAATGCTGAATAGCTCACCGGAGGGCCCAGCTCTGCTCCAAACTCCTTGGCCTGCTCCCCTCCCGACCCACTCAGGCATGCTGGGCGAGGGGGGGGGGGGTGTCACTTACCAACACAGCTGTATCGAAGCAACCATCAGGGTAATCTGCATTACAGTAAGTAAAGAGCATGCTGGCCAGCAGAGTCCCCAGCCTGGGCAGTCTGACGCCCACTAACTGGTGGCAGTCACCAACACCAGATGCTGCAGAGGGAGGTGTGTAAAGCCCCCTTAACACATCCAATGGGGCAGTCCTCTCCTGTGTGGGGAGACACCTTCCTGACCCTGGTGAGGAGCTCGTGCCCTGAAGCATGAGGATTGAGCGCATTGATCAGCTTATCCTAGCTAGTGTCACTGCAGAGGCGACTCTTGTGCTGGCGGGGACTCATACTAAACTCCCTGCCATCATAGTACCTTGTGTGAAAAAGACCCTTGCATCCTCTGATGAAAGCTGAACAAATAGATACAGTGTTAGACAAAGTAAAGGGCCTGTTTATTCCTAATGGGACAACAGATCCCCACAAATCCTGGGAATGCGAAGCCCCCACTTCCCACTGAAGTCTATTCACTGTGAGTGTTCAGGGCCTCTGTACCTTTAAGGCCACAACAACACTTTACCCTTCTCTTGTGCTTGTTATCTGAGGACATCAAAGCACTTTGCAGACATTCATTAATGAAGCCCCATGCATGTTAAGGCAGGATCATGATTCCCATTTTGAAGACAGGGAAACTGAGGCACAGAAGTGAAGTGACTTGCCAAGGTGGCTAACGTGGAACTAGAATCCAAGAGCCCTGGTTCCCATTGCCCCAGCCTAACCACTAGCTTACACTTCCTGCACTGCCCTTCGATTAGTTATATTGCACACCATCTGTCTGTTCTAGAACATAGCACCTCTTGTCCCACATCCCTCTGATATGACGATAAATCCTACACCAGTCCTGGGCTGCAACAGCAACAAAGTGGCTGGGACAGAACATTGTCACAGGCCCCACACCTCCTGCTTTGAACATAAAGATCTTGTCTCTGCCTGGGCATTTAGGTAGCAGCAGGAGCCCGTTAGCTCACTCTGCTCCACAGACATTATCTCACGAAAGCTTATGCTCAAATAAATTGGTTAGTCTCTAAGGTGCCACAAGTACTCCTTTTCTATCTCCTAATTAGGAGTCACGGCAGGATGGAATTATCTGGGGTTAATTCCAATCACCTCCTACACTAATGGCCAATGATACAGCAAAACAAATGCCAGGCTTTCCTTACTGGCCGTAGGCATGTGTGAACACACGCATTCAGTGCCTGGGGCAGGCTGGATAGCAGCTCGGCTGTCCCAAATCCTCCTTTTATTCCAGGAACTATCCCCTGGATTCTGGTGTTTCCCTGTTACAGGGTCTGGCAACATTAGCCCCACTCAGCTTGGTAAGCAGAGACTGAGTTCTCACCTCTGCTTCATCCCAACTGCCGCCATCCCGACTCCTCGACAGGGGCCCGTTCTCTGTACGTCTGGAAGGAACGTCAATTGCATGAAGCTGACTCCCACAGGAGCCGTCATCTCCACCCATCCCCTCCACACTTCAGTGGGTTAATTCCAGAACTAGTGCCTGGCTCTGTCTGCATTTCTCCCCGACACTCTGGCCTTCCTGTTGGTCAGGAACCCCTGGCGATGGAAAGGAGCAAGGAAAGGCCAAGTCCGCTGCTCAGCCATTCCATACCAGTGAGTCTGGGCCTCTCTGCCCATGCTCAGGTGTGGAGGGACCCTCACTCTTAGTGACTGGCCTTGCACCTACCCCATACGCCTTGGCCTCGCTGCAACCTGCTGTGCACAGGAGGGCTCCAGCCCCATATGCAATTGCTACAGCCAGGGATGCAGCTCCTCCCCATCCAGTGCAGGGGCACATGGGCCAGGATATTTTGGGACCCCAGCACTCTGCCTCCCCTCCCTACCAGACAAGAGATCTGTCTGTCGAACCAGGGCAGTGGGGGATCAGGCATGTCAAGAAGAGGACATCCCCTACCCTCCCTGCGAGGAGGAGAGCTCCCAGAACAGGCGGGTTCAGCAGGGACAGGGAAAGGAGCACATGTGGAACCCAAGGAGCAGCCCCTGCACTGACGAGAGAGGAGAGGGCAGGGCAGGGCAGACACAATTGAGCCACCAGGGGGCAGAGGAGGATAGTGTGTGCGGTCACCTCCAGCTGTCACAGGCCGGGATTCCCCAGGTGCTGAAATTCACTTGCATCCCACCAGCGTCCCCCTCTCCCGTGCTGGCCTGTGGCAGGAGGTAACCACCAGGCAGGATGATGCCACACCCACCCTGCAGCCGTGGGAGCCAGGGCCTGTTACCTCTGCCTCTGGAGAAACTTCTTCAGCCCATATCCCAACAAGAGGGCCAGGAAGGTGGTTGCACAGATGTAACCCAGGATAGCCCCCCAGCCACTGCTACTGGTGCTCTTGGAGTCCTGGGCCACTGCAAATCCGGACCCTTGGGGGTGAGAGAGACAGGCAGCAGGGTTAGCAATGTCTCTGCTCCAGCACACTAGCCATCAGGAGTCAGTCTCTGCCCAGCCCATGCTGGTGGATGCCCAAAACCTGGGGAGGGGCACATCACCCCCAAAGGCATCCAGGAGACGTGGCTGTCTCCTCCCCTTGGTAACAGATTGGTTGGTTCCCACAGGACTGGGGCAGAGATCCGTCTCCAGGGAGCACAGCACGGAGCCTGGGGGCTGCACAAACCTGGGGATTTCTGCCCCAGTTCTCACACTTGGTGGCAAACCTGCCCTGGTGAGCCAGCACCACACTCCTGCTTGCACATCCCTGTGACTGCATAGGGCTGCAGACAGCGTGACCCGGGGGCCCTTAAGCCAACACAGCCCCATCCTGAAGGGAGGCACTTGGCTCAGGGGAAGGGGAGACTGCCCTCAGCGAAAGGGTGAGCCGATGAGGCTGCTGTGAAATTGACCAGTAGCCAAGGGGAGGCATAAGCGAGCAATGGAGGGCGCGTACATCTCCGTCGGGCAGAGGCCACGTGCAGCACGGTGTAGTTTTTGAAGACGCTGCTCCGCCCAAACACCCGGATCTCGCAGGTGTACGTCCCGCTGTCGTCCGCCTGCACGTCCTGCATCCTCACAGAGCCGTCCTTGCGGGCCACATCCCCCCACCACTGCACTCGGTGCTGGAAGCGTCCCACGGGAATGCTGTGGTTACTGTAGTAGAAGAAGACCATCTCCTCCTGCAAGGGGATACGGCTCGTCACGTGAGTGGATGCCAATATACTCCCAAGTGTGAACTTAGTTCCTCTGAATATCCCCCCAGCTGCTGCTCCTCCCGGCACCCCCACGACACGCCTCTTCCTGCCCTGGCAGGCCGCTCTTCCGAGGCAAGCGGTATTGCAGCCTACGCCCCACTGGCTCTCTGTTGAAAGGCCCAACAAGGGTCAGTCAGTCCGAGTTGATATGGTGGATTCTGTGACTTGAGCACCTAGGAGCTGGGATGAGGTGCCTCCAAATCGCCTCACCCGGTGACCTCAGAACAGCTGTCGGCTAGGAACAGCCTCTCCCCCCAGGCGGAGTTGGATTTCCATCCCCCTTAGAAATTGCTGCTCTCTCTGAGCTGGGGGTGCTGAACAATATCTCTGCCCGCCCCCCCGGGGCCCTGCTATGCTCTGTGACCAGGCGTCCCGTTCTGCCTGGACCTGTGGTGCTACCCTGGGCCCTTCCTGGCAATTGGACTCACCGCCTGAGTATTGTTTTCTGGCACATGTATCCAGTCCACTTTGGTCACGTTCCAGTCCCCTGGCACCAGGCTTTGGAAGAAACATTCCAGCAGGACAGAGTCCCCTAAGCCAGCCTCCAGCTTGGGGCAAGTGATGACCAGGCCAGCCAACACCCCCCCACTCCCTGCAGGCACCAAGGAAGGAAGAGAGATGAGCCCAGAACTGCAGAATGCAGCATGGTGCAGAGAACAGCAGTGCTACCTAGATCAGCCTGGGCCTGCCAGGTGCCTGCTCACCCTCGAAACATCCCTTCCAACCCAAAGAGACCAAGACCCTCCCCGCACCCAGCCTGGCAGACCCTGCTCCCTTCACACAGGCAGAGTCCTCCCCCCCTCTCTGACTGCACAAAATGCTGCATCCCCTGAACCAGCTCCTTCACAAAACATCACCAGACATGGGGAGCCAGGGCAGCTCCTTCCCGCCAGAGGGAGGGTCCATGCAGCTGTTCGACTGCCGGAAACAGCCCTGGGGCCAAGTATCCCCAGGCTGCTGGTAGAGTCCTAGAGCCTCCTGACCGTGACACCAGAGCCAGCAGAATGGTCTTTCCTTCTCTGCCCTCCAGCAGCACCGGAGAGGGAGCCCTCTGACTGGGTCGGTGGAGGTGAGGGGCATTTGAAAGGACTGGAAGCAACGCCCCGTGCAGGCCCACTGCTTTGCACATGTCTCAGCTTGTTACGCCCAGGCTGAGGCCTTGTCCCTCCGCAGTCTGAAGCCAGGGTGATGCCGTGATGGGCTGCTGCTAACCTGGCCTCTGGGAGGTGGGCAGAGCTGAGGATGAAGTGCTAGGTCTGCTATTGCCCCCACTTATGGGCACGGCCTCCCCTAGGGCCATGCTTCCTATTCACGCCTCATACCCTCCAGGGCAGAGGCCCGTGGTGCAGCCAAGACACAAACTAAATGCTTCTGGCCCAGCCATTCCTCAGGACAGGGTCATTGCAGCGAGCCCCCAGCACTGCTGCCCTGGCACTATGTCCTGGGAAGATCCCTTTTACCAAGTCTTAGGGGTGGAGGGGTTGTCAAAAATTGCACCCCAGGATTCACACTGGGCTGGCGCAAGCTGTGACAGGACTAGGCCGCTTTGCTCTTCTCCACAGCGGCAGCCTTAGTGCTGCCAGTCCAGACATTCCGGCTAAGCCGGGCATTGCAGCCCCACGGTGCCGGTTCTCCCCGCAGGGGAATCCCGGCCTCACTTCCTGTCGGCAGAGGCACGTCTGCACGGAACAGGAAGTGGGAGAGCGCTCCACGCACAAGCCCCAGCCATGTTGCTCTTTTGAAGCAGAGGGCTGTGGCTCCTCATGAACTGTTCTCGTGTACCACTGCCTATCACCAGAGTATCGGAGCACTCACAGTCTAATGTAGATGCCCTCCCAGCACCCCTGGGAGGCAGGGCAGGGTTATAATCTCCATTGTGCAGATGGGAAACTGACACAGAGACTAAGTGACTGGCCCAAGGTCACCCAGGAAGTCTGTGGCAGAGCAGGGATTTGAACCCAGGTCCCCAAGTCTTAAACTAGTTCTCTGACCACGGGACTGGCCTTGCATCCTTGTGGCGAGGGTGATTCCAGCACCCTCAGCCTGGCATAGCACTGGTGCACGGGCTGCATTTAGTGTGTGAATGTCAGTTCTCTCAGCCCTTCCCTCTTTGCTTCCCCACCCATGGCCCTGAAGCTCTCAAACCCAGCTGGCTGTGTCCTCGGCTTGTTTGCACATGCAGTGACACAGCTATTGCTCAGGAGGCTGCTGGAGAGCCCTGGCAGAGGAAACAAACAGAGCCGCGTCAAACTGTCCTAGCCTTCGCTGGCACAAAGCGCAAGCTCTGCAGGGCAGGGGCTAGAGAATGGGGGCAAGGAAAGGACACTAGGGGGCAGAAAAGGCCCCAGAATCAGCAGCAGCCAAACTCTCAGTGTCCCAGAGACTGTGCAGTTTGAGTGATGACAGAGGGAGGTGGCTGGGTGAGCCACGCAGAGGGCAGGGGTAAGGTGGGAAGCAACAGGAAATTCCCAGGGGAGGGAAACCACAGGGAAATTACGGGCAGGGTCAAAATGAGCATTAACAGATCCCAGAAGGCAGGGGGCTGATTCTCCCATTCATGCTCCTTAAATACTGGGGATCTTCAGCTGAAGGCGTTAAATCAAAGCCGATCTGATCATGCAGCACAGACTCCTGCCTTTCCTGATGCGTTAGCCCTGTTCCCGAGTTCTGGGGGGAGCTGCGTCAGGGCAGAGCCCTTGCGAAGCACCAGGTGCACAGCTGGTGCTCTGTAAATAATAAATGCAAAGTGCTGCTCTTATAGCTGCTGTTTCGCAAACAGGCCTCCTCTGGGGCTGGCTGGGGAGTTTCAGTGAAGAACACTGGGCAAAGAAGGAGCTCAAGGCACCCAGATGCCTCTGCAGCTCCAAAAATCAATAGCTCGGAGACACTTCCCTGCAGCTGAAACTTGCTTTCCTCCCTTCTCTTCCTTCCCACCCTGCTTTATTGCTGGGGCCTGGCTGAGCAAGTGCAGATCCCAGGTCAACAGTACTGCTGCAGGCGGAGGCCGGTGCATGGGAGCCATGCTAGAAGGGTGGAGTGCCCAGCGTTCAGAGATCAGAGAAATCATGAGCGTTAATGAGGATGCTCAGCTCATGCCCCTGTATGCCTTCAAAGCACCACGCAAGCAGCTTATTAGCTTCCCTGCTGGAGACCTGAGGCACAGCAGAGGTACGTGACTCGCCCCAGGGCCAGGCCACACTGACTCAGCAGCAGGCCTAGAAGAAAGAGTTCCAGGCTCCCAGCCCCATGAGCTCCCTCACAGTGGATGGCCTGGGCTCTGAAATTCACTGTCATGAGTGAACACTTCAGTAATGTCTTGTGCGGGAGTTATGGTGGATCTCTAAGCAAAGGCAAGGGTGGGGAAAGCAGGCAGTGTTTCCAGGGGTGAAGGCAAGGGGGGCAAAAGCAGGATCTCTGCTTACCCAATGACAGCAGTATCCGCACGAGAGTGAGGGCAGGTACCATTCTCATTTCACTCTAAAAAGGGGAGAGACAAGTTAACACAGGCTGCATGGGCCCCTGCTGTCTCCAGGGGATGCACAGCACCTAAGTCACAGCCTTGGCCCAAGCTCCCTCCATTGCTTTAACAAGACGCACACCCAAACCATGGCAAAACAGGGGCCAGGTGGCAGGGGACTTTCTGGCAGTTTGAGTGATGACAGAGGGAGACCGTGCTATTGAGTTGGTACAAACTCCCTTCAGGTAACAGGCAAGGTTGGAGTCAACCCCAAAGAGCAGAGCTCCAACCTTCAGGGAGCAGTTCCCTCCATCGCTCTGTCCAGTGATTGTATCGCAACCACATCCCATTCTATTGCCAACAAGCAGGTGATTCAGAGATGGACGGGGTTGCTGGACTGACACTTCCTTTGCTTTCACTGAGATGGATTTGACCTATACTCCCCCTTCACTCATCCTCAGAGTCTCAGGGATTTAGTTTAATGAATCCACCAAGTCCCGCCATTACAACACTCTTTGAAAACCATGAGGCAACTGTCAGATATGTTTCTGGTTTGAGACAACTCTGAGCTACGTGAAGGGGAAGTTGACGAGAGCTTATGGTCTGGTTTTAAAATTTCCTTTTATGTAATGAATTTTCAGCTTGGCTTGAGGCCTAAAGTTTCTGCAGAAATGGGAGGTGGTTAGGTTGGGTTTGTTCACAGATGCTACGGCAGGTGATAGGAAGTGTTTATGCTGATACTAACAATCCAGATGCATTAATCTTCAGACAATCTCCCTGTTAGAGTGCTCTGGAAAAGTCTGAGCCCCTCTCAATGAGGTCGGATCACACAGTAACACCTTTAGTCACTAGCAACAAAGTGCTGGATTTCAAACGGTGGAAACCTCTATAAGGAGAACTTCTTTTGGGACACCTGAAATGTCCCATTTTTTACTAAATGAATAAAAAATGGTAATAACCACTGAAAGCTTGTTCCAGCAGCATTTCTGCACCAGACAGAATTAGCTCTGTGTTTACAGGAACAAATCAGTGGAAGAAGCATTCAGTGTGACACTTTGTGTTCCAAGCGAAGAGAAAAACCGAATGAATGCAGGCACACTCAGAGCTGTGCTTTTGCTCAGCATCTGATGATCAACTCTTTCAGAACAAGAAGTTCTTGGGAAACACACACGAGTGTCACGGTTGAATCCAAAGCTGGCAGTACCAAGAGTAGCAAACTATACACACACAACACATGCACAGTCTCTCGTATGAGAATTTTGTCTCTCTAAAAAGCACCACCACTAAATCAGCCTGTTTTTTATTTTGCAAATCTTCTCCCCTTCTGTCTGTCTCTCATTCCTGCAGCCCTGGACAAGCCAGTGCCCCTAAAACAAATTTCAATCCAATTTTGAGATGGGGTTTATCAATCCCCAAGAATCAGGGATGCTAACGAAAAGGAGCTAGAGTAAACCTGCCTCATGTAGTTGGTTTAAAGTAAAGTCGCATTCCGATCGTTCTCAGAGAACAAAGATCATTGCCTTCAGCACTGGCGCAGTAGGAAGCCATGAGTGACAAGTCTGGGGTATTTAGATGGCAGACTCCACGAGGCAGAGTCTCCTTTAAGCTGAACACCCAAACAACAGTAACCAGTGAAAATGAATGGCACACACCTGGGGATGTAAGACAGAGGGCGCTGGCTCTATGCATGTGCTCTGGAATGGTCTGAAATGATAAAATGCTGGGATAGTACAAAACCAATCGGGAAAGGAAAATTCTACACCAAATCTGGGGATCCTCACTACAAAGGATTTCACCTCTTCTCAGACAGACATCGCTGCAGATTTCTTTTCCTCATTCAATTGTAGTTGCACAGCCCCTTGGAAATTGGTAAAGCCCCTGCAGCTCCTGGAATGGAATCCAGAGCCATCACCAGCTGCCATGGATGCAGAACTGCTTTTGAGATTGAGAAATTAAGACTTTCCAAGTGGTTGGCTAAATACAATGGTATAAAATGGACCCTACCTTCCATTGCCCTCTGTGTGTTTGTAGAATCAAAGTCCAGCTAGCAGTATCAAGGACCTCTGTAATTCTCCTTGCTTGTGCCTATCAGTAAAGAAATGTTTGTAAAAAGAATTAAGTATTTAGAATCTGCCCATTACAGTTCTGCCCTGAGAGGTCTATCCTGCACTCAGGGCTTGCTTGAAGCATGTGTTGTTCGTAAGTACAATAAACAAAGCAAAGCTCCGTGCACACAGCTCCAAAATCCCTGGCTGCAGCATTCCCAGTGCAGGTTGGTCACACTCCTCCTAATTTTCATGTGGGGCTAGGTTGTCATAACAGCATCTCCAGTGAGGCACTTAAATAGGGGACAAGATTCCAGAAGTGCTCACTATCCAGCTGCTCCTATCGTGACGCTTATGGCCAGAGTTTCAAAACATCTCAGCACTTAACAGGCCCCTAACCATTAATCATTGGAGAATCTGACTCTTAGCATCACCAAATCCTCCATCTATTTATTACCTTATTACTCAGAATCCCATCACTGACTCAGTTTAAGTATTTCTGCACAGCAAATCTGGCAGCAGGTACTCTGTGTGTTGCAGCTGACAATGGAGTTAGCTCATTGGGGTTCTGTCAAGTACATTATGACACTAAGATATCACAATCCTTCCATGTGATAACTGTCCCTCAAGAGAACCTTAACACAATGGATTTGGAACCAACAGTGCCCTTCTGTTCTCCTGCTATTGAGCATTGGGAGCTTTCAGCTGCTAGGTAGCTGAGCTCAGAGCATTTAAACATTCCCGAGCTCTGCTCTCAGAAAGAAAATGAATAAAAATTATTCAGATACTCACCAGAGAGTTTGTAGCAGACCTCCAGCTTCTCACGCGAAGTGTTCTCCACTGACTAATTCAGAGACCTACCAGAGCCTCTACGATGGCCTAAGTGAATCAGATGCTTGAGGTTGCACGTGCGGGATTTACAACGTAGCTCAGTTTCAGATCTCTTATTTGTCCCATTTGCAGGGAGATGGTCGCTTTTAAGTTAAAAGGGGAAGGTGCTGCTAGTCAGAATGCAGAAAGGGTTTTGGTGATCAAAGGGGAAGAGGGTTGTAGACAGATGCTTGTAGATACACACAGCACTCACATTACCAGGGGAAAAGCGGCTATCCACAGACTTAGAATGTGCCTGAACCCCAAACTTTTAATCACAGCAGACAGCTCCAATCAAATCTACTATACAACATGTCCTCCTAAATGGGGCCACAGATTCTCAAAATTCAGCTCCCTGGCCTCCCCTTACTCTTAGCCTGAGCTCCTGGGACAAAGTAAGTTATAAAATAACCAGCTCAAGGAGGGACGAGGCTTAGAACCCCAATGCATACGGTTGCTGCATGGGTAGAATAGCCCAGCTTGTGTCTTTGTGTCAAGAAGCTGCTATTGAAATGCTAACTTTAGGAAGTCGTGTGTTTGATGTCATGCCACTAGCTTTACTGTTTAGATTCTGAATGGAAAGGCAGGATACTTGGCATACATGGTTATCTGCTCTGTTGACAATTACCTATTCCACCCTAACTCCCAATTTCAACAGCATTGCGATCGGGGTCCTAGTGGGGGAGCCAACGATGGTCACTCAATTAGGGTGACCTGCAAAGAATGGGGCAGACAATTCCCATAAAGCTGGTGGATATTCCGATACTTAGATTCACCACGCCAGCACAAAACAGCTTATTACCTTACTGGTTACTCAGAAGTTCAAACAACACAGTTCCCTCAGGCCTCCATCCAGGTACCCACATCAAATATGATGACCATTTCTGTAAATCTTATTTCCTCATATTAAAAAAGGGTTCTACCAATCCCAAAGGATCAGACACATTACCTCCCAGGTTAATGAATAGTCCAGATCTTACCCAAATACATGCTACAGCCTATTCTTATTAATTAAACTAAACTTTATTAAAAAACAAGAGGGTCTGGTTAAAAGTTCAATATGCATACAGACATTAGTTCAATTCATTGAGGTTCAGATTCATAGCAGAGATGGTGAGCTTTGTAGTTGCAAAGAGTTCTTTCAGAAATAGTTCACAGGTTATAGTCCAATGTCCAAATATCATATTCAGGGCACACCAGCATAACTGGGACCTCAGTCTTGTGACTCAAACTTCCCCTGATGAAGCCTAAGCAGATCTGAGATGACAGAATCAGGACCCAAAGATCTTTTATACAATTTCATGTCTTTTGACAAGTTGGAGTTCAAAAGGTAATAAGCATGAGTTTGAAGGAAGTCCATCACCAGTACTTAGCTGTAGAATTAACATAAGACCATTTGCTTGTTCCTCCACCATTCATGGATTATTTTCTATACATTTCAAAGAGAGATGAATACAGAGATATCCTGTGTTTACAATTTATTTAAATAATAGGATGTTCTTTTGACCTCTGAACCATCAGAATACAGCCTAGACAGGGACTGTTGATTACATCTTCACCCTACTCTTACATATGTAAATACACAAAAACACAAACATTATCTCCCCACATGTCTTTTGAGGGTTATTTATTTTGTGGGATGTTTAACCCTTTCTGGCCATGCGTCACAAGCATATATCCTGCTTCACTTCTTTTCTTACACAGGTGCTGTTCCACTGCTGGTGTGATCCATCCAGAGCTGGATTTCCATATAGCTGACAAAGCAAGAGCCAAATTTTGCTCTCACACACATTCTAAATTCAGAGCAAAGCCACGAACTTCAGGAAGTTAGTATCGCTTTGTACCAGCGTAATTGAGCGCAGGATCTGGCCATTGTTTGTAAATGCTTTGGCCTCCCTTGGACAGAAAAGTTCTGTAGAAACGTGAGGTTATTTCTGCAAAGCACTGAGCAGTTAGCTACTGCCCAGATCATAAAACCAGCTCCCTCTAGCCTGCCAGTGACTTTTGGTTTGGACAGTCACTGCATCACCAGTAAGTTCAAACTTATAAAAACGCTTTAGCTGTGGAAGGGGAAAATTCTTATTGTGCGTTGTGGTCAAGGCAGCTACCGGCCCTGAATACCATGTTGCTATGCTGCTTAGAGAGACAGCCTCTGGACTAGACAGTCAGATTCATATGGCATGACAGCTTACACCCCATTGATGGGATACATAGCACCACACTGACAATGAGACACCCAGGCCAGAGTTTGTGGCTAGGGATTGGAGTATGTGCTCTCTCTTCTATTTAAATCTGCTCCTAAGCGTATTTCCCATCATCACCATGACTCTTTCTTAAGCTCACAGCGATCAGTCAGGCCGGATAGCTTCACAAGCGCCTCTTCAAACTCAGCCATGTGTCGGCCTATTTCTAGCCAAATAAAGAAAAACGTGGCCTAGAATAAAACAAAATGATTTATTGGCCATGACACAGCAGTGCATCTACAGCAAAAGTGATCATCCAGCTAATGCCACATAGAGAAAGCAAGTGAGATAGCGGAGATGAAGGTCACTGCTTCCCCTGTCCTCTCTACTTCTTATTGGGCAGGGTTGGTGAAAGAAGATTCTCCACCCCTTGCACACCATGGGGCAGCAGTTACGTGCCCAGCCTTCTGGTAGCTTCATAATTCTCCATTCAACACTTGCACATGTAAAAGTTCAAACTCACTCCTGGAGTTACAGCAAGTTTTGAGCTGCAGAGGATTATGGCAACTCTGCCAGGCCACAGCCCAACAGGTCATAGCAAGTGGGACACGGCTCTTTACAATACTCTCATTTAAGGAGAGACTGGGATCTTTAAACCTGCCTGCTGTTGTGTAAATGCAGGCACCAAGTGCTTAGGCTTACAGGCAATCAGAGGCACAGGAGGCCTGCCAGAATGAGGCAAGGCACTTCCCAGTTGAACAGCAAAGAAAGGGCTAGGACAAGATACAACCCCAAGATACAACCCATCTAATTCAATGGTAACACTCCCAGACTTGCACAGAAACCCAAGAATTCCACAGGCAACATCAGAGTTGTGTTCCCCGGTGCAGTCCCTGCAGAGGGGAAGCACACAGGAAGACTTCTGCCTCTGTTGGTCAGTCTGGGAGCTGTACTGGGAATCCCATGCATCCCTCAATGGATGGAAGCTATAAAATGGACTTCCTGAGATGGCAATAAGTGGTAAGTATTGCTTAGCTTGTCCTAGAAACATAAGAATACAGAGCCTCATATGTTATCCCCACTGCTCCTTGTCTTGCAGGACTCACTACAGAGACAGATCAGCACTAAAACAGGAGACAATACTCTGAGCATAGCACCTCTGTCCTCACAATACTTATTGCTGGAGCTGGGGGTGGAAGAAAAGTCAGGAGAATTTTCTCCATTTCGTCTGTCCACCCATGAATTTCACACGGCTCACTAGACACCTCCCAGCCTGTCTATGATGAAGGCAGCTACATATGAAGGCAATTCACTTTATGGACCAGGGAAGCTCTCTGCACCATTCTCCCCCACTCTCAGCACCACAGCACTTGTAGAAGAGAAAATGAAATGTGACAGCTAACAACGTCCATCAATGTTCAGTTCATGCAAATGCTGACTGCCCTGCTCAGCACAGCAGAGTCAGCCACTGCACCATTATTAATGGTCACGTTTATTTTATTGGTCACAGCATTATTAATGGTCACTTTTGCCATTTTGAAGCCCACTCAGCAGAAGTTTGTTCAGCTGCTTTCTCATCGTCTGAGCCTATGAAAAGGGGAGGAGTATGGTGGTTTTTACAATAGAGCCCAAAGGGTTCTTCCCTTAGACATTGCCCTGAGATAATGGCCCAGACGGAAGGAGCTGGGGGCACCCTAGCCACCATTTGCCATTATTAGAGGGAAAATAGCTGCAAATTAGTCACACTTCATTTTTTACAAATAATTCTGTGCTTAGAATGAAGTTACCTGGTGCTGCAGATTGCTGGGTAATGAAGATTCAAAGCAAAGAATACCAGCGTTTCATTACAATGCAGCTGACAACTTTTTAAAACCTTAGCTGAAAGGATGGGAGGCATAAGATGGTTACCCCATCATTATAAGGCAGATGACACCAGGAAGCAATGAAAAAGCAGCAAGCTCCTTTCAGCCCACACTCAGATATGTCCTTTGCCCAATGGGCCAAATCCGGCCTTCAGTCATGCTGGTGTAACACTTCAGCAAGGATGCACCAGTGTAACACAAGACACTTTCGCTAGATGTATCTCAAGACCACCTGCTTAAGTCGCTACCTCTCACTCCTAAGTAGCCTGTGCTTTAGGCAATTTCAACTTAAGGAAACTGGAAGACAGACAGTCATGTGATATAGGGAACAATCCGACAGACACAAACTCTACACCAGAGAATGTGCTGAGTCAGATTGTTAGGAGAGAATGAGCTTGTTTAATTGGAAGCACTGTAGTTTCTTTAAATTGAAAGCTATATTTTAGGTTTATCTGCCTCTGCCTTAAGATATTGCCAAGTGGGTTTTGACTACAAAAGATTTACTTTTTTCAATAAATAACAAGATTTTAAAATCATCATTCCTATGGCTGAATAAAAGTTGGATTCTCCCATCTCAGAATTCTTCTCCCAACGTGCCAAGAGTCACTGGGTATCCAAGAGTCCTAGTGGCCTTCTGGATGGGGATTTTCAATACTGCACATTCTCCCTTCATCTGCAGCTTTGGCCTTCCATCAGTATGGTTCCTCCTCATCCGTGTCCTGGACAGAAAGTATTGAGAGCGCAAGATTAGGCACGAAGACATGAAACAATTCAGAAGTTCAGCACAGACATGAGTTGGGCCAGTTCAGACAAGAGATTAAGTGTTTCCCAGAAGCTGTTCATTTTTGAAAAAGCCAGCATTCCTGCAAAAACCTTAGGCCTAGTGTCTCTATACAAGTCTGCAGTCAAATCCTTCTGGCACGTCACTGAGGAGCCCAGTTAAACTGGCACTGCAAGAAATTCACGTGGAGCAGGTTTAAGAGGAGCAACAGCCAAACCTCAAGCACAAGGCACTGCCACACCAACCCCCAAATACTAGCTTCCTTTGAAAGCATCACCACTCCCTACGGAGAGCTGATCCAGAACAGCTCAAGCAGCCATTTCCTTCCTGCAAAATCTCCACCCAAGACTTGAGAGCCCCCAGCCTGATGCTTTAAAAGAAAAGCACATGCACTCAGAGTGTGTGCAAACAGGCTTGTGGCAGTCGCACAGCACTGTTAATGTGTCTAAATCCTACTACTAAAGTCTGCCTCTGCTCCTAGCAACCCCATGCCTTCAGATCCCCAACACTTTATGTTAGTGACCGTGATAATCTGGTGCTTTCTCGCTTCATGCTGACCTCAGGTCACTGCTCTGACACAACAGGATGCGCAATCGTACCTGCCTTATCAGAAAACACCTCCACTGTTTTCCCACCCCTTTCGTGATCCAAGTGCAAGCAGGTTCCTTGGTTTTGCTGTGTGCAACTGATTTTACCATTGAAAATATTTTTATACTGTATTAAAGATTAACAGAAAAACACGTCACAGCAGCACCCCGTGCTGCTACATCAGCATCACTGAGACAAGGAGACTCCTAGAGTGCTAAATATTCTATTGTCAGCTAAGACCAACGTCTCAAATGACTGATGAAACATTCAACATGAAATTTTTCAGGATTAAATCAAAACTAAACTAAACTTTACCGAGAGGTCAGAGGAAACTATCAGATTAATCCCTCCTTGTTTTAAAACTCCACACATTTGATCAAGCCTCTCTCATTGATTCCATCTGTCTTCATTCCTTTTTCTGCTGCCTCCAGCAAATACCACCTGTGTCAGTCCTGTCCCTAAACACAATCTCACCACTGTGTGCAAGGGAACCGTCTCTACTGCTTCACCCATCCTCTGCAATAGCCTCCATCTCCCACATCAACACCAGCTTTTTTCAAAACCAAAAACTTTCTGCTTTATCCCCATGTGCCCCTCGTCTGACCTATGGTAAATGGAGCAGATTAGGCGACTACATGAGACAGAGACATGGCAGTGAGGGTTGTAGGCTTATTCCCCGGCCCTGTAGGGAAGGACACGATGAGAATGCTCCCTCTAATCATGCACATCAGGGAGCGTGTACTGGGATATAACATGCCTTTGGCTGGGGTTGTTCAATGCAGCACGGAAAGCTTGGATATGCTTTCCAAAAAGGCAAGTGCAGAGAGTGGAAGGAGAGTTTAGAAGTTCCAGTACAATAAGTTTGACACCAAAGCAGGTGCTAGAAGAGGTTGGTGACGGGGTGATAGCGGGTGAACAGCAATAAAAGCACAGAAATCAGACAGTTTAAACAGGGTTCTGTTGTGACCAGAACAGCTTGAGTATGAAGATTTCTACTCAAAAAGACCCAAGCTAACCCAAGTCTGCATGCTACCACCTTTGGAAGAAAGTAAAATGCATGTATGCGTTTCTGCCTCCAGCCTCTCCATCTCCGCACTGCTTACCCAGTAGTCACAGCCTAATAGCCCTACTCCACCTATGGAGTAAAGAGACTCACCACGGTCTCTGCAGGAAAAGGGCAGCAGAGTGAGTTAAGAGGTTAAAGCACTGGGTTTTCACCACTGGAAACTTGCGGTTTGATCTGGATTAAATCTCACGTGAAATGAATTTGGTGGGTCTCAAGCTAATCACACGCACCCAGTAATGCAGCACTTTCTACCCAAAAAAGACCAGACATGGAAAGCACTGAGAGGCATCAGCTGAGCTGTGTGAGGAGCTCAAGCCAAGCTCTTGGGCACTATCCCTGGCTCTAGCTACTGCTCTCAGCCCTCACTCTTATGAGGGCTAACAATGATACTAACAATTACAAGAACGTTTACTTGCACTTACCACACACTGCAAACACCATGTCCCCATCCTCCCCAGGCAGGTGCCCTGCTCAGTGCGCTCAGGCCTGCAGAAAGAGCACAGTGTTAGGTCAATGTGTCTTCTGCTCACACCCCAATACAGCCCCGAGACAGATTGTTTTTTAACACATAGGTCACTTTCCCAGTCCTTTTGACTAATTCATCAGAAATGCCTGCTCTGTAATTATATTTTAACTAGCAAAGCAGAAGGCCAGAATGTTAGGCTCCTTATTTCAAAGGTTTGGCCATTCGATTTAGGTTTGCCATGCAATCACACTATTAACCACAGAAACTGCTGTTTGGCTGGAAAGTTTCAGCTGCCATTAACCAAAATATTATAGTTAAAAAGATTGTGAATTTAATTCTGACTTGACACCCCAGAAGAACAAAGTGGTGCATTTACAAGGGAGCCAGTTAGCATTACAGTAGTGGGTTTTTGTGATACAGACATTTGGACTGAGACCCTCCACACAGCTTACTGATCTGGACTGGATTAAGTCTGGTGATGAAGGTGAAAGGTTCTACATCTCAACAACAGTTTAGCTCAGCTGCCCCACAAAGAGGATGCACAGCACACATTTCACTCAGTTACATTTCCACAAGGTGTTTTCAGAGACTCTGACTACCAGCTGACTTGTGCCCATGGACAACGAAGTCTCACTGGCAGAACCCCAGATGTTGTGGGTTATGAGATGTAGGACGACAGAAAAAACCCACCCACAACCCCAGGCCAGAGGGGAAATGGGGATTAGGTTCAATGTAAAACTTACTCATCAGAGACTTCAATGGATGATTTCTTATAGCCAGATTTTTTTCTATGCTTTAGGACTCCAAATTTCCTTCCCATCCTCACCAGCAGCAGAATGACCACAATGGCAGAGGGGAGGAACACTAAGATGGATAGCAACACTGCTGAAGTTAGCTGGAAAGAAAAGCCTGCAGGAGAGAGGGAATAGCAGTAAAATATGCCTTTGTTTCATCTCTATGGCAAATATTAATCCCACACAGCATCCTGGCCTTTTTTTATAAAAAGCACAGGGCTTGCTGGGGTTAAAGGAACTTGTGACAAAGTCCTGTCAGTGAACTCAAATTCAGAACTAGACTCCCCCCATGGAGGGGAGGACAAAGATTAAATCTATCTGGCTGCAGTGAAGGAGCACAACTTAAGCTATGTCTACACTGGCAACTGAACACAAAACTTGTCTTTCAGAGGTGTTAAAAAAACAACACACCCATGAAAGACAAAAGTGTGAACAGCGCTTTGTCGGCAGGAGCACTCTCCTGCCAACAAAGCTAACCCCGCTCATTGGGGTTAGAAGTTTTTTCTCGGCAGGAGAGCCAACAAACAGCGGCTACACAGCACGATTTTTAGCAGTACAGCTGTAGCAACACAGCTGTGTCACTAAAAGCTGCGTAGCGTAGACATAGCCTGAGAGCAGCACATTCAAAGCCAAGTGAGAGGAGAGTCACATCAAACTGATGGACACACCCAATCTGCAAGCCCAGGGACAGCTCTCCCATACAGGGTAGATGAGGCATTTGCCTAAGGCAGCTATTCATTAATGTTTGCGAAATGTCAAGTCATTGTTAAGACATCAGCTCCCAGCAATGCTACCTGATTAATTCTGTGCCCTCTTAGGTGGGAATCCTGGACTGCCAATCTTGTGTACTCAGCCTCTGCTGAGGGACACCCATCACCTCCACTACCACCTCCTGTTCCACTGTACATGCGCTGACCCCCAGTGAAGTTTGGAATGATCTGAACTCCCAAGACAGACACCGAGGTAGATGCCTACTCTTAGGAAAATGCTGCTGGCATCTTCTGTCTCCATACAGGACAGACACAACCTTAAGTTTTCACCAAAAGAACACACACCAAACTGCATGGATCTCAAATTATCTATCCGGAAAGGAGAGGGGCTGAGCTGATGCCCTGGTGGCATTTAAACCTGTAGTTCCAGGGAAGCTAGACACCAGATCTGGTGCTTAGACTCCAAAGATTTCTGGCAAAACAGGAATGCACTCATGAGAAATAAATAGGGAGAATATTGCCATGCTACAGACTTACCTCTGTGTGTGACCGTCAGCTTGGTCTGGGGGATGTTGTGGTGCACATCCGGGGGATTCTTCACGGCGCAGGTGAACGTCCCATTGTCATTCATCGTCAGATTTCGGATAGCAATGGAGGCATCACCCTTGGCAATGTTCCCAACCCATAAAATCCTGTCTCTGAATGTTCCCACTACAGCTGGGTATGCAACAGACTGATAATGAAAAATCTGAAGAGGGAAGACAATCATTGTTCCAACAAGTCATTCTCCAAAAAGGAGAGAGAAAAAAACTCCTTTCGGAGAGTACAGGGTCAAAAAGAACAACCCTTTCACAGGCATCCCACCTCAGATACACCAGGGGCTCACAAACCCACAACGCTGGGCACCATTGCACCAGCTTTTCAGATCTTTTTTACATTTTTATCAAGGGAGAAGAGGGTGGAAATGCATGTCAGGGTCTTCCATATCCATGATACAGCCCCGAGGATCTCCCTCCTTGCCTACCAGTCTCCAGGGCTCGCATCAGAGTCACTATCATCTTTTTGGCCATGGAGGATCTAAGATGGAAGAGGATGCTCTGGTGCAGTGGTTCTCAACCTGTGGCCCACTTACAGCCCAATCAGCACACAGCTGTGGCCGATGTGACCTCCTCAGGGCCATACAAGTAATATACATTTTGTGTGGATGTGGCCCACATAACACACAGAAAGCTGCATATGCAGCCCACAGTAGTAAATAGGTTGAGAACCACTGCTCTGGAGGTTAGGGTGCTATCCTGCGATTTAGGAGACTCAGGGTCAATTCCCTGATCTACCAAACATTTTCTATGTGACCATGGGCAAGTCACTTAGTTATTCTCTGCCTCAGTTTCCCATCTGTCAAGTAGGGATAACAACACATCACTACCTCCCAGGGGGTGTTGTGGGGATAAATACATTAAGATTCTGAGACACTATGGTAATACCTTAGACAGACAGCTTTTCAAGATAATGAGTTACTTAAAGCAACAAGGGGGGTGAGGTAATCTTTTACTCAGTCAACTGTCGTTGGTGAGAGAGACAAGCCTTCGAGCCACACAAAGCTCTTCTTCAGGTCACGGCTACAACTACACCGCATGCAATCAGTTCCTTGGTCATCTGGCTGTGCCAGTCCGGAATTGTAGTGCTCCCTCCCCAGCTCCTTGTAAAGCACTGGAACCCTGTCACAGGCATGGCATGACTGAATGCTGCAACTCTGCAGATCTGATTTTAGTTCACAAAAAATAGTGCTAACTTCCCTTCAGTTCACTCCTGCTGGCTGGCAACAGGGGACTAACCAGAGACTACTTTACCCAGACACCACCACATCCTTCCAGCTGCAACATACCATTCCCAAGAGCTTAACCTCAGCTGAGCAGAGGAAATCACTGATGATTTACACAGAGAATGAGACATTTATGAATGGATTTTACATCTATGCACCTGTGACTGGATTTCATACCGCTGACAACAATAACTGGTAAGAGCCCATAAATCCTTTAGGACCACCTGTCATCATCAGTACCTGCAGAGTGGCTCTGCCCACACACCGCTGCCACTCCAAGATAAGTTATACCTGCATTCTGCCACATGGCAAAGCTGCCATGGTATGTTCTGCACGGGAGACTTTCCAGACCACGTGATCCCCACTGTATTTATATGGATGCCTAGTTTGCAATGGGACAGTCATCTCTTAAGGTTATAATACTTTGCATTTACATGGTACCGTTCAGCCCAAAGGATTTTAAAGAAATTCAACCTATGTATATACAGCAGCACTGAAATGCAACCACCTCTGGAGTGGAGGATGACAGCCAAAGAACCCACCACACAGCAGTGGAGAAGCACACTGAGACGAACACTGACTTTTTACACAAAATGCCGTGGGATCTTCAACCTTCCCACAGAGTTCTGCGCAGCTGCAAAAAAGATTCTTTGGGACACTAATCTGCAAGCACTTACTGTCTCCATATGACCACCTGTGAGGGGCTGGTAAGTCCAGTCTACAGTTAGCTTCTGAGTTATGGGAGAGAAGGATCTGAATGAGCATTTCAGGGTCACCTGTTCATCAACAAAAGCTTGTACTTCAGGATCCACTTTAATTTCCAACGAAAGAGCATTGCCGACACCTGATGAAACAAGCCCAAAGAGAAAGATTAGATGGGAATTTTTGTAAAGGACACAAGTGAGATAGCAAAGTCACTGCAGTGAAGAACTGATGGCTGTCTGAAACTACACATACCTCTATCCCATCCCCTGGCACCCACCCAATCCCGAGAAATGCAGGGAATTCCTCTAATGGTGGCAGGAATTCAGCACTGTTTCATGCTCAGCCAACAAACAGGGTATTTGTTTGGAGGTCACTGCCAAAGCCCTCCATGTACCCAGTTATGGGGATAAACTAGTCAAAGAGTAGGTAATCAAACACAACTGGACCAGAGAGAAGGTGCAAAGTGCCAACTTCAGGGCCCTTCTTCTCATTAATAAATCAACATACAATCCCTCTCCTGAAGTTCTGTTCTGCATTTGCTCATGCCGGTGGTCTTTACTTTGTAAGCTCTTTGGTGCTGAAAACACGCTTCTTTTTAAGTTTGTAAAGCACTATGTATGTTTATGGCATTACGTAAGTGTTGTGCAGTAATAAATACAAAATATAGAGACTTGAAAACAAATTATTTTTTCCATAAATGTAAGCAAGTCTTAGTCCAACTGCCTGCACTGTAGAGCTAAGGAAGCAAAGGGAGGTGGGAAAAAGTCACAACTGTCAAGAATTGTAGCCAGGGTCTCAGAAAGTATGATGGGGAGAAACCACTGGCAAGTTAGTTTATCAAAGGACTTCAAAAAGGGATTTGTTTCATCATCATAAAAACATAGTAAGATGATAAGAATGGCCATACTGGCTTAGATCGATGGTCCATGCAGCCCAGTATCCTGTCTTCTGACAGTGGCCAATGCCAGGTACTTCAGAGGGAATGAACAGAACAGGCAATCATCAAGTAATCCATCCCATCGTCCACTCCCAGCTTCTGGCATTCAGAGGCTAGGGACACTCAGAGAATGGGGTTGCATCCCTGACCATCCAGGCTAATAGCCATCGATGGACCTATCCTCCATGAATTTATCTAGTTCTTTTTTGAACCCTGTATACTTTTGGCCTTCACAACATTCCCAGCGATGAGTTCCACAGGTTAACTGTTTGTTGTGTGAAGTAACAAGTCATCAGAAAACACTAAAAATTAACACTTAGACCATATAGCACTTTTCACGCATACATCTCTAAGAGCTTTACAAAGGTGAGTGGGAATCACTCTGCCCAGTTTACAGATGAGGAAACTGAGGCCCAGACAGGTGAAGTGATTTGCTCAAACAAGTCATTGACAGAGCCAAGGACTGAACCCAGATGGCCTGACTCCCATTCTAGTGCTCCCCGACCCCATACCCATTTCTATTGCTACAAGTACCTCTAAATGATGGAGTGTCTAGAGCCAGGGCCCAAACACAGACATCAGGGGAGGCTCTGCTCCCTAGACAAAGCCTGGAAATTTTAACGGCACTTATGCACCATTTCAAATGCTATGGCTGCTCCTACTGCAAGGCCCTCATTCGCCCCCACCTACTGCTGATGGATCCAAACTGGGAACTGGTGTGGTCGGGTGACTCAGAAAAGCTTGCCGGGGTGCAGCTGGGTCACTGTTAATCACTTCTGGGACACCCCATCTGAAACTACATACGCTCCCCACCCCAAACATCTCCCTCTTCTCTTTAACTGCCCCCAAACCCCCTCTGCCCCTAAAACACTGGGGGGAGGGGTCTAGTCACACCCTCCACCAAAACATAACCCCCTAAAACAGCTCCCCTAAACGTACAAACCACAGACATACCCTCCATCAGGCTGCCCCTAAACATGCTGCCAACCCCACGCGTAATCCTTTTTCAATTAATCCCCCCGACACACCCCTCCCAAATTCCTGCATCCCTCAGCCAAACCCCCTTCTTCCTCTGTCCCACCAGTCCAGCCCCTGCCCCCCTGTCTGGCCTTTTCACCTCCAACCGGGACCACCAGACACACCCCCAGTTCCCCTGGGCCCCCACCCGGGCCCCAGCCCCGCTCCTCCAATCCCCCGCCCACAGACCCACCCCAGGCCCCCCGCCCACACCCCCAGCCGGAAGCGGAGGGCCCCGGCCCCGGCCCCGGCCCGCGCTCACCGTACAGAAGCAGGAGCCCCAGCCGGAGGAGGAGGCCGCCGGCCGCCCAGCCCCGCATCCCGGCAGCCGCTCGCTGTGTTTAGGGCGTAGCCAGCACGGGCCTACCTGGCGGAAGGCAGGGCAAGGCCCAGGTGAGGCCAGACCGGAAGTTCGGCGCCCCTAAGGGCCGGGCGTGCAGGCCCAAGATGGCCGCCCGGGATGTTTCCATGGCAACGGGGCCTAGCCCCAGCCCTGCCGTGTCCTTACCCAGCAGTGGCTCTTTGCGGAGGGGGCAACAGCACGACCCACGTGCAAGCCCCCCCCAGTCCTGGCCATGGGCTCCTCCACCACACCATGACATCGTCACGCCTCAGAGCACCAGGAATGTGCCCTGAGAACCCAGGGTTCTGGCCTGGTCCCCGGGGCCAGCTGCCTCCAGCCAAATGGCCTGAAGCCCGGGGGGTGGACCTTGCGTTCTGGTTCAGCACCCATCTCCAGACAGAGCACATCATTGTCCGGTGAGATGACGTTAAATCACCACCCCATGGCGTCATTGTGCTGTACACAATTATTCTGTTGCAACAAAAGCTTGTCGTTCAGTGACTTAGGTTATTAGTAAAAAGAAAAGGAGTACTTGTGGCACCTTAGAGACTAACCAATTTATTAGTCTCTACGGTGCCACAAGTACTCCTTTTCTTTTTGCGAATACAGACTAACACGGCTGCTACTCTGAAACCTAGGTTATTAGTGTGTCAAATACGCTTCTTTTATCCAAACGCTTTCTCACTGTCATGAGGTGGGGGCATTAACAGCATGGTGTCAAAAACCTCATTGCATAGTTTCATTAAATGAGATCACTGCATCAAAATGTCAACCCATTGTGTCAAAATGTCATTATCTGGCCATGTAGTGTCACAATATGATGTGTTTTTATAGGCCTCCCACGCTGATTTTTGAGCCTCTCACAAGCACAAGACAAGTGGCAACCGTGTACAATAAACAGTGCCTTTCCCTGTGCAGAAATATATTCTGAGGTGCAGCTGGTGTTCTCAAAACTAGGGACATAAAGCTATAAATTAGTTTGGGTCCTCAGCAGAGGAAATTATTATATGCTGGACACGGTGTAGCTATGATTCAAATGAGAGAGCATCTAGGATAAACCAGTTTGTAATGCAACTGGCAAGGTGGGTAGGAAAGTAAAGGAATGTTGGATTGAAATGGACACAGTGAGATGAAAGGCAAACAGTATTTCTTTAAAGATGACTCTGGATTTTACTTACTTCCATGAGATGGCAGTCACTGGAATGAATGCGCTCAGGTATCCCAATGAATGCGCTCAGGTATCCCTCTCAAGTAACAAGAAAGAAAAGGAGTACTTGTGGCACCTTAGAGACTAACCAATTTATTTGAGCATAAGCTTTCGAGAGCTACAGCTCACTTCATCGGATGCATACTGTGGAAACTGGCAGTTTCCACAGTATGCATCCGATGAAGTGAGCTGTAGCTCTCGAAAGCTTATGCTCAAATAAATTGGTTAGTCCCTAAGGTGCCACAAGTACTCCTTTTCTTTTTGCGAATACAGACTAACACGGCTGTTACTCTGAAACCTCTCAAGTAACCTAATCTTTGCAAACATTGGAGCTTGATTGATAGATTCTAGAGGAAGAGTTGCCAGGAGGCAGGGCATATGAGTAGGGAGGGAAGATAAGGAGAAATGTTGTATCTGTATCCTCTACCTTCCCCACTCAGCAAATAAAATAGCACTAGATGGATTCTGAGATTAAGCAAGGTAGGTAGATAGATTCTACACATATTGATAATCACTTAATTTGCCTAGGCATTACAATACTATTTTGAAAACCTGTTTGCCCTAGACCTGCACCACTTTTCCTTGGGAGTTCAATTTATTTAAGTATTTGTGGGTCAGTAGCTTTCTAATCTCATGCCTCAAGCCACCCTTCCTTCAGAACCATCCTGTTATACACTTGTTCTAGAGCCCAGTCCAAGAGTCTTAGTTTGTGCCTTTTTCAGCCCATCAATTGCAGGAAGAACTAATGAGTGCACTCTGGCAGGACGGGATATCAGCAGGAAGGCCCTGTGAAATAAGTGTATTATACAAAGGGATCTGAGGAAGGTTACTTCGTGGATAAGAAGCTGGTCCTGATAGAGGAGGCACCATGCATGTCAGCACATGGGAATAGACACAGGAAGTAGCTGAGAGATGTTCAAAGACCCTTGGCCACCAACTTTCTACTGAGCTCTGGAAAATTACTATACGGGAACTGCCCAGTCTGGTATGGTGGCCCCAGGTGACTATCACAATCACTACTTAAGAAAGGGATCATTACTGAGCAAAGCAAAGTGTTCCCTTCCAAAGGAAATGAATGCACTTTTGCCTCACAAGCAAGCAACTCAGTGCTCTGCACAGTTAACTAGTCCAGTCTCCCAAAGAAAATAATTTTAAGTTACATTTATGGTAGGGTCGTGTAAAAACTCTTCAGGCATTGTGGAAAGTTCATACTAAACATATGCACTATGCAGTGTAGTTGTAGCGTGTTGGTTCCAGGATATTAGAGAGACAAGTGGGTGAGGTAATATCTTTTATTGGACTCGTCTCTCTCACAAACAGAAGTTGGTCCAATAAAATATATTTATCTGACCTACCTTGTCTCTCTACTCTGTACTGTGACATCCATTGTTTTCTCACCATTATGAACTTGTGCAGTAAACCGCCTAGTTTTTCAATTAAAAACAGGCAAGTAGGACATGCTTTAATACTAAAAATGGTTTATTTACATACAATGACTTGAAAAGCTCATTTAAAATAAGTTACAGTACAAAAGAGTATCTGTCTACACAGATGGACACAGCCCCTTACTGTAGTTTCTCTGTGCTGAAACAAGTTTTACAGCAAAAAAAATGAAAATATCAAACTTGTCTAGAACTAAGCAGCTGTTTGACTAGTATAAAAATGCACATGCACATCGTCTAGATACTGCCCATGAGTCTTGATCCTACAAGTTGTTCCATGTGAGCAGACCCCTGCACCCAACCAGAGCCCTGTTGAAGTACATGGGTCTCCCCTCTATTGAAGGGGTCTGCCCAAGCAGAATCAGGGCCTTGAAATTGACAAGCAGAATTAGACAATTATGTTTGCAGAAGAGGAAGTAGAGAAACTATGAAACACAGAAGGAACGTAATACTGCTCTAAAAACTGCTACTAAAATGGGTAGCTGAATACAGATGGTATGTTAAACTATAGGATGTGCGTTTCCATAGCACAGCAGCGTCTGATAATTTAATTTAATCTGCAAGTCAGTCCATTTGAAGATCCAAAATAGTAACAGTACAGATTCCATGGCTGTGACTTGCAGTAGACCCTCTATATGATTTTGGGACTTGGAGGACAGAAACAAATTTTGGGTCAAGTGAAATTTGGAGAGTTTGGATAAAATGGGTTTACCTATATTAGCAAAAAGAAAAGGAGTACTTGTGGCACCTTACCTATATTAATGTCTTGCGTTCAATGTTTTGTTTTTAGTTTGAAGTGAGACTGGACACTGTACAAATATGCTCCTTCCCCAACTAACTGCTCCAATCCTTCTTTCATTGAAGTCAATGGAAGCTTTGCAGGACTGGAACCCTTTTAGCCCATGGTTTGGAATGTTCCTCCTTGGAATCCTGCTGTAATTGTATGCGAATCCCAGTTCCAAAGTTAGAGCTGTTCAATGAGGGCATGTGTGTCTGCACCTGAAAGGGCATAAGATCTGAGAGAAGAGCAGTAGCTACAGCAGGAAGAAGTTGTTGGCAATTCATTTCTGCATTGGTTGCTGCTCCTTATATGCATTCCAGTGCCCCAGCATTGTGCTGCATACAATCGTACTTACATTGCAACAAAATGTTATCATTCAGTCACTTAGGGGTGTGTGTTAAAACTCCTCTTTTATCCAAATAATCACTCATTGTCATGATATGGGGGCATCTATTCCATTGTGTCAAAAACAAAAACTCTGTTGAGAACAGGATGGTTTGCAGTATCACTGAGAGTTTCCCTAGGCTTACATTGTGGTAGTTACACTGTCATAGCTTCTGACTGTCCACAAAACAAATTTATTTCTGATACCCCGATAGGAAAAGAAAACAAATGAATTGAGATAATATAGCAAGCATTTCACAGGCAGGGCCATAAAAACAAAAATACTTGTTAAGCAAACAGGCTCATATTTTGATTTAATGCCAATTAAATACAGAAACAGCTCTGAGGTGTTGATTATTTGTTTTTTTTATTTTAAACTGAGATCTGCAGCAGCATTGAATCTGATGTGCTCACCACATATTTAGTAATAAGATGTGCTACTAGTAACCTGGAGCAGTAATTAGCATTGAGACAAATTCCTTGTGCAGCAATGTGCATATCTAAAAGGGAGCTGCTTGCATCACTGAGAGGACCTCCCAGAATCTTGATACAATGGAACCAAGCCATTGAACTTTGATATGAAATAAAACTTTACTGTGATTAGGCACAACTGGTAGTGTTTATTTAGGAGAGAGACTCTAGGCTGGAACAGAAGTGGCTGTTGCAAGCCAAAGTTGGAGGGCATCTGCAAACTGTGCATAGGTCCTGGGAAACAACAAGGGGTGCTGCAGGTCAGGACTGAGGTGAATCAATAGAAATGAGTGGGGGGGAACCAGGTCTGGAACAGCAGAGGGAAGTCAGGATTTTGGTGCATCAGTAGAATAGGAATGGGCAGAGACCGCCATAGTAATAGGCAGGGTTCTCAGTCTGTCACTTTCAGACACACTAAGTCACCTAAGATGTAAAACTAAAGTCAAACTGAAATATGCATCCACTTCTAAATACCATCCCAGCCAAAGAAACAGCACACGGTCCAAAACTGTAACACTTTTCCACTTCATGTAACAATGGGATCAAAACCCCGTTCTTGCAATAAGCTGTCCCTGTGATCAAACTGTCTCATCATTCTTTTTAGAAACATTTAAAGAGCTTCTTTGTGAGAGGAAAAATAGTTCAAACCAAATTTAAGAATTAAAGCGAGAACTAATAAGAGCGTGGCAAGTACAGACAGTTTGCAATGGGAATGGGTTAACCATTGCCCGTTTTCATTCAGAGTGACGATCATTCTTTTCCCCCCCATTTTCTTTTTTACACATATGGCAGGGGGTGGGGGTGTTGTTTTGTGGGGAGGGAGGGAGGGAAAAACAGGGAAAAAAAGTTTTAAAAAAATTAAAAGGCATTTTTCCAAAATTCTTCCACAGGCCAAGATGAGAATATTGAAAAATCTGTTCCTGGATCTTTGAATTTCTTATAGTTCTCTTGGGATTTTTTCTCTTCAACAGAGTGAATCAAATGCAATTCTGCAAAGGACATACACTTCTCCAAATGGCTACAGCTGGACTGACGACCAAAGACAACTTCACTGTTGATAGGACAAGTTTCCCCTGCGTTGTTTCAATGGAAGGAAATAAGATCTCACACATTATTTTAATCCCATTGTCTTGCCGTGGCACAAATTTTAAGGGGAACAAGGGTACCACAGTTGCGGCATCAGACATCTGTAATTCAGCTTTGTTCTAACATTTGAAATCAGAAGGATTAGCCACCTGCTTCTGAAACTTCTGCAGGGGAGAAGCTACAGGAAGGAAAAAAAGACAACATATTACTACAACATTCTTGAACTTAAAATAACGAAGGCAGCTGATGATATCAAAAAGTGGGAAGGTAAAATGATGTGTAAATGCACCACCAGAGCCTATTAGTAGCAGCAGGAATGTTTGTCCTGTAACGGCCTTAAAACAAGGAAGGCAAAGTGACTCTAAAAGTGGAGATGAAAATGGCACTCTTATTTATCCACAAAACAGCTATATACTGGGTAGCAACTGTTCAAGCTTCCCTACAAATGAGAATCAGCTCTGACCTGGAGACACCTCCTGTAGGGTTGAGAGGGAAGTTCTGTCTCCATGGCCCATTCAGTCCTTGTTCTGTCTCTGAGGGCTGCCAATGAGGAAGCCAGTCAGTATTAATGGTGACTATGGCAGGAGCAGTTTTTGTAATGTGGATACCATGACCTGTCCATTAGGAACTTACCCGAGACCTACCCACTCATTTCACACAGGTCATGGAACAGCCATGTAAAAAACACTCTTCAAAACCTGCAGCGGGTCAGAAAGCTGTTGGAAAGCACTTACCTGCACTATATGTACCCTTTAGTCGGAGAACTTTAGTCTTCTAATGGGACAGCTACCTTCTCTTCTGTACTCTTCAGCTTCTCCTTTTCTGTTCTAGAAAAGCCAAAAGCAGCCATCAGACCCCCTGCCCAACTGGCCTGGGTTCTGAGTCATAAGGAGGTAACAAGCAGGGATTCTAGAAATCCGTTTGCCTTGGAAAAACATGAAATTGGGGGGGAGGAGGGAGAGATTGGGGTTGTTGTTTTTTTAAACAAGCTTTAGTTTTTACATTTTTTGAAAAAAATAAAACCTATTACCTACATTTTAGTGTTAAGTACCAGTGTCACTTATTCAGTAAGTAACAGTGGGAGCCACGCCGCCCAGGGTGTTTCATTTTAAGCACAGAAAAACATGGATTTTTATATTTTTTTTAAATAGGAGAATTTGGGGGGGGGGGTTATCACTGAAAACTAGGCTCCCTGGCCATAAGCCTGTTAAGCGAAAGGTGCACAGACAGCTCGTGGGGTCTGCACTAGGGAGGAAAGGAGAATCTATCATTCGGATTTTAATTGGCTGTGACCCCTTCCCCAGAGGTATCCCTGCATAGGTGACACATCCGATGAAGTGAGCTGTAGCTCACGAAACCTCATGCTCAAATAAATTGGTTAGTCTCTAAGGTGCCACAAGTCCTCCTTTTCTTTTTACTCATCCCCCAGTCCACTGTCAGCACAGCAGCCCCCTTGATGTATACTTGACCCATTCACACTCTGCTAAACACCAGCTTGTGTTTGACTGGAAAAGAAAATACCAGTCATATCACTACATGACCCACCCAAAGGTCCAGAGGGATGGAGGTGAATAGCGGGGATGGAATCAACACCACCTGGAGATCCAGAACAGCACTAATCTCTACTGGTGCCCCAAATTTGTTCCCAACACATCTCCCCAGGTGCACCGGCTGGCGAGCCAGCCGGGAAGCACATGGGGTACAGTAACTCTATACACTAGAAGACATGGTATCCTGTAGGTTCCTTTATTTGCATGGCAAATTCATTAAATTAGTTGGTTACATGTGTTTAGGCTACAGCATAGCTGTATGTTCCTGCAAATTACACAGTAGCTCAAATCACAGCTGGTTAGACATGGTCCCAATTGTTAGGATATAGATATTCAGGCCTGTCTGTAAAGGTCTATACTATAAGCATTTAGGTGCACTCTTATCACTTGGCTAGTTATAGAGGTATAAAAGAAACAATCAAAATCACTGTCTGCCGGTGTAAGGGCCTTCTCTTACTGTGACAGTCTGAGGCCCTGTTCTTAGGCTAAGGCCTTTGGCTAAGCAGCCGAGGCAGCCATAAGCTGGGAAGCGAACGGTCACATCCTCACATTCCAAATTAGTCACATTGAAATCAGGTGCTATTGGGCTGTTAGGAATACAATCCTGTCCTGATAATGCCTATCGCCTCCAGAGAAAGGGAAGTGCCTAGAAGATGTAAAAGGAAACTTAGTTTGATAGCATCCTGTCTGGCAAGAACTCACTTATCAATAGCTGGGATGTGAAATCCTCACTTCTGTATTGTTTTGTCATTATAGTTCCCACTTTGCTATTGTTTATTTGCATGGTCTCTGTCTGGTTCTGTGATTGTTTCTGTCTGCTGTACGATTAATTTTGCTGGGTGTAAACTAATTAAGGTGGTGGGATATAATTGGTTACATAATCATGTTACAATATGTTAGGATTGGTTAGTTAAATTTCAGGATAATGATTGGTTAAAATATAGCTAAGCTGAACTCAAGTTTTACTATGTAGTCTGCAGTCAATCAGGAAGTAAGGGGGGGAAATGGGAACAGGGAATGGGGGTGGGGAATTGGAATCATGTTTTGCTAAGGGGGGGAATGGGAACAGGGACACAGGTAAGGCTCTGTGTGTCAGAGCTGGGAAGTGGGACACTAAGGAAGGAAACTGGAATCATGCTTGCTGGAAGTTCAACCCAATAAACATTGAATTGTTTGCACCTTTGGACTTCGGGCATTGTTGCTCTCTGTTCATGCGAGAAGGACCAGGGAAGTAAGTGGGTGAAGGAATAAGCCCCCCTAACACCAATCACTGCCCCACTTTCACCATCTAAACCTTTCAGACAATGGCTCCATTGTGATCAAGTCTTTTAATGCCACTGCCCATAACATTGTCTGTTCTGCATTCAGCCTTCACTCTGGTCCCCTTGCAAACTGCTCACCAAACCCCAACACATCACCAAGCTGCAGTGCCTTTAACTACAGAAACAACAAGGAGTCCTTGTGGCACCTTAGAGACTAACAAATTTATTTGGGCATAAGCTTTCGTGGGATAAAACCCACTTCACCAGATGCGTGGAGGGAAAAACACAGTAAGCAGAATATACATTATAGCACATGAAAAGGACTCCTCATTGTTTTTGCTGATTCAGACTAACACGGCTACCACTCTGAAATCTTTAACGACAGCGTATCTTGATAGCCATGAGACAAGCAAATGCTGTGGCCACCAGCTCCTTTTTACAGCGTTCTGATACTGACCCTTCCCATCAACCTGTAGATGTTCTGTTTTAAGTGGTTGTAAAGCTTTCCTGCTCCCTTCTAGCAAAGAAGCTAGTTACATCATTCAGAGCTGTAGTTACACTTGATCAGAAAGTAATGAGTATTTGATGTACCCCTTGGTTTAGCAAACAAGGGGTTTAAAAAAGCTAGTGTTTCTCCTAATCACACAGGACATATCTTCTGCATCAGCCACTACTCCATGGTGCTGTGTTTATCCTTAGAACAGGCAGAGCAAGCTTCCCCCACACAGACACCTCCACAGTTGGCTTCTACCTGACTTGATGGACCCCCTCCAGGGGTCAGAGGAGGAGCTCATTCACTCTGTGAGCACCCTGGTGTAACTACCAACAAAAGGGCCAATTACTGCCAGTTGACAGTAGGTTTTGCACTATCAACTCTTGGCTGCCGTGTGCTAGGCACTGGCCAAACCCCAATGAAGACATTTTGAGGTGTCCCAGAAGCCTCTGTCCTTACAGTTCTGTCTCCACCATCTCAATGCTCTTCTCTTGCCGTCTGTTCCGATAGTGTCGCCAGACAACTACCACTATCACCACAATGATCATCAGAGCACAGGCAGACCCTATGACCAGAGACAGGATGTGGATTTCCGAGAAATGCACTGCACAGAAGAGAAACAGGTGAATGAGAGAGGGCGGCTTGGTTGGGAGGGGACTTAGCAGAGGACTGGGAGTCCAGAACTCCCGGGTTCAGTCCTTCCTCGCCCACATCCCTTATTGCCTTCATTTATTTTCCTGATACCTCCCCTTGGTAATCCCTTTCCCTTCATGCAGTCCCCCACACACAGTAGGAGATCATCCACTTGTGCCACTTCCCTGTACCAGCTAACTTCATATTGACCAAGACAGTGCCCCGAGCCACGTACCTTGCTGCACAACACGGAGTTGGATTTCACCAATCGTGCCATCAACATCTGGTGGGTTCTTCACCTGGCAAGTGAACGTCCCATTGTCGGTGGGATTCAAGTTCCAGACGACGATGGAAGCATCGTTCCGGTCAATGTTCCCATCCCAAGTAACTCGCTCTTTAAACCGCCCACTGGTTGGGGGATAGGGCTTCTCATAGTAGTAGAGCATCTAGATGATCAGAGAGGAAGCTTCATCACTGCTGTGCAGTGTGTGACTGTGCTCTGCCCTGTGGAGGAGGAACCTGCCTGTCTGGAATTTGTGCTCAAGCCCATTCTGCAAATGTTCAAAGCATTTATAAAACAGGCAGGACAGAGATCCCAGTGTCTCCATCTCAGGTTGGGGGCCAGAGGCAAGAGAGGCAGCAGGGATGGAAAGCAGACATGCAAAGGAGCCTAGACAAGCACGGTGGGATGAGATTGAGGGGACACGTCCCCTTCAAATTCTCTCTCCCCTGTTGATGTCTCCTTCACAGTGGCTGCAGGTGCCCTGCACCCCGACTCCTGACCCCATTTTCTCACCTCTGAAAGCAGCTGCAACTTCACATCCACCTGGGGCCTGTAGGGAGCCAGCAAGGCCCCAAGATAGCACAGGCTGGAGAAGGTGAATGGCGAGGGCAGGAGGAGCTGTGCTGCGTCAGCCTCTTGCAGCAGAACTCAGAGACCATCTGACCCCTCGGGGGGGATCCCTCCTGGGGCACACCAGGTTCAGGCTGGCCCTCTCCTTACACCAGTGCTGAAGCTGTTACACCTGCATTGAACCATGGCCCTTGCTGGCGTACTTCCCCTCCCACCGTGGGCCAGGCAAAGTCACAAGCCAGAGCTGTGGCTTCAGTAGGGACACAGGACCAAATTAGGCTGCGATGTAAGCAGGTGCAGCTGCATTTGGCCCCCAGCATTTAACCATACACACGGAAACTACCTAAAAATGGTTCCTCTAGCCAGGTTCGATGGCCAGCAAAGATAGGACCTGAAACCAAAACTCACTGCAGAGGGGATTAGTCAGCTGAATCTTTTAATCAATTAAAGTCAGAGAGTCACCTACCAGATATGCCTCTGCTAATCTGTGGTCCCCACCCACACTCACACCCTCTATTGTTAGTTACACTCCCAAGTTCGACACAGCAGGAGAGGCTTGTATGAGCAATACCTTATCGCCCAACTGGAGCATAAAGGTCCCACTTTATTACCACTTACAGACTCAGCAGAGTTAATTCCCTGGGGCCGGAAGTTCCAGGTCACCGTCAGACGCTGGCCAACAGGGCTGGAGCTGGAAAAGGTGCATTTTAAGCGTACATTGGTCCCATTCAGAGCCTCTACTTCCCTGGAAGTGTGAATTTCCACAGCTGCCACAGGCCAGAGTACTGCAGGGAAAACAGGGGATGGAAATAAAAAAAGAAGCTACAGTCTAGAAGGAAGCACCTCACCCTTTTTTGTCTACACTTAGGGCTTCTGTTTTGGGGGGTTTATTAATTTCATTGGGGGGGTATTTTTAGCAATTTGAGTTTTATGTAGATGTCCAAAAATTGGGGGGGGGGGAGGTTTCAGGGCTCTCTCTATATATAGTGTGTGTATATACTATAATGAGTAATCTTTGTAATGTTCCCTAGTGCACTTTAATTTAATAGTTACAAACAGCACTACATTAAAGCACACTAGGAAACTTTTAGTGTGCCCTGGCAGGGTCTACACAGACCAACTGACGTGCAACATATTAACATTCTTTGGAAAGCACACCTGTGTAGAGCGCACTACCCTATTGTGTAGACGAGCCCTTAGATACAAGTAACCATTTCCAGTGTATTTCCATGTTTGTGAATAAACACCAATTTCATTCTGTGTGTGTCAGGAGTCTTTTATCAAAGTTTATCAGTTAAAACCAAAAATTAGAAGCCCTATCCACTCAATCTGGACTGGTGCCTGCCCTATCAGCTCCTGTTAATAAATTACACCACAAATCGCATAGCATCTGTTTGCAGAACAGCAATATACAGCACTGCAATTCCATGACAGACATGTTAGAAAAAGGTCTACAGAAGAATTCTTCCATTGACCTACCTACTCAAAGTAATTTTCCCTCTGTTGATATTCACCCCTTCTTGTCAACTGTTGGGAATAGGCCACTTCCACCTTGATTGAAGTGGCCTCGTTAGCACTGACCCCCCACTTGGTAAGGCAACTCCCATCTTTTCATGTGCTGTAATATATATACACACCTGCCTCCTGTATTTTTCACTCCATGCATCTGATGAAGTGGGTTTTATCCCATGAAAGCTTATGCCCAAATAAATTTGTTAGTCACTAAGGTACCAAAAGGATTCCTCGTTGTTTTAGTACCGTGACAGAAAACCCCTTCTGTTGCTGTAGCAAGTGTCTACACTACAGCAGCTGTGCCACTGTAACGTTTGTGGTGTCGACACAGCCTCAGTATCCTGGACACATTCCAGCTGGGGTGATTATATTCTGCTTCTCTCAGTTCCCCATGCAGTTCCAGTTGGAAAGAATATTCCTTCTCTCTTGTGTAGCACTGCTAAGTGCTGTTAAGCAGCTACTATGTCCTACTCCAGACAGGGTGGATGAAGTCACTTCTTTACACAGTTTGTATTATTACATTAAGCATTTCATGCACTGCAGGATGAATGGTGCTCAATGAAGGCAAGGTGTCCCTGGTTGGGAGCATGCACGGCTCCTGCTAATATTGTTCCACAGTTATTGCCCAGCTGCTTGGTGGTGGTTTTTGGGGTAGGTTCTGTATCTCATTCAGGACGAAAGGTAACCTTTGTTATCATAGAATCTCAGGGTTGGAAGGGACCTCAGGAGGTCATCTAGTCCAACCCCCTGCTCAAAGCAGGACCAATCCCCAATTTTTGCCCCACATCCCTAAACAGCCCCCTCAAGGATTGAACTCACAACCCTGGGTTTAGCAGGCCAATGCTCAAACCACTGAGCTCTCCCTCCCCCCTTTGTAAGGGTATGTCAAAGAAACATCCACACTTAACCAAGCCGCCCCGGCTGCAGTTTATGAAAACAGGATAAGTCTACTAGAACTACCAGGAAAGAGAGCAGAGAGAGAAGAACTTGTAGGGAGGCCTTCCAGCTTTGGAATCCTGATTCTGCTCTTGCTCACACTACTGTAACTGCAATGATAGAGGCCATGTCTACACTGCATGCACCACAGCCCCATAGCTACAGTGACATTGTGGGAGGCACCTCCTACAATGACAGAAGGGTTTTCCACCATTCTAGGACATCCACCTCTCCAGGCAGCAGTAGTTAAGTTAACGGAAGAATCCTTCTGCTTACCTAAGAACATAAGAATGGCCAAATTGGATCTGACCAATGGTCCATTTATCCTATTATCTGGTCTTCCAACAGTGGCCAGTGTCAGATGCTTCAAAGGGAATGAACAGAACAGGGCAATTATTGAGTGATCCAACCCCTGTTGTCCAGCCCCAGCTTCTGGCATTCAGAGGCTTAGGGACACCTGGAGTGTGGGGCTGTGACCCTGACCATCTTGGCTAATAGACATTGATAAAACTATCCTCCATGATATTATGAAATTTTTTTTGAACCCAGTTATATTTTTGGCCTTCACAACATCCCACAGCAAGGAGTTCCACAGGTTGACTGTGCATTGTGTGAAGTAGTACTTCCTTATGTTTGTTTTCAGCCTCCTGCTTATTAATTTCATAGCATAACCGCTGGTTCTTGTGTTATGTGAAGGGGTAAAGAACACTTTCCTATTCACTTTCTCCACCCCATTCATGACCTAGCCACATCTACACCGGGGTTAGGTCTGTATAGCACAATGCTCAGGAATGTGAATTTTTCCACAGCCTGGAGCACTGGAGCTATGTTGACCTAACCTTTAAGCGTAGACCAGGCCTAAATGACATTACTTCTAATTTACACCAGTGTGATATCAGAATCTAATCAAGTTAGTTGCTAGAATCAAGCTAAAAGGGTAAAGCTATGTCAATAGAGGTGTTAAGGGAGATTTCACTTGAGTTAAGGTAACCCAATTGAGCTAACAATTGAAAAAGCAAAAACCCACCTTTTTTTGGCCCATGGAGAGAGGGCTTTAATAACTGGTCACTCGGACACCTCCTGCATATTGCAGGCCGTGAACCTCGTCCACCCACTCCTGTTATAGACCCCTTCCCTAAATACACCTCCCTGACAGCAGGGTGGCACCAATGAAACCAATCAGGAAACTCTGTGTTAAGGCTGACATCAAACCCCACCCCACCCCACCCCCCTGATTTATCCCATCACTCTTGGACACACACAGCATTGGGGGAAAATGTGAGAGAGCTGTTCGACCATTGTTGTTACTCCCTTCTTAATTCATGAAGTGCCAACACTATGCTCTGCGCTGCACAGGGCACAAAGAACAGACCCTGAGCAGGCAGGACACAGTGCTGCCAATTCTTGAAATGTTATTTCAAGGCTCATTATAAGTGTTTTTTTCTGGAAAAGGCCCAACTGCTGGAATCAGGTTATTACCTGAAAATCTCAGCTTTCATTGACAAGAGAAAAGTTCCCAGCCTTTGTGGTTTCAGAGAGAAGCTTGACAAACATGATCCCTTCTGCCCCAGCATGAGAAGGCAGGTAAAAGCACCCCAAACTTCTGATCTTTACATCTCACCGTTCTCCCTAAGGCCTGACATGCATGTGGTTGGCAATGCTGTGACATACTGGGGAATCCAGATTTTTTTTTTTTTTTTGGGGGGGGGGGGGGCTTGATTTTACTTTTCGTAACAATTATAAACTCTTGTTGTGGGCACCTTGGAAGAAGAGGGTTTGAGGGAGGGCAGACAGTGGCTTGTGAGGAGGGACAGTGAGACTCTTCCCCACAAAGTGGGCAGCATGGGAAAATGCCCAGAGATGGCTCGAGGAGGGCTCTAGTCTCACCTGAGGGAAAGAGGTGTTACTCATCTGGATTGCCCATACAGTACAACACAGCGGATTTCACACAGCAACTGCCTTTGCCTTCGCTAGCTGCAAAACCCACGTAGCGTCCAGCTGATAGGGTGACCAGAAGTCCCAAAAATCAGGACTGTCCCTATAAAATTGGGTCTTTTTCTTATATAGACTCCTATTACCCCCCACCTCTTGTCCCGATTTTTCTCACTTGCTGTCTAGTCAACCTACCAGCTGATCACCCAGACTCACCTTGCCTTATGGGCTTTATTTCCTATTACCCTCTATGTTACTGTATTTGGCAGTATCTGGTGGGGCTCTGATATATCCAGAATGTAATTCAAAACCCTGGAATCTGTGCTCTTGGCATCCTCCTCACTCAGTTTTCTAAAAAAACGCCATGTCATTTCACAGATATGCTCATCTTCTTGAAACCAGGACCTCATGCAAAAGAGAAAACACCTCAAATATTTTTTCATAGTTTTGCATTTGAAAATCTCTTTTTGGCAAAGATCAACTTTTGCATCAAAGTGAAAACCACCATTTTGAAAAAAACACTTTAGTGCAAACTTGAGCTGTAATTGTAAATGTTTTTCACAACAGATCACAGAAAAGCCTGCATAATGACAGGTTTCAGAGTAGCAGCCGTGTTAGTCTGTATTCACAAAAAGAAAAGGAGTACTTGTGGCACCTGAGAGACTAACCAATTTATTTGAGCATAAGCTTTCAGCTGTAGCTCACAAAAGCTCATGCTCAAATAAATTGGTTAGTCTCTAAGGTGCCACAAGTACTCCTTTTCTTTTTTAGAAAAGCCTGTGTGTTCACGCACAGGTGCTGGAAGTGAAGTGAAGTGACCCAAGCATCCTAAAACCACATGGGGTCTATGGACCAAATTCTGGATCTCTTCTGTGAATGTAAACCCTGTAAAATTCCACTGAAGTTGGGGTATTTATTCCAGATTTACATTGCTGCAATGGATCTGAAACCTGACCTGTCTCTTTAATAGCAAGGCCGTTCAAAGAGTAAAGCCCTCCGTCCTGGCCGGAGCAGGGACTGAGAGGCCAGAGGAGAGGAAATAGCGTGTGACCCGACCTCCGAATGCTCAGGCCTCAGTCTCTAGCTGGAACACACCTGAACCTGTTTGTCCAAGACTTGTGTCCACACGCACAGTCACGCCAGGCAGCTCGCAGCGCAATCAGACCAAGAAGACTCTCCACCACGGAAAGACATGCCAGAATCCCACGGCACGACTTTAGGAGGGAGGGAACTGGAAGAACAGGAGGGTAAAAAAAGGAGGCAGCTGAGGCCAAGGGGGGAAACGCCCGAATAGTTCCTTACCTAGGAGCTGTCCCCCCAGGACGAGCACAGCCCCCACCCAGCTGGGGCCATGCACGGGGGGAGGCAAGTCCATAGTCCAGAGACCGAGCAGGGAGATAAGGGAACTTCTCCGAACTGGGGGAGAAGGGAGCTCCCCGGAGTCCTCCTGCCACACGCGCCCCTAGCGAGAACACCTTGCCCCCCTCCCTGCCAGGGCAGGCTCGCAGCACGGAGTGCGGGCTGCTTCTGCCCGAGTCACGCCCAGAGCGGCCCAGCTTGGGCACCAGCCGCGGAGCCAGCCCAGCTCTGTGCTCAGCCCAGGTGTTTGCCTGTCCCCTCTGTGTAGCAATCACCACTCCGCCCAGCTTCCCTCCTCCTCCCGCTGGGAACCGGCTCTCGGGGGTTCTGGTCTTCTTTTCCCCACGTTAAAAGAGCTTTAGTTTTTGGAAGTTCGCTTTTTGTTTCTTTAAACCGCATGATCTTTATCGCCACTGTCTCATGCTTCTGTCCTGTTTAAACATGCCAGATAGATTCTGAATAAATAAAGCGACAAAGCCCAAGTTCGCAGGGAGATTTGCTCCTAGAAAAAAGTCTGCCCCAGTGTATTTACATACAGCATAGAGCAGGATAGCGTGTCCCTGGCAAAGCAGAGTCGTATACGGGGCTGGGGTATATGTAGACAACGTACAGGGTGCAGTCTTCATAGCCGCAATACAGAGCCCAGCAAGACCTGCCACTGTTCCCTTTGCTCAGAGGGATCGTGTCCCTCTACAAAACGGGTCTACATGTAGCCATCCCACTAGGGCTGTCGTTCTCAAACTTTTGTACTAGGGGCTGTCAAGCTGAGCTCATTAATGTTGGTGAAGTGCTTTGAGATCCTTAGCCAAAAGTGTTCTCATTAAACCAGAGATTACACCATTTTCCAAACCACCTGAGCCCAGGGCTCACATGGACAGGGCTCTGGAATCCTTCCTGGTGCTCAACAAACACCACAAGGTAACAGGAAGAGATTTTTCCCCCCAGCAACATCCCAAGGAAGCATGACAGAAACACACACTCTGATTCCCCTCTTGTTAGTATTAGAGGAATGTAAATCACTTTCCAACTCACAGTGGTTGGGACCAGAAGTTGTTACTGTCTGATTATTATATATGGTATTATTATTATTTAGTTGGTGCTGGCCCTGCTCTGGGCAGGGGGTTGGGCTAGATACCTCCTGAGCTCCCTTCCCACCCTGATAGTCTGTGATATTCTACAGCCAGTGTGAAAACAATGGGATGTCTCAGTCCAGTTCCTAGTGCACAATCATCCATAGGGCAGGCGGAAATCTCAGTCACGACTGGCACTGACTTGCTGACAAGCACAGGACTGAATGGACCTTGAGACCAAACTCCCCTCTCACTCCAAGGGGGAGCCCCTTTAGCTCAGTGCTCAGGCACACTGCCAGAGGCAGCGCAAGGGAAACCTTGCCTGCCTGGTGCCTGTGCCATAGTGTACTCATTCCCCAAAAGGACAGAGCAAGAGGCAAGAGCCAGGAGACTAGGCAGGTTGATAAGGAGAGGACTGGAGCAGGGGCTCTCAGATTTTTCCATAGTAGGAACCACATCCTCATAAAGAGGTTCTCCTGGGGACACCCCGACCTCCTCATCACCATCCTCTAGCATCCTGGCTGGAAATGACTGAACCTTTTATGCAACTGAGCATCTGGAAACAAAGAGAGAATCCCAGCACCATGTGCCCAGCCCGCCCTCTGCAAACCAACAGCATAGCTGGTCTAGAGGGCCTCCGTCCTTTACCTCCCCCAAAGCACTGTACATTTCTAGTTCAAAGAGTAACCTGTCCCTGTCCAGTCCACGCTGCACTGCATGTCACCAGACTTCCCCTCAGTTGCTATTCTGAGAATAGTCTCTCCATTTCTTTCACCTCTACAAACCACATTTATTGTTGGGTTTTTTGGTTTGTTTGCATGATGGGACATTTGTTTCCTGCCACCATCCTTGTTGCAGTGCAAACACTCTTAGTTTAGGTTTCAGAGTAGCAGCCATGTTACTCCTTTTCTTTTTGTGAATATAGACTACTTGTGGCACCTTAGAGACTGACAAATTTATTTGAGCATAAGCTTTTGTGGAAAACACTGAATGCATCCAATGAAGTGAGCTGTAGCTCACAAAAGCTTATGTTCAAATAGATTTGTTAGTCTCTAAGGTGCCACAAATCCTCCTTTCTTTTTACTCTTAGTTTAGGTCACTGTCAGAAAATGTGCTGAAGATGGTTTGTGGCTGAATAGGTGCATCATGCACACAAGAGCTATGAGTCAAGTCCTGGGACAGAGCACACAGGAGTGTTTTGTGCAGAAGCAAGCTGGAAGGCAAAGGGTATGTGAAAATGGCCTGGCTCCTGTTTGCCATAGGAAGTGGAGAGGGAGCCCAAGTGAAGTACAGAGTAGTGATTTTATAATGAGCTGCAAAGCTTGGGAAAAGTTTCTGCAAGGCCTTGGAGAAGCTGAAATGAAAATGAGCATGAGTGGAAACAGGGCAGGAAAGAGGACAACCAGCAAAGGGGAAACCCTTTCCCTAGCTCTAATGTACTATGGAGAGCACATCTACTGGGTAGAGCAAGGGACCAGGCACTAGAACTCCTGGGTTCTATTCCCTGCACTGCAGCTGAGTGTATGAACTTGGGAAGTCACCCCCCTTCTCTGTGCCTCAGTTTCCCCTCTAAAAATGGAAAATCATGTTGACTTGCCTCTGAGGATTGTGGGAGTTGATTACTATTTGTGAAATGCTTGGAGATCCCTGGGAGGAAAGATGTTATATTAGTGCCAAAGGTTATTTATGACCCTAAACATGCTCCACTCACTGCTGGGTCAGGGAGGGCAGGCTGTGCCCCATCTACTGTTTAAGGCGCAGTCCCAAGGAGCCCTTCCAGGCCTGTGTCTGTCTAAAGTACATATATGGCTCTCCTCAGCAGCCATGCCATGCAGGGCCTCCCAGGTGTGCCCAGGGTGTTGTGCCAAAGGATGGAATTTGATAGGTGTTGCATAGCCCTCACTGGTGTGCGGAAGTGTGCGCCAGGGAAGAGGAAGAGGCCCAGCTTTACCCACATGCATGCAAGTTTGTTCTTGCAGACACAAGTCATCAATTCACAGCCTAGGCAGCAGCCGGGGAAACTGAACACAGCTGCTGCCATGTCCCAGCCTGGAGCAACCTGTCGAGTGGGTGAGCTGATTACGCGCAGGGACACCTCAGGGGATAGGACGGGCCAGAGGGGGCCAGTCGTTATCGTTCGTGTCTGTTCTGCAGAGCTACAGCACCTTGGCTCCTAACGCAGCTGCAGGTTGGTCTAGAATTACTGGGCAGAGGAACATGGCTTGAAGTCAGGCCTGAACTTGCAGCAGTTTGGCAACAGGCTTCTGTTTTTAACCCTTCACTTTTGCCAGGCAGAGGCAGGCAGTCCGCTCCCATTCCACAGTCTTGCTTCCCATTTTGAGGGGGGATCACAGGGTAGTGGTTTCAGTGTAGATGTTTGGGCTCACATAGGCAGGGAGGAGCACTGGGCAGGGCATGAACAGAACCATGGTGTGGACAGCATGAGATAATCTGTGACCCCTCTTAGAAGCCACACTCCTTTGGGAATTGATGCTTTTACACTATGTCCCTGGAAATGTAGCTTTTTCTAGTTGTTCCCAGAGAAAGAAAAACATACTAGTGCCTTGATTATCAGCGGTGGGTCAATATTTGTATAACACCTTACACCCAAGCACTTTACAAACCCCGTGAAGACAGCATCACAGAAATGCAGCCACCTCTGGGGTGTAGCATAGCAACTAGGAACACAGCAGTGGGAAGGATGGGATGTATAGACCTAGGATCCTGGAGCAAGACCCCTTCTCTTCTTATGAAAACTGCCCAGTGGGATCTTTAATGTCCATGCAGACAACCAATCAGCTCCTGCTCAAACAATTCAGCCTCACTGCCCTCCCACAGCTGGGAACAGAGCCCAGGAATCCTCATTCCTGGCTCCCTGCTCCTTCAAGCAACTGGACTCCACTACCTTTGACCGCAACATTAAAAGTCATTTAAATGAGAGTAGGGAAATCCTGGCACTGTGTCCAGGCAGGTCTCCAGCAGGCAGGGCATGTCCCACAGATCAAGAGTGCAAGGCAGATTAGGAGACAATGACTCGTCAAGAGACTGAATTTCAAACCAACAAAGAGCCTTTAGGGAAGGCTGGGCAATGGCAGATGATTAACCCACTCCTCACCCCCTCTCAGCTTCTGTCCCTGGGCAGCAGCCCTCATTGGGCAGCCCCGAAGTCTTTAATTCACACTTTGAAGGAAGAAGCACAAAAGCCCCAACATTAACCAACCTTTTCTGCAGACCATGAAAGCCAAGGCCCTGCTCTTCCTGTATTTTCTGAGAGGCGGGTGAGACTCAGCCATACATTTGCAGTGCTGGTGTCGGTCTCTTTGCTCACTTAGCAAGAGCAGGTCCCAGGAACTCCACATGGGATCAGCCACATGAATCATTTTCAAATGGGAGCAGGGTCTTGTGATGAAAGCAAGGAATTGTAAAGCAGGACACTGGGGTTCTCTTCCTCATTCTACTGTGAGTTGTTCTCCCCCCCCCCCCCCCCCGAGTTCAACAGGGCTCATTATTCCTTAATAGATGGCATCCATATAGCTCTTTCCATATTCCAAAGCAGCCCCTGGTTTGGGGTGCCACCAGTCAGAGGTGCTGAGCACCCATAGCTCTAGTTAAGATTAATGGGAGCTGTGGGTACTCAGCACCTCTGACAGTCAAGCCCAAGGAGGTCTCAAGCTGGGCTCCCAAGAATCAGTGACCTTTCTGACAACCTGGGCCTAATGATTGACAGTAGTATGTCCTCTCACTGCCAGCCTTTGACCCCATCAGCTGACAAACACACCCAGCCCACCCCTGTCTGTCAGAGACCATCAGTACAAGAACCGTAAAGGGGACAAGAGCAGTGGGTTGTGCTGAAAGGTGAATGTTCAGACTGGAGGGGGGTTAATAGGGCAGTTCCTCAAGGAACTGTGTAGGGGATCAAGCTGATTCAATATTTGTATTAATGATCCCAGCACAAGAAGTAGGCATGTGCTAACAAAGTTTGCTGATCAGACCAAGGTGGGAGGATCAGAATATTACACTGGAAAGTCTGGAGGGCCTGGGGTGGCAGAAACGGGATGCAATTCAGTAGTACAAAGCACAAGGTCAGGCACTTCGGGCCTAACTAAGAATCGCTGCTACAAGCTGGGGGCTCGTCAGCTGGAAGTGACAGAAGAGGGGTGTGGGTGTACAGGGGCTCACTCACCACCAGAGCATCTCCTTGGGACCAGGCACGGCATAGCTGCTGCCTCGCTGTATAGCTCCCCCTGCTGACGGTCACGCCATCATTGCAGTGGTCTCTCTTCCCACAACAAGAAAAGGAGGACTTGTGGCACCTTAGAGACTAACCAATTTATTTGAGCATAAGCTTTCGTGAGCTACAGCTCACTTCATTGGCTGCATCCAATGAAGTGAGCTGTAGCTCACGAAAGCTCATGCTCAAATAAATTGGTTAGTCTCTAAGGTGCCACAAGTCCTCCTTTTCTTTTTGCGAATACAGACTAACACGGCTGCTACTCTGAAATCCTCCCACAACTTGGCCCTTTGGCCAGATCACACTTCAGTCTAACAGAGTCCAAGCAAGCTACAGTCCAATGACCTTACAGCAAGTCCTGCCTCGGTCCCTGAGCTCCATGGTTCTCACACCCCATACCACCACGGGTTTCACCCCACATTCCTCACGGGCTATCAGGGGAACTCAGGCCCTCCCTCTATGCTGGGGTCCAGCCCTAGGACCCTATAGCTGGCAGTTAAAGTCTCCTCCCTCTGACTCCTTGGTGCCTCCCACCTCTTTTGCCCCCCACAGAGTGACTACAGACCCTTTCTTTTTATCTTTGGCTGATTTTTGGTGCAACAGCCTCATCACGCAGCTCCTTCCTATTGCAAACGTCCTGGCTTTATAATGACTATGACCCAGCCCCTCCCCAGCTGGGCTTCACATCAATTAACTGCTCTCTCCAAACAGGTATGTTAATTAGCCTCTCAGGCCCACAGTAACCCCTTCAGGGCTTGTGTGGGGTACACACCCCATCATGGGGTCAATCCCAGGATGACTATGAGCCACTAGTGTGATGGGGCTGTGAAAAAGGCAAATGCTATGCTAGGCTGTATCAGGTGAGGCATTTCCAGTAGAGCTAGAAAAGTATTCATACCATTGCACAAGGACTGGTGTGACCTCATCTGGAGTCCTGCACACAGTTCTCATCACCCATGCTCAAAAAAAGAAGAATTTAAACTGGAATAGGTGTGAAGAAGAGCTACGAGGATGATGGGGGGAATGGAGGGCCTGTCTTATAAGAGGAGCCTGGAAGAGCTTGGCCTGTTTAGCCTTGAAAAAAGAAGGCTCAGAGGGGATCTGATTGCTCTCTATAAATGCATCAGGGAGGTAAATACCAGAGAGACTGAGAGCTATTTAAGCTAAAGGACAGTGCTGGTACAGAAACAAATGGATATAAACTGGCCATGAACAAACTCAGGCTGGAAATTATAAGGTTTCTTACCATCAGAGAGGTGAGGTTCTGGACTGCCTCCCAATAGGGGTTGTTGGGGGCAAACAACGGATTAGTTTTAAGAAAGAGCTGGACAAATTTATGAGTGTGATTGTATGACAGGTTTGCTTGTGATGGTAGAGGTGGGGCTCAGCAGTCCTGTGGCTCACTTCCAGTTTGTGGCTCATGTGCCTAAAAGCTCATGCTTCAGGGCTTTAGCTGGCCACCTGCAAGGGTCAGGAAGGGATTTCTCCCCACCCACGCTATATTCTGGATATTGTTGTTTGATTTATCTCCTTCCTCTGAAGCATCAGGGATGGCCATGGCTGGAGATAGGATATAGAACAGGGAGGGCCCGGACTCTGAGGTGGCATTAAGCATCCTGTGTCAGGCACTCAGCTGGCTGGTTCCTGCTCACATGCTCAGGTCTAACTGATCCCCATAGCAGGGGTCAGGAAGGAATTTCCCCCTGGGTCAGATTGGCAAGCACCTTGGGAGGTTTCACCTTCCTCTGCAGAGCGTGGATGCGGGTCACTTGCCAGGATTATCTGCCATTTCCCTGCCATTGCAGAGACCTTGGGCGCTGGTGCACTTCAGTCCCTCCTGTTCTCTGCCTGTGGCATGTAATAATCTAGTTTCCTGAGGGCTGTGATACCTTGGTCTCATTTCAGTTGCTGGGTTCAGTGTGCAGGTGCTGGATGGTGCTGGTGGCCTGTGACGTACAGGAGGTCAGACTAGATGATCTGGTCGTCCCTTCTGGCCCTAAACTCTATCACTCTTGCAATACTTTTATTAACCTCCAACAGCCTGCACAGTGTCCAGTGGGGCTGAAAGCCAGGAGTTTAGCTTACCTGTCTGTACTCACAATAAAGGCAATTCACAGTGTTAATATCATGGACAGCTATCCTGGGCCAATGGGGGCGGCTGGGCCTGGCTGGAAGCTTATGGGAAGAGTCAGTTCTTAATCTGCAATGTCTCCTTTGCTGGCTCGGCATGTCTGAGCAGGATCACGCCCCAGGCACCGCTGGTTAAAGAGAAGCCCTGAGTGCTCTTTTGAAAGAAGATGGCATAAATAAAATTTCCACTAGCTACAAATAGCATCTCATTACATGTAATGCAAGCCCAATATAGTCATAGTTACCTGAAGCCTTTAAACAATGAATTTCCAGAAAAAAAGAATAACCTGAGCTGGATTCCCCCAGCCAGCTGGGGCTGGGCATGTCTGCTGGGAGGAGGAGCAAAACCAGGTACAGGAACGGGCTGTGAGAGGAGATGATGAACTGATACATCCCCAGGTCTGGCTTCTGTCGCCATTAGAGGAGTGTCTGCACTGGCCTTTTCCTTACAATCTCCTTGAACCCTCACAGCACCCATGCAGCGCCACCAGGGGGAGCCAGAGAGCGCGCTAATGTTTGAAGCCCTGTACCATGTAACTCTGTTCGGAGCAGGTCCCGGCGACAGCTGAAGATGTTGGCACCTTGCCCTCAGTAACACCCCCAACGGTGTAGCTGCACCGGTGTTAGCAAGGAGGGGAAACGTCAGGGTGACAAGCTCAGCGTAGAAGGCCTGGGCTTCACCTACAACTTAGGCCAACCTAGCCACATCACTCAGAGCTGTGAACAATTTCAACCTACTCTCCCCTATAGTCACAGCTCAGTCAAAGAAAGAATTCTTCAGTCGATCTAGCTACAGTGGATTTACCAGAGTGACGGAGAAACCCCCTCCTTCGCTGTAGGAAGCGTCTACACTGCTGTTGTAGTGTTGCATACCCTGAGGATCGGCCTCTCCCCAACCCTTGGAGGAGGAGAACTCTGCTCCCGTGGGATGTCCAAATTTGGAAAGAAAGTGAGTTCCCTGGGCCCTAGCATGCTACAGGGGAGAAGAGAGGATGTTGAAGAGGTAGGCGCCCCCCCTGGTGGAATTGTGTGGCTCTTACATGGATGATAAAACCCAGTATATCTGTTTAAATGCAGCTTCCACCTATAGGGATTTTTTTTCAAAAGACAATTCAAGCCATCCACCCACCTGCACATAGACATCTCAACTTCCCCAAAACCACAGCTTCCAATGCTGGCGTTGTTTGCTTGGCTCTATCCCTCCCAGGCAGACCATAAACTAGCTTCCAGGCTCTTTAATGTGTGGGGGTCTTTTGGACATGATTTTACAAACTAAGGTCCCAGCTGCCCTTGGCAACTTTTACAGGAGAAGGGGTTTATCCCAACACCCCCTTTCTGGTGCTGAGTGCTGTTTGGCCCTGTATACATGAAAAATGAATGTTACTGGAAATGGGCAAATATAAATTGAGGTTTGCAACAGAAGTATAAACACCAAATGAAAATACAGTATAGGCTTGCTTTGAAATCCCACACTGGGCTACTTGAGTGAAAGTGAGACAATGAGCAAAACAGTCAAACAATTTCCTGTTTGGAGTAGATTGGCAATTCCAGCCTTGACACTCCTGAGTCCTAGACTGTCACAGGGACCAAAGTTAGAACTGTCGCATATGGATACAAGTAACTTAGGCTTGAATAGAGACTGGGAGTGGATGTGTCATTACACAAAGTAAAACTATTTCCCCATGTTTATTTTTCCCACCCCCACTGCTCCTCCAACGTTCCTGTTAACTGCTGGAAATGGCCCACCTTGATTATCACTACAAAAGGTTTTCTCCCCCCCTTTCCTGCTGGTAATAGCTCATCTTAAGTGATCACTCTCCTTACAGTGTGTATGATAACACCCATTTTTTCATGTTCTGTGTGTATATAAATCTCCTCACTGTATTTTCCACTGAATGCATCCGATGAAGTGAGCTGTAGCTCATGAAAGCTTATGCTCAAATAAATTGGTTAGTCTCTAAGGTGCCACTAGTACTCCTTTTCTCTTTACAGTTAGAAAAATAACTGATGCATGTTAAATAACCCACTGGAATTCTTTCCTGAGGCTGAGCCCCTGAACCCGGCGTTAGGGACAATGTCTACTGGATGCAGCGTTCTCCTCTCCCTCTGTGTGCTCGTTCATCAATGATCATTTTATCAGCACCAGATATATGGATGCACTTTGGGGAAGCTTCATTTAAAGCATCAGCCAGGACATTTCACTTGTAGCTGGCTCAACGGTGTTCTCCAGTCTCACTTCTTTTGGAAGCGGGGGCAGTCCCTGCTTCCATGGACAGGGTTATTGGCAGCTGGAGTGAGGAGTCACTGAGGGTCTGATCTGATTAGGGTTGCCAAGTTTGGTTGGATGTATTCCTGGAGGTTTCAGCACCTGACATGATCTTTAATCAAAGATTAATCTTTAATTCCTGGAGACTCCCAGACAATCCTGGATGGTTGGCAACCCTAGATTGGATGTTTATCCCCTTCCCCTGCCCTGCCCCAGGCACCACAGGGCTGTCACTAGGAGATCCAGCTGAATCATATGCTTAGACAACAGGGAATTGAGGGAGCTAAAAACCAAAATTGATTTTGGGATTGCATTAGTAAATAAAGGAAACACTGTGTTTGGAACAGAAGTTTCTTTATCTCACTTTGTTAAAAATGAACAAAGTTAATCTGGTACAAAACTGCTCATTCGAGTGCTATTCAAGAGCTATTAGTATATTATTTTTTAACTCTAGCCCCAAAAATACAGAAGTTATCTACACCCCTGTGCATGACCAGGGCCCAAGTTTGTTGCTTTTCTGCTCCCAGCCAGGAGCTGCCACACTGTTAGTCACGAACTCCACCCCTAGAGGGAGAAGAGCCGCTATCCCCAGCTCATGCTGAACTTTCTGGTGTGACGAACAGGGTGCATCTTCTCATTCTGTAATCAGCCGGCAGGCCAGGAGCTGGGGAAATGGACAGAGCCCTGCCCCACCACATCACAGCTCAGCATTATAACTAGCTATTTATTTACTTCTGGCACAGGCCACCATACACGGGGTTCTTTAAAGGCAGAAACCTTGCTCCAAGGAGAGTGCTGTCTAAAGACAGACCGGCCGATAGACAGGCCTTGGGAAGGCATATATGGTTACGGTAGTCTCAGGTCATTCCTCCGGCTTGTCATTCCTAGCAGCAAATAGTGTGGAGGGTAGTAGTGGCCTCTCCAGTGCACACAGGGAGAATGTTCTACCCACAGGGGCAGTGTGGCAGGAAGCCCAGAGATGTCAGGGTGAGAAGCTGACACGGGCCGTGAGACAAAGATGGTTCCAAACCAGGCCTGCAGTGACTGAACACCACCACACGGCTCCCTGGTGTCTGGTGAGAAATAAAATTGGTAGGTGCAATCCAGTCCCTAGTGGCTTCCCTACCACAAAAGCACCATCACAGCTGGCACCCAGGCTGGCAGAGGGGCCTCGAGCAGAGTAAATCCAGCACCAAAGCCTCAGAATTAGTGAGTTACTCCATTTAATTTTGTTCTGATCTGTTTCTTGGTTCCAGGCGTGTTATTCAGCTCCCCTTTACTGAGGTTTCTCTGAGGCTCCATACCCCACTTGTCACCACAGCACTTGAACACCTGTTTCTTTGTATTATTGTCACTATTGTTGGTGTGTTTTTTTTTTGCAATAGCACCAAGGGGCGGGAATCAAAGTGCTAGGCACTGTACAAACCCATAGCTTAGGCAGAGGCAGCCCCTGCCCTGAAGAGCTTACAGGCTATTTTATGCTCGTTGCACAAGGTGTCTTTGTCTGCCGCTGGCTGTTGCATTTCTTGCAGCCTGTCTAGTGGTTATGTTTGTTGCCGTCACTTTGCTAAATTAACTGTAACATTTTGAACTTAACTCAGAAAATATTGTTTAAAAATGGTGGGATACTCTGAAAGCAAATCTGTTGGGGCCAGGTTGTGTGTGCTCCTCTCTCCAGAACACTCTCTGGGCTGGCCTGAGAGTCACCGAGGTGCTTGCAGCACCAGCAGCCCCCTCGTGTTCTCAGTGACACTCGGAAATGTAGGCATCTCGAGCCTCCGCACTTCCTGGCAGGTTTTTTTTTTTTTATCATAGACATCTGCTGTCTCTCTGAGCTGCTTGCATGTTATGCTGGAAACAGTGAGTCTCCTCCGTGCGCCGCTGAACTGATTGTTAGATCCAATTCTGGGAAACAATCCCAGGCCTCTTTCTCATAAACAGAAACTTGAAAGCGCCTGTGTTCTTTCTTTTTGCAGAGCCAGACTGGGTGATGCCAATCTGATTGGAAAGGACAGAAAAGAGAGGGAGTGCGGGGAACACCAGGATGAAGCTAGAGCTTGCTCTGCCTGTTTTGGGGCTCCTGCTCTGTGTGGGTGAGTACAGATGGCTAGAGACCACCAGGTATCAGAAAAGTGACCCCCAAGGGCTCAGGCAAGGAGGGTATTGGCGTGTGCCAGTGGACATCGAGGAGCACCAGCAACTAGGTGTTCTTACACAGCCACAAAGACTTACAGTAAAACTGAAGTTGCCATTTGCTGATGAGAAACGTACCCCCACTAGCAGTGACGTGAGGGGCAATGGAGCAAGGAATCACACCCTGCAGAATCAGAGCAGTCAAGAGAGGGAATTGAGGCATTTCATTCTATATTCTTTTTTAAAAGAGAAGTCAGTTGCTGAGAAGATCCTCGTTATTTATCAGCAGATTCAATAAACTCCCAAGCCCTCACCAATGGTCTGAACAGGCTGGTGAAGGGTACGGGAAGGGCAGTGCTTTGGGCAGCAGAGCGCTCTGGAATCTGGACTCCCCTGTCCTACTGCTTGCTGTTATATTAAATCGCCGTGTGCTCTTGGGCCCGTCGCTTCACTCTCTAGATCTCAGCTTCACAATGGGTAAAGCAGGGATTGTAGTATCCCCTGAATATTGTCAGGGTTAACTGATTAGCGTGTGTAAAGGTAACCAGATGAAAGGCAAAGCATGTGTAAGTGTTATCACTAGATCAATATGCTCATTGGGAAATGGGCAAAAGAAATTTAAAAATAAACTCTGCAGCCACTCTGCCCGTGAACGGCAAACGCCAGTTGCTGGCTTTGATGTGAACTGAAAGAGTTCGGGTTCTCTTTGGCCGTGATCAGTTTGTGTTACTGCACCTGTATTTATTCCCTCCGTCTAAAACAAAGTTCTGTGTGGGGATAAAGCAGCCGATCACCCTGGGGACTGTTACAGGACTGGAAATATCCCCTATGAATTTATTGGTGCTGTTTACACTGACTTGAAAAATCAGCTAAAATTAATTGTCAAGTAACCATTTTTAGTGCCATCCAAGCAGGATCGTGCGCCTGCAGTGACCAGAGAGGCACATGGAGAAACAGGATTGATCACTGGTGTATGGCCAGCTAAAATAAAGGGTGCCACACTGGTGTTCTGACACTGATTTGTGGTACAAAGGGAACAGTGTAGGAACCAAAGAGAGAAAGTTTCCGTTTTTGTTACAAAATCAAAGACTGGGGGGCAGCAAAGGACAGAAGGAATTACAGACCTGGAGGCAGGGGTGGGGGGATTAGAGCAAGTGCCCAGTCTTCTAAGTAGCTCCTTGGGTTTTGAAGGGTTTTTTAGCCTCCAACACCATTTCCTGCCTTCATCCCCATCCCATCTTTGTCTGTGTTTCTAGGATTGGGAAGTTTGATAACATGGATTTAAAACATGAATGCTGTTGGGACGGTTTTCCAATGTCTGCATGGCACCCAGGCGTTTGGCTTTCAAAGCAGCATTATTATTGATTAGTGTTTTGTGTTTACTCCCTAGAGGCAGACTGTTACTAATAAGGGAAAGGATATTTTTAAAGAGATGAGCCAAGGAGAGAGGCAGATTTGCTAACAGTGTTTGTTGTTTTCCTTTTGCAGCTGACACCGTGGCACAGGAGAAATGTAAGTTGATTTTACCATCAATGTTTTTAGCCAAAATAAACACCTCAAAAGCACTGCTGCTAATATTGACCCTCCATTTCTAACCGCTCGGAGGGAATCTAAAGAATGGGGCGTCTTTAACCACTAAACGCATATGCCCATTTGCCTAAGCGCCCATATGAGCGTGAGCATGCAAGTGTGGTCTGGGCCTAACCCAGAACCCACTGAAATCAAGGGGAGTCTTTCCATTGACTCCAGTGGGCCCTGAGCCAGCCCCTACCCGCGTGTCTGTCTCTCTGTGTGTCGGATCATAGAGAATATCTTTACTTCTTTTTAAAAATACAGATCCAGAAAACTTTATACCTGCACACTGGATTCCACCTGGCTCCTTTGCAGTCAGTCGGGGTGTCTTATTATTAAGAATAGTTACTGAGTTTCCCCACCTGTAACATGGGGATACTGATTCTGATCTGCGTAAAGCACTTTGAGAGCTACAGAGGAAAAAGCAAGGTATTATATTATATAATAGTGGCATTTGGGTGGCACCCAGGCCGTATTTAGGAGCAGGGTCGCAATCGGTTTGTGTTACTGCACCTGTATTTATTCCCCTTCTCTAAAACAACGTTCTGTGTGGGGATAAAGCAGCTGATCACCTTCCCCTCTAATCAATGCCTTTGTCTGTGGGATTTCACCTCTGTAGCTTTAGTGAGAGTGAGCTCCCAGCCTCTGTAAAGCAAGTGCTGGCTAAAACCATACACGAGGACAGGGTAATCACAGATGGGAACACGGATCTTTCTTTTATTGGCTTATGCACCTCTCTTTTGTCTAGTGTCTGGTACGCACTGTGGGTCTGATTCTGACCCGCTCCCTAGCACTGTTTTAACGTGGCTGTAGCTTCAGGATTTCAGTGGAGTTTCTCACACTCACAAATTGCTCTACAGAGTTAAACAAAACCATTTCTAACTTAAGGCCCTGATCCTGCAGCAGGCAAACCCATGCAACCACGCAGAGCCCTGCAGTTCTCATTACAAGCTCAGGGCCCAGACCCCCGGGAGCCTCTGTCTCTGCGCTGCACCGTCGCTGTGTCATTGCATGTACACCTTGCAATGAACCAGATCGTTTCTTTTCACAGCAAACAGGCACCTCATTTCCATTTTCCACTTTGAAAAGGGCAGCTGGGGGGACACAGCTTTGGTTTAAAATAATGTTGCCTCGCTAATCTGCTTTAGCCACCTCCGCATTTCTAAAGCATCCCACAAGCGTGGTGCAATTCAAAACCTCTCCCAAGGGAGGGCTAACCTCCAAGGAGACGCATTTCAGTTTGACTGTTATAGGACTGGAAATATCCCCTATCAGTTCATTGGTGCTGTTTACACTGACTTGAAAAAAATCAGCTAAAATTAATGGTTAAGTAATCATTTTTTAGTGCCATCCAAGCAGGATCATGCACCTGCAGAGACCAGAGAGGCACATGGAGAAATAGGATTGATCACTGGTGTATGTTGGGATGGTTTTCCAATGTCTGCATGGCACCCAGGCGTTTGGCTTTCAAAGCAGCATTATTATTGATTAGTGTTGTGTTTACTCCCTAGAGGCAGACTGTTACTAATAAGGGAAAGGATATTTTTAAAGAGATGAGCCAAGGAGAGAGGCAGATTTGTTAACAGTGTTTGTTGTTTTCCTTTTGCAGCTGACACTGTGGTGCAGGAGAACCTTAAGTTGATTTTATCATCAATGTTTTTAGCCAAAATAAACACCTCAAAAGCGCTGCTGCTAATATTGACCCTCCATTTCTAACCGCTCGGAGGGAATCTAAAGAATGGGGCGTCTTTAACCACTAAACGCATATGCCCATTTGCCTAAGCGCCCATATGAGCATGAGCATGCAAGTGTGGTCTGGGCCTAACCCAGAACCCACTGAAGTCAAGGGGAGTCTTTCCATTGACTCCAGTGGGCCCTGAGCCAGCCCCTACCCGCGTGTCTGTCTGTTTGTCGGATCATAGAGAATGTCTTTACTTCTTTTTAAAAATACAGATCCAGAAAACTCTATACCTGCACACTGGGTTCCACCTGGCTCCTTTGCAGTCAGTCGGGGTGTCTTATTATTAAGAACAGTTACTGAGTTTCCCCACCTGTAACATGGAGATACTGATTCTGATCTGCGTAAAGCACTTTGAGAGCTACAGAGGAAAGAGCTAGGTAGTATATTATATAATAGTGGCATTGGGGAGGCACCCAGGTCGTATTTGGAAGCAGGACCCTCTTGGGCTGTGCTCAGCACATATGCATAGGACACCAGTCTCTGCCCTGACTAGCTCACAGTCTAAGAACAGTGTCACAGCTGACTCAGATGGGTAGACAATGGGGTGAATTATTTCCCCTTTTTCCATTTGCATTTTTCCCCTGGGGCAGCAGTCTCACTCACTCTTTCCAACTTTAATTTTTCTCCATCTAATTCCGGTCCACGGGCAAACAATCTCTCCCCACCCCCATATACCTGTGCCCCGCCCACAGTCCATTTTCACTAATCAGAGCCATGCCACGCAGTGTGCATGCTTCTGAAATCTACATTCCGATTGGCCAGTGAGCTGGAAAAGGTGGTTTCTGGGATTGAGAAGGTTTACGTAAGAAAAGCCATACTGGGTCAGACCAAAGATCCATCTAGCCCAGCGTCCTGTCTTCCAACAGTGGCCAATGCCAGGTGCTTCAAAGGGAATTAACAGAACAGGGCAATTATCAAGCGATCCATCCCCTGTCGCCCACTCCCAACTTCTGGCAAACAGAGGCTCAGAATACCATTCCCTCCCATCCTGGCTAATAGCCATTGATGGACCTACCCTCCATGAACTTATCTAGCTCTCTTTTTGAGCCCTGTTATAGTCTTGGCCTTCACAACATCCTCTGGCAAGGAGTTCCACAGGTTGACTGTGCATTGTGTGAAAAAAATACTTCCTGTTTGTTTTAAACTTGCTGCCTCTTGATTTCATTTGGTGACCCCTAGTTCTTGTGTTATGAGAAGGAGTAAATCACACTTCCTTATTTACTTTCTCCACACCAGTCATGATTTTATAGACCTCTATCATATCCTCCCTTAGTCATCTTTTTTCCAAACTGAAGAGTCCCAGTCTTATTAATCTCTTCGTACAGAAGCTGTTCCATATCCATAATCATTTGTTGCCCTTTTCTGAACCTTTTTCCAATTCCAATATTCTTTTTTTGAGATATGGCGACCACATCTGCACACAGTATTCAAGATGTGGGCATACCATGGATTTATATAGAGGCAACATGAGATTTTCTGTCTTATCTATCCATTTCTTAATGATTCCCAATGTTCTGTTCGCTTTTTTGACTGCCACTGCACATTGAGTGGATGTTTTCAGAGAACAATCCATAATGACTCCTAGATCTCTTTCTTGAGTGGTAACAGCTAATTTAGACCCCATCATTTTATGCATATAGTTGGGATTATGTTTTCCAGTGTGCATTTATCAGTACTTTTCATTTATCAGCCTTGAATTTCATCTGCCATTTTATTGCCCAGTCACCCAGTTTTGAGAGATCCCCTCGTCCACATGCTTGTTGACCCCCTCAAACAATTCTAGTAGATTGGTGAGGCATGGTTTCCCTTTACAAAAGCCATGTTGACTATAGCCCAACAAATTATGTTCATTTATGTGTCTGACAATTTTGTTCTTTAGTATAGTTTCAACCAGTTTGCCCAGTACTGAAGTTAAGCTTACCAGCCTGTAATTGCCAGGGTCACCTCTGGAGCCCTTTTTAAAAATTGGCATCACATTAGCTATCCTCCAGTCATTTGGTACAGAAGCTGATTTAAATGATAGGCTACAGATGAGAGTTAGTAGTCCTGCAATTTCACCTTTGAGTTCCTTCAGATCTCTTGGGTGAATGCCATCTGGTCCTGGTGACTTATTACTGTTAATCAATTTGTTCCTCTAATACACCTCAATTTGGGACAGTTCCTCAGATTTGTCCCCTAAAAAGAATGGCTCAGGTTTAGGAATCTTCTTCACATCCTCAACCGTGAAAACCAATTAAAAGAATTAGTTTCTCTGCGATGACCTTATCATCCCTGAGTGCTCCTTTAGCATCTCGATCATCCAGTGGCCCCACAGGTTGTTTAGCAGGCTTCCTGCTCTTGATGTACTTAAAATTTTGTTTGCTATTACTTTGAGTCTTTGGCTACCTGTTCTTTAAATTCTTTTTTGGCCTTCCTAATTATATTTTTACACTTCATTTGCCAGAGTTTATGCTCCTTTCTATTTTCCTCAGTAGGCTTTAACTTCCACTTTTTAAAGGATGCCTTTCTGCCTCTCACTGCTTCTTTTGCTTTGTTGTTTAGCCATAGTGGCTCTTTTTTGGTTCTCTATGTTTTTTAATTTGGGGTATACATTTAAGTTGAGCCTCTCTTATGGTGTCTTTTTAAAAAGTTTCCATGCAGCTTGCAAGGATTGTACTTTTGGTGCTGTACTTTTTAATTTCTTTCAGAGTGGTAGCCATGTTAGTCTGTATCAGCAAAAAGAACAAGGAGTCCCTGTGGCACCTTAGAGGCTAACAAATTTATTTGGGTATAAGCTTTCATGGGCTAAAATCCACTTCATCAGATGCACACAGTGGAAAATACAGTAGGGAGATAGATATCTATCTATATATGCACACACACACACAGAACATGAAAAAATGGGAGTTGCCATACCGACTCTAACGAGACTAATCAATTAAGGAGGGCTATTACAGCAGGCGAAAAAAAATTTTGTAGTGATAGTCAGGGTGGCCCATTTCAAACTGTTGACAAGAAGGTGTGAGTAACAGTAGGGGGAAAATTAGCATGGGGAAGTAGTTTTTAGTTTGTATAATTTCTCTTTAACAAACCTCCTCATTTTTGTGTAGCTCCCCTTTCTGAAATTAAATGCTACAGTGTTGGGCCACTGTGGTGTTTCCCCAGCCAGAGGGATGTTAAATTTAATTATATTGTAGTCACTATCACCAAGTGGTCCAGCTATATTCACCTCTTGGACCTGATCCTGTGCTCCACTTAGGACTAAATCAAAAATTGCCTCTCCCTTGTAGGTTCCAGGACTAGCTGCTCCAAGAAGCAGTCATTTAAGGTGTCAAGAAACTTTCTCTTGATCCCATTCTGAGATTATATGTACTGTGGCAAGATCGCCAATGTTAGTATGGTGGGTCCTGCCCTTTTTTTGGCAGAGGAGCTAAGATACCACCCTTGGCCCCTGCTCTTGGGCCACTGAGGTCCCAGATAGTAGCCCAGGAAGGTGGTAGAGGAGGGAAGCGGGGGAGGGATCTGGGTTGCTTCTCACTCTGAGCCTGAGCCCCAGCAGGTTCTTACTCTCTTCCCCCTTGGGTGGAAAACTTTGGTCCTTAGATGTTGGGAGATGAAGTCTCCCTCCCCTACTGAGGTAGGGTCTGCCTTACCTCAGTTCTCTGTTTTTTCCAATCTTTCTTTTCTGCTCTGTTCCATTTTCCTTCCTCCTAGGACTACCTGAAGCAGGGAGTTTTATTAGGTTCCTGACAGGGCTTAATTGACTACAGGTGCTCCAATTAACCTGTAGCAACCCTCCCTAGTCTACAGGAAAGCACACCTTAATTAGCCTATGGCTTATATATTTCCTCTCTACCACTGCTCTCTGGTTCTTCTGTATCATAGTATCCAGTCAATATGGGGATAATTGAAATCCCCCATTATTATTTAGTTTTTTATTTTAATAGCTTCTCTAATCTTCCTGAGCATTTCAGTCACTATTACCATCCTGGTCAGGTGGTTGGTAATATATCCCTACTGCTATGTTCTTATTATTCGAGCATGGAATTACTATCCATAGAGATTCTATAGTACAGTTTGGTTATGTTCATCTATGTGTCTGACAATTTTGTTCTTTACTGTAGTTTCAGCCAGTTTTCCCGGTTCTGAAGTCAGGCTTACAGGCCTGTAATTGCTAGGGTCACCTCTGGAGCCCTTTTTAAAAATTGGTGTTACATGAGCTCTCCTCCTCCAGTCATTTGGTACAGAAGCTGATTCCAGCAAGGTTTATTCAGTGCTTAAAGTGGTCTGAGAAAAGATTGGGGCATCTATCCAATCCCAGACAAAATCAGCGTTCATGCGCAAGAGAGACAACTGATTACATAATAATGGTGATCAGTTTTTAGCTCATGAAGCCATTGCTTGTGAATGCAGAGAGTGTTATACACTACAACTTCCCCCGAACTGATAACTAGGTTAGAGGTTTTACATTTAACCTAACGATCCCATTCCCAAAGTCCCTCCGAGAGACAAGGCAGTGCTCAAAGTGAGCCCTCAGTGACGCAGCTCCATTGTTAATTATATTTTTGCTGCATCTGGGACCCCCTTGCCCTGCCCATTTTAAGCACTGGTTTTACTGAATACCTCTGTGTTTCTGTTGTTCTTTCTTCCCCTTTTGCAGCAATCACGGTGGTGATCTCTAAGACCAAGGTGACTCTCACCTGCCCCTTTGAAGGAAGTGTAAAATGGAAAAAAGGGGAAACCATAAAAAGTGAAGCTCAAACCTATGAGATTGAGAAGTACGAGAGTTCCGAGAACGACGGGGAGTATACATGTGAGGCCTCCGACGAATCTGTCAAACTTCACCTGAAGGCCAAAGGTAAATGGGAGAGAGCACCCCTTCCATGCGAATAAGCAGGCACATGAGATGTCATGGGAGGCTACAGAGGCTAGCGATTAACTCTGTGACCTTATTGCCCGAAAGATTCACATGCCATAACGTACTCAGAGGCCTGATTTTCAGGGGCGCTGCTGGGACTGACTTCGACACTCAGCTGCTCTGAGGTCCAGCCGGCCCCCCATGAACACTGCAATTCCATGGGGCACTGTTCAAAAGAGTATGTGTTTGCCATGGGATGTGTGGCTCAATTACCGCGCTCTGCACTGGTATGTGGTGTGCTTTGTCCTTGCTGTGTCCTCCATCCCAGAGGTGGCTGCATTTCAAAGGTGCTTTACACGCCTAGCTTGGGAGATGCTTTGGGATGGGAGAGGCTGTATAAATGTGAGACTATTATCTCTCCCCAAGACCAGTGACCTTTCATGGGCTTCAGAGAATCCTGAACCTTCAGGATCTTGGCAGGAGACTCCAGGTCTGGAGGCTTGGAGAGGGCACAGTTCGGTTTCCCCAGTCCCCCTTGGAAACTGAATCAATTCTCCTCCATTCTGACAAAGCCCCTTGCAGCCCATGCGCTGTCTCGGGTGTCTGGGGAGCTGCTCAGGGAACCCGAGAATCTCTGCGCTCTTTCCGGCACAGACAGAAAGGGCTGGGGGTGGGGGGAGCATGGAATGAGCTGTTACAACCCGGGGATGTTTGCACCCTGCTGCCAGGGGCCATGCAGAAAAACGAGGGGACATTTCAGTCACTGACCGCTCCAGCCACCCCAGAGGTGTTGGCGGAGTGAGGTGTGTGTAGGGGGGAACAGAAAGGTCTCTCCCTTCTCCCTTCACTTCTCCGCTTACTGTTCTTGCTCCCCTTGTGACGTGTGTGGTCTCCATCCACGCAAAGCAAGTGGGTGAGGTCTGGGCCGGCCAAACATTGGGCATTTGCCCAGCAGTGTCTCTGGGCTGGGACTTGTGACTCCCACCTCCCGCTGTCCCCCGCTCTGCCCTTCTCCCTCTCGCTGAGCTCCTGACCTGTCCCTTCCCACCGCAGTCTGCGAGAGCTGTGAGGAGCTGGATGTCTTGACAGTGGCCGGGGTCATCATCGCAGATCTCCTCATCACCCTCGGGGTGCTGATCCTGGTCTATTACTTCAGCAAGAACCGGAAGGGGCGAGTCGGTGGCAGTGCCGGAGTTCATCCGAGAGGTAAGAGCCGGTTCGAATCTCTCCTGTGAATAAGTCGCATGAGCACCCTCAACTGGGCTGGGCCCCACAGGGGGAGACGCTGGGGTCAAGCCCACCTCAGGCTCCTCCTGCTGCTCACCACACCCTGGGCTGCCCTTCGTGTGGGGAAGGTGCAGCTGCCATTTTGTGCTGAAAGTGCCCCAGCCACAGGACCCGTTGCACAGGCTGTGGTGAAGCCGCCACGAGAGAGGCAAAGGGAGGGTAGGGCAGGCTGGAAGGGCTGGCCTGCTCTAGCCGCCTCCCCGGCGGTATCACGGCACAGCCGCCCTCAAGCATTCACACCACAACTCAGGCCCTAACCTCAGGGAGTTGGCTTAAAAATCATGAGATTTTATTTAAATGAGAAATGTGGGGGGATTGTCTCTGCTCTCTGAGCCCATCGGTGGGGTCACATTTTTAGGCCTTTCTCTGCAACCAGGAGGGCTAGAAACTGCCTTGTTTTAAAATGGAAGCTGAGATTCTTGTGCAGTCTCTTGATTCCCGCAGTGGGGGCATTAAGACGTACACCACAAGTCACCGGCACACCCAAGAGCTGGCAGCGCTGCATTTTGCACCCCGGGCAGAGCGTCCTTTGATTCAGGGGCTGGAGGCCTGTGTCTCGGAGGACAGTCCTGCATTCTGGGTGTGACAAGGCCAGGTGCTCAGGGCCGAGGTGTCTCAATTGGGCCCTAAAAATCGGTGGACATTTTGTGCCCTGTTCCTGAAACACCCACGGAGCCGCGGGGATGAGTCACGCCTGCGAAGCTCTGTGTCTGCACTAAGAATCAGTAGTTTTCCATCTGAATGTTCTCCCTGCTTTGCCTTCCAGGCCAGAAGATGGTGCGCCCCCCACCTGTGCCAAACCCGGACTATGAGGTAACGGGAACCAAAGGGTGGGGTCCTTCTCTGCTCTTGGCCTTTCCAGAACTGTTGGGATTGGGGTCACAACCTTCTTGGTGGATGATGACAGCTGAGAAATTACAGCATTGGTCCAGCTCCAGGCTTCACCTGGGTGGAGGGGAAGGCGTGACTGAGAGCAGGGCCATGTGTCTTCCTAAGGGTAGTTATTTATCCGTACGACAAGGAGTCATCAACAGAAGGATCATCACAACATGCAGGGTACAGTGTGCATACCCAGAGCTGCACGCTCCCTGCACCCAAGTCACACCTGGTGGTAGCACTGAGGAGCCCCAGCCCTGGCACAGAGCCCAGTTGTAGAAGGTGCTGTCACTGTGCTATGTTAACGCAAGAGCCTGTTGCTCACATCTGCTCCTGTTCCCACAGCCCATCAGGAAGGGTCAGCGGGAAGTGTATGCCGGGCTGCAGTCCAGGGGCTTCTGAATCGCCCTGCAGATGGCAGGTTGGACGAGAGCAGCTAAGGGGCCCCCAGCTTCTGTCCCATGTGATACAGATTCTCTGCAGTCCGTGCTGGGCAGCCGTGCATTCTGGGGACCAGCCCAGCAGCTGCAACGGGAGACGCTGCCGCTCCTTGGACACCCTCCTTTCTGCCTTCGATTTGACCCCAGGGAACAGACGCTGACTAAAGAAACAAGAAGAAGAGGTTTTCCCCATTAAATAACCGTAGCTTTCTCCTCTTCGGGCTTCTCCTGGGACTGCTGGGCTCTCCTGATCACCCTTTCCAAACTGCTGGGGAAACCCTTTCACTCTTCAGTTTTATTTATTTCAGTCACATGCTTTGATTTTTCTCTCCAGTACCCTGCGCCATTGATCTCGTCCTGACACTCGGATGGCCTCTTTCCTGCCCAGGGCAAAGAGGGACACGGTCCAGTGTCCTGAGCACCAGCCCGGGAGCCAGGAACACCTGAGCTCTGACCCCAGCTCTGACACTGAGTCCCTCTGTGACTGTGGCTAAGTCCCTCCCCCTCAGCTTCCCCATCTGTATCACTTGGGCAGAGACTCACCCGCTTCCCAGAGATGCGTTAAGTAGTGCATGTAGACCCTCTCGAGTACTGGGGCTTGGCTGGCTCTCTCCTGGTCCTCTGGTTTTACATTAGTTCCCATTTCCCTTCCCAGGATAGTAACGATGCTGTCACCACATTCCCTGGGGCTCGAAAGGGAGATGCAATGGTCACTATGGTCCATAAGGCGTAGAAGTGGCTGTGTGCACATCCACCATATTCCTCCTTCAGCCCCGTCCCCATCTAGCTTGTGCTTTGCAGTGTTCTTCTGGCCACCGCTAGCGTTCGGGATGTAAGTCCCTGTGCTGCGATCCGTGGGCCCAGGTGCAGTCTGTCAGTCATGCTCACCTGGGCCTGTCTCAGCAGCGACAGAGCAGTTCATTGAAAACACAGCTCTGGCTGTCCTTTCCAGTCATGCTCAGCATGCCTGTCCTTGCTGTGGGGTCACAGACAGCCCCAACACCCCTTTCCGGAGCCCTGCCTAGGGGGAAACAGGGCTTGAGCCCTTTCTGGCATCTCTGGGATGGATAAAGTCGGCCTGGAAGGAGGGGATTTAATTATCAGCAGTGGACACCTGGCACCGCCTGGTTTTGCTGGAGGACCTGGTGGTTCTCTCAGGAAGGTGCCATGTATGGGGCCTAAATAGAAGGCGTGTGGACCCTTCAGCACATGCCCCTTCTCCCCCACAGCCTCCTCTAAACATTGTCACAAAGCAGGTCATCTGTAGGCCCCTCAGTAGGGTGCTTAAGTGGCTGATTGAGTCTTTAACCCTTATTAGTAAATTACAGTAGCACTTGGAAGCCCCAGTCAAGATCCGGGCCCCACCGGGCTGGGTTCTGCCGAGGAGCATTGTCCCTCCCCAGAGACATCACTGTCTCAGGGGGACGAGACGCGTGAGAGGGGACTGGCACCGTTTTCCAGTTCCAGGGGAACTGACCTCAGGGCTCCTGACCCCCCCAGTGCCTTAACCACAGGACGTTTTCCCTCTGGAGAAGTCCTATAGAATTTAAGAGCAGCAAAACCCATAGGGCTGTGTAGAAATTAGCCCAAACCATAGAGAACTCCAGACAGAATGAGACCCTTTCCATAGGTTTTTATTTTTACTCAGCCTGTGGAATTCTATAGCAGGGACCCCCATTCCTGTTTCAGTTCTATAGCGTGGGCCAAAACCACATCTAGAAATAGGAGCATTTTCTAGTAACTGTGTGAGGACTTTCCCGGCAGGGCTGTACAAACCCCGTGTTCTGAGTGAGTCTCCTCTGGCTCACCTCGCTCCAACCCCCTTCCTTGCTGCCTCCTCCCTCTTCTGTTCCAGCTCTGGCTCTCAGGCTGCGTCCTGGCTCAATGGTGTCTGTTACCAAGATGGCGAGTTTGTCTGTATTGAGAAAGGCCTGTTTGAACATTTATGATGCAAGTATTTCTAAAAGTGCATTATGCAGCCGATAAACTGGCAGAGCTCTGCCCCTGGATCTGCATGGAAGGGTGTTTCCAATTCATGCTTTAACAACACAGCCGTTGCTCAGAGGCCTCTGCGCAGGAAAGACCCGGGACTGCAAAAGCTGCTGGGGTCACCACTGAGGTGCACTGGCAGCAGTGTACAAAGGCGCCAGGGCTAGGCAGTGCGGTGAGGGGTAGACAGCAAACAGGGGAGTGAAATGGCCAGGCTAGAGGAGGGATGTCATCAGCAGAGCTGGGGGTAGGGCTGGAATAGCTGGGGGCTGCAGGTCAGGCCTGGGGCAACATAAACAAGGTTGTGGTCACTTACACTCAATTTAACAAACAATTTTCAAAAGCCAGTTAAAATGATCCGGTTTCATGAAGGTGGCAGGACAGATGTGGGGAGTGGGATTCAGACTTGTGTCCTTTTCCCGAGAGCCACATGGGCGGCTGGGAGCAGACATCAGTGTCTGGCTTAGCCCAGGGCTGAGCAGAGTCAGTTTTCTATTGCTCAGAGGGGAGACATCGCTCCGGAGAGGAAGCAGCAGTAACTGGGGTGGGCTGTGGTTTAGCCCTGGTGTCTCAGCACAGCGAGGAGTGAGCACCCAGCCAGCTTTGAGCCTCGAATCAGTGTGCTTGGCCTGGAGGATGTGGTTACAGAGGCAGGCACAGCTGGGTTTACGTTGCAAGCCCTACATGTCGAGAGGAGAGAGTTTGCAAGCAAGAGCCAAACAGAACTACCACCCCCACCCCACAGTCCTGAAAACCCCCAGGGCCAGGTTCGCTACTGGTATAAATGGATGTCACTCTACTGAAGTCAAGACAGTAGTGAAGTTATTGACCTCAGCCCCCTGGTGCAGCTGTATTGCCATGGCTGGGGTCAGAACAGGGATGTGATTCATTTCACAGCCCAGACAGGAACAGCTGCTCTGGATGTGCAGTGGGTCAGATCCTGCTCCCAGCCACACCCTTGTGATCAAACTGCCTTCCACAGGGCTGCCAGCATGAGTAACCATCATCTCACTGCAGTGTCTCTACACAGCAGCCTACAAACTGACACGTCCCTGTCTTCTCGCTTGGCTGCAGTTGTACCTACAAACATTGTCAGCATAATGCCTCCTTAGGCCAGAATTGCACAGAGAAAACCCCAGTGCCACATAAAGGAAAGAGGCGAATAAGGGAACTGACCCTTTCAGATTTGCACAGTTTCTCTATGCCCTGCAGTAGCAGGCTCACTCCTGGATGGAGTTACAGACACAGAGCAGGTCTGCAATGGGTGACCAAAGTCTCTTCCCAAAGCAAGGGATGGTCTCAAAAGCTGTGATTTTGCCTGGCCCATGATTGCTCCTTCTCTGGCACAAGTGGTGCAGCTGAATATGGCCCCAACTTAGGGACCAATAACATTTGAATCCTGCCACTTATTAGTAAATTACATCTACTTACCCCACAGCAATAGCACTGCACTCCTGGCATTTTGGTCTCATGTCTGTCTCTACACTAGCTCTAGTGTCTCCATATAATTACCCACCTATCACTATGTGGTGCCAGGTAATTACATGATCCTAGAACAGCTGAATTAATACAGGGGCATTTCCTCCATGTTAACACAGCTGGCAGCTCTCTGGTGCTCACTAAAATGTGTCACCCAAATTCTTAGAAAGCCAGGAGGAGACCACGACCCACAGGTGTCTGCGACCTGCACAGGGAGGGTGACCTGGTTTCTGAGGTTTTTAACTGCTTGCTGTTCCCACCTGTTACTTGCCTCCCATTCCGCCCAACAGTGAGAACTGTAATAACCTGTAAACAGACGGTTCAATTCAAGGGCAGGGAGGAGTGGGGACCTTTGGATGGAGAGGACCGCGAAGCACTGGAGCAGTCAAAGCTGTTGCTGAGCAGCTGTAGCCAATAGGAGAGATGGAAAAGGCTTCATAGGTTACATCTAATGCATCACATGGCGGAGGCATGTTTGTCAATCCAGACACTGTGTTCTATGGGCATGCAGAAAACTAACCTGTGACATTAAGGAGCCCTGCAGGCAGATCCTGAGACACAGGCCTCCCAGACTTTCCTAGGAGGGCCAAGGAATCTGTCTATCCCTGCTTCACACCCCATTGGGTGCTTTTGGGAAGGAGGAGAAAGGCACTTATGATCCCGTAGTGTTTCCCCAACCAGGCAGCATGATTCCCTCCCCTGCACATGTCCTTTCCACGCTGTAGGTGTGGCATGTGGGACAGGAACTGTGTGCCCTGATGGCTAAAGAGGCCCTGCTAACATGAGGCCTGTATGTTCCAGGCTGCTTTCCAAAGGCCAACACGTACAGACGTCGAGGCAGTGCAGGTGCTGGGACTCGGCTGCTTTTTGCTCCATCACTCGGTCCCTCTTGTTCTCTAGCCTCAGGCTCTCGACGCTTGGCCAGGCATCTGTAATCATGTATCACAAGAGCAAAGAACTTTCCCCAAGAATAAGCAACCAAGGGGTTAAAGAACTGCTCCTGGGATCCTAGAGAAATCCCCAGGACTCCGACTGGCTCCAACCTGGCAGGAGAGCTCTTACGGGGGCATGCTGCTCAGGAACCTAACTGCCACCTACAGCTGGGTCCCCAGAGGGTGCTGGGTGAGGATACGAACCAGCCAGGGGGTGGATCTAACAATGTACACACAGGACACTTGGACTCACTCGTACCTGGCCTGAGGCCAACCCTGCTTGTCTCCTGCTCCGAGGACGTGCTGCGGTGGGTTCGTGCTGCCCTGACCAGCCCATCATTCGCCTCCCCTCGCTGACCAAACAAACCCCAGCCAATTCCGCCCCTTCACCACAGCCCAGAAAGAACGTCGGGCCAGAGTGCAGGAAACAGGCTGCTGCTCAACTAGACAGGGCCCTGGGCAGATGCTGGGCAGGGATTTCCCTGTGACTGACACAGGGGAGACAAACACCTGGCTTCTGCTCTGACACACCACCTGGCCTTGGTGAAGAACCTGCTCCTCTCTACCCCTCAGTTTCCCCATCCATAGAATGGGGCTTCCATCCCTTGCCCACCTGAAGCACTGCACTATTATTTAGGGTCACAGAGGGCAGAGCTAGGCCCCAGCTCGGAAGAAATCCCCCATCCCAGACTGACAACTGGGCCACCAATTGTAATCACCCCGAGAGGCAGGGTTGGAGTGGGGCAACACCACGCCCTAAGACCTTTAGTCTGCTTTGTGGCTTGTCCCTTTAGCAGTGTCCCCTCTAGTCACAGAAACAAAAGGGCTAGGAGTTACCCTCTGTGGGCAATGGGAGGAGCAGGCTGACCAGCGGCATTCCCAGAGCCCCCTAAGGTGGAGGGGGGCTGAGCAGACTTGGCTCGCTTTGCACCATCATCCCTGCCTGTTGATGGAGAGTGCTCTGCCCTGCCCCCCTCGTGCACGAGCAGCTCCTCTGCAGCTTGTTTTGCTCCGAGCTCTTGCTGTTTCCATTTCCTCCTCGGTCACAGCACACCCATATCTGATCTTGGGGGGAGCCTGTGTCAGCCCCTTCTCCAGCAGCACACCCAACTCAAAGCACCTCCAGGTTTAGTGCTGATGGTTTGCCACCAAGCGATCAGGCCGGCTCGCAGCCTGGGTGTGTGCTGGGGAAGGCACTGGCCGTCGGGGCCTTGGCGGCTTCAGTCGGAAGTGGAAACTTGCACATGTAAAACCAAACTTATTTTGGTACAAACAACTCCCCCCAGCCCCAGCCAGATCACGGGGGCGGAGGGGCTGTCCTGCACTTTGCAGCCCTCTGATGGAAGACACTGCAGGAGGGCCCGGTGTTACTGACACTCTCAAGAACTGTGCCAGGGCACAAGCAGATCTAGGTGCACCATTAGGGGAGCAGTGTGGAACAAGCTGCTGCGGTGCAGTTGGTACCAGGGGGGTGACGATATTCTCCCCACTCAGAGCGATTCTCCCCTCCCCTCCCCTCCTCCCCAAGGATTTATAAAGATGAAACCCCCGCAAGGTGGGCCAATATCCTCAGCCCACAGGTACAGGGGGTGGATTGAGGCGCAGAAACGAAGGGTAAGTGACTTGTCCATGGTCTCCCAGCGCTAGGAATGGGAACCTGGGCCCTGGTGATGAGCCACAACACCCCCCTTCCTGCCACAGGCACTCGCAGACAGTTTATAGTTGCTAGGTGTCTCTCCCCTGCCCCCGCTCCCCGGCCTCAGTGTTTTTCTCCCACACAATGTTAACAACAACCAACCACTAGCCCAGCACAGCCAGTCTCCACACCCAGGCAGAAGCCCCCCACCAGTTCGGCTTGTTGCACTCGGGAAGGGCCCATTACTGATCAGATGGGGGTCCTGTCAGACAGGACACTCCATCAGCTGCAGGCCTGCCTGCAATGGCAACCTTGGAATGAGGACAGCTAGGTAGGATTCTGCTCCTCTCACCAGCCCGGGCAAAGCCTCTTTATTGCCAAAGCAAAAGCATCACAAAAAGCAGAGAGCTCTACGAGCCCCCTCTGCACTGCAGGGAGCCAGAGGGATTTCAGACAAGCAAGACCCAGGATCACCTGCGAGCAGAGATCATCTATTTCTTAGACACATTAGTGAGACACCCATCACCATGGTTTCTGGCCACCGAGCTGCAGAGTGAAGGCTTTGTCGGCCGCATCGAAGGCAGCAGGATTCCCCAATATTGTTGGCTCCCATGTGGAAAAGAGACAGGATAAAGGGCCAAGGGTCACAGTTGATGAGCCCCCAGGTGCTCTCCCTTCTCATTTGCGAGTCCTGGTAACTCCTAGGCGGCTGTACTGCTCATTGTCCCGCTCACCAAGGGGCTAGGAGGAAAGGAGAAGGTAAGGCTGCTTTTTAAAGTGTTTCTTTGCTATTCAGAGTCTTACACTGCGCCCACCACCGTGGTATTTGACCCCACGAGCTGGGAGCTTGGGATTCTGATAGGATAAATGGGCACAGACAGCACCTCCCATATCCTCTGCATTCAAAGCTTCAGTAGGAAACAGGCAGCCTCAGAACAGAGGAGATGTTGCCTGCACCCACATATCACAGCCCTGTCCCTGAGTTCCCAGTGAGCAGAGTTACTTATCTCAGAACCAGCTGGGAGGAGGAGGCCAGCCAGTGCTCATTTCCCACCAGTACCTGGTCGGCTCACTTCTCCATATGTTAGTTCATCTTACTGTTGCTGGCCTTTCCCTGCCCTCTCCTGCAATGCTGGGGCACAGTAGCTGGCACCAGTTTCGGGTGGTGGGGGAGCAAAAAAAATGATACACGCAAATGAATCAGCCTGTGCACATCTGGGTGTCTGTGCCTAACATATGTCTGGGGGGAGCCTGTGCCTGGATGTGTCTGTGATGCTCCCAGACAGGTACTTGGGAGCGTACTGCTGCTCTAGCCCTTCCTGCCCCCACTACTGCAGGCGCTCTGCACAGATCAGCCGGCTTCGGTGAGAAGGCAGGTATTTAATCTCAGCCTGAAAGTGTGAGAGGGAGGGAGGGGCACCTGGGGCTCAACCCTCAGGAGGCTGTCACTGTGCAAGGGCAAAGGGGTGGTACAATTGGCTTAAGCAGCCAGCTAGGCACTCCCCGGGCTTAAGCAGCCAGCCCTCTGCAGGGGTGCTGGACCTAGGGGTGCAGCAGCACCCGCGGCTTGATGGGGTTTCCCTCGCACACAGGTTCACAGTTTGATTCAATTGCTCTCAGCACCCGCACTGTAAAACCTGTTCCAACACCTCCGGCACCCTGTTCCAGCCGCAGGGCAGGAGGTGGGAAGGGGCACAGCCAAAGGGCGTCCCAGCTGCAGTGTGTGCACTGGGGCCGGCTGCTCCAGGACGATCGTTTACACCTGGCAAAGAGGGGGTGCATCACGACCAAGTCAGCCCCCCCCCCACTTCCATTCACCCTGGTGGGAGCATTCTACACCTGCTCTGTAGAAATCTAAATCACAAGCAAGGCCCGGGGCCTCTCCAGGCCCTGAGCGATCCCTCCATACACCAGTCCGGATTTCCAAGCACTAAGTGATGTGAAAGGCTGGCCCAGCAGCCACTCATCACTCACCTGGTAGAGCTGCTCATTGGCGATCAGGTTCTGTCGATCAGAAGCTAAAATAAATCAAGCAAAGGTCAGTGGGAAGCTCAGGGGGAGGGCAGCATTTTCAAATGACCCCAAGTGGTGCTTTTCTCTCCCCCACTCTGCACCTTGTACCACCACTTACACCTGCCCAGCACGGGGTCCAACGCCACCAGTCTGACTCACGGGCATTTCACACCCATTCCACACTTCCTGTGCATGGACGGTAACAGCGACACCAGGTGCAGGGAGGCGGGCCCAGGGCCCCCCTCTGCTCTCCATGGGCAGCTGGGAACATGTTGCTTTTGCTAAGCATAGAGTTTTGTTCACACTACGCCTGTTCTGCTAAAATTTCACTTATTGCTCCCACTAGTTCAGCCCCGCCAGTGCGGCGCTGTTGTCAAGAAGGAGCCAACATCTACTGGTGTCACTGGGTCAATAACATGGTGCTTAAAACGCTGAGAGCTACAGGAGCCCTATCTACACTAGGACTCCCACTGTCCCGTCTATTGGGAGAGGTAAGCTAGCAGTAGCAAAGGTGGGAAACTATTTGCACAAAAGCCAAATGTAGGCATTCCCTTGAGGTTTACGCTGATGTGTCTGCCCAAAATTTCACCTCTCCCCAACTGTGCTCTGTGTTGGCTGCTGCCCTCCATGCCAGGTATGGCTGCATTCCCACATGCTGACTACACAGTTTGTAAAGTACTCTGAAACCTGCAAAATACAGTGTCTCCTGCTGCTACCCCCTCGCTAAGGCAGATACGCACACTCACAAATGATAGTCTCCCATAGCAACATGCAGACACACAATTACACGCGCAGACACCCTCACACTCCCTCCCCATAGGCTGACATGCAGTCCTTGAGTCATGCATGTAGGTGTCATGTAGGGGCTCCAGGCACCAAGCCAGCATCATGTGGGTGAGTGTGATGGAAAGACCCCAGGGATACTGCGCAGCGAGTCCTGTCCGACCAGCCATCCTTCACCCTGGTGTTAGTGGAGATGACCAGACACTCCCTGTCCCTGCACTGGGCAGCAGAGACACCCCTCCCCCAAGCTGGACAGAGGGGACCCCCCATCTCACCTCGTAAGAGACGGCCACTGTCTTGGCCGGTGATGCAGTACACAGCGATTGCCAGGAGGACCGTGGCGATGATATCAGCTACCACGATCCCTGAGATGGTGGCTGCATCCAACTCGATGCAATTCTGGCACACTGCAAAGCCACAGACACAACACAGAGTACTGAGAACCGGGCACAACTCTCCATGCCCCACACCCACCCGCCACCTGCACAGCAGCACAGGGAGCAAGCCAGCAGGAGAGCCCCGGAGGATTTCTCTGTTCCCCCACAAGGCCTCTCTGCTGCCCAGTTAGAAAGAGAACACACACACACACACACACACTCCTCTGCTCTCCCACCTCCAAGCCCCACTCAGCCAAAGGTGACTGGACAGGACCTCCGAGGGAGCCTACCAGCACAATGCTGACCAAACAGAACAGTCACTGCTCAGCAACTCCCATTCTCTGACCAAGGCAGGGCTCGCAGCCAGCGGCAGGAGTGCAAAGTTGGGATAGGGAAGGGAGCAGGGTCTCTGGTGTGTCAGGCAGAGCACTAGCTCCACCTGAGACACAGGGCCGGTCCAGAATGAGCTGCAAAATGGGTGTGGAGTGAATCAGCTCAGCAATCATGCATGTGTGCATGGTGATCCAGGAACCACCCTTGCAAACAGGCACATGCCCAGGCACAAGTGCACATCTTAGTGCCTGCTGCCCAGGGGCCAGTTTTGAACACTGGGGCCCCAGGCCACCACAAGGCCCAGTCTGAGAAGTGCTGAGATTTCTGGCTGAGCACTGAAAGTTAGAGTTCAGAGGTGGAAGAGCCCAAGCAGATCATCCAGCCTCCTCCCTCCCCTACTGGGCCAATGCAGGATGGTTCCTTCCAAGACACACAGCCTGGGGGGAAATTTGGGGACAGAGAAACACACACATCTGCCACTCCTGCAGCTTTACAGAGAACTAATGGAGACATGGCAGGTGTGTTTCACAGAAAATTTTAAAAACTTTAGTTTCCAGAACAAGGCCATTCCTCATCCAAAAAAAAAAAAAAAAAAAAAAAGTTTGGAATTAAAAATTCCAGCTGTTTTTAGTTTTTTAGACCAGAGGCAAACTGACTGGTGAACGTACTTCGGAAATACACTTGTAGAGGACCTGAATTATGACATCTATAAATTCCTCTTGGGTCGTTCGCTTCTGCGCCCAAATTCAACTCTTCTCCCTTTCTCTCTATTTGAGTGTCATCTTTCATCCAGGTTACATTGGATGTCGAGCCTGAAGCCCCCTCGCACTTCAGGACCACGTCACGGCCACGCCTTTCCACCTTTATTTTTGCTGTAAAACAAAAACAAAGGCTGGGAAGTGATAGGTACAAAGCAGCCCAGGGGCTGAGTTGTCATCGGTAACCGAGGTTCAGAACTGAGGTCTCTCATACAAGCACTTAGAAAGGAGCCATTTCCCAGTGAGACAGAGATGGCGTCTCATAGAAACCCCTGAATAAAGGTGTTCTAATTGAGAAAATATCCCTGATAATACAGTGATAGCTATAATAGTCAGTTATAATTCAGGTATACAACTCAGCTTACAGCTAGATAAATATAGATATATAAACCATTGATTATATTAATAATTAATCATGTTGTTATATTGTGTCAATTATTCGCAATAAATAACAACTCTGGGCCCGATTCTGCCAACACAACTCCTGGGACAGTGCCTACTGTTGGGAGTAGTCCTACTCGCCCCTATTGAACTAGTGATGGTCGGAGTAAGCTATACATCCATAAGAAGTGTTTGTAGGATCAGGTCCTTAATTAGCAGCATCTAATATCGTTATGCAGTACTTATTATATTAATATAATATTGCAACTGACATTTTATCAGGGAGATTTTCACTCAGGCACAAAATAATTTGGCTCAGCATCCTTTGACCTGCAGTAAATTCTGGGTGTGGATGTGAGGCCCTGATCCTGCACACCCTTATACACAGGCTGAATGGTAAGTGAAAGGGTTTGCAGATTCCAGGCTATTAATAATTAGTGATGGCAGCTGGAATTTTTTAACAAGTTTTTAAAGTAAAAATGGTGCGGAGATCAGCCAAACCGGTTCGCAAAAGATAGTTCTGTGGTCAGCTCTGTAACTGGAGGGCAAATTTAACTGAAAACTGATTACAATGAAAACAGTGTAAGATTCACAAAATGTGTTTCCTGTGGGGGCAGGGTCGAGCCCATGGGGATCACTCCCCAGCCTTCAGAACACAAAATAAAGTTACTAGGATTGTTGTTGTTTGAGCACTGAAAATGAGAGCAGTGCAGCGCATACTGCAAGGGCTGCGGCAACACAGAAGCAGTTGAGAATTTGGATTACACCCCCTCCAACACACACACACACACACACACACACACACGTTTTTCAGTCACCTCCAGTCTAGGAGTCTAATTCCTGTACTTGTTTGTGTTTGTAAATCAGGTAGTTCTGTGTCTGCTACTTGCACACTCAACTGTCACCAGTTCAAAAACGCAGCCATAATTATTTGGAGGTTCAAAATCTTTGACTGCACAAAGATAGGCTGGCTTGAGGTCTGTCTCTATATTTATATATGTATTATTAATCGCTTATATTAAGGTTGCAATTATATTCTAAATTATTATGAGAGAAATACATTTTATTGCTAAAATAATTATTAATCAATAGCTTAATGGATATTAAACTGCCTGGTATGGGGACTTTGTTCACTCCCTTTTCTGTGCCATGCTTAAAAACAATAATCATAATTTCATTTTTAAAAGAGCTCAGAAAGAGGCTTTGAGGAACTACACAAACAATTAAATACTGAATAATAATAATTAATAAATAAATTGCTACTAACAAAGCAATATCAAAAGGTAACTGCAAACTAGACATTCAGTTAAAGAGACAGCTCCCAACTCAAAAATCTCACTTCTCTGTGGAGCTTTATTCACGTCAGATGACTGCAGCTGGAGAAGATAAAAACATGTTTTCTCTCTCTGTTTTTGAGTTTACAGTGTTTTAAGTCAATGAGGTCCTGTGTGAACGTAGTGCGCTCACTGCAGGGTCGGGGCCTTAATAGTCTGTTTCTCCTCTTCATGAGTCTTTCACGTGGCAACAGGGACAGAACTGGCCCAAACAGCTTCATTCTGTAGGCTCGTGCTTTTCCCCATTAATTGCACTGATTACCACAATGTTGGGCCTGATTCGGACTTCACTTGCATCAGTTTTGCCCTGGAGTAACTTTGGTGACTTCAGTGGTGCTATTACTGATCCGCACTGGGGTGATCAGGGATCAGAAGCGAGACCTTTACATTCGTTGTTGGACCAGTTGGGACAATTGTCAGTTCTTGGTTTCCCCACTGGACAGGACAGAGCGATTTGTCCATCAGCCCTTATGGTGACAATTCACATGCTGGACTGGATTCTGAGGCCTCATATCCCATGAGTGAGGAACTGGCTCTTTTCCGTTATTTGCTTTTCCTGCTCTAAGCTGCTGCCTAGTATTGCTCCGCACCCACCCTCAGGAAGGCAGTTCTGAGGGTCGTGGGCCCAATCCTGCTTCCAGCGACGTCAATAGGAGTGATGCCATCAACTGCACTGGGGGCAGGATAGGGCCTAATGTGAACCAGGGTGCAGTCTGTCCTACTGTAAGGCAGACTGGGCTTGTAACAGGCACTATACAAGCTAGTAAGTCACCATCATGGGCTTACCTTATTATATATGTCTCTTGTAATGTGCTTTCTTTCCTTGGGACATGAATCGATGCCCTGCTATTCAGAATGATTACTACAGAAGTGAGCATGCTGCACAGGTGAAAGGTATGACACTGACCGCCCTAGAGACTGAAGCCTTGTGTTTATCCCCAGAGCAAGCAGGGCATAAATAATGACCACCTGTGCCCCCTCCAAGTCCCCCTCCCTCCCCAATGAGCTCTAATACAAACACGGGATGCAGAGTCCTGGATGCCATGGTTATCTGTGAAATAGCCACCCTCTGTGACTTTCAAGAGCAAAATGTTTCCTCCATCCAACCCTGATCAAAAAGGGCTTTAAATGAGTTCTGTAGGTTTTTTTACCTCTCTCTGAAAGGTCTTGTGTGACCACACCTGAGGGGAAAAAGAAAAAATGTAATTTAGAAGTGTCACAAACCTTCCTGCTTCAGGAAATAACGACAGGACATAGGAAGAAACCAGCCAGTCTCAGCGAGAGGATACAGGGCTATCTGGGCCCCTGCTCAGACCAGGCCTGGCAATTCCTATGTTCCTGATTCCATTTAGTTATAAAGACCAACATTTTCAAAAGTGGCCACTGATTTTCAGTGTCTGGTTTGAGCTCTCCGGGGCCTGATTTTTAGCAGCGCTGAGTACCCACACTTCCAACTGAAATTAATGGGAGCTGTGGATACTAAATCAGGCCCAGGTTGGCTGAAACTGGGCACCCAAAAATTGAGTCACCCAAATGCATTGGCCATGTTTTAAAATGTAGGCTTTAGTGATTCTAGAACTCGCTACCCAATCGGCGCATTGGAGACCAACTCCTTCATCGTTGTGGCTTACGGCTCAGCAATCCACTCAAACTTTTTTCCAGGGCTGGGTTGACTGGAGGGAGCATGCCAAGGTTTTTTGGAGTAGGGGAAATCTATTTACATGGCAATAAGGAACTATTTGTTTTTAACCTTTGTATGTGCACTTAGAGCCTGTCAAACGTATGTATTCTATAAGTCAGATGAAATAAAATGCAGATGTCTCTTCAAACTCAAACATATAAACACACTTTGCACAAATCAAAGATACAAATATTAATCTAATCTAATTAATTTAAAATAACCTTTAATCTTTACCTGCACTCAGCAGAGGTGCTAAATGCTAAAATTTCACCATCATTTGGGGTGTGTTCAGCAATCACGTCCCACGTTTAGAGCCATGAACAAGAACAGATAACACAAAGGGGCAAAACATACCCAACGCATACTCTGTGCAATTCCTCTGATTGAAATAGTGTGTAACTTAGGGCACCATGTGGCCCAAAGTTCCACTAACACCAACAAAACACATCACAAACCTACTGACTACATCTGAAGAGAAGTGAGGCTGCATTAGGCAAAAAACACTTGGGGAAAAAGGGACTGCTTCCCTTTGTTATATGTATGCACTTTCCAGTGAACTCCACAAACTTTACACACTATATAATATTAAAAGAGATTAAAACATTGTATGGCTTATTTGCCTAAAATGATACAACTCAGTATGGTACAAGGCTGCTACAAACAATTATTCTTGGTCACAATATTTGAATTTGTCTCACAGAGTATTTAAAATGATCATGTTTTAGTTACTTGCCAAACTATATCACCACATGGTCTTTCTCCCCCTTGAACTTTGTGAGTGAGCTTAATGTTCATGGAAAGCACAAACAGCAGAGATGGAAAAGGCCCATTAGGTCTTATTGAGTCCATCTCCCAGCCAAAAAACAACCTCCAAAACCAAATCTATATAATACGGATAAGGATGTATTTCTTAAAAAGGAGCTAACAAGTTGTGTGCCAGCCCTAACTCTCACAGCTTTGCCTGCCCATCTATCTATCTGGCTGTACACCTTCCCCCTCCATTTATTTGTCTGTGTTCAGTCTTACAGATTGTTAGCTCTTCACGGCAGGGACTGTCTTCTTACAATGTCTTTACAACACTGAACACATTTGGGGCATTATGGTAGTAAAATAGTAATTAATTATTAATAATGCAGGATTGAAGATCTTACCTTTGATGATAAATCCGACCATTATTACGCTGACCAGATACCCTTGTTTCCCCATGGTCCTTCTCCTTAACACTAAAATGCAACTGCGGTTATTTCCTCACTAGTTTAGGAAAAATTACTTCACCCGGTTTAAAAATCTAATACAATCAAAGGTCTCTTTTCTAAACGGCAAAGAGATGTGAAACCAATATCAAGAGCCTTCTCAGATGTTGGCAACAGGAAGCCTAGGGGTGGAAGCCTCTGTCTTCTTTCCCCTAAGAACGTCAGCTTAAAGACGTCAGGGTTGTTACCGAAGTTGTTTCGCGGTCACCAAAGTTGCTACCAACGCAGATCAGAGTACAGTATTCAGTTGCAAATAAAAGATTCTCCCACTAAAAACAAAGAAGGAAAATTGTGCCTAACTTGGGCATCTCCACAAAGTAGTCATACTGCAGCTACCTTCTTTAGGTCCAAATCACACCCAATGGGCATTTTCTCAGGTATAGGATGAGCTGAATTACACAAGCGTACTGTAAAAATATCTGTGGCCACCTTGGACTTCAGGGTCAACACCCAGCCCTGCCACTCCAACTTTCTCAGCTGTAGCAGGGATAGAGTTCAGGTCCTGCTGCTCCAGAAGCACAGGCTAGAAGGGAGCTCAAGGAGAACTGATGTTAGAGGTATAAGCAGAGGTATAAGCTGTGACACATGAAGCAGTTCCTACTCTATCCAGCACATGAGAATAGTGCATATGCACACTAGCTAGCTCATACAATATTCTTGTGGTATCTAAGCATGATTAACTTTGTTCTTTGACTTTAGGATTAGTGCAGCCATTTCCCACCAAATGTGTTTGCTTTAATATTATTGTTGCCCACTTGTGTGTTCAGCAGTGATTCCCAAGAAAGCCCTTTGCAGGAATATCCATAGATTCATAGGCCAAATGGGATCACTGTGATCATCTACTCTGACCTCATGTGTAACAGGCCAGAGAACTTCCCACAAAATAATGACTGTTTGAACTAGAATATCTTTCAGAAAAATATCCAGTCTCGATTTTAAAATGGCCAGTGATGGAGAATCCACCACGATCCTTGGTAAGTTGCTCTAATGGTTAATTACCTTTACTATTAAAAATTTACATGTTATTTCCAGTCTGAATTTGTCTGGCTTCAACTTCCAACTGCTGGATCTTGTTATAATTTTGTCTCCTAGATCGAACAGCCCATTATAAATATTTGTTCCCCATGTAGGTACTTCCAGTCTGTGAGCAAGTCACCCCTCAACCTTCTCTTTGTTAAAATGAATAAACTGAGCTCTATCCATTAATATAAGGCATATTTTCTAATCTTTTCATCATTCCCGTGGTTTGTTACTGAACGCTCTCCAATTTATCAACATCCTTCTTGAATTGTTGACACCAGAACTGGACACAGTACTCCAGCAGTGGCCACACCAGTGCCAATACAGAGAAAATATTGTTTGTGACTAGCTTACCAAGAGATCACAACTACTATGTATCAGTGACCTGTCCTCTTCATTATTTACCACTCCCCCACTGTTGTGTCACCTGCAAACTTTATCGGTGATTTTATGTTTTTGTTCAGGTCACTGATAAGAAACGATCCCTGCGGGACACACACAGAAACACACAATATTGAAGTCCAGGTTCTTCTCACTGTGCTCCTGTGATTCCTGGCAGTCATGTCTGTGTCTGCAAATGAGCAGAATACCTACTTATTTGCAAACCAAGCCAGTGTTTTATTAGAAATGATTTGTGTTGAAACAGTTCCACCTCGTGGGGAATCATTTTTAAACCAGAGTGAGAACTCTGTGAAAGCATTGTACAGGACTTTCCCTCTGTTCCTTTTCAGCTGCTATACAATTATTAAAATAACCTAATCAGTTTGTGCGGGTGATCTTAGCTTTGACGAGCAAAAATGATCTGGGTGGGGTCAGTACTTTGAAGCAAGTCTGTTAAAGGAAAACCCACGCACTATAGAAAATCCAATTTCTGATTAGCTCTGTATGTGGTCCTTGAGTTAATAGAGAACCCACTGATCCACCACAGTACTAGGAGATGCTGGGTTGAGTTTCTTAATTGGGGTGAAATGTAAAAACTAAAGGACCAGATTTTCAAAGGTATTTAGGCACCTAAAGATGCAGCTAGGGACCTAGTGGGATTTTCAAAAGTGCCTAGGCACCTAATTTCCAATGGCTGCCTGAATACCTTTAAAAATCTAGCCCTAAGTGATAAAGACCTTACCACTTGAGATTATTAACGATACCTTGCCACACTGTAATGGTAACTGGTGTCCTTGTTGAATTACAACTCAGGATGCCTAATGGTGTGTATAAGGGGATCCATAGCCAGACAGATATACAGAGTTCACAAAGCCCTTTGGATGAAAAGTGATCTATAAATAGGGCCCTACCAAATTCATGGCCATGAAAAACGCATCACAGACCACGAAATCTGGTCTTTTGTGTGCTTTTACCCTATACTACACAGATTTCACAGGGGAGACCAGCATTTCTCAAATTGGGGGTCCTAACCCCAAAGGGCGTTGTAGGAGGTTATTTTAGGGGGGCATCATGGTATTGCCACCCTCACTCGTGCATGCCTTCAGAGCTGGGTGGCCAGAGAGCAGCGGCAGTTGTCCGGGCGCCCAGCTCTGAAGGCAGCACCCCACATAGCAACAGCACTCTTCCATCAACATAGCTGCATCTCCCTTAGGTTGACAAAGCTATGTTAATCAAGGGAGTGTTTTTCCACATCCTTAAACAGTATAGCTATTTCAACCGAACATTTAAGTGTAGCCCAAGTCCTAGGGTATGTCTACACTATGGAGCCTACAACAGCATAGCTATACCAACCTAGCCTCCTCCTGCAGGCAGCCTACACCCACAGGAATTTTTCTACAGTCAAGGTGGGTGAGGTGATGTTTTTTTGTTAGACCAGCTTCTGTTGGCGAGAGATACAAGCTTTCGAGATACACAGAGCTCTTCTTCAGGAACGTTTCTGTCATTGTGGGAACACCACCTCCCCCAACAACCCGTGCCATGCGGACACAGAGCACTCTCCCCCGATGCATGGACAGAAGGGTTTTGTCAGCACGCCTCTGTCGCTCAGGCGGGTGTTTTTCCACACCCGACTCTGGTAGCTAAGCCCAGGTATTAAGTGTAGACCAAGCCCTGGAGAATTGTGCAGTGATGCTCCGCGGAGGAAAACCCCTCCCTGACCTCGGCTCTGCTCGGGGGTGCCCGGAAGCGCGGCCCGGGCCTGCATCAAGCCTGGCGCGGCAACGGCCTGGGACAGCTCTGGCGCCCGCGGATGGCCCCCGTCGCTGTGCGCGTGCTGTGAGGGCGCCTCCCGGGGAGGGGCCGCCAGCCCGGGACTGAGCGCCACGCGCGGCTCCGCCGGCCCCGTCCCGCACTGCCGGGGCCGGGGTGCGCGGGAGCCACCCCCGCTGCGGGGCGGGACGGTGTGAGAAACCAGCGCTTGGCCCCCGTCCCGTCCCGCCCCGCCCCGCCCAACACGTGGCGCCTACCCACGTGCTCCCGGCCTCCAGGCGCTTCCGGCGCTGCGGGGTGACGCGCGGCGCGGCGCGGTGACGTCGGCGGTTGCCAGCCTGAGGCTGAGTGAGAAGCGGAAGCGCCCGGGCCCCGGTAAGAAGCGGCTGCTCCGCCCCCGCGCCCGTGGCGGGCGGCCCGCGGGGGGCTGGAGCCGGGCGGCCCGCGGGGGGCTGGAGCCGGCCTGGCACCCGCCGCGGAGCCCTGCTCCCCGCGCGGGGGCTGCCAGGCCGGGCCTCGGTTCCCTCCCGCCCCGGCGGCGGTGGCGGTGGCGGTGGCGCGGCCGCTCGGGGCTCAGCTCCCGTCTCCGGCCCCGCAAGGGAAGCGCCGCCCCGGGCCTGCGGAACGGCCTGCGGCGCGGGGAGCCTGGGGGGCGGCCGGGCCGGGGCCGGGCCCGGGCCCCTTCCGGGCGGCGGCGCCCCAGCTCCCCTCTCCGGCCCCGCAAGGGAGCCGCGGGCCGAGTCAGCGGGGCTCGGCCCCGAGCCTGCCGCGGTCCCTGCCCGCCTGTGAGCGATGTCCGCTGGCTGAGCTTGTGGGCTGCCTGCCAGGGGCTGCCCTGAGGCCAGGAGCGTAACGGGGTTTCAAGAAGAAGTGGGTAAGTTCATGGAGGCTAGGTCCCTCATCGGCTCGTGGCCAGGATAGTCAGGGATGCGCCCGGGTGGCCCGAGCCACCCTAAATCTTCGACAACGGGGTAGGTCGCTTAATAACGGTCTGGTTCCTCTGCGGCATCTGGCACTGCCCACTGCTGGAAGGCGGGATCCTGGGCTCGGTGGCTCCTTGGTCTGACCCTGTGTAGCTGTTCTTACAGGTGGGAGCCCTGGCGCATTTTAGGGCTAAATGGAGAGTACAGACTGGCTGTACCCCTCATTGTGCGTATGAGCTCACTTGCCGAGAGCGAAAGTTTTGGGGAGCTAAAGTTTACACCTACTACCCCTTAGCTCTTATATGGTGATTTTCATCAGATCTCAGAGGGCTTTACAAAGGATATCAGTTGCTCATCACATGCAAATACTGACTGGAAGTGCTGGTGTTATGTTTTTTGGGTGCATGATGGGAACAGTTTATCATGCACAAGTTTCCCATCCTCAGGTTCTTTGAATTGTGTGCGTGATGCGGAGGGAGGAAAAGTGTGTGTGTGTGAGGGGGGAGAGCATGAGGAAGAGGAGAAGAACACTGCAGGTGGAGAAAGTTGCATGACCCCCACCAAATCAAATGAGTTTTTGTGCATGTGGGTAAAGCAGTGATAGAGCCTTGAATTTGACCTGCTTTGTGTCCCTGCTGTCACAGTGGCTCTGCCTTGTCTAACAAAGCTGACCACAGGAGCAGCTCTCAAAGACTGTTAACTCAAGTTTCCTTCCTGTGCTCCTATGGCACTCTGCAGTTTAGCAGAAGTATATGTCCGCCAACACTCTGGAGCCAGTACCAATGGATATGCTAACCTGGAGGAAACAAGGAGGAGGGAGCTACAGAATAAGAACAAAAACAAGAAAGCCCAACAGTTAGAAAGCAAAGAGGAAAAGGACAGAGAGCACTGAGGTAGATATGGGCAGGAGAGAGAGAATGGTCAGAAGGAAGATGCAGCTACTTGTGATGCGTGGCATGAGGAGACATGGGGAGGGCATGTCAATCTCTTTCAAGGGGGTTTTCACCGGAAGAACGTTGGGAGTCCCTTCTATACAATATTGTGCTTCTAGGGTTTTCTTGCATTTGCTCTATCTGCAAGTTGTGGCACATTAGCGACTTTTTGGCTTGAATTAGAGCTGTTAGAGCAGGGGTGGGCAAACTTTTTGGCCAAGGGCCACATTGGGATTGTGCAACTGTATGGAGAGCCAGGTAGGGAAGGCTGTGCCTCCCCAGACAGCCTGGCCCCTGCCCCCATTCACCCCACCCCCTTCCCGCTCCCCTGCTCCTTGACCCCTGACTGCCCCCTCCCAGGACCCCCTGACCCTAACCGCTCCTGAGGACCCCACCCCCTATCCAACCCCCACCCCGCTCACTGTCCCCTGACTGCCACGACCCCTATCCACACCGCCCCCCCCCAGCCCCAGGACTCCACTCCCTATCCAACTCCCTCTGCCCCGAACCTCCGCCCCATCCAACTGTCCCCGACTGCCCCTTATCCAACCCCCCCACTCCCCGCCCCCTTACCATGCTGGAGCCAGCCGTGCTGCCACGCTGCCCCACAGGAGTGGTGGGCCAGAGTGCTGGTGGTACAGCGAGGTGAGGCTGCAGGGGAGGGGCTGGGGGCTAGCCTCCCCGGCCGGGAGCTCAGGGGCCGGGCAGGACGGCCCACGGGCTGTAGTTTGCCCACCTATGTTTAGAGCAACAAAGTGGGTGTGGGAATATCTGTTAGAGCAGTCATTTAAATGACATTTCACTATATAATAAATAAAACATTAGCAAGTACTTTTATACATATAAACCTAAATGCTCAAATTTTTTCACTAGCTTGATTAATGTGATTTGATGCAGAACTCTGTCTCCATTGAGGGGAAAGAAGGAATGCACTTACTGCTATTGTGACTTTGAGTCCTTGAATTTTTCTGCAAGTATCAGCTGTGTAAAAGGCTGAGTAAATTTGTCCTTTGGCTTTGCACTAGATTGACTTGTGCCCAGCAGTATTCCACAAGCTACGATTCATGGTCTCTTGAAATGTCTAGAAGGGGATAAATATAAATTGCTCTTTCAGTCTGACAGGGATGTTGTAGTCCAGTATAGGAACAGCCAAGGCTAGTTCCTTGGCTGTTCCTAATAAATGAAATACTGCCTCCGTTAAAAACCAAATCTGGCTGCATGTGTTACAGATTAGGAAGTTATTCCATGGTAAACCAGCAAAACTCTAGGCTTAAAATTAAGCTATTTTGCTTTCTATACTGCCTGTATTTCTGTAGGGAAGGACAGGTGGAGTGGTTTGCTGAGTGTTGCATCTGATTATTTTTATGCTCTGATGAAGAATAAATAACTTTTAGAAGAAATAGTAAGGATCAACAAATGGACTGGGTTTCCTTTCCACCATTAGCTGACATCCTTGGGTATTTCTGCCCTGAGTTTTCTCTACAGAATCTCTCTCCATGGTACAGCTCCTGTAGTGCTGAAATGGTAGGAGTGCTAGCATAGACCAGATCCCAGCATTCTTACCAGTGACAGCAGATCTAGACAACATTGCTGTAAAAACGTCTGTGTCCTGTCTCCATTAGTGTTCCCACCATGGATGTGGTCTCCCAATTAATGCTAGTGTAGGCATGGCCTTTGTCTGCAATACTGCAGGACTGTTTCCATGTAAGATCACTCACTGTAACAGGTGCTAAGTTACCTTAACAAGAAATGAATTTTGTAAGGTACAACTGAATTCCCTTGCTCTTTTCAGTTTCAGTTCAATGCTTAATGTTAGTGAGTTAAAAGATATCCTTAAACATTGAAAAAATGTATCAAGGTAGAGTGCTTGTGTACTCCTTCAATTTTAAAAGCTGTGAAAGCAAGCATGCTATTTTTAATGGTGGGTTCTTGGATGTTGTAGTTAAATTGTCTTAAATCTTGGATTCCTAGTTGAAAAAATCCTCCCCACTAAGGCACTTCTGGTTTTATTTTTAAACTAAGAATTGTAGCTGCTGCTGTTAACTTCTGCATTGTAATTGTCGTACCTGTTCTTTCTTCAGCCCCTCTCCCCACGTCTGGATGGAGCACACTTTAAAGTGAAATGACAGACCAAGAGAATAACAACAGCATCTCCAGTAACCCTTTTGCAGCCCTCTTCAGCTCTTTAGCTGATGCCAAGCAGTTTGCAGCGATCCAAAAACAGCAGCTGAGGCAGCTCACTGGTAAGAGGAGAAATGAGACCAAACAATGCAGCTCTAGTTGCAGAGGGTTTTCCCTAACAACAAAGGTTATCATACTCTGGTATGCGTTTACTATTCAGGTTCAGTACCCTGGGCTGGTTTGGGACCATCCAAAAACAGAAATATTTTTCAGGTCTGGACACTTGTATAGGAGCCAGGAGTCAGAATTGTCAGGTGGCCACAGTATTATTTGTATGTCAATATAGCATCTTACTTTGTGCACTTGAGGCCTGATCCAAAGCCCATTGAATTTACTGGGAGTCTTGCAGTTGACTTCAGTGACTTTGGATCAGGCCCTAAATTGCTGAGACAACCTTTTTGTAGTCCACTAGAAAATCATCTTTGGGGAGAAGTCTGATCTGAATTCAGGACTGGGAGCCAGAAACACCTGAGTCCTGATCCCAGACTGAACACTGACTCTTGCTTTGACCAGGTCACTTGTGCCTTGATTTCCCACCCCCCCTACCCGTGAGGTGCTGAGCACAGGGAGCTGTGGGTGCTTGGCATCAATTTTGCTGCCTCCATTTTGGGAATAATGATATCAACTATGTCACAGGAAGTCTTTACGAATTAATGTTCTAAAGATGGACATTAGTGTATAAGGTCTAAATATTATCATTTAAAGCAATACTCTTGTCTTACCACATCCATATGGGAGTCTTTTGGGAGACCAGGAAGGAACTGGGCCATGCACCATTGCAGAAGGCAAGTTGTAGAAGAGGGGAGAATGCTTGGGAAAGGGTGTGGATGTCTCCTTGACCGTTCACCAACCAATCTGAATGGGCAGGGTGACTTGTTTCTTACGCAGAGAGAGTAGTAGTCTATTTTATTTTGTTGTGACGGTAGGTCTACTTTGCTTTTCAGTAGCAATTTATCTGACGTGAAAGGTTTAAGTTTCTTGTTCTAAGACTTGCACTGTTTGGCAGGTGCCTATGTTCAGATAGTCTTTTCACAGATAAATATTTTTAAATGGCACTTTGTATTCTACAAAACAAAATGCCATTGCTTCCTTAATTCTTCAGCGTGGTGTGCAAACAGTGTATTGGCCTGTAACTCTTCTCCACGGCAGTGCCAGTGGCACTGGCAATCAATGAATATAGTGTGTAGACAGGACACAGGGTTCTTTATCGACTTGTTGTCCAACCCTGGTCTGAGCAGGGTTGTAACGAAAGGCTGTACATCCCAGCCTATGCCATCACTGCCTTCAGCAGAACTGCACTATAGCCATAGTGTGCTTGCTGCTCTGCTTGCCAGATCATGAATAGTTCATGATTTTGTATGTAGAAACCTAAGCGTAGGTGCTTGAAATCAGTGGCAGCACAAAGATGGGAACGACTTGTGCATGTCACTGATAGTGTTCCCTTGGGTTAGTTCAGCCCTTTTTGTTCCCAGAGATGCACTGCTTACCCTTCATGCCACAGTGTTAATTTCTTCCACGCCATAGACATGTTCATTTACTGTCTTCTCTTTTCCAGCAGAGGAAACCTCAGCCAGCCAAGATGACTCGGATAACAGTGTATCAGAGAGTCTGGATGACTGCGACTACTCTGTGGCTGAGATCAGCCGCTCCTTCCGCTCCCAGCAGGAGCTGTGTGAGCAGCTCAACATCAATCACATGATCCAGAGGATCTTCCTCATCACCCTCGACAACAGTGAGTGGACATACGCTGAAGACTTGTGTTACCCACCAGGCTCTCAGGGTTACAAGATTTACAAGCACGATAGCTTAGCCATGGGAGTAGTTATGAGAGTGTGTTAGAGTCTGAGGCAATCTTGGCTCCTGGGGGTTGAGATTAAGTCTGAAGACTCATGTCAGATGTGTGTGCCTGCAGACTGCAGTCATGATTATTTATTATTTGTATTACAGTAGCACCCAGACACTAATCAGGACCAGGGCTCTGTTTTGCTAGCCTCTATACAAACACACAGGCAGACACGGTCTCTGTCCTGAAGAGTTTAGAACCTAATGTTAATTTCTGTTGTTTGTTTTGCAGTGTTGTGAAAAAATCTGAATAAAACAGGGTGGATGAAAATCAATATATTTGTTTTTTTAAATAACTGGTTTAAAAATTAAGTTTTCCTTTAAAAATCAACCCATTTAAAATCTGAATTTAATACAAATATGTTAAGGTCTACATTTATTATAAGCTTTTAAAACATTTAAATAAAAGATAAATATGCTGAATCCATGAGCCTCTATCAAAAACTTTGAGTTAAAGGCTGTTTTTCTATATAAAGATAGATCCACCCCCACTTGCCATTCTAACTTTGGATGCCAAGCTTTATAAATATGGCAAAATAGATCATGTACTGTATTAAGGGCTTGGTCCTGTGGGGGACTTGGGCTGTGCTACTGGGTGTAAAAGACTGGCAAAGTTGTCACAGTCTTTGGGACCTGGCCTCTGACTCTAGCAGACACCATCACGTATCTCATCAGGATCATCCACTGAGCCCACCTTGGTGGTCTCAGACTTGTGTTGCATAGCTTCTCTCTACCTGAGAGCTGACTGAATATGCTCAAATTATGAATATTTATGATTCTTCCCATCATTCTTCATTTTCTAACATACTAAAAATGTATAATTAATAAGAATCTGAAAATATTAAGCTATATAATTGCTTAAATATATACATATAGTTATAGTGTACCCTCCTAGGTAGCAAAAAGATGTAACAAATTTAGTGTAAAGGCTCTATTTAGTTGTAAATCAACATGTTTTAATGGTTATACAAGCCAATGAGAATGCACCTTTCTTTAGAAAATAACTGAACTACAAATGGAAAAGTTTGATTAAAATAGATCATTTAAATTGAGATTTTCCACTTGGTGATTTAAATCATTCCAGCCTGGAATAAATGTAAAGCGCTAAAACTGAGTTTGTATCATCCCCACTTGGCATGACCATACAGCTAAGATACAGTTCACATCTTGCTTTCCTAAAGCCCCAGTCAGTGCTGATGTGTTTGCCCCTTACTTGTAAAGTTCACTTGTAGGGATTGGATGGGAAGTGATTTACTTGATCATCAGGGTGATTTATTCGATGTTTCATAGAAATATAGGACTGGAAAGGACCCTGAGAAGTCATCAAGTCCAGCCCCCTGTACTGTGGCAGGACCAAATAAATCTAGACCATCCCTCACAGGTGATTGTCTAACCTATTCTTAACTACCCCTATAGTTAGAAAGTTTGTCTTAATATTTAACCTAAATTTCTCATGCTGCAGATTAAGCCCAGTACTATTTCTCCTACCTGCAGTGGACATGGAGAACAATTGATCGCTGTCCCTTTTATAACAGCCCTTCACATATTTGAAGACTGTCATCATGTCCCTCCTTAGTCATTTTTTTCTTGAAACTAAACATGCCCCGTTTTTTTAACCTTTCCCCAGAGCTCAGGTTTTCTAAACCTTTTATCATTTTGTTGCTCTCCTCTGGGCTCTCCCATTTGTCCACATTTTTCCTCGAGTGTGACTCCTAGAAGGGGACACAGTACTTCAGTTGAGGCCTGTTCTGAATACAGTGGGACAATTACCTCCGTATCTTGCATCTTAACTGGATGCTCCAGTTAATGCACCCCAGAATGATATTAGCTTTTTTTGCAACTGCATCACATTATTGATTCATATTCAGTTTGTGATCCACTATAACCCACAGATCCTTTTCAGCTGTACCACTATTCCCCATTTTGTAGTTGTCTCTGATTTTTTCCTTCCCAAGTGAAGTATTTTACATTTGTCTTTATTGAATTTCATCTTGATTTCAGATGAATTCTCCCATTTCTCAAGCTCATTTTGAATTCTAATCCTGCCTCCGAAGTGCTTGCAACTCCACCTGTCTTGGTGTCATCTGCAGATTTTATATGCATGCTCACCACTCCATTATCTAACTCCTTAATTAAAATATTGAATAATACCAAACCCAGGACTGACCACTGTGGGCCCCCACTAGATATGCTGCCCCAGTTTGACAATGAACTACAGTCTTTCAACCACTTGTGCACCCATCTTATAACAATTTCATCTCTAGACCTCATTTCCCTAGTTTACTTATCAGAATGGTATGTTGGATTTTGTCAAAAGCCTTACTAAAATCAAGATAATCACACCCCCACCCCCCACCCCCACCCCCAATCCACTAGGCCAGAAACCCAGGCAAAGAAGGAAATTAGGTTCGCTTGGCGTGATTTGTTTTTGACATCCATGCTGGGTATTCCTTATAACTGTAAGCACCTTGAGGACGACACTAGTTGGTTGTTAATTTGATCCAGTATATTTCTAGGTGTCAAAGGTTAGGCTGTCTGGTCTATAATTCCCCAGGTCCTCTTTGTTCCCCTTTTTAAAGATAGGTATGTTTGCCCTTCTCCAGTCCTCTGGGGGGACATCACCCATCCTCCACAAGTTCTTGAAGATAACTAATGGTGCGGAGATTGCTTCAGTTAATTCCTTAAGTACCCTAGGAGGAATTTCATCAGGACCTTCTGACTTGAGTACATCTAACTTATGTATATATTCTTTAACCTGTTCTTTCCCTAAGTTGTTAACATTGCATTGAGCAACTGATCACCATTAACCTTTTCAGTGAAGTCTGAAGCAAAATAGGCATTCAACACCTCAGCCTTCTTGATGTCATCAATTATTAGCTCTCCTTCCCCATTAAGATGAGGACCTACGTTTCCTCTCATCTATCTCTCGCTCCTTATGTATTTAAATAACTTCTTATTGCCTTGCATGTCCCTTGCTAGGTGTAACTCATTTTGTGCCTTAGCCTTTCTGATTTTTGTCTCTTCGTGCTTGTCCTATTCTTTTGTATGCCTCCTTAGCAATTTGTCCATGTTTCCACTTTGTGTAGGATTCTTTTTTGATTTTCAGCCCATTAAAGAGCTCCTGATGGAGCCATATTGTCCTCTTTCTATTCTTCCTGTCTTTCCTTTGCATTGGAAGAGTTGCAATTGTGCCTTTAATATTGTCTCTTTGAGAAACTGCAAACTCTCCTAAACTACTTTATTCCTTAGATTTTCTTCCAATGGGACCTTATCTACCAGTTCTCTGAGTTTGTTAAAGATTGCTTTTTTGAGGTCCTTATTCTGCTTCTCTCACTTCTTCCTTTCCTTAGAATCATGACATCTATCATTTCATGATTACTTTCACCCAAATGATCTTCCACCTTCAGATTTGCAGCCAATTCCTCCCTGTTGGTCAGAATCAAGTCTAAAATGGCTGTCCCTCTGCTTACTACTTCCACTTTCTGAAACAAAAAGTTGTTCCCAAAGGCAGGAAAGAATTTTGCACCTTTCTTGGTGTCATTTGGCTGTGGAAGAAGAATGTGATAATCCCAGTGGAAACCAATCATAGGTTGATTGACTAGCCTGGCATTAAAATACCTAGTAGAGCACACTTTGTTCTTGCAAAGTGAGCTTCTGTATGTATGTGTGAATTGGGAAGTTCGCTCTCTTACGGGGCTGGCTTTAGGGAACATTGGGATATTACAATTAAAATGGATTTTTCCCAAGCTGATTCTTCAACAGGATTCTCGTGTATACCTGTGTGTTGTGCAGTGGATGTTGTATTGTCGTTTGTGTACCTTTTAAAAGGATAATTGGTATATCATGTTCTAGAGTGAAACCTGTTTTTAAGCAATCATTACAAAAACTACTTGCTCAGAGGAGAGAGAATTCTGTTGAACCTTAAGTTAAAAGCTACAGGAAACCTTGTGGTGGGAGGATGGGAATATTTGATAGTTGTTTACAGCAGTTAGCTCCCTATAGCAGGCAAGGTCCACAGTGCTGAACGCTCTGTCGGTAGGCACACATTTGTGGTGATTTGTTTAAGGGAATTTGATTTTCCCCAGGTGATCCCAGCATGAAGAGCGGCAATGGAATTCCTGCTCGCTGTGTGTATCTGGAGGAAATGGCTGCAGAACTGGATGAACAAGACTGGCTTGACATGGAAAACATTGAACAGGTATCACCACTTCTCTGTCAACTTGTCTCTTTCAGGTTGGTGTCTGGCAGTCCTGAGTGAAAGAAGGTGCAGCAATTAATAAGCAGGTACCTGATTGCAGAGTATCTCCCCAAAAGTCGAGTCCCAAATGGGTATTTAATGACTCCTGTTTAAAGATCAGATCTGCATAAAACACTAATGATCTGGGAGGAGAGCTTAACTTGTGCACATGTTACTGAGAAACCAGTGTGCTCCGCTCTTTTTTTGTTTTTAGACTAGGCTAACAATAGACCTTCTTTTGGTAGTCTGCTTTGGGAAGCAACCGCTGCGCAGAGCCAAACTGGCTGCATTCTGGGTACTGGGAAGGCGCTGTGGGTTAGTGTATAAGTGGTTATTCCTCGCCAAATGGAGAAGGTGTCATTCATTTCTGTTCATGAGTTTTGTTAGCTGAAATTGAGTTTTACTGATGGGGACGGTTTAGTTCTTACAGTGCACAAAAAATCTGGCTCTCAGCTACTAACAGTAACTTGAACTCTGCTCCTTCCCTGCACAGCATATTAGACTTTACCCTCAAGTGCAGACTTGTTCACTCATGGTCTAATGTGCTGCTGCCTGTGACAACTGGGCTGGAAGTGACTTCAGGCTTATGTGGCTGGAGTGCTTATAGGGTTACCTAATACTAGCTCCTCCTAGTGGCTGCAGAGATCTGCTGCCAATGTGGGAGTCTGAATGCGAAGATACAGATTAGGAGTATGGTTAAGGAATGGATAAAATCCCAAGGCCTCTCCCACTCCTCCAGTTTAATTTGCTGTGTCCACCTTGTGGAAGGTAAGAATGCCTTTGCTTATAACAGTGGACAGTGGGAGTTGGTGCTCCAGTACTCAGCTCTGCCACGATCCACCTCATCAAAAAATTGTAAAGAGCCACTCCTCTAACCGGAGTGTCATGCTAATGCTTGTCAGGTTTGTTTTCAAAGGCAAGGGTTACAGATGCCTATTAGTAAAACTGCTGTAAATTTTGAAGGTGGATGGAGAAGCTGTTGGCCTAGCAGACTGGAAAAAGTCTGAGAACCCCTGGGCTAGCACTGAACTCTCTTTATTTTTCAGTAGGGAAGGAAAGCCTAATGGGCAAAAAGGAGCCATGATTTGGTGTGAGGTATTTTTTTTATGGGGGGAAGGATGAGGGTTGTGACTTTAAACATTGGGGTTGTGTGTTTATTTTCAGTATATGTTTAAATGTGTGTCTAGGCACTCTTCACCCGCTTGTTGCTCCAGGAACCAGGAAGTCACCTGATTTACATGACCTCTGTCAGCACACAGAATCTTTCAGCAGATAGAGATGCTGGAGAGAAACAGATTCTTCGCTACTTATATGCCTGTTTCCAGAGAGCAAAGGAAGAGGTAGGTAGGCAGCAGCCTTGGGAAGGGGAAGTAGCATCATATGCGGTCTGATTACTGACCTGAAATGAGCAAGTTGGCAGACTATCCACATATACCAGTACACTTCAGGGGACATCGTTCCTTCTGTCTCAATTTCTCTTTCCATTCAGATAACCAAAGTGCCAGAGAACCTGCTGCCCTTTGCGGTTCGCTGCAGGAATCTGACTGTGTCGAACACTCGCACTGTTCTCCTCACCTCCGAGATCTATGTGAACCAGAATGTCTATGAGCAGCTGGTGGACCTGATGCTGGAGGCACTGAGAGGAGCATGTAAGTTTATAACTAGGCCCCTTTCTCCTGGTGGGTTAGTAGTTATCCTCAGATGACCAAATATTATTGCTTTTTCTTTCCACTTTATAACAAGAACATCAAACCCAACTACTCTATTTAAGGTCCAAGCTTGACATTCAGAATCAAATGAGCCATGTAAGCAGTAGATAGTCTTAGAGAAATGCCTAAAGTAATAGGGCAAGTTTTGTGGCCTTAGGAAAACTCAAGGTCTTGTGTAAAGGTGAAAGTAAACCAGTTGATGCTAGCAAGACAAACTAACCCCACTAACAGAAGACTGTGGTGAGTGCAAAGCTGACTGAACCGTATTTTACCCTTTGAGGATCTGGACATTTTGTTAACTCTTTGTCTTGTATATTTTCATAAACATAATGGGTAAAATCCTGGTGCCCTTGAAATCGAAGGGAGTTTAGCTATTGACTTGAATGGGGCCAGGATTTCACCTACTGTAAACAACAGATCTGATATAATGTACAAATTAAAATCCAAACTTATAAGTTACCTAAGGGGCAAGAAATAAGAATAAGCTCTTTAGACATCTTGGAAGAGGAGCATCTGACCATGTCAGGAACCTTAACTAATAGGTCAATCCCTAGAGTTTAAAATAACTTTTGAACGGGAGGGAGTAGAGCCAGAAATGGGATGGAGCCTGTGAACAGCTCAGTTCTTTTCAACACAAAGTGTAGGGGAAATTGCTGTCTGCTTTCTTGGTTTTCTGTGTCACTAGAGAAGTTAACACTTTGGGCCAAAGTGCAGTCCATGGATACCAGTCACACAGGGCCCATCCTGGGGTCCAGTGAATATTTATGGGATTGGTGCTGGGAGGAGAACTGGTCTATGGGAGTCTCTCCTTCTCTAACAGAGTATTCTGCAGAATAAAATACTGAGACCTCCTCTTTAAAATCTATCGGGAAGTTCAAGTACCTTTATTTAGTGTCCTTATCCCATGTGAAAACACAACTATGTCCACTTGGCAGGAGGAAAATGTGTCTAGTGATAAGAATGTTTCTAATGTTCTTGTCAAGCACAATTGGTCCAACTTAAAATGCGTTGGCAAAACTTGTCTCTTGATTTAATGTATCGCTAAGTAGTCAGTATCTCAGGAGTCTCTAGATATGGATTTGCTAAAGCATGAGCTAACCCATGCAGCCCCCCACAACTTGCTGTACGCATGACCTGCCATCCTGCTATGGCTGGTATTTGACAAAGTGGTGTTACCTAATTGGCTGATGGTGAGGGATTATATAATGAGATGAGCCTGAAGTGTTAATGGGCTGAAGCCACTAAAAATACTTGGAATATTTCTGTTAAATGTTTTTCTACCCCCACCCTTTACTTCTTTTATTAGACTTTGAAGATGTGACTGAGTTTCTTGAGGAGGTCATAGAAGCCTTGACGATGGATGAGGAAGTACGGACATTTGGGGAGGTCATGGTTCCTGTGTTTGATATTCTGTTGGGCAGAATCAAAGATCTGGACCTTTGTCAGATCCTGCTGTACACATATCTGGATATGCTCCTCTATTTCACCAGACAGAAAAATATAGCACAGGTAAGTGTGTGTTAGTGCTGGTGAACAGTGCCAGCTGTCCACAGGAAAAGTGCTACATAGGCAGCAGCAGGGCAAATTCCGTCTACACTATCCCACTAATATGCCTCTGCCATTACCCAGAAAGACTACTTCTACATAAGAGAGTAATTCACTTTCTGTGGCACTTTGACCCTTAGCCTTGCTGATGAGCTTGCCAACAAGGAGAGCAACTGAATACGTCCACAGGCTGCTGGGTCTGATATAGATATACCTTCCTGTGCAATGGCTAATGGCTTTTGCTTTGGCTTTGTTACTAAATGACAGGCTGGATATGTGCCAGGCTCACATTCTGCTCTGGTGAATGTGCACTCTCAGTAAAGTGTGTTGCTATGATCCATGCATTCCAGCTGTAGTAAAGGGATTGTGTATTGGCTGCATGCAGCATGCTACATGAGTCTCAAATTATGTATTAATCTTTATCCTCTGATTAAAAAAAGAGAGTGAAATAATTTGTTCCCACATTCCTTCTCTAACAAGCTACTCCTACTGTTCTCTGACCACTCCCAAATCAACAGGTTCTCTTCATACTTTTATAAACAATAGCATGCACATTTTCTGTCTCTTTAGGTTTTTGTAGACTACATTCAACCAAAGGACCCCACCAATGGGCAGATGTATCAGAAGACCCTGCTAGGAGTCATCTTGAGCATCTCCTGCTTGCTAAAGACCCCAGGCGTAGTGGAGAATCATGGATACTTTCTGAATCCATCCCGATCCAGTCCACAAGAGATCAAAGTGCAGGAGTCCAACATTCATCAGGTCAAGCTGAAGTGTATCAGTGCCACTATCTAATATTGAACCACAGTGTGTGTTCCTAAGGAAAGGAAGCCTTGTAATGGGTTACAATGTATGACTTGTGCTCAGAAGATCTGGGTTCTATTCCAGGCTCTGCCACAGGGTGGCTGTATGACCTTGGCAAGTCACTCCACCTCTGTGTGCTGTGATGCTGTTTCCCACCTGTACAATGAGGATAGCACAGGCCTCACGGGGTGTTGGGAGAATAACTCCATAGATGTGGGTAAAATGCTTTGGATTGCTCAGATGGAAGGTGCTGCAGAAGTGCAAAATCTTAAAGAACTTTCTAGACATTTATGAATGAAGCATCACAAACCCTGGAAGATAGCTGTAATCCCCGTTCTGCAGGTGAGAAAACTCAATCACAAAGGTTCCCCATCGAGAGCCTGGCAGATCCAGGAGCAGAACCCAGATCACCTGGCTCCCAGTCACATGCCCTACCACAAGACCATCTTTCTACCCAGTGACCTGTGAAGAATGTTGGTTTTACTTTCCATTGAAACAATTCATTATATCTCTTAAAGTGTCATCCTTCCTTTTTGCTGTTCATCACATGTTGTTTCTGAGAGGAGACACTGGTAAGGGGGCGTGGGAGCTATACCTAAGCACCTATGGGTATGTCTGCACTCCAGCTGGGAGCATGCTTCCCAGCGTGGGGTTAGCAGACTCGCACTAACTCCCCTCGAGCTAGCACACTAAAAATAGCCCTGTGAACCCACAACTCAGGCTAGCCACCTGAGCTCGGACCCAGGGGGCAGGCAGGTTTGGACTTGGGCTGCTAGTCCACGTCACTGCCCAGGCAGCAATGTCCCACACTGCTATTTTTAGCCTGCTAGCTGGAGCAGAGCTCCCATGAGTCTGTCTAGCCAGGCTGGGAGGCTAGCTCCCAGAGGCAGGGTAAGCAGGCCCTAAGTGACTTTCCAGAAGATTAGGATGACCTGTGGACTCTCAGACCAACCTTGGAAAGTGCAAGTGAAATGGGCCTTTTTCAAAAATGCCTTCAGTGATGGATTGGGTTTATTTTATTTTATTTTTATTTTTTTGTAATAGTTTATGGCTCAGTTCCATGAGAAAATCTACCAGATGCTGAAGAACCTGTTACAGCTGTCTCCAGAGACCAAACACAGGATTCTTTCCTGGCTTGGAAACTGTCTCCATGCCAATGCAGGCCGTACAAAAATCTGGGCTAACCAGATGCCAGAGATCTTCTTCCAGATGTATGCCTCAGATGCCTTCTTTATGAATCTAGGAGCTGCCCTCCTGAAACTGTGCCAGCCATTCTGTAAACCCAGATCTCCTAGACTTCTCACCTTCGATCCCACCTACTGTGCCCTGAAAGAGCTGAATGAAGAGGAGAGGAGAAGTAAGAACGTGCATATGAAAGGTAGGTATGCTGGAAATGTTATGCTCACCTTGTGTTGCATTTGCTTCCATCTGGACTCAGTCTTCCCTACAACACTATACCTCATGCCCCTCCAGGAGGAAAAAGAGGCAACAGATTAGCTGGGCAGTGGGGAAGGAGTAAAGGAGAAGCTGAAAAAAGTTAAAATATCACCCACACCAAGTCAGGTCTTTCTGACTGTGCTGAAGTCCCCTTCCCAGACCCAGCGGGGCAGGGTTAACTCACTGGTGCTTTTAATTTCTTTAAGGCTTGGCAAAAGAAACATGTTTGATTCCAGCTGTGACTGAGAAGGAGCCAGAGTTTGCCCACAGCTACAATCTGGTGACCGAGAACTTAGTCCTGACACAGTATACGCTCCATTTAGGATTTCACAGGTAACTCCACTACTAGCCTTATAAGTCCAGGAAGCGGTGGTTATAAACAGTGTTGATAACAGGGAAAGTGCCACACAAACCTTTATTTCTTATGGATTATATTTTAAACCGGGGTGTCTGCAGGCTTGTGGGAGAGATTGTTTTGCCTAGGCTCAGGTAAGATCTGGTGTTCTCAAATAACAGAAGAATGCTAAAATCATAAGGGAAATGTGTGTTTTTAGTACCACTTGTATCCATTCAATATTTAATAAATAAATAAAGTCACCAGTCAGAAATACTCCTGAACAGGGAGTATCCTCCCAGTATCTGAGGCCCAGTGCTGTTTTGCCTGTTCTTCTGACTGTGCTGATGACACCTGAGCTCCAGACGATAAATAAAAATTCAGATAAAAAATCAGGGGTTTATTTCACCTGTGCTCAAATAAAAGCTAACAAGCCCATGAACCAGGCATTATCTTTGGGATGACTGAAGAGTTGGACCCCTGGTTTGACTTTGATAATGTCTGGTTCATGGGCTTGTTACCTTTCATTGTGGTTTTCGTTTAGCTGCTGATCTTTCCCTAGAAGAGAAAAGGCCCATGTCTCCTGTCCTTCACATCGTCACAGTCTCAGGATACTTGTACTCTGTAGAATATTTGAACTGCCATAGTGAGTGGGTTTCATTTTAAGCAGTTTAGGAAGATAACTGGCTGCTCTTCTCAGGAAGTGGTCTGCTGGACACTAAAATGTACTATTCCCTTAGCCTCCCTCTGTGAATTGTTGCTGGGATACTGTGAGGTCACTAATGATCCAAGCATACTCACCTTCTGTGTGGTTTATTTTCTAAATATAGAAATAGCCGAAAAAGTTATGCAAATAGCTTTGTTGCTGGGAAATTGAAAATGTATGCAAGGCAACATCACCACATTACCTAGAAAATCCCTGATTTTGGTAATCCTGTGGATTTACAACTGCATAGGCCAAGCTAGCCATCTGGTGCAGTTAGCACTGGTGGATCACCAGATTTTTCATTCTACAGACCAGATTGTAAGAGAGCCCCTTTTCTGGAACTGAACCCTCCCAATCTCTCACTGTGTGATTCTGATAGTATTCCATTCGGCAGACCACCAGACAGGATTATTCATGGGGGATAATTTGAGGACGATGGATTAAAATAATGCTCACTCAGTCACAACCTTCTTTCTGCTTATTCAGATGGAATGGAGCAGTTTCTAAAGCTGGTACTGTGCCCTGCTTTTTCCTGCCCTCTCAGCTGCTTCTGCCAGCTGCACAACATCCCTCAGTATTACACAAGCAGGGTAAAAGTGGGTGCACATTTATGTGGGCAATCTGTACTAAATAGATTTTCATCTAGTCTCTGGTATTCTCATTTTTGTTTTGTGGGCAGGTTGCATGATCAGATGGTAAAGATAAACCAGAGCCTTCACCGGCTGCAAGTAGCCTGGCGAGAGGCTCAACAAAGTTCTAGCCCTGCAACAGACAGTCTGCGGGAGCAGTTTGAACGCCTGATGACTGTCTATCTCTCCACCAAAACATCCGTGACTGAGCCACAAATGCTACAGAACTGCCTGAATTTGCAGGTGTCCATGGCAGTTCTCCTGGTCCAGCTGGCTGTAGGAAATCGAGGGACTGAGCTTATAGACCTGACTTTCCCTTTGTCAGAGGTGGAGCACAGTGCACTGGCTTACGTACCAGGTGAATGAGATCACTCAGGATCACTGCTTTTCATTAAGACAAATGCACCTTTCAAGGCAGAGGGCCAAGCAACTTCTCACCTTAAAATTACTTTAGTATCCTTTTCAGTTTGCATTATGTATACAGTGTATGGCCTGACTCTTTCAGAGGTGCTGAGCACCTGCATTTTGCAGGAACTCAACACCTTGCAAAATCAGGGCTGTAGGACCTGTACAGAAACAATGTGAAGTTCTGCTCCTAAATTTCAAGAGCACAGATGACAAATTGATAAGCATCAGAGAAATGACTGAGAGTATAAACTTGTGATTCTGAACAGACTGTGCAAGCCAAGCCAGGTTGGGGCTGGATGTGTGCTGGCATGGGAATTGTCCATGGAAATTCTGAATTTTCCAGGAAGTGATGTTACGTTGGTGATCCAGTAGAGAGCACTGTTCTGTGTCAGCTCTGAGCCAACACCCATGTTTGTTGACAGGAGTCACTGTACTGGTGGAAGTGCTGTCTTTCAGATGAGACAAACTAAGGTCCTGGCCCCTTTTAAAAGTATCAGGCGCTTTCTGTAGGAACTGAAGTGTCCAGTCCCAATGTCCTGCCAAGTTCCAGTTTAGGCAGAATGTAATTACTCATCTAACATTCCCCCTGCAATTTCAATTGGATATGGATCCTTCAGATGTGGTTTATTGTTATGTACTGCTAAATAGCTGCCAAGTTTCACCCCCAAAGGTAACTTGCCTCCATGGTGGGATGAAGTGATCTCCATGTACAGTAAATTGTATCAATTTGAGGATTCTTTAGAGTTGTATTTTTTGGTCAATGCAAGCTGTTCCTGTTAGGTCTAGGGATACAGTTTTTACAGGCTGTGCTGGCACCCTCAATAATTGCTTCATTTGTTCGTTGGCATTAAACAGCCATGTTAATTTTAATCACCATTAGAAGCACTGGGAAGAATCGTACAGGGAAGGATAGAAAAGAGTGCCTGAAGGAACTTCCTAAGGAGACACTAATACTTATGACTTCTGTTCACAGAATTCTTTGCTGATAATTTGGGTGATTTCTTCATTTTCCTGCGGCGTTTTGCTGATGACATCTTGGAGACTTCTGCAGACTCTCTGGAGCACGTCTTTCACTTTGTTACTGTTTTCACGGGTGATGTAGAGAGGTAGATAAGTTTCCAGCCCTTTGTCCTTTTACACTTACTGCAGAGCATCCAGAGAGATAGAGAGAGAGACAAACAAGTAAAAATCATAAGGGGTGTCTTGAGGTTTGATGTAAACGTTAATGACTCAGCTGATCTACCGGGGGATAGCCAAGAATTCCACCCATGAGAGGCATAATAAGCAAAGAAGTTTACCCCAAAGCACTTGGACTTCATGTAAGACACAAATGGGAGTTCAGCATCTAGTTTCTTGTTAAAGCCAAATAACTGTAATGTTGGGAGACTAGCTAGTTACAACTGGTTGTTAGTGAACTTCAAATAACAATGGAATGCCTGGCGCTTGCATTTCCATTAAATGTTATTCCCCAGTCTTCCCCATGTGTCCCCTGAAGGAGGAAGCTGAAGTGCGTCCCCCAAAATTGTTTTCACAACCGGGTTTTGAATATTTGTGTCAAAAAAAGAAAGGGATTTTGACAGCATTTACAGTTGTAGGGAAGAGTGGTGGGGCATCAGGAGGGGTAGTCTGGTTTATCACTGCTGCAGAAGCAAGTGAGTGTGTGTACAATAGTGTGTTTACATGTAACAGATGGAGATGTGCTGACCTCGTCTATCGGAAAAGCACCTGAAAAATACTTCCTTTTGTTATTCTACTACTACCATGGTGCCTCAGACAAGGAAACAAATGGGTATTGTGTGTGTAAAGCGGAACTTGGTCTTAGTGAGCACCACTTGTGATTGTTTGTTTGGCTATAGATCAAAAATTACTTTCCAGAATCCATTGGTGCTAATGTGTTTGCCCCTCATTTACACTGATCACTGGGGCTTTTGATTATAAGGGTCAGACTGAAAGAAATTTCAAACCAGACTTTTATTTCCAAAGACAGGAAATAATTTTGCACCTTTTTGTTGCTGTTCAGCTGCAGGTAAAGAACGTTACAACTAAGGGCCAGGCCAGCTAGAGTTATAACCTTAGTGACCTGCTGGGGCACTAGGGGACAGATGTTCAGAAATGAGCACTTGCAATTCCAGGTTAAGTCACTGGGAGCTGCAGGTGCTTGGCACCTTTGAAAACCAGGCCCCACGTACTCAGTAGAACTTGTGCTCTCTTTGAAAAAAGGAGATTTTGCTTTATGTTCATGTCTGATTTGGGAAATTTCCTGTTTTATGCAATTGGATGTTTTGCTAATGATCAAAACAGGGGTTGTCTAGATTGGTCTATCTTAGTTGTTTCTGAAACATCTGTTGCCTTGGTGCTTGTTGCCTTAGCACTGAACAAAATTATGACCAGCATTATTGATCCTTGTGGTAAGGTATCATTGTGTACACTGTGTTCATGCTATTCATTTGTTAATATTTGTGTGTGCATAATTTTTTCATGGGAACAACAGGAGCAGGTAAACTCCATCTTCTCCTTGGGATGCTATTTGCAACTGCCCAGCATGGGAGTTGGGAGACCTGGGGTCTGTTCCCACTTCTTTCCCTGACTCACTCTGCAGTTTTGGACAGGTCACTAAACCCCTGTGCCCCACCTCTATAATGGGGACAATAATGCTTACCCACCCTTGCTGAATGCTCTGATATATTCGTAAGAGCACTCTGTAAGTTCAAAGTACTTCTGCTGTTATATAAATAGGAGACAGAGGCATTAGACAGGTTCAGCACATAGCTGATATAGCAGAATGTTTGCCACCAAAATACATTTGGGCTAGGGCAGAAGAGCCACAACTGATGAGCAAGCACAAACGTGCAGTTGTATGCATCACTGAGAGAATGTTCTAGGAGGGATGAGGCCAAAAGCTTCAACCTTCGCTCCCTTTGTAACCTTTCTGTCTGAGGTTTAACCCCTAGTTACTGAGAACGACCATGGCATGCTGTTAGGAATGCAGGTGATAGGTCAGATGCTTTCAGTTACGTCAGAAGTTTGGCTGCACAAGTGTAGTGGCGTTAGCCAGTCCTGCCCCATGTGGATGGCCACAATCTTTGGGATTCTCTTTGGTCAGTCAAAGTCCCCTTTTGCTCTAACCTGCCCTATTATATCTGTTTTTCTTTCCCAGGATGAAGAATCCTCACCTGCGAGCCAAGCTGGCAGAAGTGCTGGAAGCAGCGATGCCTCACTTAGATCAGGTCCAGAACCCGCTTGTCTCCAGCATGTTCCATCGCGAGCGAGTGTTCTGCTCCTACCAGCATGCTGCCCATCTTGCAGAGGCACTCATCAAGGTCTTTGTGGATATTGAGTTTACAGGTAAACAGGGAAGGGGAGGGGTTTGTCTCTTACCCTGAGAAGAATCTGTGGGAGGATGTCTGCAGGCTTTGACGTACCTTGTTCTGTTGACAGTGGTGCACCAAACCTAATCTATTCAGGCTTGGTCAAATCCATTAGACAGATGGCATTTTAGCAAAAATGCAGCTATTTTGGATTGCTGATACGTGCAAAACTGCAACATATCAGGAAAATAGATGCTCTGGAAAGCTACATTTCATGGTCTAATCAGGTCTATTAACATACTTATCTAGCTGTGCCCACTAGGGGTTCCATCCTGCTCCTATTGAAGACAGCAAAACTCACACTGGTTTCAGCATGAGCCTGTTCAGCTGAGGGGGAAACAAGCACATTTCCATGCTCACAGACCATCCATAGGTGGCTTTTCTCAGAGGCCCCTCCTAGACACATTTGTATTCTGACTGCCCTACATCCCAGCCACCGTCCTAGCCAGGATTCTCTTCTCCCGCTCGATCACCTCCATCAGAGAGGGAGAGTCACTAGGGTGCAAGGAGAGGTGCTCCCCCTTTCTCTCGCAACCAGAGTCTAAGTATGCTGCCTCCACAGCATTTCTGGCCCCTGCTTCCTGGACCTGGGACTCTGCATTCCACTGGCCCTTGCACACTAATTGTATACCCTGACATTGTGCTCCAATGGAATTATCATTTATTCAGAGTCCTCATCCCTAAGAGGTATCCAGCAGCTCAGTAGAGTGAATCAGCACTGCTTGCCTTACATGCTTAATGGTTAATCCAGCTCCCAGTGAAATCAGTGATAGCCTTGCTACTGATGTCCATTGGAACAGGATCGAGCCCTTTGTCTGCTGGGGGATGATTGATGCTGAGTGCTTCAACTTGATTGCTTCCTGTGAGCTGACAGTCAGCACCTGTGCTATTGCAAACCATTGCCAGGGAAGTGGTTTCTACAACACAAACACAGTGAACTCCCAAGCTGCTGTTATTAACTGGGATGAAGAACAGGAGTACTTGTGGCACCTTAGAGACTAACAAATTTATTTGAACATAAGCTTTCATGGGCTACAGCATACGCTAGAATAACTGGGATGCTTATTCTAAGGGAAAATGGAGCAAAAGCATCTGATGTATCAGTCACTTTTTAAAAGTCTGTCATACTTTCAAAGGCACTAGCGTTGGCCTCTTTCCTGTTACTTTGAGGTAAACAGGCCTGAAAATCAGGGCCGTTTATCTCCCCTGGAGTTTAACAATTCCTTTAAAATAGTACAGGAACCTCTCAGATGTCACAGAGTCCTGTCATCTTCCCCAGACTGAGCCAGACTGGTTGCCTTAGTTGGGTAAAACTCTCCAAGTGCATGTAAAGTCTGTATAAAATAAAGTCCCTGGGCTCTGTGAAGCTTATACAATATTGGAGCTGCATAGCAAGAAAAGATTAGGCAACAATGAGTCCAGTGATGATGGCAAGTTTATATTTGAAAGTAGCATTTAATTGGCTCTTGCTTCCTGACTTTGGCTGTGTTTCAGGAACTTGCTGTGAAAGTTATTCCATGCTGAGCACGGTGCACTGTGAAGTCAGCTTTTGAGTTTTCTCAAGGAAGTGAGAAAGTGTTGCTCTCCGGTGGCCTGATGCTAAGTGTGAACTGTAGAGAGGTTAAAAATACAGTGCCAATGCTTGCTGCTGAATTGAAACTTTCTCTCCCTTTTGCTTTTTTTTAGGGGATCCCCATCAGTTTGAGCAGAAGTTTAACTATCGTCGACCCATGTATCCCATTCTCAGGTACATGTGGGGGACAGATTCATACCGGCAAAGTATAAAGGTAAGCTAAGATAAACACATCAGTAGTTTGTTTGGTTTGTACAATGCTGTATTAAGTGTTGAGTTGTGTCCTTAAGTTTGAACTGTGGTGGAGCATTAACTCATCATTTCTGTGTGTGACTTGTAGGGTCTGGCCGATTATGCCTCGGAAAACCTAGAGGCAATGAACCCTCCTCTCTTCCTACGCTTCCTTAACTTGCTCATGAACGATGCCATTTTCCTGTTGGATGAAGCCATACAGGTAGGGCTTGGGAGGCGCTCTAGCTGTGACACCGGAAGCAGGCACAGCTCTTGTATTTGAGATGGCTGATTAAAATACCAGACCTATATCGCAAGTGAAATTAGGCTCATCCTAGCTCCTAGTGGCGTCTGTCTACATCAGATGCTCTCCAAGCAGTTTGGCAGAGTTCAGCTACATTGATCATCAGCTCAGGAGAAACCAAGAGGTGGAATAGTGAGAGGTGCTGGAGGGCATGATCGAAGGACATTGGCAGAACTGTGTTGGGACCTGGGACTAGAACCCCAGGGCTCTTGCAGACCAAGATCAGTATTGGGTTGGTGAGGCTGGAGGGAGGGAGGAAGCCAAAGCAAAAGAAGGTTTTTCAGGTCAGGACTGAAGTATATTGGCACAGTCGTGAGGAAGTCTGCCTTTTGCGTATCTGAACTATAACTGGCTCATGTGAGTCTTCTTGCAGTTTGCAAAAAGAAAAGGAGTACTTGTGGCACCTTAGAGACTAACAAATTTATTTGAGCATAAGCAGTTTGTGATTACCAAATCCTTCTGGCTTCCTTTGCAAAAGCCTTATTATCTTAACAGGTGCTGCTGTCTCAAGACAGCCTTGTCCTTTGGGCTTACAAGGCATCAGACCCAGATGAACTTCTTTGTCCCCAGCGTGTGATTATTTTCTAACCACACCTTTTGGAGCTGCTTCTTGCTACTATAAAAAGGACCCTTTGTTTGGAGAGTTCAGCTGTATGTCCCGTGGTGGAAGTGTGGGCCTGGGGATTAGCAGATGAGTCAGGCAGCGTAGGCCTGTTTGAATGTTTATAGGTTCTTCCTAATGTTGCTTGTGGTTTAAATGAATGTTCTGTGTTTTCGTTTGTTTAAACGTATGTGGCCATGGGAGCCTTGTGTAAACTAAGAGAGAAGAGCTCCTGTCATTGCAGAGTTGGCTCGCTGTGGGACTTGTTGTGACCTGGAACCCTGCTGTGTGAGGTTCACTACATCACTGGGAATACAAAGAGATCCACAGCTGCAAAGAAACTTAAAAGTTACTTCCATGTTATGGCTGAATCTTATTTAACCCCAAAAAATGAAATCCTTGACTAATCTGCTTCACTCTTTACTCAATCCTTCTCCACCCACCTACCAGTTTTTCTCTCCTAGTTTCCCTGATCCTTTTTGAGGCCCCATGTAATTGTTGCTGCTGTCTTGTTCAGCCACAGTGAACTAAACTCGCTTTGGAATCTATCGGTCAGCACTTCTGCTGGTAGTAGGAAGCTCGTGAGAACTTGTGCTGACCTGGCAAAGGAGAGGCCCAGTCTGGAAATTTGAGTTCTGTTATGCCTGGCACCCAGAACTTCAACTGATACCCTGGGCTAATTTATTTCCTTTCTTGGTTTTGATTTATTTGTGTAATTGGTGTTGGTGACAAATACCCAACTGAAAATACCAGAGACTTAAACCCTCTGTTTATCTACAAACCACATTGATCACAGGCAGCAGTAGTTAAGGCTTCCCCCAAACTGCTCTGTCAAGGGGCTTCAGCCTACCCTCAAGGAAAGAGAGGAGTGCCCCCATGGTCCAATTCAACCCAGGTCCTCTTTCCTGGGGTTGCCAATTTTGTAGTGATGTTTCTCTGATGTGCATGTCTGCCTTCTAGGAGACTTCCCGAGACCTACTGAACTCATGGAATGATTTCCCATCTGAGAGGAGATGAAAGCATTCTGAGCTTGCCAGGTTTACTAAGCAGACCATAGCTCACTTCCTCTGCTTTATCTTTACAGTACCTTAGTAAAATAAAAGTTCAGCAGATAGAGAAGGACCGTGGTGAGTGGGACAACCTGTCCCAGGAGGCTCGTCGGGAGAAGGAGTCCAGTCTGCAAATGTTTGGTCAGCTGGCTCGCTTCCACAACATCATGTCCAATGAAACCATCGGAACCCTGGCCTTTCTGACCTCAGGTATGGACAGCAAATCCTTCTGGCTGGGAATCAGAGTGGCAGCGGTTGGGGGAGCTTTGCCTGGTTTAAGGGGCTGGTGCAGAAGGGCTGATTTATTCTGATGCTCAGAGAGCTGTTGGCTTCTGTTCCAGAGATTAAGTCCTTGTTTGTGCACCCTTTCCTTGCTGAGCGCATCATCTCCATGCTGAACTACTTCCTGCAGCACCTGGTTGGTCCTAAAATGGGAGCGTTGAAAGTCAAGGATTTCAGCGAGTTTGACTTCAAACCTCAGCAGCTCGTTTCCGACATCTGCAACATCTACTTAAACCTTGGGTATGTGAGGGTGTGAGAAGCTGCATGGCGGCAGCAGTCCTGGAGAAATAGGACCCCTGTTACAGAATGGATTCATGTTGTGGGGTGGCAAAGAAAAATTATTTCTGGGTATTTATCCCAGGTAATTCCATTAGCAGGATGCTGCAGAGGGCCAAATTCTATCCTGAGTTGACTGCAGTCAGCATAAATCCAACCGGAAATTATTTTGGGTTCTAAAACTTGTTTTTAAACCATCACCCCTCATCTGAGCAAATAAATGTTTAAGGCTTTAAAGAGGGACTCCAAATAATGGAGAGTCTGTATATTAAGTATAGCAGACTTTTCTGTAGGAAATCTGGCAGGTATAATGCCATTTCATGTGATATATGTAGATCTGTTTACATTGGGAGCTGAACTCTGCAAGCTGTGATCGTGTTTAAACATGGTGGTAGTTCGCAGAGTTCTCTCACAATCCCTTGGCCAGTGTGTTGTGTGGTGGTTTTGTATGTTGTGAAAATGTATGTATGTCTTTTTTTTTTTTGAAAATCATGGTAGCCAAGCTATGCTATACACTGGCTTCTTGTCCCTGGTAGGATATAACACATTTTATATTTAAAACACCCACCCCCAAATGATCCACGCTAGCAAGGGAAAACACCTACAACCCTGGCAGCAGTAGCAGAGTTTAAATATTGTTGTAGCTATTGTAAAACCTATCCCAGTGTGGAGACCAGCTAGAAGAAAAGACTTAGCTGTTATGGAGAGGAGTCTTTCTTTTACTTTGCCATCTCCTGTATATGTTTACTGAAGTAATTCAGTTGTTGTGCGGGTTGATGTTTCTGTAGCCTAGCAAATCACTCCTTTTTCACAAATGTCAACTCTTACGTTCTCTTTCTTTTTGCAATTGTGCTTCAGCGATGAAGAGAATTTCTGTGCCACGGTGCCCAAGGATGGGCGCTCCTATTCGCCGACACTGTTCGCTCAGACGGTCAGAGTCCTAAAGAAAATCAATAAGCCTGGCAACATGATAGTGGCTTTCAGTAACCTGGCTGAGCGGATCAAGGTGAGAGGAGTAAGAGGGGAGGAGGACAGTGTTGGTGATTTCATCCATTTATCGATGGTCCCTCTAAGCAGAGTTCTCTATTAATATTTTACTATGAAAGTTCTTGAATTTGCTCCTCAGCTCCTTATCTGATTTATCTCTCTCCTTCTCCCATGGCCTTCAATTGTTGTTCTCCCCCCACCCCCACCCCCCAACACCCACTCACATTCTTCAGTCTCACTCTGGCTCCCAGTCCCAGTATACCTCCCTGGGCTCCTCATCCATTCCCAGTGTCGTTCTGTCCCAGGACTCCATTTCCCAGTTTCTTTGCCCTGGCAGTCCCACTTCTCCCCCACCACGGTGCATCCTGGCTTCTTGTCAGATTTATCTCCTGTTCCCCCATCCATTGGTTTCCAGTCCCCTTGCTCAGCCAGTCCTTGTCTCCTCCCACACCCTGACTCCCAGCTTCCCTCTCCCCTCCAGTCTGTCTCCCCATCCTCCTTGTGCCAGTCTGCTTCCCCCACCTCTACAGGGTCTATCTCTTGTCCCCCTCTGCATGCAGACTAAGCAGCTTCCTTTTACTCACTGCCTGGGTGGCAGTAGCAGCAGGGTCATTGAGACTATGTCTACACAGGGATAAAAGGCACACGTCTGGCTGGGGTCAGCAGACTTAGGCTCGCAGAGCTGAAAAATCATTGTGCAGACTTTCGGGCTTGGGCTGGAGCCCAAGCTCTGGGACCTGGCGAGCGGGAGGGTCCCAAAGCTTGGGCTCCAGCCTGAGCCTCAATGTCTACCCAGCAATTTTTAGCCCCAGTTTTGGGTAAATTCCTGCTCAGATCCAGGCTGTAGCATGTCCAGTGCAGACAGAATCTTCTGGGAATTTAGGTGCTAATATCTAAAAAGTCTCTAATGAGCATATGTAAACTGCAATTTTTCCCCAAGGTCAAATGTGCGCAGATTCTCACAAGGATGGCAAAAGGCATCTCGCTGATACACAGGCCAGCCCCCTGCCAAATTTCAAGTCCCATCTCCAAAGTGTGGTAGTGCTAGAGCTTTTCAAAGAAAAGCTTGCCAGAATATTTTAACAGGGGCATAACAACTTATTTTTCTAGCCTCATCCTTGGAGATGGCTGAGCCATTTTGGCTGAAATTCTCCAAAAAAATTAAGCCCGAGGCAGACACCTGCCATGTAAAATTCCAGCCCAAACAGTTCAAGACTGGCAAAGTTATAAACAATGTAAACAGGGTCTTTCTATGTGAAGTGTTGGGCAACTTGAACACTGGGTTAAGAATACCATCCCTGCTCGTGATATGTGTACATAGCTTTGTAAACATGCATGGTGTTTTACAAGCCAATAAAAGACGATCCCTGATGCAAAGAGGTTAGTCTACCTAGACAAGACAGTATGCTGTAACAGCTTCTGGAAACCCCCTCGGAGCTAGTCAGTCTCTGCATCAGTGCAGGTTTTGGTGGAAAGTTACAACCATGATGCTGCTCAGTAGTGATAGCCATGCTCTTCCAACTATGATGCTGGTCAGTAGCAATGGCTGTGCTCCTTCTAAAAGCTTCCACCCCCGATTTTGCCCTAAGAGGCTTCTGTCCAGCTAAGGGAAAGCTGGTAACTCCCGTCTTCCAGTAGTTAGTTAGTTATGTTCTTGATGCTTTTGCTGTGTCTGAAACTGAAACCAGGAACTGATTTACATTTTGATAATACTTTAACAACTGTAACTATGCAAATTAAAGAACCGTTAAGATTTCAGGAGTTTGCGAAGCAAAGCTGTGCGCCCAGTGTTTATTTGCATGCCACAGCTGTGTTGTGTCTTCTGGGTTCCTGCAGTTTCTTAGCCATGCTGATATCTGAGCTCTGGATATAAACCAAAAGGTTTGGTAGAGCATCCAGTTATGTTCATGGACACATTCTGCCAAGTACTTCGCAAGTGAGAAGTAGTGCCAGACTTTCTGCATTGCTAGGCTCTACTCCTTTGCGAATGTGCAAACTTGAGCTGCTTAACAAAGCTTCACAAAACCTAGCGTTAACAGCTGTGCATCTATCTACCAGTCTCTTGCAGACCGACAGCAGCAGGAAGAGGAGACCTATGCAGATGCATGTGATGAATTCCTTGATCCTATCATGAGCACTTTAATGTCTGACCCTGTGCTGCTGCCATCTTCCCGAGTCACCGTGGATAGGTCAACTATAGCCAGGCATCTCCTCAGGTATTCGAGAAGAGTTAATGGTGTCTGAGTGAGGAGTTAGTGATTCACTAAGGGTTTGCTGGGGAGGGGTTGGTAAGTGTTTTTGCTCTCAGAGATTCAGGCAACACCGAGTGGACACCCCCCATGTATGCATACAGTCTCCTTTCCAAATTTCAAGAGTCTAGGCTCTTAGTTTTGTTATATTTGGAACTGGCTTTGTAATCCATCTTTCTCTCAAAAGCTAACCATTTATCTAGCTGTGTGCAATTTGTGTGTCCTGGACCCTGTGGAATTCAGCTTTCTGAAACTTACAAGTTGCATCCATGTCCAGATTTGCGCAGACCAAACTGTTTCTCATGTTTTTTTGATGGAATAAAGCACATGAGAGGTGCTCAGGCCTACAGACTGAAGTGTGTGTGGGGAGGAGGGGGGGAGATTAAGACTTTTTCTTTTATTTAAAGGTGATTTCAACAATGGGGAAACTGCAGGTGTTTCTTCACCCTGGTTTGTTCAAAAGTCAGTGGATAGGTTGGACAGCTTAGTGAGTACAGATAAAATCCAGAAATGTCTTCCAATAAAGCATGAGATTGCTTTTTTCATCCAAATAGTAGCACATTTCAGTCTGTCTCTAAGTAATTATCTTCTATGTGTTAAGAGTCAGAGGTTTGCTAATTGATCTGGGTTGTGGTTTAAGTTTTCTCTAAAGCACTGTTATATACTCTGGTACTTGTGCTTACCGTGAACCTGATATGCTTTCCTTGAAATTTTAGCCCCAAATGTACCACTGAGAATGTGAATGATGGTGTCATTTCTGAAGATCAGTCTTCTGGGGGATGTTTGGGTGAAGCCTAATGATTATACCTAGTGGCTCATTGTCCACAGGCAGGTCTGATTCACTTGAAGGAACAGGGGCTGTGCCAGTCTCTGGTCCTTGTTTCTTGGCTTCATAACATTAATTTTTAATCATAGGACAGTACTGTCAGAGAATGAGTCTCCTTGACTTTTCCTCTTTCTTATAGTGACCAGACAGATCCTTTTAATCGGAGCCCCCTCACTATGGACCAGATCAGACCAAACACAGAACTGAAAGAGAAGATCCAGCAGTGGCTTGCAGAGAGGAAAAAGCAGAAGGAGCAGCTGGAGGACACACTGAAATGAACAAACGAAAAAACATCCTGACACAAATGAACAATAATTTGTTTGCAAGAGAGTGAAGTCCCCTTGCAGAGACAATGGCTGGTGCTTCAGAGAACCTGTGAATCAGCGCTACAATATACTCTGTCCCCAAGATTGCATTTAGTGCATTGCCACTAGACTGGGAGCCTCTTGTTTAGGCCCTTCCTTTTATCCCCTTCTGTTTTTTGTTTCTTTCCATTAAGACGTCTCAATAATATCAGAAACCTCAACTGCACTACAGTTTCCCAGCCCAGGAATCCTAAGTCCCTTCTTGCTCTGTTGGCCACTGGTTAATTTTCTTCTGTTTGTTCTTCACAGTGTTCGCTGTTCTTAATGACTGTCCTGTCACACATCTCAGCGGCTGTCAGCCACCACCAACAATCTCTTCCTTGTGACTGTTTCCTCTCTGTTACTGCTGCTTTAGCTCCAGACTTGTTTAAACTATGTAATGTTCTATCATATGATGATTAATGTGAAAAAAAACCTTTGTCCACAGCAGCTCTTAAATTAGAGGCTTGTGAGGATGGAAGAGGTTCTCTTATGCAGTTTTGTCTGTAAATATTGGTTGTGTACAAGGGTTTGTGTTCAGCATGGTACATGGCAGTGGGGCAGCACTGAAATCAAAACACTTAGAACATTACATAAAAGTTGGATGTGAATCTCTTAGGGATAGTTGGATGACGTAGCCGCTGCTATAACAAAACTCTCACTGGGACGAGGGAGGTCGTGCTGGAAAAACATGATACTGGTTTTAGAAAAGCCTCTCACTTGGCTGTCGGGGACAGCTAATGATCTGTTACCTGCTGTTTTGCTCAAGGGGCAACCATGCAGGAACTCGACATATCCAGACACACAGGACAAGCTGTTCTCTAATTAGGGTTCCTTGAGTCTCCACATCATTTAAATTAACCTTAATTAGTAATGACCATCTGCTAGGTTTGAGAGCCTGTTGAAAACGGCACTGTCTGTGCATAGACTGTATACATATTCATACAAGTACACTATAAATCCTGCCTACATTTATACTGTACTTTGTGCATGTTAATATGTATCCAGTGTGTATATATACTTAGACACATGCTTTATCAATAAAAATGTCAAGCTTCAAGTTTCTTTGAAGTGCATATTTGGTCTTAAGATGAGCTTGTTCTGAATGGGGGATCTGGGGCAGGTATAACTCCTCTCACTCAAGTGACATTCTCTGCTGTTGTATACAACTATTAAGCTGATGTTTCCCTAGCTGGTCATAACCATACCCTTCTACTGGGGACATGTCTGCAACAAGAAGCGCAGAAACAGCTGAAATTTTTATAATGAAAACTAAGAGTGAAGCTTGGGCTTACTGTGCAGGTTACCTTTAAACAATCAGTTAATATGAGCCTACTAGATAAGGCCTTAAACCATAAGGATCCTTCCCTGAGGGTCATAGGTATGTGCACTCATGCAAACCTAGGAATACCAGAATTTGAGGCTAAATAGTTTAATATATACGTTTTATTCTTGAGGGGCAGGTGTGTGTTGGTTAGTTACATTTATGCATGAGGTAGGCTTACTACTCAGCTTGTGGGAAGAGGGGGTTTTGTGCTGGGAGGGAGGGAGTACTACAGGGATGGCTATCAAGGGCATCAGCCACAAGGCAGAAAAATAAGGAATGTGATTTCTGTGGCGGCTATCTCCAGCCCAGCAACAGGGTTCTAGTTCAGAGGACTTCACCAAGATGGTCACTGAGACTTGCTATAATTGTTCTTTCCTAAAACAAAACATGGTGTAGCGTTTACCTAGCTCAGGGAGTGATACATTCATTACAAATGCCTTAGAGCTATTGAGAACATAAATGGGAAGAAATGGGGGAGTCTGAGAGTGCTAAATCATGAAAGTGGTAGGATTTAATCTTAAATTTTTCAAGTACCCTTGAGAGGGGGCAAGTGTTTTGGAGGCTAATCCCAAAACTGTAACCCAACAAGCAATTTTGTAGAAGTGGCATTTTTGGCAGTGCACAAGGCAGAGGGTTTTTTCCCCTACTGTTTTTTTTTTCTAATAGGTTTTGGCTTTGCTGACACGCACACAAATCATATCCCATAGGCCAGGGGGAGCTAGTTATTTTTTTTTTTGTCAATGGCCAGACTCCGGAGAAAATAACAGAATAAGTAAATAAAAAAATTTTGGGGTCCATTAGATTTGGCCTGTGGTCTGCCTATTAACTTCCCCAGCTGTAGACACATCAAAAAAAGAACTTCTGGCAAGTCTATTTTTGAAAGCTAAAGGCAAGCCTACTGCCAGCCCCTTCTAAGGCCAATCATAGAGTGTCACAGAGAAGGCTCTGAGGTGTGACTAGGAGCCATCTCCCAGCATGACTCCTGTATTAGTGATACCAGCATGACTTGCTTCTTGCAAACTGTGCGATCCTCTCCCTGGGGTTTCTCGCTGCTGGCAAAACTGCCTGGAGGGGCTGCCCCAAGGGCACGGCGTGCCGCAGGCGTTAGCTCGCGGGCCTGGCCGGCAGCCCAAACCCTGCTGGCTGCAGCGAGAGGGCTGGGAGGGCCAGCACGTGGGCAGGGACACAGGAGCTTCTGCAGGAGGCTTCTGCGCGTGCGCCGCTTTGGCTCCCTCGAAGAGACCAGCGTTACGTTGCGCGTGAGCAGCCATTCATGGCCGATAGGTGGCCTTGGCGGGTGCCTGATCAAAATGTTGCCTCTGAAGGGGGAAGAAAATGACGATTCCCCCCCGCCGCCCCTCCCCGCAGGGCTGGGAGTGCGTACGGGCCGTCTGGGGGCGTAGCGAGTGGCGGCGACGTTAGGCGCGGCCCGGGCAGCCTTGACGCAGGGGGCCTTGGGGGGTCCTGCTGTAGGTGACATTCAGGCTCCGGCTCCTTCTTCGGCCGCTGCAGCTGCCGCGCGCCGGTTCCGCCATGGCCCAGGCCGCCCAGAGGCTGATCCAGCGCGTCGTCACCAAGGGCCCGCAGCTGGCGAGCGGTGAGAGCGGGCCGGGGCCGGGGCCGGGGCCGGGCGGTAGCAGCCTGGCCAGCCCTGCCCCTTCCGAGCGGGGGCGCTCGCTGCTGCGCTTAGTCCGGTGGGAACGTGGCCTCCCCGCCCAGCGCGGGGGGACCCGGTGTGGCCTCGGCTCGGGGTGCAGGGAGCGGCCTAGCTCGGGGGCGGGCGGCGGGCGGCCGGGCCAGGCCGCCAGGCGGGCTCTGAAACCTTGTTTGCGTCTTAGGATCTTTTTCCGTGGTTGGTTTATCTGGAGTCTGGACCTCGGCCGAGTCCCAAATTTCTTGGCCAAATAATTCACGACCCCGCTCTAAGTTGTGTGCGTGAGACGGTGAGCGCATCGCCAGGTGTTGGCTCCGTGGGAGGCTTGGCCGGGCGGCCTTTGTCCCTGGATCGGTCCACCCGTGCCAGGTGTCAGAGGGTCGAGGCCTCTACTTCCTCTTACTTTCTTCGGTTGCAAGAAATGGGTTTTTGTCATTGCCCAAGTGACTCTCTCTCTGTATCTTGTAGCCGCATGTTTTTAGCTTAAAAAAAAAAAAGAAGCTTAAAGTGAACACTAAGTAGCTAAAAGAACAGGAGGACTCGTGGCACCTTAGAGACTAACAAATGTATTTGAGCGCAAGCTTTCGTGAGCTACAGCGAGAGGCTACATCATACTGTTCAGTGTCAGTGAAAAGGGGAAACTAAACAACCGAGAAACTTGGCTATTGCAAGATTTTGCAGGATTTTATTGATGACAAAATCTGAGTTTGCAGTAAGTAGTTACTAAATGCTAAGGGGTGGGGAAGAATAACCATAGACTAATTTCAGTTTATATCTATGATAAAGAGAATTTTTTTTTTGAAGTATAACTCCCCTTCAGATTAATATTTCTCAGAGGGCTTTATAAAGGAAGGTATTTTTCCTATTTTAGTGATATGAAACTGAGGTACAGATATGAAGTGACTTCCAGAGGTCATGCAGTAGAGTCCATGTATCCTTTTCCAGTTCAATACTTTATCACATGGGCAAGTAAACAAAAATGGTGGAGAGAAAACGAGCTTATTATGAGCCTTTTAAATGTAAGGCCCATGTCTATCAAGGCATTCCAATTGTAATGGGGAAAGGGGTTAGAGGCAATTGATCAGATGCTTAATAGCCATATTTCCAGATATACTGAGCACCTGTAAATCTCACTGAAGTCTGAGAGGAGTGAGTGCTTAATACTTTCTGAAATCAGGCCTTTCCACCATAAGATGGATCCTCACAACATTCTCCTTGTACCCAAAAGAAACCAACCAATCCCAAACCACCTGAAATAAACCAATTTTAACCGAAACAGTAAATTAACAAAAAAAAAAAATTAAAAATCAATTAGAACCCCCCCACCCCCCAAAAAGGGGGCAGGGGGGGACATGGCAGTGATTCCATTAAGTCTACTATGGATTTTGCTATTACCAGCTTTACATGTAAGGTGCACAGATGCTGTGGTGGTGAGCAGCAGTATAAAACCAAATTAGAACTGCTGTTCCCCTGCCCCTACACCTGTATCTTTAAAGACAAAGATTGAGATGTACAGGGTGCACTAACTTTGGCTCCGATATTTGATGTTAGGATATAGTGATAAGGGAAATGCTGTGTGGTGCAGGATGTGGTGGACTGTGAGCGTAATGGATGTGACAGATATCTATGAAATAGGGAATCAGGATAGTGAGTTGCTAATAGCAAATATATAAACTTTGTTTTTGCTAACAAGCTGTATCAGCTCTTAAGAATTCTGCCTGTTCCTCCTCTTGTTTTTTGTTCTGTGCTAGTCTTGATACCAACTTTATCTTGTACTTTTGGCTCTTTCCACTTGTAGATATCTCAGCCAGTGAGAGCTTTGTAATTACCATGCAGCTTTGCCTATATTATCTGAGGTTCTTTTCCATATGAAAGACATGGTCTACTCTGTAATAGGTTTTCATTTAAAAATATTGCAATCTGCCTGTCCAGCTGGGGACAGTATCTCTAAGAGCAAAATGAAGTGTCTTGAAGAATCAAAAATAGACAAGGCACGACCTATTGAGGGTCAAGAAATATTAAGGGTATTAAATATGAGGTTGTCATTAACAAAACTTCTTTTACTTCTGTGAGTTTAAAATAAGTGGTTCTGTTGGCGTAGTATCAAACTACTTCACAATATCCACAACTGAAAATGACTTAACTGTTGAAGAGTAAAGGGCATAAACTATATAGTCTAGACTCTAGGTTGAACATCTTTTGAGGTTTGAAGACCTTAGCTATACTCTAAATCGTGCTGCAAAACAACTATCCTGGCAGTTGAAGAAAGCATGGGATTTGGTGTAAGGGCTTTCAGTGGAGCAAAGGCCCTTGACTTTGGAATTCACTTTCTCAGTTGGTCTAACAGACTGAATTTTTGATCTTTTGGGTGCAGTGCAGAGTGTCTGTCTCTTTTTCTGAGACTTTCACTTTATGCTGGGTTTAATTTGGAGGGTGGGTTTTCCCCTTTAAATTACTAATGTACAAGCATCCAATTGCACTCAGAATGCTTTTGTAAATTTAAAAATATTGACTTTATCAAACATATGCTGAATTGAAGGTCATTTATTCTAAAACGAAAGATGGAATCTACCTTCATGAGCAAAGACTTCATTCAGCTGTGATTATGGAGACTGGAGAATTTCCACCTCAGTGTTAATTATCCTAATAGTAGAGAGAGAGGGTGTGTACTGAGACATGTATGAGAGATGTAGTTTGCAGGCCACATAGATTGAAGTTTACCTAATGTTTAATTCTTTTGCACCATATAGAGCATAATTGTCAGTAGTTAAACTCTTTTGTGTTTAAATGCTCTCAGCCTATGCAGGGATATTGTCTTAGGTGTAGAATGCTGCAGGAGTTCTGATTGAGTGAAACAATAACATTGTTTTCGTATTACCACTTCTGCAGCTTTTGGGGAGAGGTAGTTGTGCTGCCTAACTAGGAAAAGCTTAATAAAACATGTTTCAACAAGCCCATCAATGGCTATTAGACAAGATGGTCAGGGATGCAACCTCATGCTCTGGGTGTCCCTGGCCTCTGAGTGCCAGAAGCTGGGAGTAGACAACAGGGATCACTGGATGATTGCCTGTTCAGTTCGTTCCTTCTGAAGCACCTGGCATTAGTTACTGTCGGGAGACAGGATACTGGGCCAGATGGCTCATTGGTCTGACCTGATATGGCTGTTTTTATTAAAATGGTTTGACTAGTTTAATTCTAACATCTAATTATTCATGCTTCCAATATTGAGGCATGACATCTTAAGAATAGGAGCAACTAAAATGTCCCCTTAGAAGATTTTTATTAGTTAAAGTCCATAACACACTCTGCTGGCAAAGAACAGTGATGATATTTATCTTCTTTTTCTAATCATTATCTGGCAACTTAAATTTGTAGCTAATTGACTGACAATTCACAACCAGCTGGTTGAACTAGGTACTGACCTGGGTTCATCACATGATAAACTTTTTCATACAGGCTTCCTTGAACGGCTGAGTTCCTAGTGATACACATGTTCTGTACCTTTTAATGCTGTATACAGCCTGCTTAAGTGGATTTGGATGTTGGGAGCACATTAGACCAATCATCTCCACTGGCTTCAGTAAGCTTTGGAGTGGAATGCCAGGTGTTCATTTTCACCTAAAAACCCTTAAAGGTTTGGGACCTGGTTACTTGTGAGACTGCCTCTCTCCTTGTGAGGTGCTGCCACGGTTGAGATCAGAAGAGGTGCTTGAGCTGGAGCTTCCTCAATATAAATGAGTGAGCTTCTGGCAGGGTATTCTGTGAGGAGTCTTTGATATTTAAAATCATCATCCCTCACCTGGTCGGCCAGAGTCCAGATCTGTTAACCTTCTGAGGCTGCGGCTAAATCCACTTATTTCACCTTTCTAAGTTTGAGGGTTTGGGCAGTGGTGGATATATTTATGGGCAGTCCTTCATGTTCATATTGTGACTTTTTAATTAATGGAATAGGCAGCCAGAGCACTGGATGGTTGGTTAGAGCTGTATTTTTAAAAATTAAATAAATGCTCATTACCAAGGAGCAGCTCTGACTCTTGAGACTGGGTGCATGTTTGGTGAAAGCAGGAAATGAATGTGATGCATGAATAAATATTTGTGTCCAGCCCACACATCTGTTTCTTTTAGCCTCCAGTGGATTCATCCTGGTATTTTTCTCTTCCAGCTGCTGTGACTTACTCCAGGCCTCGTTTGGCCACATTTTGGCACTATGCCAGGGTTGAGCTGGTTCCTCCAACCCCTGCTGAGATCCCCAAGGCCATTGACAGCATGAAAGCTATGGTCAAAAGCTTTCAGTCTGGTCACCTCGCACAGCTCACAGTCAAGGTAACTGCAGGCTAAATAAGAACGGATGTGAATAACAGAAGCATGTTTCCCCTGGGGTTTCTCCAGCGATGCTGGTTAACACATTTTTAGCTGGGCTACATCTAGCAGCATAAAAAGCAACCCAGAAAGTGACTTGTGCTTGCTATTTGGACAGAACAGTTAATTTGGTAGACAAGTTGTTGATAAAGCCAGGCTGAACCTGTGCTCTCAGTGAGCTCATTCTGTGACAAAAAAGAAGTTTGACTGGACAAACATCACTTCTGCCTCATGGTGGCTTTTTCCCTAGTGAGTTTTTATACACATTTTAGTATGGCCAGCTGTTGATCTTTCCACTTTGTGTGGGCAGCTGCCTTATTGTCAAAGGGACTTCTGAATGCACTGTCACACTTCTAATAGAAATATCAACGTAGCCAGCCCAGCATGTAGTGTGGTATGAAGGGATATTGGATAATTGACTAGTTTGGAATTGCTGCTTGACCTTTGCAATAACAACCAAAAGCTTAAGGCTAGTTTTAAAACACTGCTACCTTCTACAGTGCAAAGAGGAGGGGTGGGGCTATGTTCTGTTCTTGCTAAGGCAATGGTTCTCAAACTATTGTACTGGTGACCCCTTTCACATAGTAAGCCTCTGAGTGTGGACCCCCCCTTATAAATTAAAAACACTTGTTTATATATCTAACACCATTATAAATGCTGGAGGCAAAGCAGGATTTGGGGTGGAGGCTGACAGCTCGTGACCCCCCCCATGTAATAACCTCATGACCCCCTAAGGGGTCCCGACCCCCAGTTTGAGAATCCCTGTGCTAAGGGCTGTAACTCTTTTGGGTTTGGCTCATAGATCCATTTTTTTCCCCTAAAATATTCTATCCTTAATAGGAATGTGGGCATTGACAGGCTGGATCAGACCAGTAGTTCTCCTAGTCCAGGATCCTGTCGCTGATGGCGACAAGTACTAGATACTTAAGAGGAAGGTGCAAAAACCTAGAGTTGGGTAGCTATGTGATAACCTGTCCCACGGAAAGTTGCCTTCTAACTCTTAGTTTTTAGATAGCGCCTTATTCCCTTCCCAACTCTTGCAAATATCTATTACAAATTTGAATATTCATGTCACCCATGTAAATAGCTCTGTCTCAATTAGTTTTTAACTTGCTGCTTTTCAGTTTCATTGAATGTCCCCTTGTTCTTGTATTGCACAATGGGGTTAGCCTCCAGGTGCTTCTACAATATAAATAATAAAGCAAGGTCCAACAAACCAGTAATTTCTAGGCCCCTTTTCCAACTAGAATACCCCCTTCTTGATCTGTAAAGTCATTCAGTAATAGACTTCTTTCCCTTAGGAATGGGAGTGCAAAATGAAGACTAGTTCTCTGAACTTATTACCTGCAGATCTGGTTCTTTAATTGCTGAGTCCAGGTCTTCTGATGGATGCCCCTTTAACGCTTCACATTTAAATCTCTCTTCCTGAAGTTACCTCCAGCATTTTGAAAACCTTGTTCATTTATATAGTGTCAGTCTTCAAAATAACTTTTTAAATAAAAATGGGTCGTCTTTGCTTCAGAATTAGCTAAAAAGCAGAGGTCTGATCTTATGATCCTGAAGCATCGCACGTCTGCTGCATGTTTCTCTGGAGTCTGGCAGATACAGTTTAAGAGCTGCAGGTATTTTGTGTACAGAGTAATATTTTCCAGGAACTTATTGAACCACTGGCATCCTAGCTTAAAAACCAATAGAGCTGTTGTCATTAAGGAGTGAAACACTTGGAGAATTTGTAGGTTAAGTGTTGAATAGCATTTTTAATGTAACAGTTTTTCATTTCTTAATCCTACCACTTCTAGTAGAGCATAGATGTTTTTTTGGCAGCCGGCTTTTCTTCAACATCCATTCACGTGACTCAAATGTCAATAGGTACCAGATCTGCCCACCAGTACTGAACAGCTATTTCATAGGCCTAGTGTATTGCTTGGCACTAAAACTTGGATGGTCTTTTCAGTATTTATGCTTTACAGTGTTCTCTTTGAAGGGCTCTGACAGCTAAGCTGTAGTTAAGACTTGAGCGCACTTTAGTATGTACTATGATTGCTTGGGTGGGGGAGAGTAAATTGTTAATAGCATTCTTTGCTTTAGCTAAAGATCCTACCTCATTAACATGGGTGGCTTTCTTGCCATCACAACCAAACTTTGTGTATGGTTAACAAAGCAAAGGGAGACGTTACTGCAATAGCAAACATTCTAAATTGTGGCTTTCTTTCTTTCAGGAAGCTCTGAGGAACGGTTTGGTGGCCACAGAGGTGCTGATGTGGTTTTACATCGGTGAGATCATAGGCAGAGGCAGCCTGATTGGATACAATGTTTGAAGACTAATCTTTAGTAGTCTTATGTTTCACTTTTTTGTCCCCTAAGTCTGTAACAGTATTTGACAAAATAAAACCAGGAAATGATGTGGAGTTGTGGTGGTCTCTGTTAGTGGTGTTTACAGTGTGAGCTTGTCCCCATCCTGTTAGCATTGCCAGCTGTGCAGAAAGGATCAGTTAGTATCTAGCTGCGTGGAGGCCATCCCTCTTCAAGCATTACCACACACAAGGAAATAGTTATACCCCTGTGCTGCTTTCATAACACTTGAAAATGTGAATCTTTTACCATACCAGGTTAACTTGGATTGAAACTTTTTTTCTGGTCATTTAGGACTAGTGCTTGGGAATGTCTACTGGCTATGAAACCTTTTTGTTTGGTCTGCTAAAGTGTTTATAGCTGGGGATTGTGATCCTCAGATCTGTATCACACAAGCTGCATTTTTTATTTTGATGCTGACAGTTTTAGCAGCAGATGTTACAGAAACAGTAGAAGCCAGTGCTTTAAACCATGAGACAGCAACTTGGCACCCCAGATTTATCAAATGGTATAAAGCATTTTCTTTAATTCTACCAGGCTGAGTTAAAATATGTCAGGTATACGTAAAGAGCTGGAAAAAGAAGGTAATCCAAATAGGCCTCTAAAATCTTACCTCACAACCGATAGGTGCAAGTCATCCAATAATCAATAGTCTTGCTGTGTTCATCTGAGAGGCTTTCTGAGATACAAGTACAAAAACTTCCTCACTGTGTGATCTAACCCATATGGTTAACTCTACAAACTGTACCTTTCCCTACTTGTTTTAAAATCAGGCAGAATGCTTGATAATGGCACTATCTGTTTGATGGGACTTATTCTTTACTATTTATATTGCCATAGAAAATAGAGTTTCTATTAAAAAAACAAATCAGCTGCTTTTCCTTCTTTTAGCAAGACTAGTAGTGGCTCAACTTAAAATCACCTGTTAAGCCTTCTGCAACCAGGCCTGACTGCTAGTCAGATAGAATGGTGACAAGTTTCAGAGTAACAGCCGTGTTAGTCTGTATTCGCAAAAAGAAAAGGAGTACTTGTGGCACCTTAGAGACTAACCAATTTATTTGAGCATGAGCTTTCGTGAGCTGTACGAAATAGCTGTAGCTCACGAAAGCTTACGCTCAAATAAATTGGTTAGTCTCTAAGGTGCCACTAGTACTCCTTTTCTTAATGGTGACAAGTGTGTCTCTCCATCAGAACTTCATTTAATACATGGCTTCACTAGACAAAATCCAGCCTCCTCCAAAGTAAAGATATAGAACAAAGCATAGCTTCTGTTCCTTAGCAGGATCTCTAGGCTGTGAGGTTACAGTATTGGTAGAAAAACATGATTCATCTTAAGTTTGCTGGCTCTAGAGCTTAGCACCTGACCTGTGCATAAATAGAAGATATTGGCTTACACTGCTAATAACTCCATGAGCACAAAAGTTCATTAGCAAGGACAGAGGGAACAAGCACTGAATTTCCAACAAACTTCTGCTGAAATGGGCATGTAATTTCCACTACTTCATCGCTAAAGAAAACAAAGTAGGGGCTCTCTTCTCTGCATCCAACAACACTATACTTGCCGTGAAACTGGGTATTACATGTACTGGAAACTAGCTGTTTCATAGCTAGTAAAAGCTAGTGAGTTGGAGTCAAACATCTATGCTAGCTATTTTGATAGGGAATTATGATCTGCTACAATCCTCTCTTGGCTTGCCCTGTGATCTTCTGAGTCTTGCTTTCAGCTGCTTGGTGAGCTTCCAGTACTCTGGGCTCGGCTACTCTGTGTGACATTAGAAATCTCTTGGCATACTAGGCTAATACATAGATTACTCTTGTCTTTGGAGCAATAGCATAGGCCTTTGTCAAAAAACTTTTTTCAGTGGGAAGTCTTGCATTTATCATTTTATTGTGTAACATCCTCACTGTGCTTTCTGAATCGATACCTAACTTCACCTGCCCCTGAACTGTAGACAGTTATGGGGTGTAGTTGATGCAACAGAACTGCAGCAACATTTTGGATGAAAGGGACAACATCCATTTGAAACAGGAAGTGTTGGAATTAGGCCAGGACACCACTGGTAACAAGCCTTGTCTTAAGTCCCTTGGTATCTTAAATGACCAGAAGTGGTCTGGGTCTTGACCGTTCTAGGAAGCAACTTTTTTGCCACTGGTTCGCTACTGGTGAAGGGGGAGGAGGATGGAGACGGCTCTACCACACTGACAGCAAAGTACTCCGCACTATTCTTATACTAATAGCCAGTTTGTATCCAGTAGGTGGTTAACATTTGCCAGTCAGTGAATGACAATCTCAGCAGATCCCCTTCACAAAGATGTAGTAGCCACTACTTACCCACCACACATTCCACTTTTGATTTGATATTTTGCGTTTCCAGTAACTAACTAGCTTCAGAGGGGATACCAATACCAGACTCCTTACCAAGCCTGCTCTTACACTATTCCTGCCCCTATTCTCTAGAGATGGGAGCATGGGGCCCAGGCACCTTTACGTCTGTAACTACTGAGTAAGCCTCACATTAAATGCATTCATATTAACATGAAGAATTCCTGATCCAAAAGGTAGGATACCTCACCATCTGGTGGAGTTCAGGCTTGATGGAATAAGCTGAGACACCAGCAAGAGAGAGCATTCTATTATTCTCTGTAACATGAGCCATTTAAAGCTTTATTTGTCACATGCCAGGACTTCAGAAGTGTGCCTTTCACACTTGGAAAGCATAATACAAATAGTAGGCTCACCATATACAGCTCTGATGATAGTACTTGGTAGGGTTGCCTGTTCCAAGCAGGAGAGATACTGACGTTTTCTTATGGAGCAAAAATGTCTTGCTCATAAGCCACAGGTAACGAATCTTTACTGGTGTCTGGCTGACCTTGGGCACTGCTTTCTAAACAAGAGTAGGTAAAACAATGGAGTGCTTTTGTCACCGCTTCCTTGGGCAATCTTGGAGTAATCTTTGAAGAACTAAGAAAAGGAGTACTTGTGGCACCTTAGAGACTAACCAATTTATTTGAGCATAAGCTTTCGTGAGCTACAGCTCACTTCATCGGATGCATACTGTGGAAAATACAGAACATGTTCTTATACATACAAACCATGAAAAAATGGGTGTTTACCACTACAAAAGGTTTTCTCTCCCCCCACCCCACTCTCCTGCTGGTAATAGCTTATTTATTTGAGCATAAGCTTTCGTGAAGAACTAACACCAGCTGCATCCTGGTGGTGCTCTTCCTTCTGACGGATTACTGAGTTGGGGCACAAGCATAGACTGCTGCCACTTTCTGGTGACAGATACAACTGTGACCCTAATTAGCTGTGGCCATTAAAAATTTATTAATAGTATTGCTGTAGCAACTAGAGGCCCAAATGGAGACTGGGCCTCTATGCTAGGCATCACACAATAAAAAGATGTGCTCTTTGGCACTTGTTTGTTTTTAACCCCAGGTTTCTGCTGAAAACTCTGGGACCGATTCAGTCCCCTATTAAGTGCCCTTCATGCTGCTCTAGCAATGTAGACAAGTTGCTACATGTGATTTTATGCCATTCCTGCTGTGTGGATGGAGTGCTTCACCATTAATCTTTTCAGTGCCTTAGAGCAGCTGGCAGTTGGGGGTAAGATACTCTAAATTACACTGGGGAACAAGTTGACCTCGCAAGATCAGGTTATGGGTAGCATAAAGGTGACTTAGTCACCTTTGGCCCATCTCCTGGTTTGTGCCTCCTGAAGGTTGCAGCATAGAATCTCATAGAAAGCTTATGCTCAAATAAATTGGTTAGTCTCTAAAGTGCCACAAGTCCTCCTTTTCTTTTTGCGAATACAGACTAACACGGCTGTTACTCTGAAACCTAGCATAGAATCTGTCTCTTCTGCCTAATTTTCCTTGTTTGAAGTAATTTTTTGCTTCCTGGCCCAAACTGTTGGGTGGTGCTGTGTATCTCAGTGACAGATAGATATTAATTTATATTACCCCACCTGATTAAAGCCCATTGTGCTGTACAAACACTGAGTAAGAGACAGTCCCTGACCAAAGTTCACAATCTAAATGGGTAAGAGAGGAAGTAGCAGTATCCCCATGTTACAGAGGGGAAAAGGAAAGTGAGCCAGAGAAAGATTAAGTGATTATTTTATATAAGCTATTGAGAGCCTTTCAAACAGCTGTGTAGATTTAAGAGTGTTACTGCCATCCTCACGGGCAGTCCTAGCCAGGACTCGGAGAATAGCCTTCTGTGTGGTTGCACTGGAGGGAACAGACAAGAAGTGCCAGTAGGGAACTCCATCTGCACTAGGACCCAGGAGCATTTCTCCTCTCTGAAGGCTAGGCGGGTTCTGTAAGACACCCCAAAAGCTGTTGAACCAATCATTCACAACTGGGACCAGTGATGGGCAAGTCTAGCAGTAGACTCCTATGGGAGGAGCTTGGGCTGCAGAGAGGGTTAGGGACTCAGTTCCCAGCTGTCTGGAGAATGACAGTGTGTGGAATTACGTCACCCCCCAACGTCTCTCAGTAGCTGACTCAGAGTGGCTTTCATGGCTGATAAGAGCAATAACCCACCCTCCCAGCAAGCAAGGAGACTGCTGTGCACCATCTGCAGAATGGGAGACAGGCTAAGCATGGATGGAAAATCCTGAGCCACCTCTGGTATCCTCGTCCCTGCTTCTAGGAGTGGAGAAGTTTGTTGCTGTATAACCTTGGGCTAGAGGGCAGGGTCTGTGCTGGATGGCTGGAGCCTGCAGATAAGCTGTAGTTAGTGTAGTGTCGCATCATTTTCTGCTCAGGTTTTTCCTAGGCTACCTTAGATGGATCTTTGAGAAACGTTAGCTTCTGATTTTTAACCAAACCGATGAATGAGATGCTGCTGGCTTCTACTGCCTCCTCTGCCATAGCATTCATGGTTAATTAAAACACCTTAGCACAGCTTTGAACTGTTCCCTGCGTATTAAAATCCTTACTCGTTTCCCAACAGACCCTGCATTTCTGCTGCTGCCTGATGTCATCCCCTTCCCTGCCTCCCACAAGGAAACAGCAGCCCTAGCTCTGCAGTGCACATGGCAGCAGAGGTTTACAGCTATTCCCATTTTTCTGAAATGACTTTAAAGGGGGAGTGAAGTACAAATGCCTGCCCACATTTTAGGGCAAAGTCCTTTAGCCAGGCTGTTTAACAGAATCAGGGACAGAAAGAGGGCATTGAGTCAGCATGAGAGCTGCAACTGAAACCAGTGTTAAGTGCACATTGACAATAGTTAGCAATGACACTAGACTTGAAGAAGAGCTCTGTGTGGCTGGAAAGCTTGCCTCTCTCTCCAACAGAAGTTGTTCCAATAAAAGATATTACCTCACCCATTTTGTCTCTCTAATTTCAACTATGAGGCATTTCATCTGGAAAGAGAAGGCATTAATCTTTTCTTCCACAGCACGCCTATACCAATTTGTGAAATGTGACAGGGCACAACACAAGTTAAGAAGCATTAGGCTCCATCGCTATTTGGGTGGGATACATACAAGCTGTGCTGTGAGAAGTGGGATAAGTGACTCAGAAGGGGGGCTCTTTCTTGACAGTGTTGAAGTTTATGCTTCAGCTTGGTGTTGGCATGCTGTGCTACTGGAAGTGCTGTCTTACAGATGAGAATTAAGCTGAGATCTTGGCAGTTTGTGGTTATTAAAGATCCCAGTATTTCTTTTGCAAGCAGAGGGTTGTTATCCTGGCTAAATTCTAATTCATAGAATTACACACTGCCTCCCTCCAAGTTTAAGTGAATACAAGACTCTACTTCTTGCACTAGAGCTGGTGTAGAGAGTTGTTGGGCACTGCTAAACAGCTGATGGATTCCACCCCAGAGGTGGTTGCATTTCAGTGGTGGGAGGAAATGGTCTCTGTTTGTAGCTTACTTTTGCAACACACTCTCAGCGTGAGGGTACTATGAGAAATGTCTCTATTATTAATGCTATATTTTTCTCCAGAGCTTCCTAGCTGAATACCTTTGCTAATGTCATTTTCTATATGCAGGATGCTGCTATTCCTCCTCCTTTTAACAGGGACCCTTCCAGCCTTTTCCTCACTGGTTCTATTCAAGGGCTTTAGAGGGATCATCTCCCCATGCACTATGCCATGCTCAGTTGGCTTCCTATTTCAATTTATTTGTATTTGATACAACTTCATTGTGAAGCATTTTCTATACAAAATAAATCCCCAGCTGTTTATATATGAAGCAGAGGCCCTTGGGGATGCAGCTGCCGGAAAGGAAAATCTTGTTGGCACAAACTGCCTGGGCAATTGAAATATACACGAGAGAGAATATCTGGTCCCTGTTTATGTTTAGTTCTTAAAATGAATTCAGGTTTCAGAGCGGCAGCCATGTTAGTCTGTATCAGCAAAAACAATGAGGAGTCCTTGTGGCACCTTAGAGACTAACAAATTTATTTGGGCATAAGGTTTCGTGGGCTAGAACCCACTTTGTCTGATGAAGTGGGTTCTAGCCCACGAAAGCTTATGCCCAAATAAATTTGTTAGTCTCTAAAATGAATTCAGTTGTACAAGCAGGAAGCTGAGAGCGACCACTAGAGGGCATACTTCCTACCTGCCCCTTACAGCCCCAGTGGGTTTGTCTCTTGGAGAAGTCGTGCTTAGAACACTTACTGTTTTGTCAGCCTTTGGTAGGTCATGATGTGCCTCAGCAGCTTGGCTTCGGTATCCCCTAACAAATAGGGCCCTTGCAGGAGGCAAGGCAGGTAGATTTGTCTCCATAAGAACATAAAAGGTAACTAGTCAAACTCACACAAAGAAAGACGCGCTCTTCTCAATTGCTTTCAACCTGGATTTTGTTTGAAAGTAATTGTGCCTTTTTTTAAATAAATTCTCTGCACAAAATGAACAGTAGATCCAGCCACAAGCCCCAAATGCAGCCTGGCATAAGCAAATGGAGAGAAGGGCCATCACAAGTGTCAATGTCCACCATTTTCTAGGCAAACTCCCCCTTTGGCAACTGACCCCCGAGAACACAGCGTGTCACAGAAATCGAGCTGGGTACTCTCTGCCTTTCATGAATGCTAAGTAATTGAGCCTCCCAACTCCCTTGCAAGGTAGGTCAGTCACCTCCATTTTATAGCTGGGGAAACAGAGGCAAAGAGAGATTGAATGACTTTCCCAAGTTTGTGACAAGCAGGAAAGTAAGTCAGGGCCTCACCCCCAGTCTTTAATGAGAGACATTAAAGTTAGTGTATTTTTAAAGCCAGACATTTGCATCTAACCTAATACTAGCCCTCAATATCCTCTGCTCTGAGTTTAGCAAGCAATTGGTAATAGATCTGTGACCTGTTCCCCCATTCCACTTCCAATTACTACACAGAAAGACTAACCTCATTATGAACAAGAGGCTGTGACACCAAATTATACATCTACTGAGCTCCAAACTTTCTTCAGAAGACCATAATATAGCTGTGACCTGCACATACAGTACTTTCTTTAGAGGCTATCTAGAATCTAACTCTCTTCCACACACACTTGCTCTTTTATATGAACTTTTCTCCCAGCATGTCTGACTCGGAGTTGGCCCTTTAAATCTGGCAACATCAAGCAGGTGTTGCCCAAAGTAACCATTTTGTAGCTGGCAGTTGTTGACTGCACCTCCCTCTTCCCTTGCTAATAAGTGCCTGTTCTGTTTTTCCTTCTGCCTGCTGAGGAGATGGCCCTTTTCACAAAGGGAGGCATCTAATTTGAGACAGCATTGAAGTATGATGCTCTGTTTAGTGTAGGTCTCAGTAAGTACTGTTCTTCTCCCTCCACAATAAAGCCTATGCAGGCTGCATAGGGTCAAGTGTAAGTTCCTCGGGTTTGGCTTCATTGGTTCAACAGCAACAGAATACAGATCTCACCCCAAGCTTGGCTGTTCATAGGCTTTCCTGCAGGGTCTTCTTGTCTTTGCTCCAGTTCTATCTGACTAGAGATTCACTCCTGCATTTCCAATGGCCTAATGTAGTTAACCATGCTGTACCAGCAGCTTTAGTCAGCACTCTAACTTCTTTGTTAATGGGATGAGTCAACATCCAAGCATGAGGCTGCAGATCCTCCCATTCTATTCCAATTCCTCCAGGTAATCCAAGAATGGGGGTTTGGAAAACTTGTTCTACTGAATTCAAACTTGATGGGGAAATGTGCAACTTCATTTGGATACAAGGATTTTTTTTTATTATTATTTTGCTTCATATCCTACACTGTTCTGTAGCATTGCCATGTGCTGTTAAACATCCTACCAGGTAAGACTATGTCACTTGAGAACCAGGTGAATCCTGTATATGGTTGTGTAGAATGAGTTTGCAAAGTGCTTTGAGGGTAATTGGTATGAAAGATCCTTGATGAATGTTTGATACTATTATTATATTGTGGGAAGGAACTGACCCTCTTTCTCCTTTGAGTGGCAGTGTAGGTGTCCTGGAACAGGAAGATATCTCTAGCAATTATGTATCTCCCTTGTCACACAGTACCTATCTGTGAAGGGAAATTGTCAGACTACTTAATGATGGGCTGCAGCACCACTAATTAATTAGAGAAAGAAGTCCTGTTTGGGATTACAATTGTGATCTTGACTTCCAAAACAAGTGCACTAGCCGTGGGGTAAAAGAGCTACTTCCTGAAGGTAAATCACCAAACCTCTTGTTATAATTAACTCAGGCTTCCACTGTAGCTGACCTATCTATGCTGTTAATCCCCACCTACATTTACTGCTCTGTCCATGGATGAGAAGTTACTCAGGCTCAGACAAGTTTGACACAAGCAGGGTTTGTGACGTAAATGGCACATAAATGCCATGTTGCAGAGGCTGCCAAACTCACTTCATTTTAGGACAGGAGATTAGACTTGACTAGTGAAGTGGCTGAGAGGACCTGGCAGCATTCCACCCCATTCAGGGTGCAATCTATTTTAATGGACTTAAAAAAAAAAAAAAGTCTGTATAAAAGTTTTAATGAAAAACCATCCTAATAATGCTCCCAAAGCAGGACTCCTGCAGCATGACAAGTGTGAAATAAATGGATGACATGCCTACAAACTCAAAATGGGCTGGGCCAGCTATTCTGTGTTCTCTTTGCTACCACTGCAGATATTAGTGTTTGTTTAATGACTTTTCTCCCTTCTCATCCACCTTCTCCTTGATTTGACAATGATGCTTTAGGGAAACACAGTACATTATGTTCAGACTTTAGGTTTTCTTTTTAAAATTAATATTTATGGTATTTCTAATAGTTTAAATCCCAACAAATTGCTGTTTTAATTAATTAAAACCATCTCCTGCAGCATTCCTAAAACAAAGTGTGCTTCTCAGATCAGAAGCCAAGGCTCAGAGAGGGAGCTCGTTACTGAGAATATGTTACATCAGGTGTTGTACTGTATTTTTGAGGAAACAAGTCCTGATAGGACATCTGAATTGGATATCAAACCAATTCTTCCCTGACAGATAAACTGGGAGTTGGCAGCAGGTAGACTGTGATTTTTGGGACTGAAATCTTAGAATGACTGTTCTTCAGTCAGGTCAAAGTACTTTTGATTGGTTACTTACTGTTTTTTGTTGTTTGTTTTTTCTTCCAAGAATAAAGTTCTTGCTATTTTAGCCAGACTTCCTCTGCAGAATTTGCAACCAGAGAGTTCTGTGCTAGTGCAAGAGAACAGAAAGAGAAACTGATCAGAGTCTAGGCTATTTTAATTGTTCAAGTTGAATTAAGTATAAAAAGTAAACAAACAGCACAACTGGTGCCAAGTGAATTAGATAGTTAATGGGTGCACAGGGTCAGAAAGATCTATATCCAACAGAGAACACTCCCTCCAAAACTGGGAATTGAAGTCAAGCATCCTGAATCTCTACTTTTATTTTCTGTTAGTAGATAGCTATGAAACCTACTGGCAAAGTGTGTCTCATCACCCTTTAGTGGCCGGTCCACATGGATAACTGTACACATGCTATCCTTACTGCATTGGCTAAAGTGGTGGAGGTCTGTGCTGTGGATATAAAGGTGTGAACCCTGCTGATCACCTGAGTTGGAGGTCAATATATTTCCACTTGTTAGAATTTCTTAACAGTCTTTAATTACATGATCACATTCTATTTTTCCATAGGATTCCTGCCTTGTTCAATGCACAGGTTGGTTCTGCTTTGGAGGATGAATCAGGGTTATGTAGTGAAGGAGACTGTTGTCTATACTAGGATCGCTGCCTCATGTGTTGCAGAAGTTGGAAGGTATGTAGTGAATGAAGCAGGGGATTGCAAGAAGAGAAAGGGCGGTCTCATAGTTAAGACTGTATCATGAGGCATACACATAAAGGGGCTGAATTAAGGTTGTACAGGCAACCTTAAATCTTGGCTTTTCCTAACTTCTAAGTGCTTGACTTTACAACCTTAGCATTCTTTTAACTTGGAGTTTTGGATGTAACTTACCAATTTTAAAAAACAAACTCAAAAATAATAAATTCTGTCATGTGGAACAATATTGACCCACAACTTGAGTCATCAACAGGGTTTGGACCTTTAGATCCACAGCTTGACTTTGCATTCTCAATGTTTTAATGGAGGTGTTTGATAGAAGTATCCTTATTTTACAGATGGGGAACAGAGACACACATTAATGAATTTGCCCAAGGTCACTCAGGGAGTCAGTGGCAGAGCTCAGAATTAAACCCCCCTTTCCGCCCCAATGTTCTAGTGCCTTAGCCACCAGATCATACTTCCTCTTGGTGCAGCCGCATGGTAAGGAGCAGGAGACATGGGCAATTGATTTATGTTTCAACTGCAAGCCTGTCCAGAGTGAAAACCCCACATTGGTAGTAAATATTATGGCTGAACTCCCCTACCCTGGGAGCCAGAGCTGACCCTCAGGCACACCCTCTGTCCACCTGTGGGGGCCAGCAGCAATGTCATGCGTGGTTCTTATGGCTGTTTTCCCTTCGAGCTGAAAATGCAGCGTCCAGTGAGGGCTTAGGAGGTGGGGCTCTGGGACCTCGGCGCTGGGAGGGTTGTAAAGAGAAAGGAAAGCACACCAGGAGGAAAAACAGGTGCGTGGGCAGCAGCAGATGGGCAGGGAGCGGTGCAGCGCGGCTGGGGATGCAGTCATCACTTGCTGCTCTCCAGAGACCTGGCTGCGCAGGCAGGCTCTGCTCCCCTCGGTTGAAGGGGCGGCGGCGGGGGGGGACGACACGACAGATTCCAAGTAGCACCAAAGTTGTCTTGTAACCTGCTCAGAGATCTTCCCTCCAAAGACTGGGAATGTTCCCTTGATGGCCATATTGAGTTTGTAAAGACTGGAGCGGTTCACAGTTTTTGAAACTATCCCTGCCCTACTTCCCTTTGCTCTGGGAGCTGGCATTTCAGCAAGAGGAGGGATACTGGGATGTGGGCTTGGCCTGGCCTCAGACAGCTCACTGAGGCAGGGTGGAGGGAGTGAAGACAACGGATTCTGCTGGCGGTTGAGCCTGAGCTAAGAGGAAGGCAGCTGCTGCGGCACCTGAAGTCGGAGAGAAAAGGACTGAAAGGGGCGGGGGGCATTAAAATATACCATGGAAGCATAAGGGGACAAAACAGACTGGGGGAAATGGATTGGTGGGCACCAGGGAGCTGAACAGGCCAGGAGTCCACATGGGGCAAACAGATGTGGGGGACAGGAGGTTAAAAATCTGACTTAGGGATTTCCAATGGGTAAATCAGAACATGGGGGAGGGGGCTACACAGGTAGAGCAAAATAGATGGGGTATTATGGGGTGGAAAAGGAACTCTTGGAGTGAATGCTGTGAACAGGGGCAAAAACAGATTTGATGGGAAGCTTCCCATCAGTTTCAGGATGGTCAGGGACGCAACCCCATGCTCTGGGTGTCTCTAACCTCTGACTGCCAGAAGCTGGGCAGGATGACAGATCGCTCAATAATTGCCCTGTTCTGTTCATTGCCCCGAAGCATCTGGCACTGGCCACTGTTAAAAGACAAGATACTGGGATAGAAGCAGCACAGACATAAGCAGCTGTGGAGGGCAAAGAAAAGGAGGTTACTTCCCCACCTGCTGATGTCCATCTGTGGAATGCAGTGCATGACAAAAACTCAAAATAAGAGAGAGAGAGATTATTCATTCATGAAATAGAACATACTGCAAGATGCCTTCCTTTAGTGTGACATTTTCTGTAGCCTCAGTTTCAGGATTCTTTATTTCTGGAGGGGATGCTAAATGTATGTGAAGTACAGGCAACTTGGGGACTAAAATTAGTGATGTCCTCTAAAATAAGGGGCATTTGAGAAGTATGAGAGAGAGAGAGAAGGTTTCAGCCAGTGACGAACAGGGGAGGAATCTAAGTGTCCCAGAGGTTCACTGAACCAGTACATTTGTTCTGGAAGCTGACATGCTCCAGAATCTCAATTTTCATTAGGCAAAAAAAAAAAGGCACGTGTGTGTGTTCATTCTGCATTTAGCTCTGGACATGGTGAGGCCCATGTGGGTTCTTGGGGGATTGAGTTGCATGGTCTGGGTCCAGCTCCTATGGAAGTTCTTTGTGTCTCACACATGTGATCTGTGTGGGAGACAGACACGCTGCAGTAGTCAGGGCAGGGTTGTGGTGCCTCATTAATTCTTGTTCATCTTGGTTGGGTAGAACTTTCTGTAAGTAGGTTTTAGAATTTGTCAGTTGCTACACGTTTGCAGGCTTGCTCCATGGTGGTGGTTTCTTCTTGGCTTCCAGTAGGAAGGAAGCCACCTGTAGGAGGAAAGTTCTGCCCAGAATGAGTCTGATACTGACAGCCAGCTGGAGGCTCCAATCCAGGGTGTGGCTGGCTGCGTGGGTTGGTCTGGAGAGATTCCCTGTGAGAACCTGAAGGGAAAAGGTCTGGGTAAGGAGGCTTAGGATTGTTGTATCAGAGTTGTGGTCCATGTGGACTTTGAAGTCTCCCAAGATGATGACTCTTGTGAGCTCCATCCCCATCATAGAATATCAGGGTTGGAAGGGACCCCAGAAGGTCATCTAGTCCAACCCCCTGCTCGAAGCAGGACCAATTCCCAGTTAAATCATCCCAGCCAGGGCTTTGTCAAGCCTGACCTTAAAAACCTCTAAGGAAGGAGATTCTACCACCTCCCTAGGTAACGCATTCCAGTGTTTCACCACCCTCTTAGTGAAAAAGTTTTTCCTAATATCCAATCTAAACCTCCCCCATTGCAACTTGAGACCATTACTCCTCATTCTGTCATCTGCTACCATTGAGAACAGTCTAGAGCCATCCTCTTTGGAACCCCCTTTCAGGTAGTTGAAAGCAGCTATCAAATCCCCCCTCATTCTTCTCTTCTGCAGACTAAACAATCCCAGCTCCCTCAGCCTCTCTTCATAAGTCATGTGCTCTAGACCCCTAATCATTTTTGTTGCCCTTCGCTGGACTCTCTCCAATTTATCCACATCCTTCTTGTAGTGTGGGGCCCAAAACTGGACACAGTACTCCAGATGAGGCCTCACCAGTGTCGAATAGAGGGGAACGATCACATCCCTCGATCTGCTCGCTATGCCCCTACTTATACATCCCAAAATGCCATTGGCCTTCTTGGCAACAAGGGCACACTGTTGACTCATATCCAGCTTCTCGTCCACTGTCACCCCTAGGTCCTTTTCCGCAGAACTGCTGCCTAGCCATTCGGTCCCTAGTCTGTAGCGGTGCATTGGATTCTTCCATCCTAAGTGCAGGACCCTGCACTTATCCTTATTGAACCTCATCAGATTTCTTTTGGCCCAATCCTCCAATTTGTCTAGGTCCTTCTGTATCCTATCCCTCCCCTCCAGCGTATCTACCACTCCTCCCAGTTTAGTATCATCTGCAAATTTGCTGAGAGTGCAATCCACACCATCCTCCAGATCATTTATGAAGATATTGAACAAAACCGGCCCCAGGACCGACCCCTGGGGCACTCCACTTGACACCGGCTGCCAACTAGACATGGAGCCATTGATCACTACCCGTTGAGCCCGACAATCTAGCCAGCTTTCTACCCACCTTATAGTGCATTCATCCAGCCCATACTTCCTTAACTTGCTGACAAGAATACTGTGGGAGACCGTGTCAAAAGCTTTGCTAAAGTCAAGAAACAATACATCCACTGCTTTCCCTTCATCCACAGAACCAGTAATCTCATCATAAAAGGCGATTAGATTAGTCAGGCATGACCTTCCCTTGGTGAATCCATGCTGACTGTTCCTGATCACTTTCCTCTCATGTAAGTGCTTCAGGATTGATTCTTTGAGGACCTGCTCCATGATTTTTCCAGGGACTGAGGTGAGGCTGACTGGCCTGTAGTTCCCAGGATCCTCCTTCTTCCCTTTTTTAAAGATTGGCACTACATTAGCCTTTTTCCAGTCATCCGGGACTTCCCCCGTTCGCCACGAGTTTTCAAAGATAATGGCCAAGGGCTCTGCAATCACAGCCGCCAATTCCTTCAGCACAATCCATCAGATTGTGTGCATCTCTCTTTGTCCCTCTGGGAAGCCTTTGCTGCCTGGGGATCTCATCAGTAGGATGCCTGTATTCCTTTTCTCTGGATGAAGTGGATGCACTAAAAGAATTGTATTGAGTGAACTTTCTCTGTGTCTTTGTGTAGAAGGGAATGGAATTGTGACTCTGTCACCAGGCAGTTGCTCCCTATGCCAAATAGAGCAGTCAGGGAGGGGAGACTGGGGGGGCCATTCCAGTTACAGGGCTTGGGGTGGGGGCTTGCTGGTGCTTGGCAGGGATGGGACAGAGAAGTGCTGGCTGTGTATGGGATATGTGATCCAGCTATGGCTAGGTGTGTGTGGATCCTGGCTGAGGAGCTGGTAGTGTATTCGGGGTTCCTGACTGTACAGGAGCTGACAGTGTACTGGGGAGCTGTCCTTTTATGGGGGGAACTATCAGTGTATTGGGGGTCCTATGTAAGAGGAGGAGGCCTGTCAGTGTATTTGAGGGGACTGTCACTGAAGGGAGGGTTGTCAGTGTATTTGGGGGGCTGACAGTGAAGGGGGGGTGCTGTCTGGAGGAGCAGTCCTGACTGGGAGAGCTGGCAGTGTGGGGTCCTGACTGGGAGAGCTGGCAGTGCCTGAGGGTCTTGGCTGTGGGGGATGTCAGGGTATGGGGAGGGGGCTGGCTGTGGGGGCTGTCAGTACAGGGGGGGTCTGGGCTGGCAGGGGCTCTGGCTGGGGGGCTGTCAGTGTATGGGGGGTCCTGGCTGGGGGGGGGCTGTCAGTACGGGGGGGGGGATGGGCTTTCAGAGGGGCCTCTGCCTGGGGGGTTGGCAGTAGAGGGGGGGTCCAGCTTAGCAGAGTAAGGGGGGGCTTCAGGCGGGGGACTCTGGCCAAGGGAGCTGGCTGGGTGGGGGGAGCCAGGCTGGCAGAACTGGAGGGCTGGCAGGGGGCTCTGGCAAGGGGGGCTGGCAGGACAGGCAGAGGGTGAGGGGGCTCTGGCTGTGTATGGGGGGTCCTGGCTGGGAGGGCTGGCAGTACAGGGGGGTCTGGGCTTGCAGGGGCGCCCTGGCTGGGGGGCTGGCAGTAAAGGGGGGGGCCCAGCCTGGCTGGACAGAGGGGGCTCTGGCCGGGAGGGAGGGTGCTCTGCCCTGGGGGCTGGCAGGGTAGGGGGCCTCTGGCCGGGGGGCTGGCGGTAGAGGGGGGTCCAGCCTGGCAGGGTGGTGGGGAGACTGGCGGTAGAGGGGGGTCCAGCCTGGCAGGGTGGTGGGGAGTCTCGGGCGGGGGGGGCTGGCGGCAGAGGGGGGTCCAGCCTGGCAGGGTGGTGGGGAGACTGGTGGTAGAGGGGGGTCCGGGCTGGCAGGGCGGTGGGGGGTCTCGGGCAGGGGGGCTGACGGTAGAGGGGGGTCCGGGCTGGCAGGGCGGTGGGGGGGTCTCGGGCGGGGGGGCTGGCGGTAGAGGGGGGTCCGGGCTGGCGGGGGGTCTCGGGCGGGGGGGCTGGCGGTAGAGGGGGGTCCGGGCTGGCGGGGGGTCTCGGGCGGGGGGGCTGGCGGTAGAGGGGGGTCCGGGCTGGCGGGGGGTCTCGGGCGGGGGGGCTGGCGGTAGAGGGGGGTCCGGGCTGGCAGGGGGTCTCGGGCGGGGGGGCTGGCGGTAGAGGGGGGTCCGGGCTGGCAGGGGGTCTCGGGCGGGGGGGCTGGCGGTAGAGGGGGGTCCGGGCTGGCAGGGCGGTGGGGGGTCTCGGGCGGGGGGGCTGGCGGTAGAGGGGGGTCCGGGCTGGCAGGGCGGTGGGGGGTCTCGGGCGGGGGGGCTGGCGGTAGAGGGGGGTCCGGGCTGGCAGGGCGGTGGGGGGTCTCGGGCGAGGGGGCTGGCGGTAGAGGGGGGTCCAGCCTGGCAGGGTGATGGGGGGTCTCGGGCGGGGGGGCTGGCGGTAGAGGGGGGTCTCGGGCGGGGGGGGGCTGGCGGCAGAGGGGGGTCCAGCCTGGCAGGGTGGTGGGGAGACTGGCGGTAGAGGGGGGTCCGGGCTGGCAGGGCGGTGGGGGGTCTCGGGCAGGGGGGCTGGCGGTAGAGGGGGGTCCGGGCTGGCAGGGCGGTGGGGGGTCTCGGGCGGGGGGGCTGGCGGTAGAGGGGGGTCCGGGCTGGCAGGGGGTCTCGGGCGGGGGGGCTGGCGGTAGAGGGGGGTCCGGGCTGGCAGGGCGGTGGGGGGTCTCGGGCGGGGGGGCTGGCGGTAGAGGGGGGTCCGGCCTGGCAGGGCGGTGGGGGGGTCTCGGGCGGGGGGGCTGGCGGTAGAGGGGGGTCCGGCCTGGCAGGGTGGTGGGGGGTCTCGGGCGGGGGGGGCTGGCGGCAGAGGGGGGTCCAGCCTGGCAGGGTGGTGGGGAGACTGGCGGTAGAGGGGGGTCTGGGCTGGCAGGGTGGTGGGGGGTCTCGGGCGGGGGGGGCTGGCGGCAGAGGGGGGTCCAGCCTGGCAGGGTGGTGGGGAGACTGGCGGTAGAGGGGGGTCCGGCCTGGCAGGGCGGTGGGGGGTCTCGGGCGGGGGGGCTGGCGGTAGAGGGGGGTCCGGCCTGGCAGGGCGGTGGGGGGTCTCGGGCGGGGGGGCTGGCGGTAGAGGGGGGTCCGGGCTGGCAGGGCGGTGGGGGGTCTCTGGCGGGGGGGCTGGCGGTAGAGGGGGGTCCGGCCTGGCAGGGCGGTGGGGGGTCTCGGGCGGGGGGGCTGGCGGTAGAGGGGGGTCCGGCCTGGCAGGGCGGTGGGGGGTCTCGGGCGGGGGAGCTGGGCATGTGGGAGGGGGCTGGCCGGGAAGGGGGGTCTCAGGTGGGGGGTCCGGGCCGGGCTCGGGGGGCCCCTCTCGCCGCGCTCCGTGCGTGCCGGGGCCATGCCGAGTCCCGGGCCCCTCCGCCCCAGGGCCGCCCCGGTGACGAGCCAGGGCGGCCGGCCCGCGCGCTCGGGACCCGCCCCCGGCCCCGGGTGCCGCACGGCCCCGCCGCTGGGTTATGCAGCAGGCAGGGCCCCGGGCCCCGCTGCCGGGCCCGCGCCTGGCACGGGGCTCGGAGTTATACGGCGCCGCTATGGCAGCGTTACGCCGCATCCAGGCCCCGGCGCCGCGCTGTGGGGTCGCCCGTGCCCTGGCTGCCGGCTCGCCTTATGCTGGGTGTCGATGGGCGGCGTATGAGTTATCCAGCTGCCCGGGCCACGCCACGGCGGAGCCCCGCACCCTGTATTGCCGCGACTGCATGCAGCGCCCCTACCGGCGCGCGCGGGGTATCCAGGCCCCAGGGCTCAGCCCGGCCCCGCTCTCTGGCTCGTCGCCTCACAGTAAAGATGGCGCACAGCGGTCGGTGGCGCTTCCCTGCCCGGCCCGGCAGCGGCGGCTGGGGCCGCCGGGGGCTGGGGGGGTCCCGCCTCCGCGTCCCGGCCGTGCGGAACCTACGGGCCCCGGAGCCGCCGCCTCAGGCCGGGGCGGGCGATGCGGAGCTGGGGGGCCCGGGCTCCGGCGGGGCGGCGGGAAGCGGGGGAGGCGGGGCAGTGCCGGGCTCCGGCGGCCCCGGGGGCCCCGCGGCCGGCGTCGGACCCGGCTTCGATGCGGCGCTGCAGGTCTCGGCCGCCATCGGCATCAACCTGCGGCGGTTCCGGGCGGCCTGCGGGTCCGAGGCGGGCAGCGGAGAGGTAAGGACGGGCCGGGGCAGGGGACAGCCCGGCCTCGCGCCCGGCGGAGCCCCGCGCTGGGCTCCGGGAGGCTGAGCCAGGGGCTGCTCGCCCCGGAGAGCATCTCCCGCTCCGCCCTGGGCCGGAGGGCACACCCCTTCCGTGCGCACACCCAGCGGGCGGAGCGGCCCCGGCCCGCGAGCCGCTTCCCCGGCAGGGCACCGCACCCCGTGGGGTCCGGCCTGCTGCCCCGCAGCTCAGAGCCTTCTGCCCCCGCTGCCGGCGGGCACAGCCCCTCTGCCCGCCTGGGGGCAGCCCGCCCCTCCGCCCCGCGCGTGGCGCACAGCGCAGCCACGGCGCAGGTGAGCCGCCACCCCACGCATCCTCCGCCGGCCTCCTCCGGGCTGGCACTGGCCCCCCTCCCCAGCCGGGGACAGGCCCTGCTCCCCTGAGGTGGATGTGGGAGGTGGAGGGGATGTGGCAGCAGCCGCAGCAGCGTTTGGTAGAGAAGGAGATATGCCTCCCATCCCGTCCCCAGGCTGAGCAGACACTCCCCACCGGCCCTGCTCGGGGGCAAAGAGCAGCCCGCCTCCCCCGCGGACAGATTGCTTCCCCCCAACTCAGACATTTTGTTATTGATCCTCTTCCTCGGTTCTTTCTCCATCATCCTTCTGGAGGAGGAAGGCGCCCTAGCAACTGCCTCTCATGGGAGGAAGGAGAGGAGGGAGGGGTGAGGGTGGGTGAAGAGCATGTGCTCCCCACCATCAGTAGCCGCAGAAGGATGTGGGTAAAAAGCTTCCCCCCATCATGAGCAGGTAGGGCTGATAAATGACATTTACTCTTCCTTCTCTGTTGTGAGCAAGTGAGGGTGGGTAAACCACATCTGCTCCTTCCCTTCCCTTGATCAGGAGAGGATGGGTAAAAAGGAACTTGCCCCGTCCCCTTTATAAACAGTAGGCGATGGAGGTCCACGTCTGATGCTGAATCTTTATTCCTTTCCTTCTAAAAGGACAGTTTTTCAGATAAATGCCTCTTCTGATATGTCTAGACATTAGAGTTTCTACATTTGTTTTCTTTAGGATTGAATGAGCAAAGGGATTTAAATAGGTAGGATTGGGGAACGTGAACAACAGCTGCTGGGGGCTGGGGAGGGGGCGGGAGGGATGCTCTGAAGTGCGCTTGACTGAAACAGAAAGGGAAAGATGTCAACAACCAGCCGCCTCCTGTGTGCCCTGCTGTTGGTGCCACAAGCGCGCGTACACAAATCCTTTTCAACCTTTCTCCCTTTCACCGCCCCCAGCTGCACCTGGGCTTGGAGGGAGACCCCAGGGGCAGAAAGGTTGGGGGAGAAAGCAGCTTAATTGTAAAAAGGAAGGTTGGCATTTTTGTAGAGTTGTTCATCTTCCTGCCTTAATTTTTTTCAAAGCGTTTCTAAGGCAGCCAGATCAGGAGTCTGACAACAACCCGCCTTTTGACAGTGCTGGGAAGACATGATGGGGGCGTGTTACTTACTGCTAGCTGCAGCATCCCCTTTTCTTGTTTCTCTCCTTTTTGAAGTACCACCATTCACAGCCTTCCAAAGATGGAATGTTTTCAGGCAACATACCAGGAACATATTTACTTTTGAAGGGCCAATTCCATATCTTGATTTAAAGGAAAAATCTCAAAATCACACTCTTAAAAACCAACAGGATCCCTTTCTTATGTTAATAATATCCAAAGTTATTAAAAATGAAATAATTATAGAAAGCTAATTTACTTCTCATAATTTTTACTGTTTACTTTTTGTATTGTCCTCATCTGGTAAAGCAAAACCAGGCTGGTCAGTTTCAAATGTTGTTTATAGTAATTTTCACTTTCTGGGGGGGTTAGCTTACCACTAGCACAATCCTACAGTATATGAATTGCATTGCATTGCAACGGGATGTTTAATTACAAACAAACTATTAAAACAATTTCATGAAAACATTCCTTTTAATGTTACCTGAAAATTTTAACGAAAAATAAATATTTGTTTTAAACCACTCAAATTACGCAGGTGAAAACATCCCTTTACTTAATAACACAAACTCCCTTTGGCTGGATATAATGATTAAAAGATTAGGTTAACCTGAAGTTACTGTATCAACTTGAAGGAAGTTAGTATCTTATAAATATGAATTGTCTGGTAAAAAATGAAATCTGAACAGTCAGCCTACTGATCATAGAGTTATTATTTTGAGCCATAGGAGGTAGGGGTTATAAAGAAAAGAGGATTACATATGGCAGTGGATTTTTGTGCTTTCATCCCCATGTGTATTTTGAATTTAGAGACAATTCTAATATGTATTAGAAAATATTTGTGCATTTGAATCTAAGGACATCATATAAAGAAAGCAGTGAGGACAAACTTGTCCTTTACTGTTAATGAAGAAAATATTTCTTATTTTCTAGATAAATGCGTTTACTAAATGTTCAGCTAGCAACGACTTTTTGAAGATAAGCAGAAGAGCAGTATTTTGTGGTAATTGACAACATCTAATTACAACTCTGTATGAGGAAGAGCTTTGTTTGCTTGCAAGAATGGTTTATCTATTGGGCTATGACAAATGACCTTTTAATTTTTATTAAGCTGCTGAAAAACTCCTGCCTTATAGTGTTATGGAATGGGGAAAAAAATATAGTTTCCCTGATAGCTTATTGGTTGTAGCCTGTGAGGAAGCATTAGTTGAATTTCAAGTGACATCATATGGACCAGTATGGAATAATACCTGTTCAAATTTATTTAAAACTACATTGTTAATGGTATGCTGAGACTCCACAGTAGTAAGGCAGATACCCATACACACTAAAAGTGGAAGGCAACTTGAATAGATTCAGTATTTTTTCTCATAACTGGTAGAAACACATTGCTCCCTCCTGTGTTTTCGGTAGGTAGTGTTTCCTTAAGATCAGACTAGCTGTTAGTCTGTTGCTTTCCAGGGACTTGGTTATTTTAACAGATGATCTCTGAATATGGAGGTCAGAAGGTTCGGAGCATGTTCATCATAAAGATTACACTAATCTGAAGTAATACAGCATATTACTCAAAATCCAGCTCAAAAGTTTGTCTCTGTTCCCTGTTGAATGGGATGGAGTAGTATTAGGTTTAATATCTGGCTAATAGGGTTCTAGCCCCTGATTGTGACAGGAATTTGAGGGCAGAGCTTCTTTATCATCCTTACCTCCAAGAATCCAGTCTCCTTTTACCTAGGACTCATTGCACTTAAATAGTGTCCTGTGAAGAGTTGCATAACATCTACATTGTTCATGATTTCCATGAAGTCAAGGATTTTTTCCTGAACTAAGCTGATCAAAACCTGCTGCTTACCTGCTCTAAAACGACTCATCCTGAGTTGAAATCTTAGTGATTATGTAATATTTTATAAGTCTGAATGGAGCTAGATGTAATGTCCAGGAATCCTTTTAGATCAAAATAGCATGTAAGAAATTGTTGTATTATTGTGTACATTTGTGTTATGGTTGATACTGTTTTTTAAGCAGCTGTTACTCTGGTTTGGTCTTTTTTATATAACTATCAAAAATGTGGTGTTAACATCAATTCTAATTTAATGCAACAAAATCAGAAAAATTCAGTTAAGTGTGGCACTCAGACTTTCACTTACCTCATTTTGCCATCGTCCAGAACCCAGTTAATTTTACTTATTATGCTGCAAATCCTGGGCACAAAAGAGCCAAAGAAAAACAGAGGAGCTCCTTCAGAGATGATTTCTTGTTTCTGTCCATTCAGTGAAACTTTAACATTATTAACATAGTTGTTTTAATTTTCTTTGTTACTCAATAATAATGTAAGGGGCGAGGAAAGCCAATGGATCTGCTCGAGTCCCCTGCCAATGTTGATTTTGTGCAAATCCATTGCTTCTAGTACAGTTCAGTTTCTTTCACTGAGCTGCATTATCTTTTTTTTTTTTTTTTTTTTTTTATCTGTAGAATGAAATACTAAAATGTTAGGCTTTGACTTTGCAATAGTTAGGGGGAGTTTTCACATAGTTGAACCAAAACAGATTGAAAAAATCTTGTTCACATCAAATCCTTTCTACTTGATGTGAGTGGAACCGTTACCTTGAGTTTAATAATCAGGAGGATTTTGGATAGTATTTGTTTACTTATTCTCCAGACGATAATATGGAATTTTTGTATAGTAGAAACCAAGAAAAGTGCTTATGTACAACTGCTCTTTATCAGAGTTAAATGTTGGCCAGTTATGTTGTTTCAAATAATGTTTAATTGAAGCTTTATGTTTAATTAAAGCTAAGCAAGTTAAAACAGTTACAGATCCCTGGAAAAGGAGTTTAAAATAAAGTCAGATCTTAACAGTAATTGTAGTGGCACTGGTAGTGTTGTTGTAATTGTAAATGGATCATAATCTTCTATGAGGCAAACATCAGAGCTTTAAAGGTTTACTAATGGCTGGCTTGTTTTGAAATTGCACTAGATACATGTGTTGGGAGGAGTGACTTTCTATTACTGCCATAGTCATGCCTGAGCTGAATAGCACAGATGATTTCTTTCCTGCACTTGCATTAAAATTTTATATCTCAGAACTTCCTCTCCTAATTTTATGTTAAAGGGTCATTATAAAACTCTGTGTGTGTGTGTGTGTGTGTGTGTTTAATTTCTGAAGTACAGTTACAGAGCTCTGCCTATTAGTGGTAGCTTATTAAGTATGTGTGGATGGAGAGATTTAGACTATTATTAGATATTTATGTAAAGCAAATCCTGACCGATTAAATGCATGTTGTAACCACAGATATTGAACATTCCTTTTTTTCCCCACACCTGGTCTTTCTGAACTGTTCTAGGCTCCTTCATAAGAAATATTAAAATTCAAGTATAAATAATAACCATACTAAACCAGGGTCCTTTTAGGTTTTTCTCAATGTTTCCTTACTTTGCTGAATGCTGGTTATATGCAGCTCTCAGAATACAAGTGTTCTGGGTTGTAGATTCTGAGAAAGTAGATTCTTTCTGATGGAATGTTTTATGTCCAACTTTTCAAAGAAGGCAATGATTTATAATGTACTGTTAGGTTAGGGGTGATGGTGTTATCTCTTACTGTGTCTTGGCATGTTAACACTATGAGCATCAGAACTCTTTGGCATCATGGTTCTCTCAGCTATGCTACTCACAACACAATCCTTACAATGTTTTATTGAATTAACATTGTGTTCCCCCCCCCACCCCAGTTTTCCAGTGGAGGAGTCAAATGATTTAACTGTGGATATTATCATACCACATCAGATTCAGTCCAAGGAATCAGAGTGGGTGGGGACAGTTGAGTAACCTGTTGCCTCCTTGAGGTAGCAGTTAATTTTTCTGCTATTCTTAATTTGGGGGAGAGGGTATAAAGAAGTTCTAGGAGTTGGGTTTTCATCTCTCTTCATCGTTAGGGTTGCCTTTACTCCCATACTGTTGCATGTGTTCCACACAAACATAATATTTTGCCATATGTGTTCCACAATCACTTGTTAGGAGGTGCAAAAGCACTGCCCTCTCTTTTTCCCCTTTGAAACTGTTTGTGATGGATATGCATACAGGATTTACAAACATAGGTGCAAAAGCCTGCCACCTGCTCCATTTATTACCACTTAACCCTTTGAGTACTGCCTATAGCTAGTGAATTGGCATTTCAAGGACCTTTTGATGTATGTCTTGTTCTGCTGTTCCCTCTTATTTTATTTGAAGTCATAACAAGATGGTTTTGGGGCATGGCTGAGAGGAGGAATAGGGTATGCAACAGAGTTAAGATTAGGAAAGATTAGATTAGGGGCCATTCAGTCAGCATTTAAGTCAGTCAGAAGATGTTTGTCCCCACCACATAATTTTTTGAGATTTGGTTTTGAAAATGTATCTTGCAAACTTTTATTACTAGTTTAGAGTATATTTCTAAATTGATTCTTAGCCAGATCCTTTACTTGCCTGTTTCCACCACTCTAAACAGCCAGACAAATGTTGTAGAGGGGTGATCATAGGCATTGCAACTTTGTGAAAGCAATAGCCTGGGAGCTTCCATCCAAGGAGACTACAGCTATGGACCCACATATCTTTGAAAGTTTACCCAAATTCTAGCTGCATATAAGGGTGGTAGCAGAAATGCCACTGATCTTTAAATTTGTTAAAAGAATTCTCGTTGGTTTAGGTACATAAATGCTGAGGCAAGAAGGCATTTTGCTGGAGTGTTGTTTTGGGAAAGTTCATATTCATATGAAGAGAAAAATATTACCTTGCTTTAAGGTGGGTATTTCAGTGAGAGAGACTATGTTGCATTGGTATGGAAGGAACATGCAAAAATCCCAGTATTTTTATTCCCTTTTCAATTCATCCTATTAAAAGCTTGGCTAGAACTTAGCCAAATGGCTTTGTTGATGGTTCATCAATATGAGACAGACAGTGGTATCATTGCTGAACCCTTGCCTCTGATTCCTGCTGTCAAAGCCAGTAAAATACTTGTCAGGATACAAAGAGGGTCTGGAGCTCTCTCTTATGAGGTTATTGAAAGATGCAGTTAGCCACTTCCCCAGGACTTTCTTTCCAGATTGGTAGAGCATCTTTAGAGTACAAGTATATTTATGTCTGGAAGTATCTGAATTGTTTCAGTATTCTGCTTTGATGTGTCTGGGCAACTTTGACTGTTAAACATAAAATGGACATGAATGATTAAAAAAATCTACAATATTTTATCTATTCTCAGTTGTCTCAGTTTATCCTAAGTATTGCTTTCTAAATGTTCCACTTAAGAAACTGACAGGGGAAGAGCTAACTTAGCAAAAGTGATGCATTGACAGGACTGATCAGTTTCCCAAATTCCATCTGTTTCACTTTTCACTCACTGAGTGCAGGATACTGAAGTGAGGTACAGTTTCTGTATAACACTTTGGGTGACCCTCTGCGTCACAGGCCTTACTGAAAGGATGTTGCCATCAGAATGAAACTGTTTCAGGTGATTCACATTGCAGAAAGCATTTCTTGTTCACTCAGGTGAAAGTTGTGACGAGAGATTATTCATATGGAGTAATGAGAGCATGGGCAGGGTTGATAGAGCACAACTAGAGGTACACCATCAACTACCTGGAAAACCTTGGACTGATGATATATTTTTTTGGAGTGTTGTGTTTTAAGTCTGAAAGTTGTCTTTGTGGCTGCTGCTTGGGATTTAGGTCATGGGGGTGATCTTTGCATTCATCTTAACTCTGTAATAGCATTGGATTTTTTCTGAGTTACACCTAACAAATAGTATCTGCTTTAACAGACCAGACTGAGCCATATACTACTAATGTTCCTAGAATGTGCAGTGTAGTAACTTTGTGAGAATAGGCATCATGATCAGTTTGATTTTCTAATTCTAAAATTAGTTGTCAATGGAGACTCTGGAAGCTGGAGTTCTGATTGTGTTTATGCTGCTCTTCCTGTAACTTATAATTGCTAAGAATATGGGGAGCCGGTTAAAAATGTAGGGTTCATTTTGAAGCAGAATTTCTTCTATTCCTGTTGTTCCACATTAGAGCTTGTCTTATGTGGAGGCAACACAGTGAATAATTCTGCTGTGCTTTCTGAGAGGTCTTACAAACTGATTTTGCTTAGTACCTCTATTTCTAGACTAAGTGCCAACAGATGTGACATTCTTTCTCAGTTTCTGGACAGGCATTCACTTATAAGAATATGGAAGTCAAATGAGTCCTCACTTTGCTAGGCTGGATATAACAAGAACTCCAACTGCTCTGGTGCTTGTAAATGACAATGCAACTCATAGTAGTACTTTGGAAATTCAGGGATGTACTTATTGGGCTAGCTTAAGTATCCAGTTATTTTTGATCAGAAGGTGGACATGAACATCTAGCTTGATGCTGACATGGTAATTTTTTGCTTTGTCTTCTTTTCAGTATGATGGGAGTGCATTAGATGTTGTGCCAGTAACTACTGGACATTCTGCAGAGTTAGCTTCTGAAGACGGCCTCTCGCTTGTCTTTCCAAAGAGATAAGATGCTATAGAACTGGTTGACTTTTAAAGAATGAACCAAAAACTAGGGTGTAGGAGATGAAGTAAAGTAAATCATCGTTCAAATACTCGTCTTTAAATTAAATATGCCCCCTTCCCCCAAGTGCTGCCTGGAAAGTTGCATTCTTATTTCTAGTGCTTCTGCCTGTCAGTTTTGATGACAACAATGATTCCGTTTGCCTCTAAGAATCCATATCATGCTCCAAAACTGAGACACCACTGGAATCAGTATCTTTAGGAGAACTTTCCAGTCGAAACCCATTTTAAAAATCAGAATTCCTTATTAAATCTTTAGATAGAACAACTTTGGAAAATGCTGTAATGTTGCTCCAAAGTCTTACTAAAGTGGTCTGCTAATTCATCATCATAAAGATTTGAATATGATTTTCTGTGGTTGAATTACACTGGTTGTAGTGAAAAGATTTTGTCCATTGAGTAAGAACTTTAACCTATGAACCATCTAGATAGTCTGTAATATTTTGATGGGAGAGTTTCAATGTATTTCTGCCCTCTAGATTTAGGGGATGCTGCACCCTGTCTGTGCCATTGGGCTTTTTGTTTCCTTGTCATACTGGAGGGACTAGCCTGTTCTCCTCCTTTTTTTATTTTCCCAAGTGACGTTTTTGTGTTGCATTATGCTTTCTCAGGTAAATGAGGTCATGTTTTAAATCATGATGTTTTTAATCACCCTGTTATGCTTTATGGTAACTTACATTAAGATAACTAGAGAGATTGTGTTCATGCTTCAGTCTACTCAGGATGGAATGTCAATACCTGTCATATCTTTAACTGATTCAGCATTCCAGCCTTCCACATGCATGTTGGGATTTCAACAGCTGCCTTGGTACTTTCATCTCTGATCAGTTACCAGACTACCTGGATAGATCATTATTACTTCTTGTCCATCAGTGGTGGTATTGTCATGAACAGGCCACTTACAAGCATGATTGACAGGTGTGGCCACACCTCTTTCAAGTGCAAATGAAGCAGAAAGAATTATTTGTGAAGAAAACAACCTTTTTATTGAAGGTACTCCAGCAGGCAGTTCTAGTAACTGCCTGGTATGAAATAAGAAAGAAAGAGTAATCTCTAGGATATTGGGTCAAATCCAGAATTGGTTCATCCTTTTGGAGAACTGGGTTAACAGAGCTCTCAACTTAAAAATAGTCTGAATCCCAATTCTGAATTGACTAGGGTGCACAATTGTAGGAATTGTTCCAGTTTGTTGATTTATGACCTGCAGATTACAAAATCATCATAGAATGTCTGTTAACAGAATGAATAAAAACATTATGAATAGTCAAAGTTAACTGAATTATGGAGAGACAAAGTCATTCCATAGTTAAGGTTGTAACTGAGTTTCTTCTTCGAGTGATTGCTCATGTGTATTCCACAATAGGTGTGCATGCTCGCCACGTGCACCGGTGCCGGAAGTTTTTCCCCTAGCAGTACCTGTAGGGGAGGAGTGACCCCCGCAACCCCTGGAGTGGCACCTGCCTGGCGTGGTATAAGGGGATCTGTGCACTCCCCCCACCCTCAGTTCCTTGTTGCCAGACAACTCTGACAGAGGGGAAGGAGGGCAGGGTGTAGAATAGACATGAGCAACACATCTCGAAGAACACCAGTTACAGAAAAGGTAGCTGTCTTTTCTGTTAGAATTTTTTTGTCAGTCGTCCCGTCCCCCCCCCCCACCCATACCCTCAGAACAGTCACATCTGCTTCAAAATGATTGCTGCAAAATATGAAGTAAATTGGATGAGTTCCTGAGTTATGGCATCCTAGAACCAGAGATGTTCTCCAGAGTTCAAAAAGCTGTCAGTTTGCAGTAAAATGTATATAATATAAAACCTAGTAGGTAGCGCACTGCACTTGGTCTCAGGAGACCTGAGTTGTATTCCTGACTCTGTTTCTGGTCTTCTGGATGACCTTGGGAAAGTCACAGTCCCTCCGTGCCTCAGTTCTCCATCTGTAAAACTGGATAGTGATACATATCCACCTTGTAAAATGCTTTGAGATCTTCTGATGAAAAGTGCTATATAAGAACTAGATGCTATTATAATATTCCACTGGCTCAGATCTAGTGCACAGCAACACGGTCTTATTAATTAATATCCAACTTAAAAAAAATTGGAACCATCGTTAGCAATCATAGACTCTGTTGGTATTGGTATAGCATGTCAAATGACTGCTTGAAACCTATGCTTTCATGTAAAAAAACCACTTCCACCTGCTTTCCTTGCCTAGGCAGAATTCATTTGAAATACAAATTGTAAATAATAATGCCCCTCAATCACCTCCCCCTCTGTCAGCCAGGTTCTCACTTAGTTTCCCCCTTTCCTGAGATAGATGCTCTAATAGTCTTCTGTAGCCCAGAGAAAGGAATACCCTTTAAAAACCGACAGGAAATTTCTCAGATGGAGAAGGTAGAAAACATTAGTTCTTTCCTCCTGCCCTGCCTTTTCTTGCTACATTCCTGAGTGGTTTCAGAGTAGCAGCCGTGTTAGTCTGTATTCGCAAAAAGAAAAGGAGGACTTGTGGCACCTTGGAGACTAACAAATTTATTTGAGCATAAGCTTTCGTGAGCTACAGCTCACTTCATCGGATGCATTCAGTGGAAAATACAGTGCTTTCTCCTCACTGTGACAGCTCTATTCCTAGTTGTCTCCTCATTCTCTTTACCAAGGCATCTGCTCCTCTCCCTGCACTCCTCTCTTAGAAACACAAAGTGAGGGGGAAGTGTTCAGGAAGAGAACATAGAGGGAATATTTAATGCTTCTCTCCCTTTTCCACCTGACAGACTTTATGTGGACTGCAGCAGTTGGGGTCCCTTCTAATGACTCATAGGAGATTTGCTTCTGTTGCAGACCATAGGGAGGCAAATTGAGGGGGGGAGTTCTAGGAGCCATTTGTCTTCTGCTACACTCTGAATTCCTCAACTCTGCCTCCTCATTTGAACCACTGTCTTCCTCGCTTTATTCCAGTATTCTCCAGCAAGGCACCCTTTCCCTCCATCCCCTCTACCTCATGCCCTTTTGAACCAGAGACTCAGTGACTGGTGGTGGAGAGAGATGTGTTAGGATCTTAAGGAAGGATCTTAAGAAGACAATGGAAAGCATTAAAACTTTCTTCCCTATTCCACTCAGTGTGCCTTCTCTGGTTTGTAGCATCAGGACTTCCTTTTGATGAGCCCCAGGAGGTTCTCAGCTCCTTTACCTAATCCTCTCTGCTTCTTGCAGATTTCATCAAAAGCCCAACCTCCCTCGGGCACCTGATGGCCCATCTTCCCCAAATACCCCTCAAGCTTTTAGGTGTTATGAGATGCTGCACAAGCATAAGGTTGGGGGTGGCGGTGTCTCGCAGTGTGCAGAGTAATTGTGTGGGAGCCCTGGATGAGCCTCATCAGACTTACTAGGAAGTTGATGTGTTTACCCAGGTGAAGCCCAACTCTTAAAGGTTGCAGGAGCTGGGCTCCCCTTCTGCAGAACTGAGGGAAGGCGTTGGGAGAAGCTTCTACCTTTCCTAATCTGAATTCTCTGCTAAATCCTATGTTAAGACTAGTAGGGAATTAAGGAAATTTATACACACACCCCCCCTCTACCTTTAAGGTGAAGCAAAGGTTGTGCATGTGGGTCATGGGTTTGAATACAAGTTGCCTTTCAAAAACTTTAGGGTGGGTGGAACCTTCATACATTAGAAACTCATGAAATGAGGAGGAGTTGCATTTCTCAGGTAAGTCTTTAACTCAGCCCCAGAAACAATGCTCTGAAAAAAAAAAGTAAGAAATATGTTATTCATCTGTAACGTTTTTATTTTTTCTTTGATTTAAAAAATACCTGTAATACCTTCATTTTAATTGTATGGTGGTTGGATTGCTTATGGCTTTTTTCATCATTCATACAAGAATTTTACGGTATCTTTTTGTGCAGACAGCACAGATGCTGAAGGCAATCCTTTTTCATTAAGGACCTTGATCCTGTAAGGTGCTGAGTACATTCATTGCCTCACAAGATTTGGTTCTATGATTTTATGTGCCAGCCAGTTATCCAAGTATCATTAGATATAGAGCTAGCATGTCTCCATATGTAAATATTATATGTCTAGATCATCCCATTAGAACTCTTAAGTGAAAAGAACAAATGTTAGTATGGGGACAAATCATCACCTTAGTATTGGAAACCTGTTTCCAATTAAAAAAATAAATTGTAAAATCAGTTTGCTCTGGTGTATGTTTTTGATACTCTACATGCAAAGAAGGGAATATGCTAGGCTGGTTTTCCACAGAGGCAGTTAAAGTAGTTTGTTTCTCTTGTTTGAGAAGTGCAGCCTTAACTCTGCATTTGCTGGTTTCTAACATTAGAGGGGTTTTGTTAGCTAAAATTCATAATAGGTACTATGTACTCAAGGCTCTGATATGTGTCTGCAACCATATCTTTATCCATAAAAAAACTTGAAGGTGAATATTATTGGAAATGACTTTCAAGACTCTAAACAAATACACCCACAATGTGCAAGTAAATATGCAAATTATTTTTTAATCCAGGAATTCTGCTTTTTTTTTCCTTGTTTGGTTTCCTTTCAAACTTTGCATATAACGTAAAGGATTGCCTTCTGAAAACTAGTCTTTCTCTCATGAAGGTAAGTTGCCTGATATTATTATTATTAAACTACGTTGTGGGCCCTCTGAATCTTTGGTCTGTGGATAAATATCCTTAAACATTTATATTGACCTTCTTCTCTACCAGAAAGAAGGGAACTCAGGTGTTTTAACAGGCATTTATAGTTTCTCTTCTTTTCTCTGAAGCCCCACCTTCAAAGATTTCCAATATACACACAATAGAAGTGATCTTGCAAAGAAATGTGCCTGCAACTGTGATCTTTTGAGTTGAGGAATAAATTCTTCAAGGCAGAGAATTATTGTCTTCGTATTGTGATGCACAGGATACCCATGGATGTTTCTTAATACTGTTCTTAGTAGTTCTGGCTTTTAGATCAGTATAGCATTTCTTTGTTCTTTCTGGCTTCTTTCTGTTGACAGGGAAGATGACACCAACTCATAAACAACACCTACAACAAGGAATTGAGAAACAAAAAGCAGATTTGAATGTCAGTATATTTTGATGATTGTACTTTCTGGGTTGTATTATTGCAACGTCTCCCTTCTTTCTCAGAGTAGTTTTCTAGCAGGAATTAAATGATTTAAGGGGTCTGGTTGGTCTTCTGAAAATATGAGTTGAAATTACTTATTTTTAATGGCCAGGCTTAGGAATTCAGCAAAAGGGTGATAATTATGGAATTATTGCTGGTAAAAGGACAGTTTAATAAGCCAAAATTGGTCATTCCTGCTCACCCCCCCAAAAAGTTATGTTTGTTAAGGATTACAAAGTATTTATATGAGCCTAAGGACCGCTTCATCCTCAGCTGAAATATAAATATAGTAGCCACTTTATGGTAGTCATACTGCACAATAACTTTTAAAGGGGGGAGGGGAAGTGAAGAGTAATGTATCCAATTAAATCTCTACTAGGGAAACTTTGATAGGCAGAGTATAAAAATGAGAGTTGGATTTGGCCAAGTAGCATGCCACACAGCATCCTAGTGAGGGCACCATTACAGTACCGACCCTGAGAAGAGGGCTGCATATTGAGTCACTACAGCATTTCCTGTAGCTTTTGGGTTTTTCTTTGGTGTCTTCTCCCAATTGCATGTTCATTTGTCTTTAATACAGTTTAGGTTATGTAGTCTGAAATCTCAGCCTAAGGTCATTAGCAGACGCACAAAATTCTGCCCTTTGAGGTGAGTGCTGAAAAAGTATTAAAATTCTTTGTCGTCTTAGTGACTCACCATCTACATCAGAACACAGAGGTTATTGGCTTTATGGTTGGCCTGTAACATGTATGCTGGATTCTTACAAGATATGATACTTGTCCCACTTTCAAGGAAGGAGCCAGTTAAGCAAATGGCCAAATAGGTCTCTGAACCAAAATGGAGGCTGGAAAATCTGACTTTATCACCTTGAAAGTGGCTGTTTTAAGAAGAGATACATGCAAAATCTGATTCAAAGGCAGTTTTTATGGAATTTATTATATGAAATTAGAAATCAACAGCTCTCACCTTTTCTGAATCAGAAAATAAGAAAAGGTATGAACCATTCATGTAGTTCAGCACTAGGTGGGTGAAAGGATTTACTCCAGAGCAGTGTAGTGTGTTACCTTACATCTTGCCCCTTAGTGATTTTTATGAATTATTTCCAATCACAGGAGTGAGAGCTTTAAATAAAAGTTAGTATTAAGGATGTTTCCATCAAGGATGGAATTTTGCAAGGACTTTTAGTGGACAGAAACACCACTGAAACAAAAGGAGCTATTATAAAGTTATGGGTTGTGTCCTTCAGCACTTCTTGACAGGCTGGGTCTTGTATATTTTCATGGAGGCTGGATTTGTACAGTTTTGGCTTTTTCCTTCTCAGAACATTACAGGAGTGTTTCATATGTTTATGATTAGATTTTTAGTGTTATTTAAAAACAACATACAAAGGGGAACTATGCAAAAATGAGGCAGTTAGTTAAACAGAAATTAAAAGGTACAGTGACTAGCGTGAAATCCCTGCAAGCTGCATGGACACTTTTCAAAGATACCATAATAGAGGCTCAGCTTAAATGTATACCCCAAATTTAAAAACACAGTAAAAGAACTAAAAAAGAGCCACCATGGCTTAACAACCATGTAAAAGAAGCAGTGAGAGATAAAAAGTCATCTTTTAAAAAGTGGAAGTCAAATCCTAGTGAGGTAAATAGAAAGGAGGATAAACACTGCCAAATTAAATGTAAAAATGTAATAAGAAAAGCGAAAAAGGAGTTTGAAGAACAGCTAGCCAAAAACTCAAAAGGTAATAACAAAATGTTTTTTAAGTACATCAGAAGCAGGAAGCCTGCTAAACAACCAGTGGGGCCCCTGGACGATCGACATACAAAAGGAGCACTTAAAGACGATAAAGGCATCGTGGAGAAACTTAATGAATTCTTTGCTTCAGTCTTCGCGGCTGAGGATGTTAGGGAGATTCCCAAACCTGAGCCATCTTTTGTAGGTGACAAATCTGAGGAATTGTCACAGATTGAAGTGACACTAGAGGAGGTTTTGGAATTAATTGAGAAACTTAACAGTAACAAGTCACCGGGACCAGATGGCATTCACCCAAGGGTTCTGAAAGAACTCAAATGTGAAATTGCGGAACTACTAACTATGGTTTGTAACCTATCCTTTAAATCAGCTACTGTACCCAGTGACTGGAAGATAGCTAATGTAACACCAATGTTTAAGAAGGGTTCTAGAGGTGATCCTGGCAATTACAGACTGGTAAGTCTAACGTCAGTACCGGGCAAATTAGTTGAAACAATAGTAAAGAATAAAATTGTCAGACACATAGAAGAACATAAATTGTTGCGCAAAAGTCAACATGGTTTCTATAAAGGGAGATCATGTCTTACTAATCTATTAGAGTTCTTTGAAGGGGTCAACAAACATGGACAAGGGGGATCCAGTGGACATAGTGTACTTAGATTTCCAGAAAGCCTTTGACAAGGTCCCTCACCAAAGGCTCTTATGTAAATTAAGTTGTCATGGGATAAGAGGGAAGATCCTTTCGTGGATTGAGAACTGGTTAAAAGACAGGGAACAAAGGGTAGGAATAAATGGTAAATTTTCAAAATGGAGAGGGGTAACTAGTGATGTTCCCCAAGGGTCAGTCCTAGGACCAATCGTATTCAACCTATTTATAAACTATCTGGAGAAAGGGGTAAACAGTGAGGTGGCAAAGTTTGCAGATGATACTAAACTGCTCAAGATAGTTAAGACCAAAGCAGACTGTGAAAAACTTCAAAAAGATCTCACAAAACTAAGTGATTGGGCAACAAAATGGCAAATGAAATTTAATGGGGATAAATGTAAAGTAATGCACATTGGAAAAAATAACCCCAACTATACATACAATATGATGGGGGTTAATTTAGCTACAACTAATCAGGAGAAAGATCTTGGAGTCATCGTGGATAGTTCTCTGAAGACGTCCACGCAGTGAACAGCGGCAGTCAAAAAAGCAAACAGGATGTTAGGAATCATTAAAAAAGAGAGAGAATAAGACGGAAAATATCTTATTGCCCTTATATAAATCCATGGTACACCCACATCTTGAATACTGCGTACAGATGTGGTCCCCTCATCTCAAAAAAGATATACTGGCATTAGAAAAGGTTCAGAAAAGGGCAACTAAAATGATTAGGGGTTTGGAACGGGCCCCATACGAGGAGAGATTAAAGAGGCTAGGACTTTTCAGCTTGGAAAAGAGGAGACTAAGGGGGGATATGATAGAGGTATATAAAATCATGAGTGGTGTGGAGAAAGTGAATAAGGAAAAGTTATTTACTTGTTCCCATAATATAAGAACTAGGGGCCACCAAATGCAATTAATGGGTAGCAGGTTTAAAACAAATAAAAGGAAGAAGTTCTTCACTCAGTGCACAGTCAACCTGTGGAACTCCTTGCCTGAGGAGGTTGTGAAGGCTAGGCCTATAACAGGGTTTAAAAGAGAACTGGATAAATTCATGGAGGTTAAGTCTATTAATGGCTGTTAGCCAGGATGGGTAAGGAAAGGTGTCCCTAGTCTCTGTTTGTCAGAGGGTGGAGTTGGATGGCAGGAGAGAGATCATTACCTGTTAGGTTCACTCCCTCTGGGGCACCTGGCATTGGCCACTGTTGGTAGACAGGATACTGGGCTGGGTGGACCTTTGGTCTGATCCAGTATGGCCGCTCTTATGCTCTTAAATTAAGAGTGTTCAAATAACACAGTATTTAATGCTATTAGGTGTCTCACCCTGTTTGGGACTTGTAATGGTTTACCAAAAGAGAATGACTTTACATGCCATATATGCTACAATTGCCAGGCAGTTTGGGTTTGGTATAAGGTTTGGTATTTTAGCTTAAACTGAATTTATTTGCCTTTGTGGTTGGGCATAGTCTTCTGTTGAATAATGTAAATAAATCTTTGTACTTATTGCTTTTTTTCTGCAAATACTTTTGTGCATTTACATTGTGTTTTGTATTGTGGTATGCTTCTTGCATAGTTTCCTGATGGGCAAACCACACTGGATTGTATCAGAGCAAAAGTCAGTAAGACCTCCTTTCTGTTTTTTTTTCCCCCCAGTTTTAAAATAGCTCATTGAAAGTTGAGTCCTTGAAGTATAGCTATTCTCATGAGTCTTAAAATAGTTATCTTTAGCTCTGTTCACTGTATGGTTGAAACTGTGCTAGCAAGAACTATGTTTTTGTCCAATTCTACTGTTTCTATATCAATGGTTCTTGAACTGTAGGCCATGAACTATTGTGTTCATAGTCCTTCCAGGTACATTGCAGAATAAAATATTGAGAACCAGTCAGTGGGGAGACTCAGAGACTGCCAAGTGAGCTGGTTTGTTTGTTTTTTTTTAAAAAAGTCTTAAAAAGTGGTCCTCAGGATCATGTATTTGGAGAGCTCCACTTCCATTATACCACTGTTATGACAGGGTTCTGCATGGCATAGAGTTCTCCACCTATTGAAACCTGCCCAGTCTCCTTTCCTCAGAGCTTTGGTCCATTGTTGTTCCATTCTCATTCTTTTTCTTCATCTTAGCTGTACAACCTATTGCTGTTGGATAAGAAATTCTTTCCCACCCAGCAACTTGTAGCTGTGCACCTTCAGTTCCAAGACACAGCCTCTGTGCCTTCAATCCATAGTTTGTTGTGGTGGTGCTTTACAGGAGGAGGTGTTCTACTGTAGGTGGCTGGGATGGAAAAAGTGGGGACAAATAGGACACAATTTGGATTGCTGAGGTGAGTGGGAGGCCAGAAATGACATAAAGTAGTACTGGATCAAAGCTTTGTGGGCAGGGAATATTGGGGATGGGGGAAGTAGTGGACCCTTGCTATTGGGAGTCGTTGCTAAACTAGCCTCCAGGGAAAGGAACTGAGGCAACTGCAGGGGAAGAGGGTTAATGGGGATCTTGAGGTAGAAAGTGAAACTAAATTGACATAGGAAGGGAAAGAAGGAAGGGAATTGTGGAAACATTGCTGGTCTGGAGGACAAGGGCTCTTATCTGAAATTGGAAAGGAATATAGACTAGTGTTCAGAGGAAAGGTTGGGAGTCTGGACTCTTGAGTTCTATTCTTGGATCTGGCAGAAACTTATTTTCATCTTGAGCATGTCCTTTACCATCATGATGCCACACTTCGCCTATCTGTAAAATGGATATATTACTTACCTATCTGCCTTCATGTTTGTCAACAACTTCGATCTAAAGGACTCTGTAAATACTTCAAGGATTTGGGAGCTCTGGTCTGTAAAGAATAAGCATCAGTGGTTTCTTGCCTGCACTTAGTACTAGGCTACAGTTTGTTTGAAAATGCTGTGTATCTATGTTCTTGGCAGCCTTAAATCAGGGAAAATGTATTTGGGACAAATGGCTCTTTGGGATAGGTTTTGGAATGTAACTGATCATATGTAGCTTGTGATTTTTCTGTGCTTGCACTTTCTCTCTCTCTCTCTCTCTCTCTCTCTCTCTGTTTGGAGAGCATAAACACATGCTAAAATATTTGATGGAGTTGAATATGTAGATTTTCAACACCCACTCCTTTTGTCAGTTTAGTAGAACACTTCCCTCCCCTCCCTCCCCCCACTGCAAGTATTAATCCTTTCTAAGTCAGTTCTGTGTAACATTGTTTACATCTTGCAGTGAGCCCCACGTGTTCAAGGGGAGTGGCAGAAGAGACATGACAAGGCTATTGCTCATTGCAGTGCTGTGTGCAAAATATGAGCCCCTGAGTGATGCACTTCTGCAGCATTCCTTTCACCGCTCTGCTTGGATTTCAGTTTAATTCTATTAATCTAAAATCTACTTTAAATTTAGGCATAAAACCCATGTTTTTTCTCTTTCGGTAAAACAGTAACTAGATCTTTAAATAAATTTTGTCTTTATATTTTTGACAATGTATTTGATGTGTATTTGTAGAAGAAAGTGGTTGAGCTTTGTGTTTCTTTTTCCCCCAGTGTTTTTCCTTTTCCCTTTCCCCTTTCCCCTGGCATCAGCGCCACAGCACTGGAAAGAGAATGTGTAGTGGTGAAAAACTAGCAATTTCTCTTGTCTTCCCTTTCCCCCCAGTCATACTGTCTGTGTGTGTGTGTGTGTGCTTTAACATAAAATACAGAGAATTGTATTTCTATGTGGCAGTCTGGTATTCCAGTGCTACTTTGGGGCCTATACAGATGTTATAAATAAATTTGAATGTCAGCATAATCAGAGCTAAACATATCTTTCTAGCATTGAGTCCATGTTTAGATATAACAGATTTTTGAAACTAAGAAATCTAAATTTTGTGTTGGGCCTTCTCTTTCTGGATATAATTTGCATTATTTACCTGTCTTTGCAGCTCATATTAGTATTGCAGTTCATGGATTTACCAGTGTGCCCCTGTGTATTTGTTGGTAAATCCCCAGAGGTCTGTGAAATGCATAGATTGCCACCTTATTCCATGAGAACAACACAGAAAGCAGAATGCAGTGACTTTTTTTGTATTTAATTAGAGCATTGAAAATCAGAGGCAATTTTTGCCAGGCAGGAAAGAATTTCTTTACCTTTAAATATTCACTTAAATCTTACTTTATTCTTAGAGTAGCCAGTAGTAAGAATTTATACAAATTATTATTAATTTGCATAATTATTTTTAAAGAGACAACTCAATGGAACACATTTTGGTTCGAAATTTTGAACGGGCTTTTGTTCAGAAAATTGCGTAGTATTCTGTAAACTGTCCAGTTCTTTACTACATTATTATGAGATGGCCTTTAGTTGGACCTTTCTTTGTCTTGCTGAAGGATGTTTCAGCTACTGAAGGAGTTAAAACACACAGACTCCAGAAATATTTTATCGAGTTAACCCCCACATGCCTTTCATGTTCTAACTTGTGTGAAGACATGTAGGGAGACTTTTCCCATTGCAAACTCTGTAACTGGGTAATAAATGGCAACTTAAAAATGTAATTCCTGGTGACTGTAGACAGAATACAGAGATCACTTAAGCTTTGACGCTGATTTAGCTTTTTACAGAAGATTTTGAGAGATTAAAGATCTTCTAGGCTGACTATGTTTAGTGCAGAAGAGTTTCTTAAAATACCCATCAAGAGCCTATAGCATAAAGAAGAAAAAACAAAATCTCTAGCTCTTATGGTTGTAAGTAGAAGCTTGTTAACGTGAACTAAGTGCAACGGATCTAGTGATGTTTGCACACAGCCTGAGAGAGTAACTGGGATGTGTGACGTGCTACATGCATCTCAGTATGGTGTTAACTCTCAGACGCACTTTGTGGGAGGCCAGACCAACACCGCCATGAAACTGTAGGACTTGTATATGGCAGGAGAAAAGTGCAGCAGGCCCAGTCAACCCATCTCAAGCAGGTACATGCCATATTCTGGGCTAAATATGGGGTTGTGGCTGCCACCTCTACCTCTCCAGGGGGAAGAGGGGACTCCTGCCTTTACAGAGGATATAGGGGACTCCTGATGAGAGAAGGGAGCCCTGTGCTTCTGCCTCTCTAGAAGTGGGGTCCCTGCCACCACCACTTTTAGTGTCATGTTGTGCCTAGAGCTCTGGATTGCCTTAATTCACCCTGTCCCATTTCTATGTCAAATAGATATAATCTGGAGTCTGCCTCTTGGAGTAAAAGCATGCATGTTGGGCCAATTTCTGACCTCAGATATGTATGCATCTCACATTCAAGTCATTTGATGTTATATGCTTGTGTCCAAGGGCAAAATTTGGCCCTAAGAACATAGATTAGTATGTATTGGTCACATTCAGCAATCAGTTTATACAGATTTTTTTCAAATATTTCCTACTGAGAATAACAGTTAAGCAGGTTAGTAGCATACGGTAGCTGTAAACAACTGGTTTGACAGCCTTTCAGCAAAAACTCAGACACTGATGCTTCAGTGGTTGCAACTGGGTTTTGTTGCCTACGCTGCAAAAAATGGAGGAGGAAAGTGTGTTTCCTTCATATGTAAGGCACAAACTTAGGAAGGTTTTGTGTTGTTTTCAGGCAAAATGTTGCACCATAGACACAAGAAAAAAGCTTTGCTGTTGGTTCATCTTGTCTTCCTGATCAAGCAAAGTTGAAAATTAAGAGGTGGCCCAAGCTAATTCAGTGACTGGCCTGTCGGGTACTGTACTGGCATGGTTAGAATTTTTCTTTTCTGTGATTTGATTGGAGTTGCTACCTTTTATTTTTAATCACTTACATTTTTGTAGTACCTCTTACCCAGAAGAATCTCAGAGCTCTTTACAAACTTAAACTGTTATAGAAACTGTACATTGAGGGTCACGACAGCCATCTCTGAGGTGTAATATTACACCATACAACAATACATAGTAGTTTAAGACAGGAAGTAGAGAGTGCCACATCATTTTAAACTGTAGAGGAACTTTAGGGAGGGAAATGTAATTGCCCAAGTTGAAATTTGGCTAGGACATCTGGATCAACATGCTACGCTTATGAAATGTACCATGAAATCTTTAATTACCCCAAGTGAATAGGGCTTTTGTTTAATATGTTGTCCAAAAAGTCTGCCTTAGCAGCACAGTGCCCCAAGCCATGTTGGAGTATTGTTTTTGCACTTTTCAAAAAGGAGTACCATCTACTGAATCACTGACAGCCTTTATTTCAGCATCTAGGTATTCCTCAGTTGTCTCCCATCCAAACATAGATTTAGCCCAACTCTGGTTCGCTTGTGTTTTAGTCAGTTGCCCCTCCCCTCCTTTTTTCTCCTATCTTTTTTCTGCTGCAGTTGTAGAAAGGCTAGGCTGAAGAAATAAGTCATGCATTTTATTCTGAAGGCAGTGAGAGTTGTGGTCATTCTTTTTAAAAAAAAAATTTTTTTTTTCCCAAGAAAAATACTAAAATAAAAGCATCTCTGGAAAAAAGTTCTGTAATTTTGGGCCAGTTGCTGAGAAAGCTCTGTCCTTAGTTTTCAGATATATTACGCTTGAGGTTGACAGTTTCTTTGAAGTGTAGCTGTTGATAGAGATCTTGGTCGCTTAGCAAGTGGTGCTTCTGTAGGTAACTTGGTCCATTGCTATGGAGGACCTTAAAGATGAGGACTGCTGTCCTGTAACTTGATGCCTTACGACAGTGGTTCTCAATCTATTTACCATTGTGGGCCGTATATGCAGCTCTGTGTGTGTTAAGTGGGCTGTATCCACACAATATATATATTACCTGTATGGCCCTGAGGATGTTACATGGGCCACAGCTGTGTGCTGATTGCGCTGTGGGTTAAGAACCACTGCCTTACGATAAAGCAATCTGAGTGGAGCACAAGAGCGATGTGCGTTTCCATGGCTGATATCCCTCAGGTGGCCTGGTATTTGAGCTGCAGCACTCATTTCTGAGTAAGTAAATTGCAGTAATCCAGTCTGGGAGCCACAAAGGGGTGGATTGCTATAGCCAGAATTTTTTCTGACAACAGGGTACTACTATCTTCTTGGTGAAAGATGGTTTCAGCAGCTGTAGTTATTTGAATGTCGAGAAACAGGGATGAATCCAGAAGAACTTTGAGGCTGTGGACTGAGTTGCCTATTTGTGTCCATGCTTGCTCAAGAATGGGAAGGTGTATAGTAGCTAGCTCTTCAGAATATTTAAGACTTCCCACTTCTGATTGTTGAATTTAGTTTCCACCAGCTGCTTTTCTTCCATTTGGTGATCTCAAACAGTGATGGGAATAGTTGGGTGATGGGGCTAACCATGTCAATGAGTAAAAGACCTGGGTGTCATCTATGTATTGATGTTTAAGTCATGATTTTCCCAAATAAGGTTAATGAAGTTGTTGAATAGATTGGGTACTAATGTACAGGTCTGACGGACTCTGTAGGCGAGCGCTCTGATAAGGGAGGATAAGTTGTCCATCACCACCCTCCAAGTGTGATCTGTAAGAAGGGATTACTTATAACTCACTGTTTTCCTAGTAACCCCATATACCTCTTCAGGGTGGGTTAGTAGTACACTGTGGTGTACAGTGACAAGGAACTCAAAGATCTAATAATATAAGCATAGACACCTTCTTCTGTCATGGGACAAAAGATCATCCATAAGCATGACTAATGCCACTTCTGTTTCATGTCCTGGCCTGAAACATGGATGGAATGGGTCCAGGATCTTGGCAGTGGGAGGGTATATCAAAGATGGCTTTTTGCGGTTTTTTTCCAATTTAGTTTTCTCAGTTGGATACTGGATGATAACTTGCAATGTTCATAAGGATCAGTGTTTGCTTCCTTGTTCACTTTAGGGGATGTGGTAAGTTCCATTTTCATAGGGGTGGGTAGTTGTCAGGAGGAGACTTGGACAAACCTAAGGCCTGGTCTACACGGGGGCGGGGGGGGGTAATCAATCTAAAATACGCAACTTCAGCTACAAGAATAGCGTAGCTGAAGTTGACGTATCTTAGTTCAACTTAGAATCACTTACTTTGCATCCTTGTGGCATGGGATCGACGGCTGCCCCATCGACTCTGCTTCCGCCTCTCGCCGTGGTGGAGTTCCGGAGTTGACAGCAGAGCGATTGGGGATTGATTTATCGCGTCTACACTAGACACGATAAATCGATCCCCAATAGATTGATCACTACCTGCCGATCCGGCGGGTAGTGTAGACGTGGCCTGAGGGTCTTTTACTAACCAAGAAGTGTCTGGGTCAGATTTGCATGGCTTCAGGACATTTCTTGTTACCCAAATAAACTTATACATGAACTTTATAAATTACCTAGTTTAAGGCACTGGTAGTATAAGGGAACATAAGTCTGTTTATTCATGGAGCTGATAGAGCAGAAAATCTGTATTGGAAAGGTTTCACTCTGTGTAGGAGCTCAGCTCTGATTCAGCCCTCCTTTGGTCTGAAAATTTAGACCTTGACTACACAGGAACGTTTTTATATAACTTCATTTTTTCAGTATAAACTGCCTTGTGTCCACACACACACGTCTTTTTTTCTTGTGCCTTAACCTGCTTTAAGTAATCTGCTTAGGAAGTGACATAACTCTATCCCAGAATGAGGTATTACAGGTATAACATTTGTGTGACTGCAACCCTGTTTTGGATTGATTATACTGCTTCTAGCAGTCCTCCAATTGCTATCCCACACTACATTGTTTCACACCTGGAATGGCCTGTTTGTTTACCTGTGGACCTCTACAGCTCTGGGGTCATCGTGACTGGATGTTACCTTTTTCTATTTAAATATTGGCATGCAGCCAGGTGTGCCTCTTTGTAATTCCAGCTCATGGCAAGTTAACAAACCGAGTCACATACCCATTATAGCAGCCATGCTTCTGGATGATCCCATCAGGAGGCCCTGGACTTTCTTGACTTTTGGGGAGAGGAGCACATCCATGCCCATCTGAGCAGCAATCACCAGAATGCCAAGATCTACTAGAGGCTGCCAGAACAAATGCAGGAAAAAGCGGTTCTATGGGGACGCAGCCCAGTGCTGTGTCAAAGCAAAGAAGCCTCCGACAAAGCTACAAGAATGCAATGGACTAAAACAGGACTGCTTATAATGCTCCCAATAGTTGCCTGTATGAAGAGGAGCTGGACTGGATTTTTGCAAAGGAGAACACCTCTGGAGTTTTGGACAGTTTGGAGTTGATCACGGAAGGCATCCAAGCGACCAGAAGGAGATTCTCCCAGACAGCCAGGGTCTCTTCGGCACACCCAACCCTGAGCCAGAGGCCCAGGAACCAAAGATGCCTCCTGAATCTCAAATGGGGCCCTCGCCTGAAACTGTTGAGGAATGGAGTTGTACCAGTAAGTATTATGTCCTGTATTGCAATACAACTGTAGAGAGGGATTTAAACAACTTTGTTCCAAGTCCACGCTGACCATCACCGTGTTGGGAGGACATTATGTGCTTCCCTGCCTGCTCAGCTCCCCTTCTTCTCTCTGTGTGCTCAGAATGGCATCTGTACTGGAGATTTCAAGCTCAGAAGGGTTTATTTCCCTTAACTATCAACTCACACAACCACTAGTCAAATAGGTTGCCTCTCTAAACCCCTTTCCATGCTGTTTGATTCTCCCTGTCCTTCATGGTGAACCTCTTCCTCCATTCAAGATGGAAGCACTTTCGGGGTTAAAACATCAAATGCAATAAACATGCCTCCCAAACAATGTAAGAGCAGATATAGAAAGAGAAAAAGTAATAGACTAGGTACTTCGGCTCACAGTTTGATCAAGGCCTTGTGCTTCTAGCCACCTTTACATTGTATGACGTAAATTGCCAAAATTAGGCTACAAGGGCATTTCAAAATGAGTAGTCACTTTTATTTTTCATTCAGCATTGTTAACCCTTTGGGTTCAAACCAGTTACTGCATGAGTGTTTGTTTTGCAGTGCTCTCTGTGCTCATCTTCAGTTGTTGTAAAACAGAAGTTAAAGCAAAGAGAGTGTGCTATTTGGTATATACATTGCAAGACAATGCAGCCTTCTTGGCGCTGCTCATATTGGTGGTGTGCTTCCTTTCAATTCTTGTACCAGCTATGGGGGCATCAATTTGGTAAACAGCAGTGCTGCGTATCTTCCTGGTTTGCTCATTTTCTTTTTGAACATGATCCTTCTCTGCCTCTTGGGAACACACCTTTGGGTAGCATCCCCCATAGTAAGTATAGCCTCCAGAGGTGCACGTGTAATTACTAACCTGCTCCCTTTTGCTCCCCCAGCCAACCCCCCCACCCCCATTGGTACAGGGGCCCTATATAAGGGGGAAGTAAGGTAGAAAACATCTTATCTCCAAACTCACACCAGACTGGATGGAGCAGTTGGGAATAGCATTCTAAAATTGTGAAAAAGCAACATTTTATCATTTTGTATTAGGACAATAACTACTTGTGCTGTTTCTCTGTTCTTCTAGTGCCTGAAATGCTCTGGCCCTCACAGACAGGGATCTTATCAGCTGCTGAATGCCTGGCATACCTCTGAAGGAAGTGAAAGAGGGCAAGGAAGGACAGGTTCACTGACCTCATGACTGCATTCTATCAGAGGGCCATAAAAGCAGAAGAGGGGAGGGAAGGTTTCCTGCAGCAGTCTTGGAGGCTCTGAACAAACTGCATGGACAAGGATGTTCAAGAGGAGGGATGCTGGACCTAAAGGAGAGGCAAACAGCTCTGCTGGAGAACATTGTGTTGCTATGTTCACAGCCACCAGCCCAGCCTAGCCTGGTCCTGATCACTGAGGAGAACACAGGATACTGGGGAGCCCCTTTTCACTTCTCCAAATGACAGGGCCTTCCCACACCATTCCATCCCAGAACAGCAAACAGTTCCTACTCTTCTACCTTTTGCTTTTTTGTGGGCCCTTAAGCACAAACTTGTGTGCACCTGGCACTCTAGTCATGGTTCTGCCACAGTTCCACTGGTTTTAAGTTTGTAGTATAATGATGAATCAATAAAGGTTTTTAATATGTAAAACTCCACTGAAAAATTTAATTCAGGTATTGCTTCTCCCTAATAATATCTTTACACAAACACCTTTCATTCATTTTCTTGGTTACAGTACACTACTTTTCCACCAGTACACTCTGGCCTGAAAGTTGGACCAAAACACACCCTTTACCCTGTTTCCCTGACTAGTTGGAGCACCTTGTGGAAAGGCAGCCTTTTTGGCTGTTCATAATGTACAGAAATCTCTCCACCTCGTTCTCCCACCCACTGGTGAGGATCTCTTGCTTGCTTTCTCAGATGATGAGCAAAACAGACCAAAAAGCACTTATCCCAATAGGCAAAGATTGTTCAGAAACATCCAGCCTTGGTATGAGGCACCTCTACCTTCCCTTCAGTCTTTCAAATGCACCTTCCACTGTCATTCAGCAGCTCCTCAAATATAGTCAACAACTTCTGTCTCCTGTCCGAGTGTCCGCTATAAGGCTTCATAAGTCAGGGAACTAGAGGGTTAGCTGCGTCTCCCAAGATGACAGGAGGAATCACAGCACCATTAATGTCTGTAGACCTGGGAGAAAAAATTACCTTTTTCAGGGCAGAGGTTTTAAATAGCCTGGCATCATGGATCTTTCCTAAGCATCCCACATTAATATCAGTAAACCTTGCACAAGGATCAACCAGGGCTTGCACCATGGAGAAATACCCCTTTCTGTTGACAAATTCTGAGGCCTGGTGTGGGGGGGCAAAGAATGTGGGTCAGGGTGGTTAAAAATTGATGATTTTTAAAAAATAAATACAGATTTTTGTATTTAAATTGGAATTTTTCTTTTTAAAAATAAACTGTTTAAAAATAAATCTGAAATTATGTCAACCTATGTTAAGGCCTAAGCTTCTTATTTATTAAAATTATTTAAATAGTGTGTGAACCCTCCTCAAATTTGAATGACTTGAAGGGTACAGTTATATACAGAATTAGGGGGGAAAACATCTTTAACTTTTGAAGTCAACTCATGCTTTATAAATACTTCACAATGTCATGTACTGCATTATGTATTTGTTATTTTCAGTCTTACAGTGGAGCAAATGCTGGTATTTATATTTTTCCAAATGTCTAAGTATTTTCAGTTTTTGTTGTGCAGGAAAGCTTTTGCCTTAGTTACTTTTGGATTCAATTTAGCAAGCAGATTCAGAATAAATTAACTAGTCCAAATGAAGAAAATATTCTAAGTTCAGAAACAGGAAGTTTGAAAAAGCTAGGAAGCTTATTTTCCTCTTTAAATCTATGAATAAAAAACAGGTGGGAGAGGAGAGGATGGGATCTACTAATTCGGAAAACTTGAAGGACCTAGACAAGCTTTTCAAGGTTATTTAGGCACTTAAAGATGCAAGTAGGTGCCTTGTGGTGATCTTCAAAAATGCCTACACCAATTAGGTGCCTAATTCCCATTGACTTCAATCCGTCAATTCACTAACTACAGTTATGACTTCTTTTGTTTAATAAATCTTTTAGTTTTAAATGCAAAACGTGTTTTGATAAACTTACTTTTTTTGCTTATGTATCCAGCACATTTAAGGAAGCTTTATTTAACTAGTAAAAAACAGTTTTAAAATGTTCTTTTTGTACATTTTTAATTGAATTCTATTTTCCATCCAAATGCAGCTTGACACAGTTTCCAAATTTAAAAAAAAATCTAATAAATGTCATTAATCACTTCCTTGCATAATAAAAAAAAAAAAGTAAAAATTAAGACTCTGAATAAATGTATTTCAGGCTATATAACTGCTTAAATAAATGTATAGCTATAGTGGTACTAAATTTGGTACCTTTTTGTTAATGGCTGTATTTGGTTGCAAATGAACATATTTTAATGTTTAGTATAAACAGCCAATGAGAATGAACCTTTGTGTAGGAAAATAACTAAGGTAAAATGCCAAACAAGATGAAGATCAATTATTTAAGTCAAGGTTTCCTGTTTGCTGAGTTAAATCATAAGTAAAATCAGTGATTTAAATCACTGTGATTGAAATCAATCCACCCTGGCATGGGTCCTGTCAATGGCCCCAATATAACTTGGGAATTCCAACCATGCCAATCCATTAATAAACTTCTGTGCGCTGGCAAGCCTTATGACCCCGGGGTAGCAGCACACTCTCAATAGCATGACGACAGTCTTGACAGTTGGGTCTAGCAACACCAAGCTGGTAAGCTACTGAGCAGCAGCAATTGGGGGTGGCAAGCTTCAAGATGGCAGTGTCCATGTGCTTCTCCCTGATGAGGTGAACTCTCATGTTGGTGTTCTTTTATTGTGCCTGTGTGCTGAGCTCTGCACAGATCTTAGGGAAATTAACTGTCTGCATCCTGACATTGTGCCACCATTGCTGGTCATCCCAGTTCTGCAGCACTGTCCTGTCCCACTAGTCAGTGCTGGACGGCCACACCCAGAAATGGTATTTTATCAAGTGAAGCTGTTACAGGAAAGCGCCCTGCCAAAGTATCAGCTCAATTTTTTCATCCTTCTCCTCATCTAGCCATCTCACTGTGTCTGTCTCCCAACCCATCCAAAGCCGTTCAGTAGTATGAATGATGAAACATTTGGTGGAACAGTTTGTTTCTTTAATGATTCTCAGGATTGCGGTATTCAGTAGTGTTTCCTCGACTGCAGTTTGAAAATAGTGCTGGCTTGCAAAAAACAGTTGAAATTATGGGATGACAGGAGAGGAATCATGGGACTTTAGTTTGAGCCCATGTCCCAGAATTTCAGTAGGTTCCAGTGAACCTTCCACAGTGCAGCATGACAAAAATCCCAGAATGTGTAGGGTCTTGCAGCAGAACATTACACCATGGGATATTTGCCCAGAACGCTGTGTGGTTATTTTTCAAAAGCACAGAGCTGTGTGGGCCCAGTGATTCTGAAGGGAAATAGTTTAAGTTGGCATAAAAATGTGGTGTGGACACATACAGTATAGTTATACTGGTATAATTGTAGAAGAAAAACTTACATTCCAGTGCCAATAAGCCCTTAGGGCAGGGGTGGGCAAACTTTTTGGCCACAGGGCCACATCTGGGTATGGAAATGTATGGTGGGCCATGAATGCTCATGAAATTGGGGGTTGGGGTGCAGGAGGGGGTGAGGGCTCCGATTGTGGGTGTGGCCTCTGGGGTGGGGCCAGGGATGAGGGGTTGGGGGTGCAGGAGGGCGCTCTGGGCAGCGCTTACCTCAAGCAGCTCCTAGAAGCAGCAGCATGTCCCCCTTCCGCCTCCTATGCGGAGGCGTGGCCAGGCAGCTCTGCGCACTGCCCCGTCTGCAGGCGCCGCCGCTGCAGCTCCAACTGGCTGCAGTTCCCAGCCAATTGGAGCTGCAGGGGTGGCGCTTGGGGTGGGGGCAGCATGCGGCGCCCCCTAGCTGCCCCTGCATGTAGGAGCTGGAGCGGGCACATGCTGCTGCTTCCAGGAGCCGCACGGAGCGGGGCAAGTACCCGACCCCGCTCCCTGGCTGGAGCGGGGCAAGTACCCGACACCGCTCGCCGGTGGGAACTCGACGGCCAGCTTAAAACGTCTGGAGGGCTGGATGTGGCCCCTGGGCCACAGTTTGCCCACTCCTGCCTTAGGGTAAACTGTGTAGTTCCTATGGGTTAGGTCTTTATCTCTAGTTTGTGGAGAAGAGTGTATTGTGTAGTACAAGGTACGTTCTCATCTGAATGTGCTGTTTATTCTCCTCTCCACTCTTTTGAGCATTCTGTGGCTATCACCCATGACTAGAAATTATTTCCTTTTTAGCCACAGTTTGCTGAAGGAACAAGCTTTACTATAGAATAGATTTTATTTCCTGGAATTTTTTGATGGTAGTTAAATTTTTTAAAGTTCATGCCCATGTCTTTAACTTTAAAAATCACTTTCATTGCAGGATGAGCAGTTCCTAGGTTTTGGCTCAGATGAAGAGGTCAAAGTACGAAGTCCCACCAGATCTCCCACAGGTATGTTCAGCTCATAGGATTGGAAGTTGTTACATGTTGTCACTTTGCATGGTTTACTCATGCCTCTCCCTGTTCACATTGCAATAGCTTATTTTATTGAGAGCTTGCTGGAAAACAATTGTAGGTCTTTTTGTCCTACTCTGAGTGGACCACTTAGAGAACTGCTGTTCCTGAGAGACTGTGCTTTATCCATATCTCGCCCAGGCTGTCCTACTTTAGGAGCTGCTCTTTGGCAGGGTCCAGCACTCACAATATAAAGCGCTTCTTAGTGTTTCTTCATAGTACAGTAGGAGATATGTCAAGAAATTTTAAATAGAAATAAGGCTGACCTCCTGATCTTTTGATGTGGATTTGGAGTCCTTCACTTGCTCTTCACTCTCCAGTGAGTGTAATTAAAGTGAGAGGAGACTTTTAACACACTGGTCTTTTTTTATTAATGAGAGGAGGTGGTGAGCAATGATAAACCAAGCAAAAATGGAAACAGACGAACTAAAATTAGACCTGCTTAATCTTCCTATTTGTTACAAAATTGTTGTATCTTTTCACTTTGTCTTCTGAAATGTAATGGTTGGAGTCTTACTGAAGATACTAAATTACATTGGGCAGTCTTTATTAAATTTACTTTCACAAAAAAACCTCTAAATTAAAGTGAACTTGGGCAGCTTTCTCTGTTGATCTTGAAACATCATAGACTCATAGAACTGTGAGAGATCTTGAGAAGTCATCTAGTCCAGTCCCCTGAACTCATGGCAGGACTAAGTATTATCTTAAAAAATGGCAACAATCTATTTATTCCCAGGAATACCAAGTGAGGATCGTGGGGAGCTCCCATTCTGCCTCAATTCCAGTTCTACATGCTGGGTATGTGGCAGTGGGTGGAAGTGTGGGGGAAGGAGATGGACATCTGCAGAAATTTCACAGGATCTCTAATACACTAGTACTCAACCTATTCCAGCTGATTGTATATCACATTCTCTGTCTGGTATTAGTTCTATTGTGGACAATCTTAACAGCCCGTTGATCCCGGTACTAACGATGGTACTAACAGAATATTGTGGAAACCCCTCTGCAAACGTGCTGTTGCTGCTCAGTTGTACGTAGCAGCAGTTGCCCTAAAAAACAGTTGTAACCTTTTTATGCCGTAACTGAAGGTGTGGTGTGGTGAGGTGTCTTTGCTAATGATGGTCTAGTTTCATGAGAGTGTCCAACCCTATGGTAGGCTTAAGTAGCCAAAGGGAGAGATGGGTGAACATAACTTGCACATGAAGATATGATGTATTTCTCTGAAATACAGACAAAAAATTAAGTCTTTATAAGGTAACCCTTCTGACATGCAATCAACACTGGCTAACCTGGGGTTTTTAACTCCATTTTGTTTAGTGTCTCTGATCTGATTTAGTGAGCCAATGGTACATCCTTGATATGAAACTATTCAACAGTTGAATTTGTGTGAAACCAAACAAAGATGGAGGGCTTGGGAGGAAAGGTGCAATAGCTTATTATACTTCCTTTCAGCTCTGGAGCCCTAGGCTCAGATTTTAGTTTGATTGCAAGTGAATGAGTTTGATCATCTTAACCTAGACTTTAATGGATGAATGTACCCATTACAATATTATACACAGCTTGGCCCAGACAACAATGTCTACTAAGGAGAGACTTTGTACTGCAATCATGTGAATGTCTCAGGTAATGGCTGACATGCATTGGCAGAGCTGTGTGGGGACTATAGGTTGAGATTAAGGTGCATTGGCAGAGGTGGATAATGAAATCTTGCACAACTCATGCCCGACACCACTTCTGAGTGTAGTCACAAGCACTAAATTTACTCCAAAATTAAAGCAAAACAAAATCTTGAATTAGTAAAATATCAGTTTTGATTCATGCTTTTCCCAAACACTATTCTTGGTGTGGTGGCCTTTGTATTAGCAGTGGGGGTGGATGATAACCAAGAAAAAAAATTTCTTTTAAATGAACTAGTTTTGAACTTTTTTCATTCTTTGTATATGATGTTTCAAGAAAGTTAATCTTGGGAAAAAGAAAAGGAGTACTAGTGGCACCTTGGAGACTAACCAATTTATTTGAGCATAAGCTTTCGTGAGCTACAGCTCACTTCATCGGAGTTACTGTTCCCTTCAAAAAGTTATTTTTGGTATTTGTTTTTATAAATGTAAAAGTTATTTTGGTGGAAAGATATTTGTATTTAAAATATGTTTTGGAAAATAAGCTCCTTATTATAAGAGAAGTGTTTTGTTTGTCTGTGGTGGAACCTTTTTATGTACAGGTTTCAGAGTAGCAGCCATGTTAGTCTGTATCCGCAAAAAGGACAGGAGTACTTGTGGCACCTTAGAGACTAACAAATTTATTAGAGCATAAGCTTTCGTGGGCTACAGCCCACTTCATCGGATGCATAGAAGATGCTGTGGCCCACGAAAGCTTATGCTCTAATAAATTTGTTAGTCTCTAAGATGCCATAAGTACTCCTGTTCTTGTTATGTACAGTTCTTATTAATAAGTTGTATTCATAGGTGGATCAAAATTATGGTAGCTTGTTCTGTGCATGTAATGTGACTTGTGATGAGTAAAGTCAGATGTGACCTGGATAGTGTTGTAACAGCGTACAGAAAAGCCTAACGTGCTCTGCATTCTCTACTTCCCTCTCAGTGAAATCTAGTCCACGAAAACCTCGTAGGAGACCCAGAAGCAGTCCCGATCGAAGTTCAGCTGCACACTCAGACTCTTCATCAGTGTGTTCCCCCCTGAGCAAGTCTGAAACCATGTCCATGGAAAAGGTAAAGAAGAAGGAAATTAAAAGTGGGGAAAAGAAACGAGGAAGACCTCCAGCACTTAGTAGTGTGAAGTTCAAGTTATCACAAGTAAAGGACATCTCAGATATTCATAAGGGGAGCAAAGAAGCAAAAGAGAATCTGAAGAAAATAAAAAGGGCACCATCCACTACATTTCAGCACGCTGCAAAAATCAAGAAGTTACGAACTGGTAAACTCTCCCCACTGAAGTCTAAATTCAAGACTGGGGGGAAACTTCAGATTGGGAGGAAAGCGGTTCAGATTGTGCGCAGGAGAGGAAGGCCACCCTCTTCAGAACGTTTAAAGACTTCCTCACCACTAATCATTAATTCACATCTGGAGAAACCCCAGAGGGTACGTAAGGAGAAAGATGGCACGCCACCACTCACAAAAGAAGAAAAGACTGCTGTCAGACAGAGCCCGCGCAGGATTAAGCCTGTTAGGATTATTCCTTCTACCAAGAGGACAGATGCAACAATTGCTAAGCAACTCTTGCAGAGGGCTAAAAAGGGGGCACAAAAGAAGATTGAGAAAGAAGCAGCTAAACTGCAGGGTAGAAAGGGAAGGACTCAGCTCAAAAACATCCGGCAGTTCATCATGCCAGTTGTGAGTGCTATCTCTTCGCGGATCATTAAAACACCCAAGCGATTCATTGAAGATGAAGACTATGATCCTCCTATAAAAATAGCTCGCCTCGAGTCCACACCGAACAGCAGGTTTAGTGCTACATCTTGTGGGTCCAGTGAAAAATCAAGTGCGGCTTCTCAGCACTCATCTCAGATGTCTTCAGATTCCTCACGATCTAGTAGTCCTAGTGTAGATACATCTACCGACTCTCAGGCGTCCGAGGAGATGCAGGCACTTTCCGAAGAACGCAGCAATACTCCAGAAGCTCATACCCCTTTACCTGTTTCTCAGTCCCCAGAAAATGATAACGGTGATAGAAGAAGCAGGAGGTTTTCAATGTCAGAAAGGAGTTTCGGCCAAAGGGCAGCTAAAAAACTGTCAACCTTGCAAAGTGTGTCTCAGCAGCAGTCCTCTTCCTCTCCTCCTCCACCTCTGCTCACTCCTCCCCCACCATTACAGCCTGCTACTGGCATCTCAGACCACACACCTTGGCTTATGCCTCCAACGATACCATTGGCTTCACCTTTTCTGCCCACCTCTGCTGCACCCATGCAAGAGAAACGGAAATCAATTCTACGAGAACCAACATTCAGGTGGACCTCTCTGAAGCATTCTAGGTCAGAACCACAGTACTTTTCCTCAGCAAAGTATGCCAAAGAAGGTCTCATCCGTAAACCAGTATTTGATAACTTTAGACCTCCACCACTGACTCCAGAGGATGTTGGCTTTGCATCTGGTTTTTCAACATCTGGTGCTACGGCTCCAGCTCGCTTGTTTTCTGCTCTTCATTCTGGAACAAGATTTGATATGCACAAAAGAAGTCCTCTGCTTCGAGCTCCAAGATTCACTCCAAGTGAGGCCCACTCCAGAATTTTTGAATCTGTAACCTTGCCTTCATCTGTTAGTCGAACCACTGCAGGAACTTCTGTGACAGGCATATCTTCTAGGAAACGAAAGAGAAGAGTGTTTAGCCCGATCCGATCAGAACCCAGATCTCCTTCACACTCCATGAGGACAAGAAGTGGAAGACTTAGTACCTCTGACCTGACAACTCTCACCCCTCAATCTTCTGTCTCTTCCTCACTAACTAACATGTCTGTTAGTTCTCTTGCCACTAGTGCCTTAAACTCAACTTTTACTTTTTCTTCCCATCCCCTGACCCAGTCTGGGGAATCAGCAGAGAGAAGCCAGAGACCAAGGAAGCAGATCAGCACTCCAACTGAGCCTTTCTCATCCACTAATCCTACTCCTCTCTTTCCCTGGTTCACACCAAGTCCCCAGACAGAGAGAGGGAGAAATAAAGACAGGGCTACAGAGGAACTGTCCAAAGATAAAGACGTTGACAAAAGTGTGGAAAAGGACAAGAGCAGAGAGAAAGACAGAGAAAGAGAAAAAGAGAACAAACGTGAATCGAGAAAAGAGAAAAGGAAAAAAGGGTTAGAAATTCAAAGTAGCTCTGCTTTGTTTCCTGTAGGTAGAGTGTCCAAAGAAAAAGTTGTTAATGAAGATGTTGCAGCAGCATCTTCAGTTAAAAAAGCTGCGGGGCGGAAGAAGTCTTCAGCAATAGATCCTGTGGCAGATGCTTCCGCTGTGGCTCTTGTAGATATGACAGCTGGCAAAACCAAAATGCCTAAGAAAGGTAGAGGGGGCTTAGAAAAATCAGATCTAAACCTAAGCCCCACTGTTCCGCCCCTGGAGAAAGACAAAGCCCTATGCCTCTCTGCTCCTTCGTCAAGCACTGTTAAACATTCCACTTCCTCCATCAGCTCTATGTTGGCTCAAGCGGACAAACTTCCAATGACTGATAAGAGGGTGGCTAGTCTCCTAAAAAAGGCTAAAGCCCAGCTGTACAAGATTGAGAAGAGCAAATCCCTCAAACAAGCAGATCAGCCAAAAGCACAGGTATTCTTTCAGACTTATTTATGAGAGGGCTTTATGGTGCATTTTGTTTTGTACTTGGATTGAAAATTGTTAATGTCATTCAGACGCTGAAAGAGAACAAATAGCATATTAATTTGAATAATGGTTAGAGCAACAGATGGTAACTAATTTGAAAATGAGAAGCACTGGGCAGAAGTTGAGGGGGAGATAAAGCTGCTGGAGTCAGTTCAGGATGGAGCTGCACACATTTTCTGAGAACAGTGCAGTGTAATTGCTTAGTAGATTTTTCTGGCTAAGTCTGATGGAGATGTTCTTCGAGTGTATTTTGAGCTTATAAAGGCAAGGCTATGGTGAATCATATAGTCATCTCTTGCCCCTTGATGTATGTTTCTGGTACCCCACTTGCTTACAAAGCTGGCATCCAAAAATGACAGTGGTCCTGATCTGATTTTTGTTTAAGGTGCGTATTGCCATGATCTCTGTCTTGTGGGATGGAAGTGAGATCCCATGAGATTTTGCATCTAAAGGAATGGGACCTCACACATCTCTCCTTCTTGGCCCCAGTGTTCTTTCAAATGCTCTCACTGTAGTCCATTTTGGTTACTAAAAAAGTAGACATCATACAGACGCATTTTCAGGTAATGGTTCCTATTTTTGGTTTAAACCAGAATTTGGCTTGCTGTCAGTGGTAATATTCAGGAATTGTGGAAAATAGATTTTTCAGTAGAAAACTTCCAAAGTTTTTCTCCCTGCCATCAAGTTCTGCACCCTCCCACTTGTCTACTGTATACCACTCCATGCATTGTTGACCGGTTTTACATAAGGGAAAAACGACTTGTCCCTAAAATTCAGCTTTGTGGGAGTACATTTGTTCATCAGAAATACCCCTGAATCTTTGGGGGGCAAATCCTGGGGAAAAAAATTAAATTACTCGATTTCTTTTAACAGCAGGGATTAGAGGCTGGTTGTGCTGTAATTTCTAGAACCTTATAAAGGGGAATACAGCCTTATTTTCATATGTCCCACTGACTACAAGGCTTTCAAACAGCCTGATTCACTTCTCTGTCGGGGTAATTAGACTGGTAGGATGCTTTAGCCTCTTTTATCCTAATTATACATGCCAGCTCTGATGTTTCGGTACTGATGCATTTTACATGAGTATATAGTATTAAGGAATTCAGGTCCTTGAAGTAAGAGGTTAAAATTGGTTATGGAACTTTAGTAAAAATAATAAGTGTTCTGCTTTACTGTTCTCTAAAGTACATCTTCACTAGGAAGGAGGCTGTGAAAACTATGGCTGACTCTCAAATTCTTATGTGACCTGCAGTTTGAACATCTGGTTTGAACCACTATCTTTTTCTTTAAGTGTGCTTGTTGTATTTTCCAAGTACACTCAGAATGCCTTCTTCAGAAATGCATATGTTCTTGCACACCTGAAACTTAGGGTCAAGAGAGTGATTCATCAGAGACTTCAGTGCGAGGACCACGAATAAAACATGTCTGCAGGAGGGCGGCTGTAGCACTAGGCCGTAAGCGGGCAGTGTTTCCTGATGACATGCCTACTCTGAGTGCCTTACCATGGGAAGAACGAGAGAAGATATTGTCTTCCATGGGGAATGATGGTAAGTTCAAGATTTTTCATCATGGGGTCTGTGGGTGCATACAAAATTTTTGATGCTGTTGCCCATTAGTTTAGTTTCTTGTGGGGCAATACTTATATGGTTGAATATATGTTTCTATAGAATGGACAACATGCTGCATAAGATTATACAGGGGAAGGTCTGAGTTAAACAGATTTCAGATATTTTGAATAAACTTCTGGTCTAAAAGGTAATTCACTAATCTGTTGACCTGTGTTCATTTGATATTTCATGGCACAAAAGTTTTATAAGTTTTTCTGATCTAAAATCTTAAACCAAAAAACACTCAATTTGTATGACTCTGAGGATGACCTTACACTTTTGATGGGATGGATGATTTCTGAGTAAACTTGAGACTTCTGAAATGGTGTTGGTGGCCGCTGAATTCACAGCAGTTTTTTTTTTTTTTTTTGACAGATAAGTCATCAATAGCTGGCTCAGAAGAGGCTGAACCCCTTGCTCCACCTATCAAACCAATTAAGCCAGTTACCAGAAACAAGGCACCCCAAGAGCCTCCAGTGAAGAAAGGTCGGCGCTCAAGGCGCTGTGGGCAGTGCCCAGGCTGCCAGGTCCCAGAGGACTGTGGTGTCTGTACTAACTGTCTAGACAAACCGAAGTTTGGTGGACGCAACATAAAGAAACAGTGCTGCAAGTAAGTGTATATTTGACAAGCTGTTTAGCTAACCCTTGCGTTGAGAGAGGAAGCCCTGGGATTATAGGTGGAGATTTTCTCATTCACTGTTTAGAAGCAGAGTTGACAGACTTTGAAGGGAATCCCTTTTGTTCAGTCTTGGCTGGTGTTGGGTAGAGGTAGGTAAAGGACAAAAGAAAGTAAAATTGCTGGATTATTTTTGCTCTGAGTTGTGGACACCCCTTCTTCTCTACAGCTCCCCCTGCCCTACTCCACCCCCCAAAAAAACTTGAAAGAGGATTGTAAGGCATGTGATATAGGAAAATGCACTGATAATAATTGCAGGCAACACCTGTACAGTAATTGCAGGCAAGATTGAAATGTATTTTCTCAGATAATATGTAGAGAAGTGGATTTCTCGCAGTGTATGATGTTTCTCCAGTGTGTCTTTAACTTGCAGTGAAGGAAACTCTGGACATTGGCTGAAAATGTAACTTTTTTTTCTTGATCCTTTTTATCAGTTTATCTAAACATTTTTGTGTACAAACATCCCTGGTTTTGGAATTTTCCTTCCTCCTTTCTACAGTCTCTGCATTAGACTGGTTTTACCAGCCTGGATAGTCTGTTTGAGAAGGCAGCAAGTGAAGTGGCAGAAGTAAAGATTGTTGTGATATAAAGGCTATTTATAAAGTATAGCTGTGAGAATTGCTGCATAGCATGCATCTGTGTGAAAACAGTCTGCAGAGTACAATCTGTAAGTAGTCTGTCTCCAAGCAGGTTTGCCCTGGCCCTGGACAAGATTTCAAAACCCGGGGTCCTGATGCAAGAGCTAAAGGAGAAACAAATGTTTACTGAGTAGACAACAGATATTGTATTCTTAATTTTACATGAAATCTAGGAATTTAAGTTATGGCAAAATAACAACTTGATGACCTTGTCTCATGCCACTCTGTATAAATGAAGGGGCAGTTCCCATGTGGGAAGGATTCCTTTCTTATGAACCAAGTCCAAATTAAATCACCAAATGGTTGGACCCACCCTAATTAGCCTTAATCAAAATTCAGAGAACTTGCAGTTGATAGATTTGACATTGTTTTCCAGATCTTTTAAGTGTATCATGGGACTTCTATGCCTCTCAAATCCTAGTATATGAGAAAGGGAACTGATAGAGATATCACCATGATGGTGACAGAGCCACTCCATTTCTTGTGGCACTATTCACATACCTTTGCATTGGATGATTGTAGTTATTATGAGCCAAACAGAAACTCTAGGATTCCTTAGCCTTAACACTTTTGAAGAAAAAATGAATGGTTCAAAAATGGTAATGGGAGTATTGACTGGAGAAAAGGCTTTTTCAGCAGAAAACCCTGCTGAAGGGTGCTGCTGTCCTATATCAGTTTCTGATTTTTCCAACTTATCCCTTTCATCTCAGGATGAGGAAATGCCAGAATCTGCAATGGATGCCTTCAAAGGCCTATCTCCAGAAGCAAGCTAAAGGTATGCAGTGTGTATAATGGACCATCCTTTTGGCAGGGCCACAACTTCTAGAATCATGGTGCTGTATAGCATTTTCATTCTCCAAATCTCTAGATTGCCTTCCTTTTTGTGATTTTTGGCTGTTATAATGAAACTTTGATACATTTCCTCTCCACTCCATTTTTAACTCCCTGCATGCTCAACACTGAACTCTTAAAAGTATGTGTCTTGGCCACTGTGAGCTTCTCAAGCTAAGTTGCTGAACTCTTTGAACTTGCTGTGCAAAATTTCCTTTTTTTCGTACAGTTAAGGTAAGAAGGATCCATGTCATGCTACAGAAAGATTGGTCCATAAGAATACAGAACCAACTTACTAGAACAGTGGTTGTAGCATAGGTTATTGAACATGTCCATTTGACTGCCTATGTGCATTTCTTTTAGAGCACTGAGCCACTTTTTATGCCAAGGAACTCCAATATGAGAGTTCCGAGAACAGAATACGTTTTGTTCCTTGTTTGTATATAATTGTAAAATGAGATGGGTGGCTTGAAATCACATAATTGCATCTGACTTTTATTTTATTTGTGCCTTTTCTTCATAGGAACATAGCTGCCATATTGGGTCAGTATCTGGGCAGGATACAGCCCAGTATCCTGTCTCTGACAGTGGCCCATACCAGCACTTCAGGGGAGGGTACAGAACAGGGCAATTCTGGAGTGATCCATTCCTGTCTTCTGTCAGTCAGAGGTTTAAGGTCACCCTCAGTGTGGATTTGCATCCATGACCATCTTGGCTAATAGCCATTGATGGACCTACCCTATGGGAACTTTATCCAGTTCATTTTTTGAATCTAGTCATACTTTTGGCCATCACAACATTCCTTGGCAATAAGCTATGTGAACAAGTACTTCCTCTTCTTTGTATTAAACCTGCTGCCTATTAATTTCTTCAGGTGACCTCTGGTTTTTGTATTGTAGGAAAGGGTGTAAATAACACCTCTCTGTTCATTCTTTCCGTTCCATTAATAATTTTATAGACCTCTATCAGATCCCTCCACCCCTTTAGTAATCTCTTTTCTAAGATGAACAACTCTAATCATTTTAGTCTCTCCTCATATGAAAGCTGTTACACACCCTTGATCATCTTTGTTGCTCTTCTCTGAACCTTTTCCAGTCCAACTGTGTCTTTTTTTGAGATCAGGTGACTAGAACTGGACACTGTTTGAAATGTGGGCACATCATAGATTTATATAGTGTCATTATAATATTTTCATTTATTTTCTGTCCCTTTCCTAATAGTTCCTAACATAGCGTTAGCCTTTTTGATTGCTGCTGCACATTGAGCTGTTCTCAAAGAACTATCCACAGTGACTCCAAGATCTTTCATGCCTTGTAACAGCTAATTTAGAACTCCTCATTGTATATGTATTTTTGGGGTAATTTTTCCAACGTGCATTACTTTGCACTTATCAATGTTGAATTTAATTTGCCAGTTTGTTACCCAGTTTTGTGAGATCCCTCTGTAATTCCTCACAATCAGCTTTGGACTTAACAATCTTGAATAATTTTTTATAGCCTACAAATTTTGTCAAATCACCATTCACCCCCTTTTCCAGACCATTAATGAATATGTTGAACCCGACAGGTCCCAGTACAAATCCTTCAGGGATCCTGCTGTTTACTTCTCTCCATTGTGAAAACTGATAATTTACTTCCTACCTTTTGTTTCATAGTTGTGAAAAAGAAAGAGAAGAAATCCAAGACCAATGAAAAGAAAGAGAGCCATTCTGGGAAGAACCAAGTGGATTCTGGACAGAAACCAGCTCCTCAGACTGTTTTAGCAAAAGAAGATAATGCCTTGAAGAAGAGCAGTGAACCTGCCCGAAAGCCAAGTGAGGAGAAGAATGAAGAGGGAAATACCTCTGTCCCAGTGTTGGAATCCAAACAGGTCACTGCTTCTGGTGCCAGAAAAACTGGGAAACAGGCACCCCAGCCATTGCAAGTTCCCCTTTGTCAGCCGCCTAGCTCAGGACCACTGAAAAAAGAAGTACCTAAAACCATCCCTAGCGAGCCCAAGAAAAAACAGACACCCCAACCAGAATTAGGTAAATGAACAAATGTAATGAAAATAATGAGTCACTTGTTCAAAAACAAACTAAAAACTAGATTATTTTGTAACAACTGAGAGTCTTGTATGTTGAATATTAAACATCACTGAACAGTATAAAACTGGAAAATATTTTATATACTGGTGGTATCACTCTCAAATGTTTTGGGAGATGTTTGTTATTTAAATTGGATTTCTTTACATTAAACTTAATATGTGTGTAGGAAGGGATAAGGATGTCTTATCTTTATGTTTGAGTTTCCCATTCAAACCCTGGTAACCTTAAAACAGAGTTTTATAGTGTTTAGTTAAACTTTTGTTATTATCCATAAGTGGCACATCACAGTAAAGTGAAAGTGCTAAACAAAGAAGAGAATCCCTACCTGAAAAAGTGTGGTCTAACAGATATGGACTGTTACTATATGGGCAGTTTTGGGGCAGTGTGTCAGCATTGCATATGTTATGCTCTGGGGAATCAGGTGGGTTTTCAGGAGCGTTTTGTGGGGAGTGCATGTTTGCTGTGTTGTTTAGGAGGCTGCTTAAAGCATAAATGGTGGTGTCTAGTCACTAAAAAGAGATAAGGGAACAGTTGGGAGTAAAGATTGGGCAGATCAGGGAGCAAGACCTAAAATATCTTTTCCTCATGTGCATTATTTCTCTTCTGTTTCCTGGAAGTGGTTATTCATTCCAAGATCTAAATATGTGATTTTTCTTTCCTTCCCTAGGCATAGAGCAAAGCAAACAGAAGAAAGTTACTCCCCGTCCAAGTTTCCCTGTGAAACAGAAACCAAAAGAAAAGGTGAAACTATTTTTTTTTACTACATATTCAGCAAATTACAAGAATTTCAAACTTATTTTCTATTGTCAAATACCAGTGTGCAACCCTAACTTACCTTGTTGTGGGCTTTTCATGATTAGTTAAAGTTATTACTGTGAACAGCATTTTTAGAATTAAACCCAACCAGAATTAAATTCAGTTTCTTACACTTGGAATGTCAATCTAAAACAGACTTCAATTTGATTGCTATCATGTTTCCGGATCCTTTTAGACCCTTTTAAAGGAGGAAGTTTCCATTACGTGTCCCAAGGGCAGAGTTTGTGGCTTCTTACCCTCCAGACAAGCCTTACAGATGTAAAAGGCTCCTCCTACCTCCATCGTACAAAGTCCACAAAAGACATGACATGCATTTAAGACATAATTGATGCATGTCAACTTGTTTGACTAAGAAATCTAAGTAACTGCAAAAATGAGTTCCATTTTAACTAACAAAATATGAACAATTTTAATTTTTAAAAACAAGTGTGATGTTTCCTTTGAAAAACAAACAAAACTGCCCATTTTTTAATTCCGTTTTAAAAAAAAAATGGAAAAATCTGTATAGACATTGATTACCCACAGAGCTGCCACACCATAGTAAGTTTAAATATCAGCATTGTCTTGGATGACAGAATGTCGTGAATTTAGAATGCAATACAACAAGCATAATTCTGTGCATAAAGTGCTCTAAAAAGGGTTTGCAAAACTGATCATCTGCTTCCATTTTCTGTAAGAACCTTAGTTCTGAGATGCACTCAGTCTCTTTGTATAAGAATTATCAAGGATTTGTTTACTCTGGTCAGTCCTTTCTTAAAATAGTTATTTGGGGTTGGAATAAATGCAAATGTCTTTTCTTTAATCTTTAGGAAAAACCTCCTCCAGTCAACAAGCCAGAGAACAGCACACTAAATTTGCTCAGTACTCTGTCAAATGGAAGCAGTTCCAAGCAAAAGGCACCTACGGATGGAGTCCACAGGATCAGAGTGGACTTCAAGGTAAGGGGGTCAAATATCATAGAAATATTTTGAGTGTAATTGGCTGTAAAATAAATATTGGAGCTGTTTTTTCCCTCAGGAATACTATTCTTGACTTTTTAAGTTAGTGATGTACTATGGTATGCTCTATCCTAAGATGGTATCAATAGGAACCTCAGTATCTCTCTGAAAAGTTTTTCTGCTGTTGGAAATTCTTCCATCTTCTTTATTACAACATCAGTGTTGGATGAAGAGAATATTAGAACTTTAAACAGTAATTCTCAATCTGAGAGCAAGAATGGATGGACAGGAGTAACATTGTCAAGGAAGTAATTTCATCAAGGTGGAACTGTAAAACCACGACAGCTACTTGAGTCAAGAGAATTTGGATATTCTATTAATCCTGTGTTATTCACAGCAGCACTGGGATATGTTTGGGAGTTTAACAGTTGAATTTTTGCATCTTTTTTTTTACATTAGTCACTTAAATATATAACATAATCAGCACTTTCCTAATCCACCCTGGGAGTGGTAGTCTCTCTTCTCAAGCCCCTCAAGAAAAGTTTTAAAAGCAGAGGGTGTACTGAGGTCTTATATTACTTAAACTTCATACTTTTATAAAATATATTACAGTAAACTGTAAAGTATGGTCAGATTAATTAAAACAGAATTGTGAATATTAGTGTATAAAGTACACCTTGTGATATGTTGTTCTTATATTCACTTACTAATACACAAACCTGTCAGTTACAGTGGGTCCACTCATTAGCAAGAATTAGTAAGATGTGATTTCTGTTTTTAATTTATGTTATATTACTTGGACCTAAGGTATGAGTTTTTAAATGTTTTGAAATTGAAGCTGCTTAGGTACACTGACTAACAGCAGTTGTGCAAATGTTGTGCTATACTTTTTTCCTATTGTTGCATTTTTCTTTTGTGCTTGATGTACCCTTTGTGCTTTCAGGAGGATTGTGAAGTGGAGAACGTTTGGGAGATGGGTGGGTTAGGCATTCTGACCTCGGTACCTATCACTCCCAGAGTGGTCTGCTTTCTCTGTGCCAGCAGTGGACACGTGGAGGTAAACCATCTTGTTCTGCTGTTGATCTTGGAATGTTTACAAGCACCAAAGTATTCAGCAATAGTGTATGCATTTCCTTTTCTGTGAAATCATGTAAAACGAGGAAATTCAGGCTAGAAGCTGTAACTCCATCCTTTGCTAACCCCGTTGTGTCCCACAGTATCTAAACACATGGTATACAAAATCAGCTACTGTTTGAAGAGTTCTGTAGTCCTCCAAAAGATGTGATCTGATCTATGTTAGGTATTAGGGTAACGTTTTTAAAAACACCTAAGTCCCATTTTCAAACATGACTTAGGAACACATCTCATTGAAAGTCAGTGAGACTTAGATGCTTTTGAAAATTTTGCCTCACAGGTATCTCAGCCTGTTCAAGCTTGAATGCAGTAGGGGATATGTTTGTCCCTGAAAAAATGCCTGTCGTGCTTTGTGACCACCTAGACACAACAGGGCACCAGTTGAAACTTCTGAGTAGGGCTGTCAAACGACAACAAAAATTAATCGTGCAATAACTCGCGCTGTTAAACAACAATAATAGAATACCATTTATTTAAGTATTTTTAGATGTTTTCTACATTTTCAAATGTATTGACTTCAGTTACAACACAGAATACAAAGTGTACAGTGCTCACTTTATATTTATTTTCGATTACAAGTATTTTCACGGTAAAAAAAAAATAGTATTTTTCAGTTCACCTCATACAAGTACTGTAGTGCAATCTCTTCATCATGAAAGTTGAACTTACAAATGTATAATTAAAACTGTTTTATTTTTGAATGCAGTTTTTTTTCTGCAATGTAAAATTTTAGAGCCTGCAAGTCCACGCAGTCCTACTTCTTGTTCAGCCAATTGCTCAGACAAACAAGTTAGTTTACATTTGCAGGAGATAATGTTACCTGCTTCCTGTTTACAATGTCATCTGAAAGTGAGAACAAGCGTTCAGATGGCACTCTTGTAGCTGGCGTTGCAAGATATTTACGTGCCAGATGTGCTAAAGATTCATATGTCCCTTCATGCCTGAACCACCATTCCAGGGGACATCTGTCCATGCTGATCATGGGTTCTGCTTGATAACAATTCAAAGCAGTGTGGATCGACGCATGTTCATTTTCATTATTTGAGTCAGATGCCACCAGCAGAAGGTTGATTTTCTTTTTTGCTGGTTTGGGTTCTGTAGTTTCCGCATTGGAGTGTTGCTCTTTTCAGACTTTTGAAAGCATGCTCCACCCCTCGTCCCTCTCAGATTTTTGGAAGGCACTTCAGATTCTTAAACCTTGGGTCGAGTGCTGTAGCTATCTTTAGAAATCTCACTTTGGTACCTTCTTTGCCTTTTGTCAAATCTGCAGTGAAAGTGTTCTTAAAATGAACATGTGCTGGGTCATCATTTGAGACTGCTGTAACATGAAATATACGCAGAAGCGGGTAAAACAGAGCAGGGGACATACAATTCTCCCCCAAGGAGTTCAGTCACAAATTTAATTAATGCATTATTTTTTTAACAAGCATCATCAGCACGGAAACATGTCCTCTGGAATGGTGGCCAAAGCATGAAGGGGCATATGAATGTTTAGCATATCTGGCACGTAAATATCTTGCAATGCCAGCTACAAAAGTGCCTTGCAAATGCCTATTCTCCATTTTCTGGTGACACTGTAAATAAGAAGAGGGTAGCATTATCTCCTGCAAATGTAAATAACCTTATTTGTATTAGTGATTGGCTGAACAAGAAGTAGGACTGAGTGGACTTGTAGGCTCTGAAGTTTTTAACAAAAAAAAATAAATAAAAATCTACATTTGTAAGTTGCAGTTTCCTGACAAAGAAATTGCACTACAGTACTTGTATGAGGTGAATTGAAAAATACTATTTCTTTTTATACAAATATTTATAATAAAAAATATACACTTTGATTTCAGTTACAACACAGAATACAATATATATGAAAATATAGAAAAACATCCAAAATATTTAATAAATTTCAATTGGTATTCTGTTTAACAGTGCGATTACAACTGCGACATGGTTTATGTGTGTGAATTCCAGTATAAAATATTTGAATGCAAATACTTGTTCTGTGAATTCTAAACCAGAATTAGAAACAGAATAGGGAGCAGTTGGGTTTGGTTGAGAAGTCTACAAAGCGTTTGACATGCTGTTGTTTTTCCCCCTTGTAGTTTGTGTATTGTCAGGTCTGTTGTGAGCCTTTCCACAAGTTCTGTTTAGAAGAGAGTGAGCGCCCTCTGGAGGACCAGTTGGAAAACTGGTGCTGTCGTCGTTGCAAGTTCTGTCATGTATGTGGGAGACAGCACCAGGCCACAAAGGTACTAAGAATAACAAATGTGACCATTTTGAGAGTGCTGTTTTCTTTGTCCATCAGTTCACTACTTCCAGGAACTCTGTTTAGCTTAATTTATCTAAATCATTTAGCATAGGACTGGATGTTTTGTGGGCTTAGTATTGGGATAAAGAACCTTTCAGTGCATGTGATAGTGTAGTATTGTCATTCTGGTAAATTCAGATTGACTAACTTACATATGACCTATTCCTGGAACACTGAATATTGAATGTAGTGTAAAATGGATTTTTGCATTTCTGTAGCAGTTGTTGGAGTGTAATAAGTGCCGAAACAGCTATCACCCTGAGTGCCTGGGACCAAACTACCCAACAAAACCCACCAAGAAAAAGAAAGTTTGGGTGAGTTTGCTCTGCTTGACTTATGTTCCTTAGGAACTACCAGCCAAAGCTCAAGCTATTCAATCTGCAGATCTTTTATACATGACAGGGTTTCTTACACTATGACAGAATTACAAATTCTATGTATATCCTATTAAAGGATGCTTACTGTTTTATAAGGTAAATTTGGAAAAAGTTGTATTATTAAAGGCTGGCTTTTGAATGCTCTCATGGTGAATGAACTCTCTAGCACTGTGTGAATGAAGAAGGGCAGGGATACAAGAGGAGACACAAAAAGAAAAGGAGGACTTGTGGCACCTTAGAGACTAACCAATTTATATGAGCATAAGCTTTCGTGAGCTACAGCTCACTTCATCGGATGCATTCAGTGGAAAATACAGTGGGGAGATTTATATACACAGAGAACATGAAACAATGGGTGTTACCATATGCACTGTAACGAGAGTGATCAGGTTAGGTGAGCTATTACCAGCAGGAGAGCGGGGAGGAAAAAACCTTTTGTAGGAGACACCTGTCTTTTAGCCTTATTATGAATCCTCCTGAGCAAACTGAGTGCACAGGGGCCAGGGAATTCCCTTATATTAGTAAGTAAATACATAAGTTTCCATTCTGACGTTACTGTCAGTGGACACTGGTATGGTGACGGGTGTGAATGCGATTAATGTGCTAGACTGTTTCTTGTATTTCAGGTTGTTAGCTCTTTGGGGAAGGGACTGTATTCCTCTGTACAGGGGCTAGCGCATTTTGGATACTACTGTAATATAAATAAAAGTGTTTTATGCTGCTATACCTATGGCTTTGTCAACTTTCTACATTAGCCCCTCGTCTAAAACAAGAGGTTGTACAGAATGTCTTAAGAATTTTGTACTTGCCAAAACCATGGTTTTTTTTTCAAATTAAAGAGAGCTTTGAGAGTAATTGTACCCAATTTCTAATGGCAAAAGTGCTAGACTGAAGCATATTTTCTGTTGCATGGTCAGCATTTTATCATAAGGAGGGAAGTATCTTCTCTGCTACTGAAGTTGTCTGAGGGAAATGCCTAGCCATCGAACATGGACCCAAAGATGCATATATATGGGATTTTATACACCCCCCCCCCCGTTAAATAATAAAAATTGTGAAATGGATCTTTAGAACAGTCAAAAGATAGCAAAGATGCTAACTCCTGTCAAATCTCTGTGTCCCCTCTTACAGATCTGTACCAAATGTGTTCGCTGCAAGAGCTGTGGTTCAACAACTCCAGGCAAAGGATGGGATGCACAGTGGTCTCATGACTTCTCACTGTGTCATGATTGTGCCAAACTCTTTGCTAAAGGTACAGAACAGCTGAGGTTGCAACATTGTTTACGGTGAATGTAGTTTGAAGCTATTCTCAAGGAGATCACAACCATTGTAAGGAAATGTTATCACAAAATGAAGTGATGGCCTATGAGGCAGTTGAGCAGTGTTGCTGATTCCAAGCTATAGTGCCACTCCAGTGTCATGGCCAAGAATCAGTGAAATCATAAACTATGGAAACTTTTGGTATGTGAAATCAGGGAAAGTAGGATTGCTTTTTACAGTGGTTAACAAAGAAAAGTCAACACTGCCTCTTAATGACAGAGTTTGGGACTTCCACATAATAAGCACTATAAATTGTTGCAAGGTTTATTTCGGAACTGTTGTCTAAACTAAAGATTCTTACCAGGAGTGGAGAAGAGGGTACAAATAAATCAGGCCATGACCCTATGTACAGCACTGCGTAGGTGCAGCTATACTGGTACAGCTGTGCCAGGGCAACGCATGTGGTGAAGATGCTCTATGCCGATGGGAGAGAGCTCTCCCGTTGTCATAAAAAAAACTACCTCCACGAGCGGCATAAGCTATGTCAGCAGGAGACAGTCTCCTGCCAGCATAGTGCTGTGCACATGAGTGCTTATGCTGGTGTAATTTATGTCGCTCATGGGGATGTCATATTCACACCTCTGAGCGACATAAGTTTTGCTGGCATGGGCTGCAGTGTAGACATAGCCTAAAAAACAAATACTTTGGGTTAGGTGACCTCCTCCTCCTCCTCAGTCTCCCATGTCAGTTCAGGATCTGAATCTAAGCGGTATGGATGATACGGGGAGGGGTAAATGACTAGACCCTGGTGGGAAATTGAGTTTATCCCACTTTCCAGATTAGCAGGATAGGTTTTTCTGTTTTATTTTGCCTGTAGAAGTATATCTTTTTCTCGTTCTCACTTTTCCCTACAAAGCTATCAGTCTTTTATTTTGTTACAAGTCTTGCAATAAAGGTAAAAATGAAGTGCCTCCTTATAGTGGAATTGTAAGACCCACATGGATTGTAGTTTATTTTTATAGGCATTCTTATTTTTTCTGTGTGTTGTAAGGGTAGAAGTAGCAGCAGTTTGCATTTGGGCAGGAGGTTTCAGTGGGTTTGCTTCTCAGCAATATAGTAAGTAGCCAGCCAGCCTTTGTGATGTGTATGCAGTAGCTGGAATGATGATTGAAGGTCCTGGCTTATTTACAGGAAACTTCTGCCCACTCTGTGACAAGTGCTATGATGACGATGACTATGAGAGTAAGATGATGCAGTGTGGGAAGTGTGATCGCTGGGTCCACTCCAAATGTGAAAATCTTTCAGGTGAGGCAAACTGTCTTCACTACTCAGCAGGCTTCCCTTGGTCCCTGGGTCAGTAATATGGATATTTGGAAACTTTTAATGCATGGGTGTTGCCACTAGACTAAAGGGATCAAATTTTAGACGTTTGTCACTACTGGAGTGTCTGTTGAATTAAGCCACTGTGTCTTGTGGGCAGTATTTTAAGAAAAATACTGATCTTCCTACAGTTGAACCCAGGTTTGATACTGACAGTTTTCCGCAAATTTTGATATCCTGCTTCACAAGCTACCTAACGTATTAGCACCATAGCTGAGTTTCACAGTTACCCTCTATGCAAAGATCATAGAATCATAGAATATTAGGGTTGGTAGAGACCTCAGAAGGTCATCTAGTAGTCCAACTCCCTGCTCCAAGCAGGACCAACCCCAGCTAAATCATCCCAGCCAGGCCTTTTTCAAGCCAGGCCTTAAAAACCTCTAAGGATGGAGATTCCACCACCTCCCTAGGTAACCCATTCCAATGCTTCACCACCCTCCTAGTGAAATAGTTTTTCCTAATGTCCAACCTAGACCTCCCCCACTGCAACTTGAGACCATTGCTCCTTGTTCTGTCATCTGCTACCACTGAGAACAGCCTAGCTCCATTGATTGTTGATGGGAAAGACTGGGGTATGTCTAGACAAAGTAAGTGTGGTATATAGAGTGGGTCCTTTATTGATATATATATTTTTTGGCCTCTCCCTTTACCCCTCCTCTAGTTAAGCAGCTCGGGTTATGTTTGTTATATTTTTTTTTTTGTCTCCAGATGAGATGTATGAAATCCTCTCTAACCTTCCTGAGAGTGTGGCATACACCTGCATTAACTGCACAGAGCAGCACCCTGCTGAATGGCGGCTGGCACTGGAAAAGGAGCTGCAAGTTTCTTTGAAGCAGGTTTTAACAGCCTTGTTAAATTCCAGGACTACCAGTCACTTACTCCGTTACAGACAGGTGGGTTCACCTCTGTATGGAGCACAATTTCATGAGTTGCCCATCTTTGGATTGGGTTCTACTGTTGCTATGTGTCTTCTTTTGGGAAGTTGATTCATTATACTTGATAAACCACAGTATATGTAATAACGTTTTTATTTTATATGGTAATCTACTAGGTAGACATGAAGGATATGTAATCTTTAAATTAGTGTAGGACAAGTGGTGTTTTAGGGAGAGGGGGAATTTGGGACTTCAACAGCAACAATGCCTCTCACTGAGGGTGGAGACTTTATGCTTGTAAGAAGTTGTCAGACTTGGGGAAATGAATTTGTGTTCCCACTGCTGATCACTGCCCTTTGCATGGGAACAAGCTGCTACTTGCGCCCATGCTAGGAAGTGTAATAAATTGTAAAAATGCTTGCAGACGTGCAGGAGAATTGCCCCTGTGTAGTTCACAAAGCTGGCTTTTATGAATTGGGGCTTGTTGCTGCTTAAATTCAGCAGTGAAATATTGGAATGTATTCATTTTAAGCTCTGCTGCTGAATGATTTTGCTTTCCTGTCCAGACATCATCATGTGTGCGTGTTTTTTTGCCACAGTTCTGGGATAGTTTCCCTTTTGTGCACATTACAGTTGAACTGCAATAATGGGATAATAAAATATCAAAACTTCCCACATATGCTTATCATTTCCTGGTGAAGTGACACTGTGGAACTACATTATAGGGCAGTGGGAGTTTAGGTCTCTTGTTTTGTATTCCCTACTCTGCCACTGTGCAACCCAGGATAAGTGCCTTCTCCACTCTGCCTCATTTTATCCTTCTGTAAAATGGAGTATGTTTACTTACCGCACAGGATGACGATAGGCTTAATTAATGTTTATAAATCACTTTGAGGAACAGCACTGTACAAGTACAAAGTATTATGTGAAGGCAGTGGTGTTCCGCAGGCATGTATTTGTGTGGCTGCATTTCTGAATGGTCTGAAAATTGGTCCAAAACTTTGGCAGCTTGCCAGAAAGTTATTTTGTACAGCACAATAGGCGAGCATGTTATTTTGGATAAAAATGATAGGTTGATGCCTTAAGAAGGAGTCTAAATTAGACACAAAACAGAAAGAGACAATAAAGAGGAGGGTGTGAGCGAGGGGCAAGAATAAAGATTGACCGTGAAATAGCAAAGGGAATTATTATTGTAGATTGCACAACATTTTAGTTCCTCGGTGAATTGTTTTATAGAATTTGGTGACCATGTCTGAATGACATGTCTACAAGGGTAGAAGTCAGCAGAAGGAATCAGTTTAAAAAGAGAGACGTTTTCCCCATTTATTTTTTTGAGGGGGACTCAGAGCTTTGTCCATTTGAGCCTACTGTTCTTACTACTAACGTGATTGTTTTGTCACCCTATCTTTATTTCTGCAAGAAAAAGTTAGCGTGTTTAAGTGTGACTAACACTCAATATAACGCTGAATATAGAATGTTTGACCTTTTCCTTTTAATGTTAACAGGCAGCCAAGCCACCTGATTTAAATCCTGAGACAGAAGAGAGTATCCCATCCAGAAGTTCTCCTGAAGGTCCAGATCCTCCTGTTCTAACAGAGGTCAGCAAGCAGGAGGAGCAGCAGCCTCTGGACCTGGAAGGAGTGAAAAGAAAAATGGATCAAGGAGGTTACACTTCCGTGGTATGTCAAAGTTAGGGGGTAACATCTCCTTCTTGTTACAATTCCTCAGTTATAATAAATACCCTTTTCTGGTGACTATAACACCGTCTGTTGTGAAGTAGCTCATAGAATGCCTAAGTCCTATCTTTATTGAACAAGGGAACTGTAAAAAATATTAAATAATATTAAAGGGAAGCCTTTAAAATATTAAATTGACACCATTTTGTTACATGTTCTTTTACACTGAGAAGGCATTTGGTTACAGTTGTTACAGTTGCTGGTGGAAAAATCTATATCCAAGAAAACAGGAGCGGATACATTTGTGTGTTACTTCTAACTAAATATATGTAGTCCAGTGACTTCATTGATTTTGCTTTCACCTGAGTTCTCTGGAAATTAATTATTCATATTTGGAAGGAAGAAAGTCTTGGGAGCACTATATGTACAAAGGCTAATGTAACTGAATCAGCTTGCTCTGTAGGGAACCAGCATTGAATAATGTGATAATCTTACCAATTTTATTTTTTTCAGAAGCTTTTTCATTTTAAGATAGTCTTGCCTTTGAATGTATGTTCTGTTTCCACTGCAGCCACATGCTGTGTGTCTTTAAAATAACCGCAAAACTTGACGAAGACACTGTATAAAACACTTTGATTTTGCTTCTCTCGGTGTTGGGTGAGGGAAAATCAAGTAAATGTTCCACATCACTTAGAAGCAACCTCACCAGTCAATTCGCAAATCAGTGTGCGACTTGAGGTGTAAAGGGGGCAGGATCTGACCTTTTGAGGAGCAAGATCCCATTCAGTGCGGGCTTACCGTGTGGACTAAGGATTTGGAGATGTCGCAGGTGTGCAGAAGAGGGTAACGTGCTGATATGAACTGTGTGTTTTCTTGTAGTTGGAATTTAGTGACGATATTGTGAAGATTATTCAAGCAGCCATTAATTCAGATGGAGGCCAGCCAGAAGTTAAAAAAGCTAATAGCATGGTCAAGTCCTTCTTTATTCGGGTGAGGAATATAGTTTATTTTTAAATGCTGCTTTCTATGTAATGACCTGTTTTTAAAAATAAAAAATAAAAAAAAATAATTGTCCATTGATTCCCAAACTTCCAGATTAGCTGTTTGTGCTGTCACTGGAATTCAAAGAGTTCATCACATTCTGTGTACTTAGCTTCTTTCTGGTTAAGATATTGGTTGGCTGTCCTTGGGAAATAAGTGGTACCTTGGCAGAGTTCTCAACTTTTTAATGAAGTCTTCTTGACTGACCTGAGATCTGCACATTTGCTGTGGATCTTGGATGAATTTCTTGGATCTTTTCATTAATATTTTCTTATATTCTAATCTAGCATTGTTTTATTTCAGCAAATGGAGCGTGTTTTTCCATGGTTCAGTGTAAAAAAATCCAGGTTTTGGGAGCCAAATAAAGTAACAAGCAAGTAAGTAACTGTTCTGCATCCAGGATCAGCACCCTGCAATTTGTCAGCTGTCAAAGCAAAAAAGAACAAAACATGCTGTTACTTAGCAGTAAAAAAACAATCAAATTCCCAGATGGGTTTATTGGATGCATTTTGTGCTTCTGAAACTGAGAGACTAAAAGCATGATATAGAGCTTGGTTTAGTGTGTGCTGATGTGGTGTGAGCTGCCCTCTGTCTAGCATAGCCTTCATTCTGTGTTTATATCATCCCTGAAGGAAACAGATGACAGCAACACAAATGTTGAAATGTAACTGATTGGTAGTAGTGATTTAGTTGAGAGCATATACAGATGTTAAGTATTGAAGGGAACTGTAACTGGATACAGACTATAGGTTGTTTACAGTGTCCAGGTCACTCGGTAGAGCCAGGTCTGACAGTTGACTCCTCTTTACGTTTTCAGCAGTGGGATGTTGCCGAATGCAGTGCTGCCCCCTTCACTTGACCATAATTATGCTCAGTGGCAGGAGCGTGAAGAGAATAACCACACTGAACAGCCCCCTTTGATGAAGAAAATCATTCCAGCTCCAAAACCCAAAGGGCCTGGAGAACCAGATTCACCAACACCGCTGCATCCGCCGACACCACCTATCTCTAGTAAGAAACCAGATCCCTGGACAGATGGCCCCAACCCTGATGTGCCCATCCTTCTTCAAAATCTTGAGAGCCAAGGGGTAGACTGCATTAGCGCCATATAGGGACTTGTACATGTTCATTCTTTTAGAGAACTCTTGGGTGTATTTGAACAATCTGTGAATGGTTTCATGATCTCTTGCAAGTTCAAACCTTATCAAGCAATCAGCATATTTGCTGTTTTGCCAGAGCTGATTGAGGCACATCCAGGATCCTGGCAGCTCCACTCAAATAAACTGGGCACACGGGCCAACTGTAGGGAGAGGAGAAGAGGGCAGCAGGATGTAGGCGGCTGGGGTGGGAGGCAGGGAGGAGAGTGGCAGGGACATGATACAGAAGGCAACCTGAAGTTGCAGAGCAGTGCCAAAGGCAGAAGAAAAGTGGCTCCATTAAAGACACCAGGAGCTGCAAGGATAGACACCACAAGCAAGATCAAAGGAGGCTCCAGTTGGTAATGGAAGCAGCCCTATAGCATGGTACTGTTGCACAGGAAGCCTCAGCCCTTGGGGTGGTGGCTGTCTTTTCTTCATCTTCTTTTCTCTCCCTGCCCACGAGGAGGACTAGGGAACTGGGTGTGAGACCTGACATTCTACTGGTCCCTCTACCTGCCTCTTCTGGGCCAGGAAGAGACAAATACATAGAAGTGCCTGGCCTGAAAGGAGGCTGTGAAGGAACACCTTAAAATAACTTAGCCTGAACAGTTGTCTGGGATTCCTCTGCTGAGCCATGGCCACTATCATTTTCATTTCTCCCCAGAAAGTGGCCATGTAGCCCCTGAGGTCTGCCTTACTGACCCTGCTCTTTGGTTTAAAACACTCAGGCTAGTAGTGAACGCTGCATATGCTGCTATTTGACTCTTCTACATTTGTGCACTTAAAACTCTTAAACTGACAAGTTTTCTAAATAAGTATTTCCCTCCCCCACTCTCTCTCTTTAAGAACCAGTTGCCAAGAATAAACATTTTTTCTTTTTGCTGTAAGGCTCTGATAGAAGCCGGGAGGATAGCCCTGAACTTAATCCACCTCCTGATGTAGAAGACAACAGGCAGTGTGCACTCTGTCTGAAATATGGCGATGATAGTGCTAACGTAAGTACCTGCACAGCTTTCTCTCTATAATAGTGACAGACTATGACAATGGATGTACTTTTGAGCTGCCACTGATAACAGGATAGATGCTTACTGATTTCTCTGTTCATAGTTTAATATTAAAGTAGTATTGCTTGCCTTTTTCTTTAAGCCTGGTTTGTTCTGATTAAGAGTGGTTTGGTTTTCATTCCAGATTTTAATTTTTTTTTTTTTTTTTTTTTTTTTTGGCATTTTAAGAGTCACCCTTTTGATACGAGTTCACCAAATAATCTATGGAGGGAAATTATGAGCTGCACTCATTTCCGATGATATTTCTGATTCTGGGACACAGAAAGAAAACCTGTAGATATAAAAATTTAATTTTTCAGCTTCCAATACCACATTGAGAACTATGGAGCATGTAACAGGTTAAAATTGGAGCTTAACTACTATTTAGGCTGTCCTTTTTTTAAATTGAGATTACTGCTAATTTGCTAAACTTCCTTTTTGGGTGGATTGAAATCCAGTACAAGTGGAAATCTGCTGGGATCCTTTGTGCATTCCTGTACCTTAGGATAGTGGTTTTCAACCTTTGTTGAAATGTCTAAGATTTTGAAAGGAGTGCACACCTCCTGTCAAAATTTTTAGGGGTCTGCAAATGAAAAAAGATTGAAAACCACAGTCCTAAGGAATCTTTGAAAAACTACTTATTACATGTTTTTCTTTAGGATGCTGGACGTCTCCTGTACATTGGCCAGAATGAATGGACACATGTAAACTGTGCTTTATGGTCAGCAGAAGTGTTTGAGGATGATGATGGGTCTCTGAAAAATGTACACATGGCTGTGATCAGAGGGAAGCAGTTGGTGAGTTGGCTTGGTTAGGGTTGAGACTGGAGTCCATCTAAAGAATTCTTGTGGGGTTTTTCCCTCCTCTCCCTTCCTATTATTAATCTGATTTCTGATTTTAAGTTTTATCACTGTCTGTAACATAAAGTATGTTCCCCAGCTAGTCCTTAGGCTGGCTGGCATTGGAAAGCCTACTTTTCCTCCTGATGCAGTGTGAGCTCCTGGTGTGGAAAAATGTTGGAGACCAAAGGGTTAATTTGCTTGTAATAGGAGGGCAACACTTTATGGACTCAGAATTTTACAGGGGAATCTCCCATGAACAAATTCTTTGTGAGTTCAGCACTTTAGAACCATGGCTTTTATTTTAAAATAAATAGCAGCAGCGAGGGATGTCAATTGCACGGCTAAATGTTGCACTAAAATATGAACTATATAACTACGTGCTATATATCAGGGGTTCTGAAACTTTATTGCACTGCAGCTCCCTTCTGACAACAAACATTACTACATGACCGCAGAAAGGGGGATTGAAGCCTGACCCCAGCCAAGCCCCAATACTCCAGGCGGAGGGGCCAAAGCTTGACCCCCACAACCTGGGCTTGGGCTTCAGCCACAGGGCTTGGGCTTGAGCCCCAGGCCCCAGCAAGTCTAACACCAGCCCTGGCAACCCATTTAAAATGGGTTTGCAACCTGACCCACAGTTTGAGAACTGCGGCTATATATAGTTAGGACTTTCTGGTTCATCTCTGTCTCCATTTGCCTTGATTCTAGTGAGGCTTGGGTAAGAGAAAAATGCTATTCCTAGATCAAAATTCCAGGATAACTGGGCTGAAGAGTGTTAGTTCAAAATAAGTTTTTGACTAAGCCAAAATGGCTGCTTGCCATTTGAGGATGTTCATAAAATCCAGTGTAGGTTGGTTACTTTTTAGAGATCTCACTTACAGAGAGAGCCATCATAATAAACTCTGCAAAAGGTTTTTCTAAATTCTGACCAGACTTGGAAAATGGACTAACCTTCTTATTGTGACGCAGTGGCTGCTTTCTTTCTAGAAGAAAGGAAATGGGGCTGAAGGCAATTGCATAAATCAAATTGAAGTAATTGGCCAAATCTTGGTATTGCATCATTTCCCCCTAAACAATGGTTTTCATATTAAAGCTTCAAAAATAGTGATAAATTGTGCTTGTATTTTGGTCAGCAGCAAGCCCCACAGGAGGGAGTAGTTGCCATTTCTAGGTCAGGGCTGCACATGAACAACTTAGTTGTGCAGGCTTCATTCAAGAATACCTGTGTGGTTCTTGTCCTGAAGGGTAAGCAAGATAGCGTCTCTGTGGATTTTGAGGGACCCAGAGTTTAGGTGGAAATTAATATGTTCTTCAGGGAATTTTCTTCTCTCTCCCCTGCAAACACAACACCCCCACCCCATTTCCCCCTCCACCCGCCTGCACATCTGCGCTCTGTCTCCTGTGGATGGGTTTTTGGGTGTGAGCCTATGCAAAATAACTCACTGTATAATTTTTGACTTTCATTAACACACGCTCATTCAAAGTCTAAACCCCTTTTTCGGTCTGTGAAAGAAACAAGTGATAGCGACGTGATGATTTGTTCAGAAATGCGTCTTTGTCTTTGTTCCACGCTTCGGCTTTGTAGAGATGCGAGTTCTGCCAAAAGTCGGGCGCCACAGTAGGCTGCTGCCTCACTTCCTGCACGAGCAACTATCACTTCATGTGCTCCCGAGCCAAGAACTGTGTCTTTCTGGACGATAAGAAAGTGTACTGCCAGCGGCATCGCGACTTGATCAGAGGAGAGGTGAGATCACACGCTCGCGCCCCTTTTGGCCCAAGGCTTGGGAGCCCTAGCAATCGGCATTTTTATTTCTTAAAAGGTTTAGGTGAATGCGTCCTTCATGAGAGTAAGGACCTGACACACGAGTGGGGAAGAGAGGTTAGTGATGTGACTAAGAGCTCTGAACAGGTGGGGCAAGTGCTGTATAAATCTCCACACAGCTCCATCTGAGAGACCAAATCACGTATCCATTGAGCGAGACTGTGTGAAACATGCATAATGTTTCCTTTAAAATTAATATGTTGCTTCGGGGGGGGGGTGGTTTCTTGCTCTAGGTGGTACCGGAGAATGGGTTTGAAGTTCTTAGAAGAGTTTTTGTGGACTTTGAAGGGATCAGTTTGAGAAGAAAATTTCTTAGTGGCCTGGAGCCAGAAAACATCCACATGATGATTGGTAAGGCTTGTGTCTCTTGGCATTTGTTCTGTCTTTTGGTGCTGGAATCTGATCTCCTCTTTCTTCTAGAACTCTTCTTGTTCTCTTTCTGGTTTAGGTTCAATGACTATAGACTGCTTAGGAATTCTGAATGATCTGTCAGACTGTGAAGACAAGCTGTTCCCCATTGGTTATCAGTAAGTACAAACTGTTTCATCATTGAGTAGATCTTACTGTACTTCTTATCAGTAAGGGCTAGATCCATAGGTCTTTATTCAGGGAAATTTCCATTGAAGCTTATGGTAGCTTGCTTAAGAAAAACTGCTCAAGAACCTTGGGGTTTGGCTGGAATGACTCCAAATAGTACAGGAAGCATATAACCTCCAGAGTTTTGAGAAGATGAAAACTGAAGACAGGAATGTGGAGGTCTCTCTCTACATTAGTGACAATATTTATTTTATTTTCTAAATATTTTCCAGGTGTTCCAGGGTGTACTGGAGCACAACAGATGCTCGGAAGCGCTGTGTGTATACTTGTAAGATCATGGAATGTCGACCTCCTGTCATAGAGCCAGATATCAATAGCACTGTAGAGCATGATGAGAACAGGACGATTGCTCATAGTCCAGCACCCCCAACAGGCAAGTTTCTTAAGATACTTTTCTAGTGGCAAATCCTCTGTATATTTTTTTTTTTCTTCAACTGCATGGCTCATGATTTTTAGTAAGCAGGTGAGGGATATTCCAAAAAGTGAATTTTTTGTCCTGTGCATTCTTGGACATAGAACTTGACACAGAATGCACTCTGTGCTGCAGAAGTGTGCTCCAGTATCTTATGATTTTGTTTTAAAAAATTGTTTCTCGGACTCATGGTTGCATAGGTAATCTTGGAAGCGTGAACCCAAGCTGATGCAGCATTGCCTTCCAGTCTTCAGATAGCCTGAAACAATAGCTCTGAGAGTTGTGAACTGACCCATTTGTCACAGGGGCGTTAACTCTGAAACCGAAATTATGCTTTAAATGTCAATATTGGTAAATATTTCACTGCTGTTAGTTTTAGCAAAATCAGCTAACTGCTATGCCTGTTCCATAATTCCAGACTGCTTCCTACTCTTCCACAGATGCTGACAGCCTCAGTTACCTCCTTCCAAGCTGTCAAAACCTCCAGCTTCACTTCCAGACAACTTCTACAATGCAGTTATGCGTTGTCAGTACAAAAACCTGCAGTATATTAAAAACATACACAAAAGGGCGTCTGTCTTATTATTTTAGGCACCTCTGACAAAAATAAAAAACAACCTGAAACAGCTAAATGCACCAACAATCTCCAATAAAATTCCTCTCCTCTTCAAGCCGTACATCCCCAAAAGCCTGAGTATTCAGATAAGCCTTGTATTGCACCTTGAAGATCAGCTGAACCTAGTTGTTCTGACCTAGAGTGAGGATAGCTCCCAAAGCAGTGAACCTCTCTGAAAATATTCTATCACCTTGGGCCTCCAGTTCAAGTCTCTCTTAATCACAACTGTGGCAATATTGCAGAAGAAGAGACTGTTTTTCAGGTAGGCAGGTCCTAGGCCATTTAGATCAAAAACAAATTATATACATCCTTCACTTAAATACAGTTGCCACAGAATTTCAAGTTTTCTGCCCCCAGACTGCTGCAACAGAATCCTTTGAGCCTTGCTGTGGAATTGAAATCAATCTTGCTGAAGAGTACATGGGGACTTTGACTGTAGTGCAAGTCTATGGACAGAAGGGGAGAGTAAGGGTTTGTCTACACACTGTGGCAGTGTGCACTAGACTGGTGTAAATTGCAGGATGATCCAAAGCATTGCTCTCTAATTGCCCTGTGTAGACACAGCTAATGCTTTCTAAAAGGTTCCTAGTGCATGTTAGTACTGTTTCAGAAAGAACTACGTCAGCGGGCACTGGATACCTTTTAGAGTATGTCAGTAGGGTCTACATGGGGCAGTTGGGGCACACCAGAATATATACCCCTCTGGTATGCATTGCTTCACTGAATACCTAAGTAGGTGGTTAGCGCCAAGGCTTGGGAGTCAGGAGGCTTTCTTATTACTATAGTGGCAAAGGTGTTCCTGGGTCTTTATTGACATGTAAAAAAAGAAGGTCGTTGCCCCAGGACAAAGTATTAGTGAAGCTGCCACATGGGTGGGTCATAAATTAGTTTTACGTTGTGTGTTTTTTGTCGTAAGTGTTTCAGCTGAAAAAACATATTTAGGAGAGAGAAATTAGACTATTACTTCCTGAGGATCTAATACAAGATGTCAGTGGTTTTATGTTTTGTTTAAAAAATGTATCTTGACTTCTCTGAGTGAAACTTGACAGCAACAGATGCTCCAGGGTTTTAGTTCTTAATGTCTGAATTTTTATTACTCTTACTCTGCAGCAGAAACTCTATCCAAAGAGAGTCGAAATACACCAGAAATGGTAAACCCTCCATCTCCAGATCGTCCCCTGCATTCTCAGACCTCCAGTTCCTGTTACTATCCTCTGATCTCAAAAGGTCCCAGGGTCAGGACACCAATCTATCCCCTAACACAGCGGTCTCCCGGGTCTAGGCCTTTGCCCTCTGCAGGTATTGTGCTGCTTTTCTTTTGTTGTTTGTTTGTCTGTCTCATGCTTTGTTTCTCAGAAGTTCTGCTCACTTTAAATGCTCAGTTTGCTTGTTGTGGAGATGATAGTGCAAAATGGGACATGAGGGAAGAAGAGAGATTCTGGGGGATGTGCAGGAGAGATTATTTTTCAAGGACTGCATACTCAAAATCTGCCCAGGAAAAGGCTCTAGAATTGTAATAGCTCTCACCAGGGATCATAGTTTTGGCTTATTAAGGTCCCAAAAACTTTAAATGGCACTTTTTAGCGAGACTCAGAATTGCAATGTCTTGAATGGTCTACTATTTTTGTGTGGTGACCATGTGTTCTTTAGATTCTACAAATGCTTTTTACAGTGGAAAGCATAGCTGCCTCTGTGGCAGGAATCTTTCTGAAATTCTTACCCCGGTTTAGATTAATTCCAAACAGATCTATTCAAGAAGAATATACTCTAAAAAGAGGTCAAATAAGGAGTCACACAATATTTATTTATTTATTTATTTATTTATTTATTTATTTTTTAAACTAAAACATTCAGAGAAGTCTACATAAAGCAGAATGTTTAGAAATCTTAGAGGAGGGAATGTTGCCTAGTGATTTTGGAGCAGGAGATTGGAACTCGGAACTCAGAACTCTCCAAGATTTTATTCTGAGTTTTGCCACCAAGACCAAGTCACTTCACCATTTCTTCGTGCCTCGGTCTTTCTCTTCTCTAAAATGGTTAGAATGTTTTCCTTTACAAAGTTGAGCACTAAAGTTTATAAAAAGCTTTGAAATCCTTTGGATGAAAGATCTATAAAAGTGTAGTTTTAGTCAAAAAGAGGGGGCATACTTACTGAATTCTTTCCAAAATGTTTTGAAAACCTACATTAAGCATCAGTTCAAATTTAGTTTTAAAGACAAAATAGTAATCCTCTTCAGTTATCCTGAAGCTAGTATTCTCTGACATGCTATTAACATGTAATGTTGCCAGCAGTGAGGGGTAGCAGGTAAAATAACACTTCTGAGTTATTTTGGAGTCATTTGTTTAACTTTTGTGGTGTCTTTGTAAATCAGAATTAGTTCTTGAATTCCAGACTCGAAATTGTATAGCATCGAACCCTATAGGGTATAATTCAGAAATTATCAAATTAGCTTCAAAAGATGCATAGCTGACAATATTGGATGTTTACAAAGAGTCTGGTTTTTGGGGAATACATATCTTCAGCCTTATTTTTTATTTGACAGTATTTCTAAAATATGTTTTGTTTGTTGAATTTCTTAGGTATGTGCATCGTTTGTATAATCAAATTGCATGTATGTGTTGGCTATGTGATACCTATATTGTTTCACTGTATTTTTTTCCCTGCTTGTCCTCTTCAGGAAGTCCTACGCCAATGACCCATGAAATAGTAACAGTGGGAGACCCTTTATTATCATCTGGACTTAGAAGCATTGGCTCTAGGAGACAGAGTACCTCCTCTTTGTCACAACAGCAGTCAAAACTCCGAATGGTTTTTCCCACCAGAGTTGGGAACACTTACTCCAGACACACTGTGCCTGGAGTATCTAGTATCGGATCCTCATCAGAACATGAATCAAGCGCAAAAAATATAGACAGCTTCAAAGGGTCAGTGAATTTAAGCGCTTCAAGTGCGTTAGCTCAAAATAGCCCTAACTCTTCAAGCTCTCCAAGAATGGTAGCTACAAGTGGAAGTAAAACTTGTCATTTGGGTGGATCTCAGTCTTTAGAAATAAAACACTCTACCAGTTCAGAGTTGATTTCCAAAAGCACATCTTCAAAGGGAGAGAAGACAAAATTGTCGAGTTCAAAGGACTCAGATTCTTCAGCTCATAGCTTTGCTTCACCTGGGAATACTAAAATGTCCACCCAAGTGCTTAGTACATCAGGCATAGAATTAAACATTAATAAAAAGGGAACTTTTCAAGAACCTTCTGCAACACTTTCTTCCAAAGATACAATGCCCTTTCCATCTTTTCATCAGAGAGGCCCAAGGAAAGATAGAGACCTACATATGGACCTCATACAACCAGAAAAAGTCTCTTCTGTTGAAGACATAGATGGAAAGAACTTAAAGCCTGCTGGAATAAGTAGCAGGTCTTCTGCATCAAGTGAGCATGTGGTTTCCGCTTGCAGAGACAGACGACAGAAAGGAAAAAAGTTAACAAAAGACACCTTCAAAGAGAAACATTCTGTAAAAACTTTTACAGACTCAAGTCAAGTGACAGCCAGTGATGAAGGAAGCTTAAAACCAGAATTTATCAATCAGGTTTTGGCAACTGAACAGATTAGTCAGAGGTTGTGTAGTAATGTTTCTGCTGAGAAAACTGGGGATAAGTCTCCACCTGCACAAGGGGCATCTAAAGCTCCATTGGTGCAAGTTGAAGTGGCCTCCAAGGAAGTGCAGGCTCCTAGAAAACGCACAGTTAAAGTAACCCTGACTCCTCTCAAGATGGAAAGTGAAAGCCAATCTAAAAATGCACAGAAAGAAAGTGATGCCGAATCACAGAGTAAGGGTGCAGAACCAACTGCTTTGACAGAGCTGTCTTCAACTTCTGGAAGCCAAGGAGATGTTCAGGGAAGTCCAAGTGATACACCTACCCAGGAATCTCAAAATAATTCTTATCCGAATCTGCCCGTTGAAGACAGAAACTTGATGCTTCAGGATGGAACTAAAGCTCAGGAAGATGGTTCCTACAAGCGGAGATATCCCCGGCGAAGTGCTCGGGCAAGATCTAACATGTTCTTTGGATTAACTCCTTTGTATGGTGTGAGATCTTATGGAGAGGAAGACATTCCATTCTACAGCAACTCAACTGGGAAGAAGCGAGGAAAGAGGTCTGCAGAAGGACAAGTAGATGGTGCAGATGACTTAAGTACTTCTGATGAAGATGATTTGTACTACTACAATTTCACTAGGACAGTGGTTTCCTCAAGTGCAGAAGAGAGGCTTGGATCCCATAATTTATTCAAGGAGGAGGAGCAGTGCAATCTTCCAAAAATCTCCCAGCTAGATGGTGTGGATGATGGAACAGAAAGTGATACAAGTGTTACAGCAACAACAAGAAAAGTAAATCAGGTAACCAAAAGAAGTGGCAAAGAAAATGGGACTGAAAACTTAAAACTTGATCGAGCTGAAGAAGCTGGAGAGAAAGTACAGGTCACCAAGAGCTCTACTGGCCATAAAGCTGACCCAAAGATTGATAATTGCCATGCTGTAAGCAGGGTTAAAACACAGGGTCAGGATTCCTTGGAAGCTCAGCTGAGTTCCTTGGACACAGGCCGTAGAGCTCATGCTAGCACACCCTCAGATAAGAACTTATTGGATACTTTTAACACAGAACTGCTAAAATCAGACTCTGACAATAACAATAGCGATGACTGTGGAAACATTCTCCCTTCGGACATCATGGACTTTGTACTAAAGAATACACCATCGATGCAGGCTTTAGGAGAAAGCCCGGAGTCATCTTCATCTGAACTTCTAACACTGGGGGAAGGGCTAGGTCTTGATAGTAATCGTGGCAAGGACATGGGTTTGTTTGAAGTATTTTCTCAACAGCTGCCAACTGCTGAACCAGTGGATAGTAGTGTTTCTTCCTCTATATCAGCAGAGGAGCAGTTTGAGCTGCCTTTAGAACTTCCATCAGATCTCTCCGTTCTAACTACTCGTAGTCCTACTGTGCCCAGCCAAAACCGCAGCAGGCTTGCTGTAATTTCAGAGTCTGCACTCTCATCTTCGGGAGAGAGGTCTATACTGGCTTTACCTTCCACAGAATCTGGAGAGAAGAGAGTTGCAGTCACAGAAAAATCTGCCTCTGGTGAAGGGGATGCAACTCTTTTAAGCCCAGGGGTAGACCCAAGCCCTGAAGGACATATGACTCCTGATCATTTCATCCAAGGTCACATAGATGCAGAGCACATAGCCAGCCCACCTTGCGCCCCAGTAGAGCAAGGACATGGCAGCAACCAGGATTTAACTAGGAACAGCGGTACTCCTGGACTCCAAGTGCCAGTATCTCCTACTGTTCCTCTTCAAAACCAAAAATACGTTCCAAACTCCACTGACAGTCCTGGTCCATCTCAGATTTCTAATGCTGCAGTACAGACAACCCCACCCCACCTAAAACCAGCCACTGAAAAACTTCTGGTAGTCAATCAAAATATGCAGCCTCTGTATGTCCTCCAGACTCTTCCCAATGGTGTTACACAAAAAATACAGCTGACTCCTTCTGGTAGTTCCACACAGAGCGTAATGGAGACCAATACTTCAGTGCTAGGGCCCATGGGAAGTGCACTTACATTGACTACGGAATTAAATCCAAGCCTGCCATCATCTCAGTCTTTATTCCCCCCTACTAGCAAAGGACTGCTGCCTATGTCCCATCACCAGCATTTGCATACCTTTCCCACAGCTACTCAGAGTGGTTTCCCACCAAATATTGGCAGTCCTGCATCAGGTCTCCTTATTGGTGTACAGCCACCTCCTGATCCTCAGCTTTTAGTGTCTGAAGCAAGCCAGAGGACAGACCTTGGCACTACAGTTACCACCCCGACCTCTGGCCTTGGGAAGAAAAGGCCAATATCCCGACTGCAGTCCCGAAAGAATAAAAAGCTAGCTCCATCTGGAACCCCTTCTGCCATAGCGCCTTCTGAGATGGTTTCCAACATGACTTTGATTAATTTTGCTCCCTCCCAACTTTCCAACAGCCCATTAGATTTGGGGACCCTTGGAAATTCGACACCCCATAGAACTGTTCCCAATATTATTAAAAGGTCTAAGTCTGGAGTCATGTATTTTGAGCAAGCGTCTTTGCTGCCCCAAGGTGTGGGAGCAGCCCCTGCTGCGGCAGTTGGCACTTCATCCAGCATTATTGGACCAGATGCCGGCCACCTCACGACAGGGCCAGTGCCGGGACTAGCATCAAATTCATCAGTGCTGAATGTTGTGTCCATGCAGGCCACAGCAGCACCTAGCACTGGTGGGTCAGTACCTGGCCATGTTTTGGGACAGGGTTCTGTAACATTAACTAGCCCTGGATTGTTGGGAGACCTTGGCTCAATAAGCAATCTTTTGATCAAAGCCAGTCAGCAAAGTCTTGGTCTTCAGGAACAGCACATGACTTTGCCACCAGGTTCTGGGATGTTTTCACAACTGGGGACGTCGCAAACTCCAGCTACAGCAGCAATGACAGCTGCATCAAGCATATGTGTATTGCCTTCAGCACAGACTATGGGCATGACAGTTGCTCAATCATCCACTGACCCAGAAGGTCCTTATCAGCTTCAGCATATGACACAACTTTTAGCCATCAAAAATGCTTCTTCTCAGCTGGATCTTGCCACTGCTTCAGCACCTCAGTTGTCAAGCTTTCCACAGCTAGTGGACATTCCTAACAACACAGGACTCGAGCAAAGCAAGGTTTCCTCAACTGTAATGCATGCCAGTTCAGCTTCGCCTGGAGGCTCCCCATCATCTGGCCAACAGTCTGCAAGTAGCTCAGTGCTTGGTCCCACAAAAATGAAGCCAAAAATTAAACGAATTCAACCGCCTTTAGACAAAGGGAATGGAAAGAAGCATAAAACTCCTCACATGTGGACCAGTCCCCCTGAAGTACACATTCCAGACAGAGGGGCCAATGCTGTATCCCAGGTCTCAACTGCAGGGTAAGAGAAGCATGCGTTTTGCTTTTGTGTATGCTTGAGGTTTTGTTACCGTGGTAAAAAATTGGCTTTTGTTGCACTGGTCCCCACATCAAATTTCCTTTTTATCTTCTCATAGTGAATCCTTTAGTAGTAAATTCTAGAGTAGCATTCACTGCCATCAGTGGACATCTGGACAGGGAAAGCAGATTTCTAAAGAAGTCAACACACAGTCTTTGCCTTAATTCATGGTGGACAGCCCTGACAGATTTTTGGTAACCATTTATTTGGGGGAGCAAAGTTGTTTGCGAACATGGTACCTCTAGCTGTGCTATAATTTAGTTAGTGGTTCGGTATCATGTTGATAGGTGCTTTGGATCTATCGATTATATACTTTTAATCTTAATATCTGGCAGCATTTGGCATGATTAGAACTTGGATTGGAACTCTGCAAGGAAAACATGGTGGTTATAGGAAATGGTGGTGGTCTGAGGAGGTTGCAGTCTTCCAAGCCAGTACCAGGAGACTGCGCTGGTATGTTCCTATGGAAGTACTATGCTGCTTGTGATACCAGCTTTTTAGGTAGAACTTAAAACTGAGCCGCTGACTAGTTGTTGTCATTTGAAGATCCCATGGTACTTTTTGCAAGAGGAGAGTTAGTCCTAACATCCTAGCCAAATTTCTAATTGGATTATTACAGTCTGCCTTCCCACATTCCCCTGCTATTTCAAGTGGCAATGGGATTCTGCGCACCCTAATTGTTGTGTGGTGTTGCTGTGTGCTGGAAAACAAGTGTCCTGTTTCACTTTTAGAAATGTCTATATTTTAGTGGCTGGTGAAGTGGTATCCCTACATATATTTTGTAAATTGTTTTGAATTCATTCTGCCCTATATTTTGCCTTTCGTTTCTCTTCTTTCTTGAATGCCATGGTCCAATTTTAAAATGTCACGGGAGTAGAATACTCCCCATTAAATATTGTTAATAGTATGTTAATGCTGCTGAGATTTAATTATATGGTTAATTGTGTGTTAATGCTTCTAGAGCCTTGGACAGATGTCTTTTTAGTTGTTTAATTAATTAAAGGGTTAAAGCTGTATGCCAGTTAATGTCAGTAATCACACTGCATTTTCATCATGCAACTGAGTTTTCTCTCTTTCCTTTGGAAAGAGGAATCACAAGTTATAGGGAATGTTTATAGAATTTAAGGCCAAAGGATTAATTAGATAATTTAGTCAGATCATATATATTACAGGCCAAATAATTTCACCCCATTACTCCTGTACTGAGCCCAATAGCTTGTGTTTGACTAAAACATCTTCATTAAAAGCAATCAGTCTGCATTTGAAGAGAGTTTACCACTTTCCTTGGTAGCTTGTTTTGATGGTTAAATGCCCCCACTTTTTAAATATTTGTTTTCTAACTTGAATTTGTCTGGTTTTAACTTCCAGCCAATGGTTCTTGGTCTTCAGGAACAGCACATGACTTAGCCACCAGGTTCTGGGATGTTTTCACAACTGCCAGTTAATGTCAGTTTATAGAATTTAAACCTGTTTTAAAGAGCAGTTTAGTACTTGGTATATTCTCTCAGTGGAGGTACTTATACACTGTAATCAAGTCAACTCTCAATCTTCTTAGGTCCTTCAAGTCCTATATTTATATAATTCTGTGATTTGTTTTGATAAGCTAAACAGACTGAGCTCAAGTGTCTCACTGTATGGCAATTTCTTTCCAGTCTTTGAATTGAAGTAGCATTTGTCTTGGTGATTTTACTTGAGGTGCAGATCTGTAGGAAGAAGGGAGAATAAGGACTGTGGACCTGGGTGCTGAATGTGACACTTAACGTTTTTGTTCAGAAAGTCCCCAAGTATCCTCTCTGTGTGACATTGCCAGCAGTCCATATGATAAGGGATTTGACCAAGGGCAACCCAGCAATCCACTGCAGTTCCTGGAGGTCAAGGGACCTGCCCAAAAGTACTGGGCAGGTCCCTTGACCTTTAACTCCGGTTAGTTGGGTCAGATGACTCTGGTCAGATGACTCAGTTCTACAGTTCTTTGATGTTTTTAACTCAGTGCTGTAAGTCTTTTTTGAAAAGCAGTTGATCCACAATCTTTTAGACATAATTGGTCTTCTATTTGTAAATATTTTAGGCTATTTTTTTTGCCAGCATACCATCCTTTATGGAGTGACCCGTGGTTCCATGCTTATGGTTATGCAAAAACATCCTTGTAAAGATCCTAGAGTACTCCATCCCTTTAAAGTGCAAGTCTTGAATCTGACCTAAAGCACTAGCAATTTGATCTACTTTCTGTCCTCTGGCTTCACAGTAGCATTTGTTCCTATTTTTGTAGTTTGCTGAAATGCTGAATCACTTATGGCAGGTCCCACTAGATCCATTATTTCTTGGTCACAGTAAATTCTTATTTGTTTAGTCTTTTGAATTATCCCAAATCTTTCTGTTCCAGGACTCCTGCAGTGAAGGCAGACATTCAAGATACAAGTATAGATCAGCTACCACAAAAGCCATCTGGGCAGCCTGCAGGGTAAGTATTAAAACAAACCTTTCCCATTAGGTTTTGCTGGTTTATATTCAGTATCTTATAAACAAAATAAAACTCTGTTCTTCCTTCCTTGTATTTGTTGCTGCTGTTGTAAATTAAAATACCCCGGTAGCTTTCAGTCTGGAATGTATGTCACTTGTTAGCCACAATATTAAATCCTTGTTTAATCTAGTAGAACAAGATTCATTGTAATAACATAATCAGAGCACATGTTACAGTGATAAATGTCACAGAAATAAATGTTAATATATAAGAATATTTTCATTTTCAGTTGAAACCAGCTGATTTTTGAATACTTGATTCAGGAGTAAATGCTTAGAAATAGTTGCATACTTGTGGCTTTTAAATGTTGTTTGTAATTCTTTTTTTAGGGCTGGTAAAAACTACCAGATTAGCAACCCTACAGGTCAAAATCTGATATCCACAGAATGGATACAGTAGTGCAAGCTTTCCCCAGTTTTCTTCATTTGATTGCTTTGCTTTATTGTAGAGATAAGTTCAAGACTGTCATCCAGGGGCCAGTTTGTGATGGATTTTGTCAGGTGGACTGTTTCCCTGGGGGACTGACTACCTCTTTTTAAAAATCTACTCTCAGTTCTTTAGTGGAAAGGTTAGATAGTTGTCAGTGTCCTGGTTGTGATTGAGTCTTAAAGGAAGACACTTAAACTGCAATATTAAAGAACAATACTAATCTTCAAAAATAGATCTACTTAACTGGACACTGTCAAGTTGAAAACCACATTTCTGTCTGAAAACTTTGGGGCCTGATTAATTGCTGCTGTTATTCCAGATTTAAATCAGCATAAGGGGTTGTCTTCACTAGCAAGTTAACATGAGGTGTTCGTAATAACTCAAACCACTTATGCACACCCACCTACCCACAGAAACAGCCCCACCCACCTGTCACTCATGTGATGACCTGTGTGTGGTGTAGGCAGTAAAACAAGTTAGCTGTCATGACTTGGGGTAATGGGACAGACCTTGAGCTTCCCTCAAGAGCCACTAACTCCACCTGTCTATAACGTGGACACAGGCCAGTGTCATAACACAACAGTTGAGGGCCTAGGGTTGCCAGGTGTCTGGTTTTCAACTGGAATGCCTGGTCGAAAAGGGACCCTGGTGGCTCAGGTCAGCAGTGCTGACCAGGCCATTAAAAGTCTGGTTGTCGGCGCAGGCAGGCTTCCTACCTGGCTCCGCATGACTCCTGGGAAGCTGCTGGCATCTCCTTCTGGGTCCTAGGTGGAGGGATGGCCACAGGGGTTCTGAGCGCTGCTCCCCCCTCCAGTGCCAGCTCAGCAGCTCCCACGTGGCCAATGGGAGCTGAGGGGGCAGCGCATGCGGGCAGTGCCCAGATCCACGTGGTCGCGCTTCCACCTAGGAGCCAGAGGGAGATATCGCTGCTTCCCGGGAGCTGGCTGAGGTAAGCGCCGCCCGGAGCCCACACGCCCGCCTGCACCCCAAACCCCAGCTCCACTCCAGAGTCTGCACCCCCAGCCAGAGCCCTAACCCCCTCTCATACCCCCAGCCCAGAGTCCCCTCCTGCACCCAAATCACTCACCCCTGGCTCCACCCCAGAGCTGCACCCTCAGGCGGAACTCTCACCCCGTCCCACATCCCAACCCTCTGCCCCAGCCCGGAGCCCTCTCCAGCACCCCAAACCCTTCATCTCCATCCCTACCCCAGAACCCGCAGCCGGAGCCCTCATCCCCTCTCGCACCCCAGCCTGGTGAAAATGAGTGAGTGAGTGAGGGTGGGGGGAGAGCAAGTGACAGAGGGAGGGGGATGGAGTGAGCAGGGGGCGTGGCCTCAGAGAAGGGGTGAGGCGGTGGGGAGCAAGGGTGTTTTGGTTTTCTGCAAATAGAAAATTGGCAACCCTCTGAGTGTTATTAGTCCTCCAGTACCTGCCCACAATCCTTTGGGGCTACTACCCTATGGCCTTTTCTTGCTGTCTATTTCCTGACCAGGAGTCCCATGCCACTACATCTAGGCCTGCTGAGCCTTCGTTCTGCACAGTCACACTCAGCTGCCAGTACCAGCAACTGCACTGATCTATCTTTGGCATAAAGCTCAAGTTTTTTTTAGAATGGCCTCGAAGAAGAGGCCTCTCAATGTTCTGCCAGTTGCTTGGAAGGAGCTTCTCACACAACTCCGGGAGTGTGGCCCACTCTTAGTTGTCTCATGGCTGCTTGGTGATGTAGTCTCATCACTCAGTGCTTGAGGGCCTGATCCGGAACTGCCAATCAGTTGTCTCCCGTCTTCCAGCTCTGCATGAAGCTTTTTGCTCTCCTTAAGAAAGCATACCATCACTTCTGCATGGTGACAAGCTGCTGCCCCACCATGCTATGTGCCCTGTTTCTTCCTATTTTTGCCAAAATGAGAGTTGCGCTAGTGCCAACACCTGCTGTAGATTGTTTTTGTGAGTTAGATCCAGGCCTTGCCTCCAAGTTGGAATGAAGGTAATGGACAGAAATTTTGAGTGCACCAAGCCAGAACTGATTTACTTTAATGACTTGTCAGGTTCATACCATTTCTGCCCAGGATCCCCAAAAGGCACGGATAGGTTCTCTCTCAGTACACCGAAAACATTCATAGAGTTGCACGGTGGTGCTATGAACCATGAGATGTGTCCCAGGTCCCAGGAAGTCTTAGTGCTACACACAAGTGAATAGAGTGCCTGTGTGGATAAAGGCCACTACAGCCCCTCTGCTCCCCCAAGCTTGGCTGTTGTTCTGTAGTGAGGCCGCTCTCCTTTGTGAAATGCGTACACGGTGGAAATAACGAGGGTGAATCACACAAGTTAATTCTGTAGTGTGAATGCATGCTAAGTGTTATAACAGCATAAAGCTGAAATTATGCCACGGTGAATCAGGCCCCTTGTACCTGCTGTAGTCACAGGTAACACGAAAATTTCTGTACTGAAAAATAAAAACTAGTTTTTTTCCTTTTCCAGTTTGTATCCTTTGTGCATGGATTCATAGGCTATGTCTACACGGCCAATAGAACAACAAAACTTTTGTCTTTCAGAGGTGTGAACATCCACCCCCTCGCCCCCCGAAAGACACACGTTTTGCCGCGACAAGTGCCTGTGTGAAGGAGAGCGCTTCTGCCGACAAAGCTAACGCGCTCGTTGGCAGTGGAAGTTTTTTGTTGGCAGGAGAGCCGACAAACAGTGGCTACACTGTGCGATTTGTAGCGGCTAAAAGCTATGTAGTGTAGACAAGCCTATAGATTTCAAGGCCAGAAGAGACCACTGTGTGACTTCCTATATAATACAGGCCATAGAACGCCCCCAAAATAAGTCCTAGAGCAGATCTTTTTAAAAAAAAAATCCAATCTTGATTTAAAAATTCTCAGTGATTGAGAATCCACCACGACCGCTGCTAAATTGTTCCAGTTGTTAATTACTCTCACTGTTAAAAATGTACACCTTATTTCCAGTCTGAATTTGTCTACCTTCAGCTTCCAGCCATTGGCTCGTGTTATACCTTTCTCTTTTAGATTGAAGATCCCATTATTAAGTATTTATTTCCCATGTGGATACTTATAGACTGTAATCAAGTCACTCCTTAAACTTGCCTTTGAGCTCCTTGAGTCTGTCAGTATAAGGCATTGTGAAGTTCTGGGGTGCAATCAACTTTTGTCTAGTTAGGGCAGTGTGGTTTATGGATTACATACATTTCACCATGATATCATTGACCAGTGAGTTATTAGTTTTCCAATATAACTCTCAAGGCATATTTTGTACAAAGATTATTACGGTAATGTGTAGGGTGTGAATATAGAGGTACTTTCAGTCACAGGCATGCAGTTTGGTTCACTGTTCTCTTGCACAGTCAGTTTCTCCCTTTCTGAAAGGATCCTTATAAACATCTACCAGAGAACTGAAAAACTCTTATAAACATATTTGGAATAAGAGTATTATTTAAACTGTGCTCTGTTAGAAACTGGAAATTTTTATATGTAATCAATTTTAAAATGTTCAAGTTGACATTGTCTCTGTGAAACACACAACACCCCAACTGGTTAGATGGATCAGCCATAGAAAAAAACAGGAGCTGCCTTCTGTGGGGTGGTTTATTGCCGAGCATTATATTTCATTTTCTCCCTTTCCCCAAGGCAAATGGCAATTCTTACAGAGCCACAGTCAATGCAGAACACAGCAAATGAGCAAGAAAATACAGGTATGTCGCTTCTTCCAAAAATACAGTTTCTTGGCAGCCTTTGATGTTGAACTATATAGAGTCATTTCATGTTTGACCACTTTAAAGAACTCTTAGTAGCCACTGTGTGGTTTTCTGCTAGTTTTGGAGGCAGTTACGTTCCAGTCACAGAAATGTGAATTGCATGTGTGGTTGTAGTTGTAGAAATTTGCAACTTTGATTTTTATGTTCTCATGTTGTGGTGTAATCTGGATTTCACTTTCTAAATGGATGTAAATCCACGCTCAGGATCTCAGTTCTTGATCAGGAAATGAGAGCTCCAGAACAGTTCTAAACTTTAGAAAGTCCCGTTCTAGACTTTTGTTTGGGAGTTGAGTTTAAAGTCTGCTTATCACCCTCGTGCCCGTACACAGAGAACGGAATTAAAATTGTTGTGGTAAAGCTGTTGTCCCATTAACTGCAGTTTTCTTTCTGTTCATCATCATCAGAAATTGATATTCCTGTAGTAGCTCCCCTGGAGTATGATTCATGGAAGGACCTGTCTTTGTTTTCCCCTTTTATAATTCCCATTGCCACTGGTGATGGTTCAGTAGGTAATCCATTATTGTGGAACTTTAACAAGTCACTTAATATCATTAGCAGAATTGTTCTGGCTGAGTCCACATGCCTGCATGTGGACGTGGATTCTGCTGAAACTGTACAGCTGACTACTATAGTGTATGCTGTTCTCCATGCAGAGGTAGATGTTAAATTGCATTACAGATTCTACAGGTTGTATTAACCTCTAAAGCAGTGGTCCCCAACCTTTCTTGTGGGACTAGCATATTGCTATTCCCACAAGACTGTGGCGGGCGCCGAACACCCCGCCACTGAAATGCCGCCGAGAACGCAACGATTCTCGGCGGCATTTCAGCGTTGGGGTGTCCTGCGGGTGCACAAAAATGCTCCAGGGGGCACCATGGCGCCTGCGGGCACTGCGTTCGGGATCCCTGCTTTAAAGCAACCAGGAGTTGGTTTGCATGAAAAGGATCTCAAAGCTAGGGAGTAACCCAGGCACACTGATAAGGGAGGCAGCTCAAGAACGATACTTACGTTTTGGTGGCTTCTTAGAAATAATCATCCATTGTTCAAATCAGGGACAAATTCTTTTCACCATTAGGTATCTGTTTGTTTGGTGGTGGGAGGTACAATAAAACTTCATTCTGCCCAACTGTATCTTCATATCGGTCTGTCTGTCTTCCAGGATTCAAAGCTTCTGAGGAGGAGGAAGGCACTTTCAGCTCCCCACTTATGTTTTGGCTGCAGCAAGAACAAAAGAGGAAAGAAAGCCTTGGTGAGAAGAAGCCAAAGAAAGGACTAGTTTTCGAGATCTCAAGTGATGACGGTTTTCAGATCTGTGCAGAAAGTATTGAAGGTGAGGACAGTGATTTCTGGTTGCACCTTTCTCTGAGCTTTGTTCCCAGAGGTTAAAAACAAAAGATGCTTTTTGAGAAATTGTGATCTCTGTATCAAGCGTCTCCAGAATAGACTTGTCTTCTCTTAGAGATAAAGCTTTGGAACAAAATCCTATGCCAGAGTGCCTGGTTTGTGTTAAATGTCTGCATTGTTCCTCTTTGTCTTGAAATCATTGACCAACAGTGTTATTGGTATATAAAGTAGTGGTGGGACAAAGCAAATAATGAACACAGACCAGGCATTAGGTCATCTAAATTTTGTTTCAAAAGTCATTGCTAAAGCAACTTATTTGCCTGTGCACCATTAAGTTTTTTTGAAGAGGGTGAAAACTGTATAACTACAGGAGAAATAATGAGTTTATGGCCACTGATTGCGCTTCTCTTTATATTTGCCACATGGCTGGTACTGTATGCGTGTGCGCGCATACACTCACACCCGCTGGACTTGGCTGCATTGCTGCAGATCTGACTGAATGAGAAGACAATCAAGAGACATGCCGAGCAGCTGTTCCGGTTACTCCTGATGTCTGATAGATGCAAAGCTTCTTTTATTGTTTTGTCTTCCATTTTCTAATCGCAGATGCCTGGAAATCACTGACTGATAAAGTTCAAGAAGCTCGTTCCAATGCCCGTCTGAAGCAGCTATCGTTTGCAGGTAATACCAAGCACTGAGGTTGTTTCCTCTTTGCCAGCAAGTGTATTTTAAAAGCAGATAAACCAATGTTATGAGGAAATTGTCAAACAAGAGTAGAGTCTTCAGAAGAAAAAGGTCAGTTGCTTATAGACAGCTCTTTGAAGGAGAAACATTTTCGGTCGTAAATATTTTGATTTAAGCCGGGCAAAGCTCCTCAAGGTTTGCATGAATAAAAAGCTCCAACATTGCAGCAACAATAACGTTTATATGAGAATGATTGGAGCGGGGATATTCTCTCCTATTACCTGATTCATTACTTTGTGTCAGGGTTTGTGTCTGATCCACTGAGCAAGCTACATTTGCTGTGAAATGTTGGACTTTTATTGAACAAAGCTTATGGCAATTTTGCTACTTTTTCAAATGAGAAAATTATGCTACTTCTCTTAATGTATGGTGGCTGGCCACCTGAGCCTATTTGACCTTTTTATTCTGTGTCTGAGCTGCACAGATAACACTAGTTTAGATGTGTCCTGGAGTTCTGCTGTGAAGTTGTTTAGCAGCATGGTATGATCAGAAATCTCCTCGCTTCAGGTCAGACGGCCTACAATGGCATGTAGCCGATCTGCGATGCTAGCAGCAAATACCTCTGACGGCCAGCGATGGGACACTAGATGGAGAGGGCTCTGAGTTACTCCAGAGAATTCTTTCCCAGGTGTCTGGCTGGTGGGTCTTGCCCACATGCTCAGGGTCTATATGATCCCCATATTTGGGGTCAGGAAGGAATTTTCCCCTGAGTCAGATTGGCGGAGATCCTGGGGGGTTTTCGCCTTCCTCTGCAGCATGGAGCACCAGTCACTTGCAGATTTAAACTGGTGTAAATGTTGGATTTTCTGTAACTTCAAGTCTTTAAGCCATGATTTGAGGGCTTCAGTAACTCAGCCAGAAGTTAGGGGGTCTATTATAGGAGTGGGTGAGTGAGGTTCTGTGGCTTGCAGCGTGCAGGAAGTCAGACTAGATCACGATAGTCCCGTCAGACCTTAAAGTCTATGAAACACTAGTGTAACTACATGGTATACAAGTGGAATGCCCAGACTTACCCTGTAAGCTCCAGTGTGGGGTTTTTTATTAGTTAGGCATAGTTTATAAGCCTGCTATAGGAGTTAGCATTCTGACCAACGTAATCACTATCTAAAAGCCGCTGTCCTAGATGGCTGTAGTTCATCTGCTAGCTGCTGAACTGGGGATATGTCCTGATGCAGAGACTGAAACAAAAGAATTTTTATTTTAAGTTCTCATTAGAAATCAAACAATGTAGCTAATGCAGGGCTCTGGCAGGAGCTTCCACTGGTTTCTAATGGGCTGGTTTATTTTCCAGACTGCCTGTTTTCACTGACACCTGGTTTCTTACCTTTTCCTTTTGTCCTTGTTCTAGGTGTGAATGGTTTGAGGATGCTGGGGATTATCCATGATGCTGTTGTGTTCCTGATTGAGCAGCTTTATGGAGCAAAGCATTGCCACAATTACAAATTTAGATTCCACAAACCAGAGGAGACCAATGAACCCCCATTGAATCCACATGGCTCTGCTAGGGCTGAAGTCCACCTCAGGTAAGTGTGAGCTTTCTGATGCGTGGGACTTGACCAGTCTACTAGCCAGAGTAAGAGACTTTTCCCCTGGCAAGTGAGGGGCATAAACTGTAAACTTTGCAGAATTTAATCTTTAAACTAAAAACTAAATTATAGGTTTAATGGTATCTTTCAAATGTAAACTGATGGCCTGTATGTTCCTGAGTCTACATGCAGCTCTAGTACTTCTGTTGCTCTTAGCTTTTTGCCAAGCAGTAGGAAATTGAAATTAATAAGACTTCCCACTTTACCACTTCCATTCACAATCCTAAAGATTATGTTTATTTGGTGTTGCTGCCTTACAGAGCTTTGATCAGCACCTGAGGTGAGCATGAATCACTGAGAAGGAGATGTTTCAGAGGAGCAGCCGTATTAGTCTGTATTCACAAAAAGAAAAGGAGTACCAGTGGCACCAGACCAATTTATTTGAGCATAAGCTTTCGTGAGCTACAGCTCTCTTCTGAAGTGAGCTGTAGCTCACGAAAGCTTATGCTCAAATAAATTGGTTAGTCTCTAAGGTGCCACTGGTACTCCTTTTCTTTTTGCAAAAAGAAATGAAAGTTAGGCCAGAGAAGTGATAGAGTAGCAGACACACATAGCCCTTGCAGCAGCCAAGATATTGTTGAAAACTAACGTTGCCAGTAATACACATGTTCTTTGCCCTCCAGGAAGTCAGCATTTGATATGTTCAATTTCCTGGCTTCTAAACACCGCCAGCCGCCAGAATACAACCCCAATGATGAGGAAGAGGAGGAAGTGCAGCTGAAGTCTGCTCGGTATGCAACTGGATTTATGTCTCCAAAAGGGAAAAGGGGAGGGTACTAAGAAGAAAAGCCAAATATTTTGGTCTTGTCTATTGCACCTGGAGGTGTGGTGTTACAACTTTAAATGTACAAAACACTAGAAAATAGATTGTAGAGGACAATCCTGCATTAGCAGGGGAGCTGGCTACTGAACATGGCCAGCCCCTCTCAGATCTGTTTTCATGCTACTGTAGGATGTTCTGATCAGAATTCTGGGAGAATAAGGCAAAAAAGATTACTTATATTAAATTTGCAGAAGAGGAGAGCTGGTTAGCAGTAAGGAGTTTGTCTGAGATCAGAGGTTGAATTAAGAACAGCTTTATAATATAATATTTATAGAAAAATACATTGTATTAATTTTGGTTGCTTTCTCAGTGGGCATTGGGCTGCAGTGTCACAGTGACTAAATGTTAATATTTTTGAAACTATACCGACTAATGCTTGGCATGGGCTCTCGAATAAAGGTGATCACTTAGCAGTGTCTCTTTGTTCTAGGAGGGCAACTAGTATGGATCTGCCAATGCCCATGCGATTCCGACACTTGAAGAAGACCTCCAAGGAGGCAGTTGGTGTCTACAGGTATGGTTTTACTCTGGTGCTTTAACTCTGTCTAGGGCAGAAGGAGATTAAAAATTGAAAACCCTTTCTAAAGTCCAACAGGAATGTTGAAGGGAAAGAGTTCTCTCTCTCTCCCTTCGTCTCTTCCCTTTCTCTGTTTTCAGGTCAAATCTTTAAAAAGCTGATCCTCAGTACAAACCACTTATTCCTGCCAGCTCACCTTGGTGATAGCTCAGGCATTTATTTTTGGGGTGGGAAGGGAAGCTAAAAATGTTTTGGTTACTTGCATATGGTAAAAACACAGTGAGGAGAGTCAAACCCTTCATCCCTTTGATGAAGAGTTAGCCTGTGTGCTAAGGTTTTCTGATCTTCAGTTGAAACAGCATGGTCCAGTTGCATTGGTTGATACATTCTCTTACCTTGTTTCTTTTCACTAGGTCTCCCATCCATGGCCGGGGCCTATTCTGCAAAAGGAACATTGATGCAGGTGAGATGGTGATTGAATATTCAGGCAATGTCATTCGCTCCATCCTCACTGACAAACGAGAGAAGTACTATGACAGCAAGGTGAGTTCTGTGGCTTTCATCAACATTTGTAAAAGGCACAATTAAACTCATTCACAGCACTTTTCTCCAGTTGGCGAGCTGAAGGGAGCATTCCCAAGAGGAAACTGATAATAGTCTTTCACAGGGGTTATGGAACTGAAACCCTGTGTAACTATGGAAAAATATATGCCCTAATGTGTGGAGTCCTATAAAATATTAGCACTTACATAGTACTCCTAATCTTCAGTGTACTGTACAAACAGCTGATCCTCACAACCCTCTATGGAGTAAGGAGTATAGATGGGGAAACAAAGGCAGAGGAGCTAAGCTGTTTGCCCCAGTTCAGAGAGGGGATTGGTGTCATAGCGAACGTTAGTACAGAAGAGTTTCTGGGTGCCATTCCTGTGCTCAAACCACTAGATAATGCATCTGACCACATAAATTGTAAAGGCCAAACAAATTTTACATTCTGATGTGTGTTTGCTTTGGACAAGGCCTGAATAAAATGCCCATTGTTGGCAACTTCTCCTATACATATCAGCAATTTCTTCTTGAAGACTCTCTTTTCTGTTTGTGTTGACGTAGACATTTGCAGAAAAATGTTGAACTGAAAATAATTATGAAAAAGAGGGAAGTTTCACATTTGTGACCTTCCAAGTGCTTTCTGACAGAGCCAAGACTTGTTTGTGGTGACTTTAAAACTAGTGACTTCCAGTTGCAATTCAGTGTTATGACCTCCAGCAGCAGTTTGTAGAGAATGGGCCCAGATGCTGGCCAGACTTGGTCTGTGGGGATTGCATGGGGTATAAATATGTCTGTCTGGGTTCAAGGGTGGGTTAAAGGGAGTCAAGTATATGTACAGTGCAAACTTTAATAGGCGAGCAAACTGCACTTGAACTCTGTGGTTTGGGGTTCTAGACTTCCCAGTTTTTCCAGCACTGACTGGAGCTCTAGGAGCACTTCCTTTGCTTCCTCCAAGGGCTTAGGAAATATTTGAGCCCTGCATCAACACTGCAGATTCAAAGGGTATGAGGATAAAATGGTTCAAGCAAGTACCTTATAACTGAAGAGTGGCTACAGGATTCTAAGGAGATCATGGTTCCACACCGACTACATGTTGATTTCTCTTGTTTAGTTATGGTAATAAACAATCTCCTGAAACTCCAGGCAGGGGAGAGGGACTCTTGGCTTCGCTGAACTCTAAATGCCTTTCTTTCCTCCATGCCCAGGGGATTGGCTGCTACATGTTCCGCATTGATGACTCCGAAGTGGTAGATGCCACTATGCACGGGAATGCAGCCCGCTTCATCAACCACTCATGTGAGCCCAACTGTTACTCCCGCGTAATCAACATTGATGGCCAGAAACACATCGTCATCTTCGCCATGCGCAAAATCTACCGTGGGGAGGAACTCACTTATGACTACAAATTCCCCATTGAAGATGCCAGCAACAAACTGCCTTGTAACTGTGGCGCCAAGAAGTGCAGGAAATTCTTAAACTAAAACTTTCATGAGCTGTGAGTGAGCCCTGAAGGGCCTGGGGCGAACCAAAGTTACAGTGCATTTCTTTCCTGCCATTTGGGAGGGAGAGGGGAAGACAGAGACAGAAATGAAGATTGACTGGGGCTCAGGGACGTAAGTGATGGCTGCGCTTCTCCGTCAGAGTCCACATCTTCATGTCTCACGTGCGCACAGTTATCCTTGTGAAAGACACAGACGATCAGAGAAGATCCTCAGTATGATTGTTATGCTTTTTCCACTGCCCTTTTTTCCCCCCCTCCAGTATTTGTCTGTCATTGTGGGATAGTGAGTGGGAGAGGGGGAGGGTGGATGGATGAGGCAGAAAAGACCAAAACTCATATATGGGTAGAGGCCTCAGATTTTTGTCCTCCTTTGTAGTTTCTGGTTTGTCAGGACTCCATGACCAGCTTTGCCAGGAACGGCAATGTGGGGTTTTCAGTTTCCTTCGCTTGCTGTGTCATAATTAAAAGAAGCACAGTATGTGACTGAGCTTTTCCACTGGAGAGAGACTGTATCCCATCAGCCAGCTCCGTGAAGGACATTGAGTGTCTGTGGTTCCTTCCACCATGCATTTCCAAAACACTATTTGTGAGCAGGCTGGGTTTTATCAGACTTCTTAGAGCAGCCATAGGTGGCCCAGTGCATTTCTCTTGGTTGGTCTGTCTTTTATTGGGGCCTGGAAAGAGTAAGGCTAGGGTAACCTACAGCAGCCTGTAAGTGAACTGAAAAGGGTTTCAGTAGGATTTTCCTCTGAAATTTGTTTTTGTATAAGAGAATTTCTAGCTGTCTCTAGTAAAGGAAGGGGCTGTATTGGGTTTGCCAACTGATTACAGTGATTCACTCTTCAGGATTTACAGCCCAAAGTGGAAATCCTTGTCAGCAAAGGCCTTGTTTCAGTAGTGAAGTCCTCTGTAGAGTAGGAACAACTCTTCTCCTATGTTTCTGCCATCAGAAATGGGCACTCTTCTTTGGTCTAGGGAGCTGAAGGGTTTTCCAGCCACACAGAGATCTGCCTCCCTGCCTCTGAGCCTGTCCAAGCAATGGAAATCCATGAGCAGAGTAGGAGGACCCGCAACTGTCAGAAATGGAGACCAGTTCTATTAGCTAGCCAGTACTCCCAAACAGAAACTAGCAAGGGTGATTTGCAGAGGTTTCAGCAGGAGAGGCTCTGCTCAGATGGTTTAAATAATGTAGTAGGATAAATGAATCAAGCAAATGAGTGATTTCTCTAAGCACATCTCTCTCTCTAGATCCATTTCTAGGTTATGGTTACTTCAATCTTCCTTGTAAGACATAGGAATAGGCACCAAAAGGGGATATAAAAGCTCAGTAGAAATGCAAGGCCAAACACTAACAGTCTGAGCATACTCCTTGTAGCATTTAAAAATGTGTTTAGGAAACCAGTTTGCAACTGCCACAATTAAACCCACCTGAGTGAAATAGTAAATTCATTTAAAAAGCAAAACAGAATGACACTAGTCCTGGTTCACGTGGGATAACTCCCCCCCCCCCCCTTTGGATCCAAAAGAAAAAAAAGCCCCAAGCCTGTTAAATTAAGTGATTGGATTTTACTCTGTTCTGTTTACAGTGTAGTATTTAAGGTTTTATAAATGTAAATATATTTTGTATATTTTTCTATGAGAAGCACTTCATAGGGAAAAGCACTTATGACAAGGCTATTTTTAAACAGTGGTATTATCCTAATTTAAGATAATCTGTTTTTAATAATTTTTTATTTTCATAGGATGGTTATTGGAAATATCTGGCTGGACATAGTCTGATCCTTCCTCCAGAGAGAGGGATACTTTTATTTTTATTTTACTTTTAATCTTGTTCTGCCTTGTTGACTTAAGTAGCTGTTTCCTGGAAGCTTTGGCTGGACCTTAATTATATTAATTTGTCAAGGGGGAGGGCATGGGAAACAATCACCCAACTCAGGAGGAGTTTGACTCAGTGGAACTTTATTTGAACGTCTGTGTTAACATTTTTTGGTACAGTTTTCCTACCGCTGGGCAGAAAGAGGCATGATTCTGCCTTGACACGTGCCACTGTTCTGTTTATAGAAAGGTAAAGGAGAGGGGGTAAGAATTGCTATCTTCACTTTTCCATTAGTTTGTTCAGAGCTCAGAATTAGGAATATGGCAGAAAATATGAATTTTTCCACCCTGCTCTTTCCACTTCAATCCTGCAGAGCAGACGTGTCCTCCTCAGTAACTCACTGATTCTGCCAGGATACTTACTGAGAGTGAGTGGTCCCTGCATCTCTGGAGAGATCACTTTAACTTAAGCCCAGGACTGTGATTGGTAGCAGGGAAAGCCAACTTCCCATCACTCACTATTGTGTTTCTAAAGCAGCTTCAGTGGATAAAGAGCCAGAGTGGGTTTTCATTCTTGGAAAATTCTCAACTCTTCAACCAGAGAAACTTGGTCCTGTGGAAATTGAGCAAAGCAATAGAACCCCAGCCCTGCCTTTGTTCATCATCATTGTTAGGAACAGGTGTGGGATTTGTACCCACAAATGCACTTCACAGCCCCGAGTGCCTCTCACTTGGAAACATATGAATTTTTCCTTTGAACAGTAAAATTATAATGCACACCCACTCCTCTCCTCTGTCCCTGGGGACAGGCCATCTACAATTTGCTGAATGAGCAAATTGAAAGGCTGCTATGAAACAGCATCAGCAGCTGCCTATGGAAATTGGACAGCATTGACTAATAACTCCTTAGCGCTCACAGCTTAGCACTATGTATCTGTGTCATTCAAACCCCGAGACCTCTTCCTCTGACCTGAGAATGAAATGCAGCACGCAGAAGGGTCAGGAATTGCTGTTTCCTTTTTTATTGCACTGTGTGATTATTATTTTGTAAAACTTTTTTTTTAAAGGAAAAATCAAAGTCAAAGCTGCCTGTGTTACTGAAATGATTTGATGCACTGACAGTTTGGGAATGCACACACACTGAGAGGCCAGAAACCATGTCTGGGGAAATCTCAGCTCAGCATCCCTAGACACAGCTCTTCGCGGCAGTGCTGGGGAACAGTTCCAGTGCTGGACACACCAGTTAATTTTACCTTCAGAATGGTCTAGTTCAATCATTTCCCCCCCCTTCTCCCTTCTGCTGATATCCCTTTATCTGGCAGAGAATCAGCCTCTGCAGCTGACAACAATCCCATTCTTTTCTCTTTCCAAAAATCTGTGTAGCTATCAGCTATTTGATCAGCAAAATTGATTCCTCACCAGACATCCACACTAAGAGCAAGTTCTGATCAGGAAACACTGCTCCCACAAAACCCCTTAGGGGAAAAAACACAAGAAGAGGGGGAAAAAATAAGTGAAGGAGAAAACAGAAGAGAGATACCACCTGAGTCTCTCTGAGAACCAGGCACTAGAAATTTCCTCTACCGTGAGGACTGAGAGCGCAAATGGATCAGGCTAGAATTTGGTGGAAGATCCAGCTCACTGAATGCTTTGCTGCTATACCTGTTGTGGCTGCCTTAACTAGCAGCCACTGTGGCCAGTGAAACTGTCTGTAAACCAGAGAAGCTGAATTGTGCTGACCTACAGGCTGGGCCAGGGGTCCCCTTGGCTCCCCACTTCCATTGTTCTCACCAGTCTGTCTCCAGCACAGAGGTTTTCAGTCACTTACAGTTTTAAATAAATAAAAGGAAGGTGGGGAGAAGCCTTGGCAGCTAGTATTTAAGTTTTCAATGATTCATGTGTAAGACACAGGCCTATGTGCCCTTTAACCCTGTTCTGCCCAGGCTAATAGTGAGCACAATGCAGCTTCCTCATATATGAATGTATATTTTATAAGGACTGACATAGATCATGATATCTGAAAATACTAAAAGTCAAACCTTAAGGCATTTATTTTTATTTGTACAAACCAATTTTTTTAAAGGAAAAGCGGGTCATTGCAAAGGGCTGGGTATAATCTTTTTATTTCATTTTCTTTCATTTCCAAGCAATACCAGGTTCTTCAGCAAGATGGTCTTTGTGCAGAATCATGCCATTCAAACCCATACTACTGGTCCATACTCAACACACTTGCGAGTTTTTTTTATAACTATAAATATGATATATATATAGGAACTAATATAGTGATGCACCATGTAATGAAGCCTAGTTCAGTATCGGTCCATGGCTTTTAATTCTCTTAACACTATAGATAAGGATTGTGTTACAGTTGCTAACAAAGGCAGGAAAAATAATCAAGCTGTGTACTTCTGGGTTAACAAATGTAAACTGAAGGGGGCTTGCTTGGCACTAGTGCAGAACACCTCAGCCTGAAGAGTGTAGCTTCCTGCAGAAATGAAATACTTAGCCCGTCGTTTCCCTGCTTGAGGATTTTTCTGACCTTCAGTGTTACCAGTCAGTACTTGTACAACTTGTTTCTTTGTTTTGTTTTTGGATTTTTTTTTTTTTTTTTTGGTTATGAATGTTGGGGTACCACCTGCATATAGGGAAAAATGTGTTCTGTGCTTTCCTGGTATCTTTTTAACAAGGTACTGTAGCTTTGTCTATCAACCAAGAACTATACTTGTGGTGTTTCTTTTATTAAACTTAACAGTCTCTTTAGTAAATACAGGTAGGTGAATAATTGTTCAAAAAAAAAAAAAGCTCTACAATGGCAAGGTCATGTTCTAGAAATAATACATTTCTCAACAACTTATCATGTGTAACGGATCTTTTTATTTCTTTTTTTCTTGTGTTCTTCCAAGCTTCTGGTTTAAAAAAAAGAAAAGAAAAAAAAAAAGAAAAAAGGAAATGTCTAAAGTACATCAGTGTTAACTCCCTGTCACAGGGATGAAGGAAATACTTTAATAGTTAAAAAACAATGCTGAAAGCTCTGCGAAAGACTGAATGTAAAAATAAAAGTGTATATAGTTGTAAAAAACAAAAAGGAGTTTTTAAACATGTTTATTTTCTATGCACTTTTTTTTATTTAAGTGATAGTTTAATTAATAAACATGTCAAGTTTATTGCTGCAGAGGGTGACTCTTGATTTACTTTATTTTTTAAAAAGCTGGAGAGGAGGTGTTCCAGTGCCACCGTCGCTCAGCCTCATCATGTGAATCACCCTTTCTTCAGAAAAGGCACATCGATATCACGTGGCTTCATTATTACTATTTGTGTTGTAGTCCCATAGATGTGACTGGTGCACTGCAAAAGAGATGAGTCCCTGTCTCAAATGGGGATGGTTCTTGACAGGTAACCTTGAAACATAAGGGCATGCAGTGATGTCATGAAAGAAAAGTGACCTGTGGAAGGGTAAGGAAGAAGGCCTCATCCCTCCCAAGTCCTTGATCCCTCATAGTCACAGAACAAGTGAAACACCATTTGTAAAAGTCACCCAGGTGTTAAGCAGACCCTGTGTGTGTGTGTACCTTGTGACTTGTGTGTGGGATTTTCTGTGGCACTGGGCATCCATGTTCTAAGCTCTTAGGGAAACAAACATTCACATATATTCAGCATCTCCCTAGCATCTTGGCCTGTGATACAGAATTAGTTCAAAGCGTTATGAAACTCAACCCACTGGAAGAAGAGTTTGCTATCCAAGTGGTCTATATGCTGGTAGAGCCCTTAGGCCTCAGTTAGGGCCGCATTGCAGGACACTGTACAAACAGCCAGCCAGCCAACAGCCACAGATACACTGAGGGAATATGGATACAACAAACAATCCAACGACCCTGGGGAGGAATTGGCCCTCCTGGGTTAGTTTCATGGATGGTGGATGGCTGGTTTCAGTTGAGGGCAAAGGAAAGAAGGGGAAGAACAACAGGCCCCACTTGTCACCTGCCCAGCAATGCCCTCTGCTATGGTGCCTGGAGAACCATCTAGAGGGGCATCCTGAGATGGACAAGGCAATGGCAGTGGGGATTTTATCAGGGGTTTTCCTCAGGCATGAAGGCAGCACGGAGGTGTCAGAGAGAAACTGCCTTGTGGGCAGTGAAGACTGGGAACACTGGCAGAGCGAACACAGGTTGACATCACCATAGGTAAGTAGGTCACCAAGTGGAGTGGGGCAACATTATGAACTGCCTTGAAGGTAAAGACAAGTATCTTTTATTTGATACACAGGTAAAGGAGAAGCTGGCGGAGGGACTCAGGGCCTGACGTCAGAACTCCGAGAATAAGATCTTGGCAGAAGCATGGTGAAGACACAAGGGGAGAAAGGGTGCAGGAGTCCAGGCCAGACAAGGAGAGGATTCTGTAGCCAAGACATTCAGGGATCCGGGCTTGGACAACAATTCTGGCTGTGTATGCAGGGGGGAAAGGCTGATGCCAGAGGAGACGTGTAAGAAAAATGTCAAGATTTAGCAATGGCCTGAATGTGCATCCAGTTTATTTCCATGTCTGTGCAATAGAAACTGGTAGTGCTTTGGTGGGGCTAGAATCCCTTTCCCTGCCCTCTCCCACACGCATCCTGTTACTGACCTCAACACCCGCAATGGTTTTAGTGAGTTCTGCTCACATTTGACATGCAATTCCACTTCTGTCTTTGCCTGCAGTTGACAGCCAGCAGGCCCTCTGGAGGTTTTATCTGCCTCTGGCCAGGGACAGAATGCTAAAAGTCCATGTGAACATTAACCTCCCCTGCTGCTCTGCGGTGCGGTGCCCCCATCTCCTCCCCCACTCCTATTGGCTGCTTTTAGGCCAGCCCCCGACTTGTGTCTCCAGACACCATTCCTGGCTTGCTAGAGGTGCCTTTTCCTGCCTCTCTCTGTGTGCTGTCAAACATGGCTACAGCCCAGGACAGGGCGGTTCTTCAAACCATCTTTAACCCCAGTGCTCCTTTTGGGGACATCACCACCTCAGATGCGGGAGAGGAGGCAGAGGCAATCCAAGGGGAAGGTGAGGTTTGATTCAGCAGCAGTTGTACCTCTGGGGGCTTAGATTCTTGCTGGTAACTAAATGTCTGTGCAGTGGCTGTGATTTACCCTTCCCGGTGGTGGACTTTGCCACTGAGGAGGTGTGTGCTGGCACTGGCTAATGATGGGAAGAACTGTCTTCATTGTGAACAATGGCACTGCTGTAATCCGAGAGAAGTCAGTGGAGTTACACCAGGGAAGAACTAGTCGCATGGATGTTGTGGAATGATCCAGCGTTCCCCTGGCAGTGACTGATGGGGGCTTGGAAGCTAGGGCAGAGCTCACTAAGAGCTGGAAGGAAAGCATGCTGATCTCTAGAAAGATATGCCAGTTGGACTAACTGGACCCTGATGGGACTGGGGCCCTCACTAGTTAGCACCTGAAAGCTCTTCTCAGCCCTGGAGGGGAAAATCTCTACAATGCAGAGAAAGTGATGCAAGAGAGCTGCCTGCTTGCTGTCTGTCACTGAGCTGAGCGGGCTCCATGCTTGCCGTGGTATGGCGTCTGCACGGGTAACTCAGGAAAAAAGGAGCAAAACGATTGTCTGCCCTTGCTTTCCCGGAGGGAGGGAGGGAACGGGGGCCTGACGATATGTACCCAGAACCACCCGCGACAATGTTTTAGCCCCATCAGGCACTGGGATTTCTACCCCGAATTCCAATGGGCGGTGGAGACTGCAGGAACTGTGGGATAGCCACCCACAGTGCAACGCTCCGTAAGTCGACGGTTGCCTCGGTACTGTGGACACACTCCGCTGACGACATGCACGTAGAGCATTTCTGTGGGGACACACACAATCCACTGTATAAAAACGCTTTCTCCAAAACCGACTTCTATAAATTTGACCTAATTTTGTAGTGTAGACAAGACCTTAGATGAGAAGAGACCAGCAGGTCCCTGCATCTGTTACTCCTTACCAGATAGTGGTGCCGCTGGGAGTTGGGGGAGGGCCCACAGAGCAGGGCCACCATTACAGAAGGTTGAAGTGTGGTAGCAAATACCTGCCTGATCAGCTCAGCCTGCCTTCTACATTCGGCCAGCTACTGAAGCATCCTTTGGCCTGTCAGGCTGTCCTGCCATGAGCACCAAGACAGTCGGTTTGAGAGGTGCCTGTGCAGGCATCTCACGGCCACGTCGCTTTCCCCCAAACTCACAAAATTGTTACAAATAACCAAGGAGTCTGGCCTGGATCAGGGTGCTGACTGGATCCCACTGGACCCACCCCTGGGCCAGGCAGCCCTTTGGAAAGGGATCACACAGGAGACTGGAGAGTTCCTCTTCTAATTCACTGGGGAGCAGCGTGGACACTTTGGCCTTGGGGCCAGGGCCCATGCACTTTGCAGTGAGGTTCCTGGTCTCTCTTTGGGGCAGCAGGTTTATGTGAATCTGAATGTGTGGGAATTAAACTGCATGTTGGATTTAAATGCAGCCTGCTGCCCAGTCTGCATACCTGCCTGAGTAAAGGTGCCCAATGGAGATCTGCTGTCACAGCAACCCATGACACGCCTGGGCACTGCTCTCAACCCTTGGTGGATCAGGAAAGCAGAGCCCAAGACTAGTTCCGAGCCCCCATATTAACCCTTGGTCCGGTGGGCTCCTGTCCCATGCCTGGTGGTTTTGAGACTCTCCCCTCACTGTGCCCTGGTCTGGGTGTCTGCCCAGAGCGCTGCATAAATGAAGTTTTTCTTTTATGCATGTCACAGATGGAGCTTTCACCTCAGAGCTGCTGGAGCAAGTCAAAGAGCTGGAGCTGCAGGGAGTTTTGGCAGCTGAATCGGGAAATGTGAACATGGCCCTTGAGAGATTCAGCCAGGCCATTTGGCTCCTTCCGGAGCGAGCCTCGTGCTACAACAACCGTGCCCAGGCCCTTCGTCTCAAAGGGGATGTGGCAGGTAAATGAGGAGGGGAGTCATGCCCATCACCCCTGGGTTGGCAGTTACCATTGGGGAAGGCTGCAAACAGGTGGTCTGGTTCTAGGAGTGACCGGGCCAGGCGTGGGGTCTGATGGGCAGCAGTGCAGTCACAGCACAAGGTACGTGAATTGCACACAATAGAGAAGCAGGTTCTAAGCTCAGCACTGGGAGCCAGGAACTCCTAGGTTCAATCCTGACTTGTGACCCAATTTTTCATGTGATGTCCCTGTTTCATGTGATGTCCCAGGACTTTCTTTTGTGGGTCCTGAAATGTCCCTGTTTTTTCAGTCCTATTGTTTGTTCCAATGTGTAGCAACACTGGGTAGAATTTGCTCTGTATTTACCAGGAACACACTTTCAGGGTGATAAACGGGGTTTGGGGTGGAGTAGGAGGAGTGGAGACACTACTGGAGAGGCGCTGGGGCTCACAGTCGACGTTCATGATTCTTGGTCCGTGTTCCGCAATAGATAAATTCAGAACAAGTTACTATGGAAAAACTCTCCCCTCTGAGAACCTTCCCATGTTGTGGATGGGTCAGAAGCTGGGGCACAGCATAGAAAATAGGAACTTTTGTCTATTGAATGAACATTTAATAACCCTAAAACAAGTCCTCACAAAAGGACCCTATTTTTTTATTTTGAAAATGTTGTTACAGCATCTCAGCTGTGAGAGACACTCAGAGGATGGCTTTGGTCACTGCCCTGTGCCCCGTCTGTACAAGAGGGATAATACTTAGCTCTTCCAACAGAAGGCTGTGCATGCTAATCATGGATCTGAACCCCTAGGAGCCTACAGCTGAGTCCCAGCACATTACACTGATCAAGGCCAGGCAGAGTTCACCCTTCTTCCTTTCTGTCTCCAAACAGGTGCCCTGCAGGACCTGGACACAGCCCTGCGCCTCAGCAGGGGCACAGGCCGTGTGGCATGCCAGTGCTTCGTGCAGCGAGGTCTCATCAATGTGCTGCAGGGCCATGAGGATAATGCCAGGCAGGATTTTGAGCAGGGAGCCAGACTGGGTAGCGCCTTCGCTCGGCACCAGCTGGTCCTGATGAACCCCTATTCAGCGCTCTGCAACCAGATGCTGTTGGAGATGATGAGGAAGCTGCAGAACCCAGACATCCAGGGAAGCAACTAGAGCCCATCTGTCCAGGCAAGGGGTCAGCTGAGATTGTTCCAGGGGAGAGGGTTGCCACTGAATCATTCTGCTGGGCCAGACAGACAGGATGCCTTCCACCTGCCCCACATAGAATCCTGAACTCTCCACTGGGGCAAGGGCAGCCGAGATCAGGGGTCTCAACCATTTTCTTTCTGAGGCTCCCCCCCCCACCCCTAACATGCTATAAAAACTCCACGGTCCAGCTGTGCCTCAACAACTTTTTCTGCCTATAAAAGCCAGGGCCGGTGTTCGCAGGTAGCAAACAGGGCAATTGCGCGGGGCCCTGTGCCACAGGGGGCCCTGCAAAGCTAAGTTGCTCAGGCTTCGGCTTCAGCCCCAGGTGGTGGGGCTCGGGACCCTGGGCTGCAGGCCTGTGTGGCAGGGCTTTGGTTTTCTGCCCTGGGCCCTAGAAATTCTAATGCCAGCCATGCTTGGTCGACCCCCTAAAACCTGCTTGCAGCCCCCTGGTTAAGAATCACTGGCTTAAATTGGTGCATCCTGAGCAACGGCCGGATGTTTGTAGGGAAGTTTGTCTTTTGCAGAGCCTGACGCATCTCAATCCTGGCCACCTCCGCTGGCCTGGCACAAGGCGTGATCTGCAGTGTCTTTGTCATAGGCAGGTTCCCAGATGAGGCCCCCAGGCAGGTGAGCCACTTGGCAGGAACTTGCCAGGAGTGGGCCACTGTGTACAAACCAGCACAAGCCACTTCCTCCCCAGAAGCATTTGTCGTTTCTCGTAAAGCTTTCGAACCTCATGAGTGGATCGGCTGGATTCGAATCGCACCATGTTCTGGACAGGCCTCCCCTGCGGCCGTTTCTCACACTTGCTTGCTCCAGATAAGAGCTGACCCTGCTTCAGCTTGGGCATTGGTCTTCCCTATCACAAATAAACTCTCTAGTTTGGCTGGCGCTGGGCTCTAGTTGTCTGGGTGTAATTAATGTTCTTTTCACTTTTAGATGTAAGTAGTAATAAAAGAGTGCTCTGAAAAAACCCAGCCCCTTCCTATGGCCCTAGCAAATGTAGCCATTGGGTTCTTCAGTTCCCCAGGTCCTTGTTCACATGTCACTCAGCTGGGGCCTGGAACTAGACTGGCCTATGCTCAGTAACGGTAGCCTACTCGACAGCACACTGGACTGGGTCTTTGGAAACAGGATTCAATTTCCTGCTCTGCCCCGGTCTGACTGTGGGATCACGGGCAAGTCACTTAGTCTTTCTGCCTCGGTTCCTTTGTTGGTGGGGCTTGTCTTTTTTAACTGTTGGCGTTTTGAGGCAGGGAGGACTCTCTCAATGTGCATGTTCAACACTTTGCACAATGGGGCCTTGATCTTGACTGGAGCCTCTCTGTGCTCCTGTGGTTTGTGTTTTGATTGCTTTCCTAGTGCCGGAAGTGGCTTAGGCACACTGTACTTTCATTTGCACTCCCTCTTGGTGCTCAGCCTGGTGCTGTTGTGTTTAGCTCTCCAGTACTGACACCCAGGGACTGTCTAACCTCAAACATTTCTCATCTGAAATCATTGCAAACATCCCTCTTGGCAGTGGGGTTTTTAACCCTCTTTTCAGTTTGTTCCAGAATGTAACTTCTAAGCTGGGGCAGCATCAGCTCTCGGTGTGTGGGCTGGGCCTGCATCTACTGTTACAGCTGGGTCTGCTCCGTCAGCGCAGCACTGTCCTAGGGCTGCTCAAAGGGCATTTTACAGAGGAACTGTATGCGGTGAAAAGCGGTAGAGCCAGTTAATCCGACCTCAGCGTTCACACGAGCCAGCGGCTCCTGGTGAACGGAGTGGGTTCGGATTGGTGCTCAGGCCCAGCCCTTTGGCTCCACCCTGCCAGCCAATGGGGTTTGCAGCCCAGCCGCAGGGCCGGGACTGCAGCGGGCGGGCGCCGAGCCAGGGCCGCTCCGCTCCCCTCGCGCCGGGCAGCTGCAGCCGGGGCCGGGCCGCGCGCTCTGCAGCGCCCTGCCGGGATGGGCGGGCCGCTGCCCGCGGGCCCCTGCAGCGCCCCCGCGGGCCTGAGCGCCCGGGGGGCCGGCGGGGCTCGGCGGGCGCAGCTGCTGATGGAGCCGCCGCAGTGATCCCAGGTAACCGGCCTCCGCCCGCCGCCGCGAGCCGGCAGCTGCAGCCGCCGCGGCCTTGGGGCTCGATCGCCAGCAGAGCTGGGGGTCGCCGCCCGGGGGCAGCCTCTGGGGGGCGCGGGGCATCGGCCCAGCCCGCGCGCCACCCCGGGCTCCTCGCGCCGCGTGCCCCGCGTGTGCCCCTGCCCGTGCGCGTGCCCCGTGAAGGCGCACCATGGGGGCGGGTGAGTGCGTGTGCTGTGCGGGGGTTCGGTGTGACCCCCCCCGGTAGCTCCCCGTGTGGAGGCCTGGCGGGGGACGCGCTGACAGCCCCGGGGCCTGCGGTTTGGGTGGTGACCGCTGAGTGACGAGGTGGCCCCTGGAGGTCTCCAGGTGTAGTGGGGCCGCTGTGGGCAGACACACTGCACTGGTCCCCTGGCTAACACCCAGGGCGGTGATCGCCCCTCGCTTGGCCGCGCAGGCAACGGGCCCCAGTTCAGGAGTGGGGGGATCCCTCAGAGCCCACTCTAGGAGCAGCATCCCTGCTCCGCCCTCCCCATGGCACGCAGGTGCTGTCTGACTCTCTCCTAGTGCCGGGGCGCTGGTGAAACTGGGGACCCGACCAGAGCACAGATGGGGCTCACCAGGAACCTGGCCGGCTGCGGTGCCATCCTCTCCCGTGCACTGCTGCTGCTCCACATTGAGGCACTGGTGCAGTCAGGTAAGGCCCTTGCGTGGAGGGGAGTCCCCGTGCCCTGTGGGGTGCTGGGCAGGCCTGGGCCCTGTGCATGGATAGTCCCATGCAGTTCTCGGACTGGACTTGCCCCTGCCTCCATGCCAGCTTGTGAGGGGCCCCCTGAAACTGAGTGAACAGGCGCCGAACCTAGCCCTCTGCGTTGGCTGTGAGGCGGGAGGCTCCTGGCGGCCATGCCTACCAAGACTCCCTTACCTGGTCTGCTGCAGTGTCCTGTGCCCTGGCTGGCCTGACTTCCAGCTCCCCAGCTGGTGTCTTAGCCAGCTCAAAGCAGCCCCACTTAGATTCAGAGCCTCCAGGGACTTGTTCCAGCTGCCCAGGGCCTGTTTCTATGTTGGTGAAATGGATCCCTGGTGTGTATGGAGTGGGAGCAGGGCATAAGATGAGCTCCTGGCTCAAGTGTGCTGCTTTGTTGGCTTTTCCCTCCTGATTCCCTGGCAGGGCTGGGGGAACCAGATCCCAAGATCAATGGGCAGTCACTGTTGGTGAGCACCATGCAGGAGGATGAGAGCCGGGACTTCACCTGCCAGGTGGACAGCTGGCAGGCCGTGCCCATGCTCACCTGGTACCTGAATGGCAAGAAGCAAGAGACCAATGGTTCCACAGTGTTGGCCACCTTGGCTGAGGCCTTTGAGCAGAGCTCCAGCACTTTCACAGTCACGGCGCAGCGCGCAGACAGGGAACTGAACTGCTCACTGACAGACCCAGCCTCTGGCAAGACCTCCAATGCCTCGGTGCTTCTCAACGTGCAGTGTAAGGGCTGGCCCCTTGGGCTTTACCAGGGCTCCTGCTCTGTACAGGCCAGGTCCCTCGTCCGGAGAATTCATTAGGGGAGAGACCAAGGGGCACCCCTCCCCACAACACACACCTTAATCCCATTTTGCATCCCCTCTGCTATTCCAGCCGTGCCCCCTCTCTCCCTCTACAGCTCTGATAATACCCCTTGATTCCAAGCCATGGCCCCTGGCTATTCCAGCCCGGCCCCTGCTCTCCTCCCAAGCTCTCAATCCTGCCCCTCAATCCTGACCCCACTATTCCAGCCCTTCCACTTTTGCCCCCAGCTTTGCTACTGCTCCTCAGTCCTGGCTCGCACCCCAAGCAGAGGCGGCTGGTCATACAGAGCTCTGAGGTGGACACAGTACCCTGGGTTCCACCAGATATATTTCTCTGGAGATCTGAGGAAGGGTTGGACCCAGCTCCCCTGAACAGAGAGGCTAACAAGACCCCTCCTGCACTTTCTCCAGCCAAGCCCCAGGCAGTTAGACATGATGGAATGGCAGAGGCTTCCTTCCCACCCATGCTTGTGTGTCTGGACCAAGGAAGCTTCCAGAGCAGGGGCTGGACTGGAAGGGGTTAATTGTGGAGTGCCCTGGATGCCCTGGCCAGTTGCAGGGAGGCTGTCATCATTATTCTCATTAGCAGCTAATTGGGGCCCGCAGGAGCTCTGTGCTGCCAGCACCTCAGGGGTTTGAGCCCCGCATCTCATGGTCATATGTGCAGAGAACACAGGACACTGACCTGAATCCATCACTAATAACAACGAAGCCTCCTCATTAAAGTGCTGCACAAACATGAAATTATGGCTTTTCCCTCCCACTGCTGAGACAGGAGGCCAAATTCAACCCTGGCAGAGGAACCCTGCCCCTCAGCTCACAAGCCCCTGCTCCCAGCACACAGCCATGAGCCCTGACCCCCAGATTCCTGCTCTAACCACTAGACCCCGCTCCTTGTCCCCAGCTCTAACTACTAGACCCCGCTGCCTCTCCAGTGTTCACTAGGTTCAAGACCAGGGGCCAGCTTTGTTTCATACACATTGGTTTGTGTCCCTTCTTGCCCAGTTAAACCGGAGATCATGACGATGAACGCCAAGTACCAGGAGGCCAAGGACCCAGGTCTCTTCATGGTTCTCTTTGTTCTGGTGCGGGCCAATCCTCCAGCCAGCATCACCTGGATAGACCAGGATGGGCATGTGATGGTGAATACATCTGACTTCCTCATCCTGGACACCAAGAGCTACCCCTGGCTGACCAACCACACCGTGCAGGTGCAGCTCAGCAGTGTGGCCAAGAACTTCTCTTTCACCGCAGCCAACAATGTGGGCATCACCAACTCCTCCATCCTGCCACCAGGTAGGTGGGACCCCTCTGGGAGTTGGGCACTGGGACTGGAGAGTGTTGCAGAATCAGGGCCCTTCCCCCACATCTCATCTTGGTCTGGGGTGATCCACAAATCCGGCAATGGTGGGAGAGGCTGCAGCCCGTGCAAGCAGGGCTGTGAGGGCAAGTGCCTGAGTGAGGGGATGTCCATGGGGAACCCAGATGTTCTGAGAGCTTGTGGGGATGGACACTTCTTTCCTGTTACTGCCCTGTAGAGGAGTTGATACCTCCTTTGTCTCCCCAATATACACACCCCTGCCCTGGGGCAGGATCAGAGCTGGCGCCTCCTGGAGGGGAAAGGCCCTGTATCCCACTCCCCCCCAGAAAGCATCTGTTTTGTGAGAACAGTTTTACAGAGGAGCCCAGCTGTGCTTCACGCTCCTTGCTTCACTTTGGGGGAACTGGGTAGTGAATGTAGAGACCCATGTTATCCTTCTGAAGCGCAACATCCCAGAGCTGAAAGCAATTATGAGCCAAATCATAATTCTTCCTTGTGGGCTTTTAGGCACATATATAAAACAAATGGAAGAAAGGGAAGTTGTTAATAATGAATATAAATCAGAAGTTAAGAATTGTAGAAAATTAATAAGGGAAGCAAAAGGACATAAGGAGAAATCTGTGGCCAGCAGAGTTAAAGACAATAGGGACTTTTAAAAATATATTAGGAATAAAAGGAATCCTAACAATTGTACCAGTCCACTGCTAGATGGAAATGGTAAAATTATCAGTAATAATGCAGATAAGGCAGAAGTGTTCAATAAATATTTCTGTTCTATATTTTGGGGAGAAGCAGATGATATAGTCTCATCACATGGTGATGATAACACTCTCTCCATTCCACTACTATCGCTGGAGGATGTTAAACAGAAGCTAGACATTTTAAAATCATCAGGTCCAGATAACTTGCGTCCAAAAGTTTTTAAAAAGTTGGGTGAGGAGCTCACTGAACCATTTATGTTAATTTCCAATAAGGCTTGCAGCACTGGGGAAGTTCCAGAAGACTAGGAGAAAGCTCATGTACCGATTTTTAAAAAGATTAAATGGGACAATCCAGGTGATTGTAGGCCTGTCAACCTGACATCGATCCCAGGCAGGACAATGGAGTGGCTGATACAGGACTTGATTAATAAAGAATTAAAGAAGGATGTAATTAATGCAAATCAACATGGATATATGGAAAATAGATCCTGTCAAATAACTTGATATCTTTTTTTTATGCGATTACAAATTTGGTTGATAAATGTAATAGTATGATGAAATAGATTTCTGTAAGGCATTTGACTTGGTACTGCATGACATTTTGATTTAAAAAAGTAGAATAATATAAAATTAACATGGCACACAGTAAATGGATTAAAAACTGGCTAAATGTAAATGTATCCATCTAGGAGCAAAGAGTGCAGGCCATACTTACAGGATGAGGGACTCTAGCCTGGGAAGCAGTGACTCTGAAACACTTGGGAGTTGTGGTGGATAATCAGCTGAACATGAGCTACCACTGTGATGCTGTGGCCAAAAATGCTAATGAGATCTTGGCATGCATAAATAGGGGAATCTTGAGTAGGAGTAGAGATCATTTAACCTCTCTATTTGGCACTGGTGCGACTGCTGCTGGAATCCTGTGTCCCGTTCTAGTGTCTACAATTCAAGGGGAGTGTGGATAAATTGGAGAGGGGTCAGGGAAAAGCCATCAGAATGATTAAAGGATTAGAAAATGTGCTTTATAGTGATAGACTCAAGGAACACAATTTATTTAGCTTAACAAAGAGATGGCGACTCAATTACAGTCTATGAATATGTACATGGGGAGCAGAGAACAGTAGAACAAGATCCAAGGGCTGGAAATTGAAGCTAGACAAATTCAGACTGGAAAAAAGATGTAAATTTTTAACGATGAGAGTAATTAAGCACTGGAACAATTTAGCAGGGGTCATGGTGGATTCTCCATCACTGCTCTGGGAATTCTGGGGCAAGTTCCCTGGCCTGTGTTATAAGTTCAGACTAGATGATCACAGTGGCTCCTCCTGGCCTTGGAATCTATGAACCTGTGATGGGGGAGCCATAGATGCCAGACAGCCTCTGGGGCTGTATGGGAATGACCAGTGAGCACAGCCCATAGGGTGGCGTAGGCCTGTGCGTGCTGCGTCTAGAGGTCTCTAATGCGGGTGGCTGGCTCTGGTGCAGGTCTCCTGGATACCCGTGTGGAGCTGCCCCTACTGGCCATCATTGTTGGAGGAGCCTTGGCACTGGGGACTCTCCTCTGTCTCAACACCCTCATCATCTGTGTCATCTGCAGGAAGGGGAAGAAGGTGTCAGGTGAGAGGGATGTGTCCTTGCACTGCTGGTGCCCTGGACACCAGGGCTTTTCTTTGGGCCTGGGAGTGCTCCCTCCCTCAACCCCTTGGGTCACGGGCCCCAGTGCCCCTGCTGTGCCCAGCTCTGTGTAAAGGCCAGGATACCAACTTTGCCCCTAACACGCTCTCTTCTTCGCTAGGGCTCTCTGGACCTATGCCGCTGCCTCCAAGGTAACCCACCCCTGCCCCTCGCTGCGGGGTCTCTGTTCTGATAGGACTTGGTGGAGGGGTAAAAGTGCCTTATTATCCGCCCTCCCTCACCGAACAGCCTGAAGCCTGCACCTCCCCTCCCCCCATGCACCAGTGCCTGCCTCTTTAACCCCTTCACTGCTTTGGCATGTGCAGTTTTTGGGGAGGGTCTGGGGCCGCTAGGAGCACATGGGGATGGCTGAACTCCATGTGGTGGCCCCTGGGGCTGGGGTAAGTTTGATGTTGTTGCAAGGTGCCAGGTTCACAGTACTGGAGATTGGAGTCCTCTATCCCCAGAGCAGGGGCAGCCTGGGCACCCAAGCCCCGCCCTGCCCTGGAGAGACCCTGTGTAGGGGCAAGAGGAGAGTCCAGTGTGTAGGGCCAGCTGGGGCTGACTGTAATTTGGGCCCTTGGGAGCTAGACTGACTCCTGCCAACTTACTTCAGAGAGGGGCCCCAGCTGCTGCGTGGGGAGAGTGTCCAGTCCCTACCAGGCTGGGCAGGGCTTCCTATCCAGACCTCCCCCCTCGGTCAGTGCTGGTTCCATGGGACACAGATGTAGCAGTAGGGGCCGAGGGCCAACCCAGCCCGGAACGAGCCAAATCCGCTGACACATAGGCATGAGCTGGGGGCCGGGCCTCTGGGCTGGGGGAGAGGCCTGCACTGCAGTATGTGCTGTGTCACAGCAGGGGGCTCTTGCAGCCATTCAGTCTTTGTTCTTGCTGCAGCGATTCCAACAACCTGAAGCTGAACAGCGTGCGACTGCCCCGAGAGAACATGTCCCTCCCGTCCAACCTGCAGCTCAATGACCTCACGCAGGAGGCCAAAGGTGCGTTCCTTACCAGAGCCAGGCAGTTTAGAGGGATGTCCCTCCATAGCATATAGGGTGAGATTTCCCATTGACCCAGTGTGAGCCTTTCCCCAGGACTCCTCTCCTGCATCTGTCTGGGGCAGTGGCTTCTCCTTTGATTGTAGCTCTGAGCACTGGGCTGGGTCCCCGCTGCATTTGGAGGGGGGTTGGGACTGTGCCAGTATGCCCAGATAGGGGAGTTCCAGCTCTGATGGGGGAAGTATAGATATGTGACACAATGTGTGTGATTCCTCCTCACTCCAAACACGTCCTTCCCCTGACAGCCAGCCATGGAGACGCGGGACTCCAGACCGAGCGGAAGGACGATGCCCTATCGGAGCCAGAGAACAGCCTGGGATTTGGTAATAGAGGTAGCAAGTCTGGGTGGCCCTGTAGGGGCAGGGAGTGGATCTGGGAGAGGTGGTTCCATCCTGTGATAGACTAGTGCAAACGGCTCACTACTGCGTGCAGTGTCAGCAGCAGCTCTGCAATGGGAGAGTGGGGAGATCACGTATAAAATGGGAGGGCAGCTGTTGTGTGGGGATGCACAGTATGGGGGCTCAGAAGGGCCATACTGCCAGCTCTAGACCATGGAAACCTCTTGCTTTGGGTCAGTGCTAATATGGCCCTACAGGCAAGTATTAGATAAACAGCAACGTACGCCTACCTCTTTGAGCAGGATCCCTCACTGAACCCAATTGCCCACGCTGTGGTTCGACTTTCTTTAAAACTTTGTAGCAAACATAAGGAGGTCAACAAGCGTGTGGGCAAAGGGGTTATAGTGAACTTAGATTTTCAGAAAGCCTTTGACAAGGTCCCTCACCAAAGACTCTTAAGCAAAGTAAGTTGTCCTGGGATAAGAAAGATCCTCTCATGGATCGGTAACTGGTTAAAAGATAGGAAACCAAGGGTCGGAATAAATGGTCAGTTTTCAGAATGGAGAGAGGTAAATAGTGGTGTCCCCCAGGGGTCTGTTCTGGGACCAGTACTATTCAACATATTCATAAATGAGCTGGAAACAGTGAGGTGGCAAAATTTGTAGATGATACAAAACTGCTCAAGATAGTTAAGTCCAAAGCACACTGTGAAGAGCTACAAAACATGATCTCACAAAACTGGGTGACTGGGCAACAAAATGGCAATGAAATTCAGTATTGATAAATGCAAAGTAATGTATATTGGAAAACATCCCAACTATATATATAAAATGATGGGGTCTAAATTGGCTGTTACCACTCAACAAAGAGATCTTGGAGTCATTGTGGATAGTTCTCTGAAAACATCCACTCAATGTGCAGCGGCAGTCAGAAAGTTGGGAATCATTAAGAAAGGGATAGATAATAAGACAGAAAATATCGTATTGCCTCTATATAAGTCCATGGTACGCCTACATCTTTAATACTGTGTGCAGATGTCGTTGCCCCATCTCAAAAAAGATATATTGGAATTGGAAAAAAGTTCAGAAAAGGGCAACAAAAATGATTATGGGTATGTAACAGCTTCCATATGAAGAGAGATTAATAAGATTGGGACTTTTCAGCTTGGAAAAGACGACGACTATCATATCCCACCCCCTTAGAGGTCTATAAAATCATGACTGGTGTGGAGAAAGTAAATAAAGTGTTATTTACTCCTTCTCATAATGAGTGGGGTCCTGCAGGGATCAGTTCTGGGTCCGGTTCTGTTCAATATCTTCATCAGTGATTTAGATAATGGCATAGATAGCACACTTATAAAGTTTGCGGATGATACCAAGCTGGGAGGGGTTGCAAGTGCTTTGGAGGATAGGATTAAAATTGAAAATGATTTGGACAAACCTGAAAAACGGTCTGAAGTAGATAGGATGAAATTCAATAAGGACAAATGCAAAGTACTCCACTTAGGAAGGAACAATCAGTTGCACACATAGAAAATGGGAAATGACTGCCTAGGAAGGAGTATGGCGGAAAGGGATCTCGGGGTCTTAGGGGATCACAAGCTAAATATGAGTCAACAGTGTAACACTGTTGCAAAAAAAAAGTGAACATCATTCTGGGATGTATTAGCAGGAGTGTTGTAAGTAAGACAGAAGAAGTAATTCTTCCGCTCTACTCCATGCTGATTAGATCTCAACTGGGGTATTGTGGCCAGTTCTGGGCACCACATTTGAGGAAAGATGTGGACAAATTGGAGAAAGTCCAGAGAAGAGCAACAAAAATGATTAACGGTCTAGAAAACATGACCTATGAGGGAAGATTGAAAAAATTGGGTTTTAGTCTGGAAAAGAGGAGACTGACAGGGGACATAACAGTTTTCAGGTACATAAAAGGTTGTTACAAGGAGGAGGGAGAAGAATTATTCTTCTTAATCTCTGAGGATAGGACAAGAAGCAATGGTCTTAAATTGCAGCCAGGGATGTTTAGGTTGGACATTAGGAAAAACTTCCTAACTGTCAGAGTGGTTAAGCACTGGAATAAATAGCCTAGGGAGGTTGTAGAATCCCCATCATTGGAGATTTTTAAGAGCAGGTTAGACGAACACCTGTCAGGAATGGTCTAGATAATACTTAGTCCTGCCTTGAGTGCAGGAGACTGGACTAGATGACCTCTTGAGTTCCCTTCTAGTTCTGTGATTCTATAACACAAGAACTAGGGGTCACCAAATGAAATTAATAGACAGCAGGTTTGAAACAAACACAAGGAAGTGTTTCTTCACACAAAGCACAGTCAACCTGTGGAACTCTGCCAGAGGATGTTGTGAAGGCCAAGACTATACCAGGGTTCAAAAAAGAACTAGATAAGTTCACGGAGGATAGGTGGCTATTAGCCAGATTGGGCAGGGATGGTGTCTCTAGCCTCTGTTTGTCAGAAGCTGGGAATGGGTGACAGGGGATGGGTCACTTGATGATTCCCTGTTCTGTTTATTCCCTCTGGGGCACCTGGCATTGGCCACTGTCTGCAGACAGGATACTGGGCTGGAAGGACCCCTGTTCCACCTTCTCCACCTAGGACGCCCTGCCCCTTCCTGCCCTCCCACCTGCCGGTGATCAGCAGGTGCTGGGGGGGGGGAGGAGGGAGCTGATCTGGGGCTGCAGGTGTGTGCTGAGCACCCACTATTTTTTTTCTGGGGGGTCTCCAGCCTCAGAACATGCACAGTGTTGGTGCTGTGTGGCTGTTCTGATGCTCTTAATATTAACTTTACATGTTTAGACCTTAGCATAGGTTGTCATTATTTCAAACCTATTTAACTTTAAATGGGCTGAAAGTGGAGGGACTGACAGGCAACTGGCATGGATACGCTTTGAAATGGCCTGAGTGTTGGGGCTTTAGCGAGCCTGGGAACGGTGTACCACCTGCCCCCATCAACTTAATACAGCTGCATTCCCTGACCCACAACCTGGGCTGACTGTGCAGCAGGGCCCTTGTAATGGGATTTCTTTTGTCCTCCAGGTTTCATCCAGTTCCCAATGGTTGGGCACATTTACAAAGTGTCCAGCATGAGCAGTGATGAGATATGGCTGTGACTGCTGCCGGGTCCAGGTTATCCCTCAGTCTCCTGGGATGAGTCCACTGATCCATCAGCACTGCAGACCCATCCAGGAGCTGCCATTCTCCCCAGAGGCTCCCCCAGGATCCCAGACAACAGAGCCAGCTCAGAACAAGTTCTCCGTGTAACCACCACCAGAGCTCCAGGTGAGAAAAGTGCAACGTCACTAACTTCTTGTGACTACAGGTCTTCCACACCATCCTACCCCAAGGATCTCTGGGTTCTTCAGCTCTCACACTTGAGTAGGTTAACTAGTCTCACCTAAAACATCATGGAGTCTGATTTTTAAGAACTCTCCAGTGTGCGGGGAGACAGGTGGAGCACCAAGAATAGGAATGGCCTGTGCTCCTACCCAGCAGCAAGAGGAATTCATGCATGCAACAGCCGTGGTTATTTCATCTCCACTCAGCCCTGGGAGCACCCAGCTATGTCCATCTCTGAATGGATCAGGGCTACATTCTGGAGCTCCTGTGAGGAGTCTGAAACTGGTGGGAGTGGAAGAGGGGAAGGTAATATCAGCATCTTAGGGAAGTAAATGAGTAGAGGGGGATGGGCAGTAAGCCTGGCTCACTCAAACTCCAATCTCAGTCAGTCATACGTTCCCTCTCAGGCCTGGCCAAGTACCTCAGTCCAGTGACTTCTAAAGTGGCTCCTGATGTTGTTGTCCAGTCTGACTCCTGGGGCTGGTGCCTGCTGCTCGGAGGGGAGAGAGAGTAGGAAACCCAGAAGATCGGGATCTAGGGGTTCCAAGACTACTTTGGAAAACGTGGCCTGTCCCATGTGTATGTTGAGTATCATACAGTGGGAGACGGAACAGACTTACCTCCCCATGGGGCTGGGAGGGGAGAAGCACTCCAGGAATGGTATAGTGCTAAAACCTGAAATAGCAAGCAGCGAGGCTGTTATTTGTCAGCTGCTCTAGTTCTGTGTACTCACTCTGCTAGGGAAAAGTAAACCTCACCAGTTTGGGATGAAACAGCAAAAAGAGTGAGAGTACCCCCTGGTGCTTCTCAGCCTCCAGTTAACTCCAGCCCTGTATTGGGAGAGCAGTGATGGTCTGCTTCTGGGTATCCTATAATCAACCTCTTTGTTAGAAAGAACATGGGGTAGTTTCTGCTTGGAGCCCACAGCTGTCTCCTGGAGAAGAACTAGAGTAATAAAGGGAAGTTCTTAATCTTTGAAAAGAACATTTATGAGAGAGGTGTCCCTGCTCTGCCCTCATTTACACTCATGCAATTCCCCTGTGGACACTGGACAGGTATGGGTGTGCCTGAGGGTAGTTATCACTCTAATTCTTCACCCCTCTGAAGCTAGGCACTGCAGCACACAGGACATTTCTATGTGAAAAACCACTGTGGAACCCTAACCCTCCATTGCAATAACTGGTGTGTAATTCCTACAGTTCAGAGTTGCTGCAGCACCTGGTCACTAGGATGGCGCTGAGGTTTTTAGCCTTTGCTTTGTTAGTGTCTTGCTATGGCGACCGTCTCTCTCGGTGAACATGCATCTGGAAAGGGCAACTCTTTCCTGGGAGACTCCTATTTGTGACCCTTCTCTCATGCCAAGAAGTCGGCTTGGCCTGGGTGCCAGTGAATAAGCACAAATAGAGGTGCTGGTGGAAATAAATACACATGGCCATACAGGCTGACCAGCCTCTGAGTAAAACATTAAGCTATGCATCAAATTATCTAGCAGCTGTTAGCTCAGTTACTTGTTTTAAAATGCTACATTGTTAGCTGAGGCATGTTTTTATGTAACTTAGGCACTTTAAGAATAAAATGCTATAATCAAAGTGTAATACAGAGCTGCTTCTGAATTGACTGATGCTCTGCCTCTGGCAGGAGTTGATGGGATGGAGGAACCTACCTTGGCTTAGCTGCTTTAATGGCTGACTCCCCTGAGGGAGCCTTAAGTGGTCTTCGCCCCAAGGATCTCTTTCAGAGCACTGACTCAACAGTGTCTGGAAAATTCTTCCAACAGCAATAAACCAAATAATTGTCTGTAGCGGTGACTGGTTATTTCTGGTGATCTGTCCTCTTCTCCCAAAATGCAGGACATGGCTCAGAGGTAGTGCCCTCATCTCTACCCAGAGGCTGATAAAGGGGACATTTCATGTGTTAACTGACGCTACCTACAGGAAACAAGGGGGAAACAGACTCCACTCTGCCTTAATATGAAGGTAGTACCACCCTCTGCCTCCTGTTGGTCCCCTTAATTTTCTCCCTTGAGTGGCTACTACTGGGCTCCTGCTACAGAGCAGAGGTCCATCCACAACACCACCTTCTCCCCTTCAATTGCTTCCAGGGACAGCTCTTCCCCCTTGCAGCACAGGTTTACACAAGCACATGAAGCGTGGTGAACAGATCACTATTAGAAATGCCTGAGCCTACCTCCAGGTGAATGACATGTTTGTGGCCCTTAGTGCTGTTCATCTCTCCATTTAGTGGCTGAACCTTGTACTCATCTCATAATAGAGACTGCTGCAGAGAAGCAATTCAAAGCCCATTCCTGCAGTGAAGTCCTGGTTCCCCAGCAATGCAGGCTGGGTTTCTGGATTAAATTCTTTTAAATATTTGCGTGGGGGAGAGAGAGTCAAGTTCCCAATCATTAGAACCAACTCTGAAGCTCAGCAGGCTGCAGAGCCACAAGGTTCAGAGTCTAGGGAATGGCTACAAAAGGAGTCCAAACATCTGCATGGGCAGAGGGAGGGTTATGTCCTTAAGGAGATGCTCTGCCTAAGCTGATTTCAAGTACCAAAGACACGGTTACCCTTGCTGAGGTGCTCCCACTCACAAGCACTTGTTTAATGCTGAATCCTCTGGGAATGAGCCAAAGGAAAAGGGTCATACAGCATTTACAATTAAACACCATGAGCTAAATTCTAACCTCTGCTAATTCATCAGAGTCGTACGCTGTCCATCTGCCAGTACACACAGAAAGACTGAGGTTTCAGTCGTGCTTTGCCTTGCTCTGCTGATTGGCTTAGGCCAAGGCTCTACTTCTAGGTGCAGGTCCCAGCTCATGAAGAAAGGGTCTTTTTCTCAGCTGAAGCTTAACACTTCTGTCTCTCTTGCTTGTGAGGGTGGATTCGATGGAGGACTCCCTACCTTTCTCCCTTCAGCCAGGGCTTTGAAATGCTGTGGGGGAAAGGAGACTGTGTTAGTATAGTTACTTGCTCTCGTCACTTGACAACACACACAATCAGCTGTTTAGAGATAAAATATTTAGACCACCAACTCCCAAAAAACCATCAGAATTCCACTACGGCAATATTGTAAGTGTGAGGCATTCTTTCAACTCACCCCCACAAAAAGGTACACCTCTAAGCAGAAATTGATGCAATTTGAAAAGCCACTCAACTACATTCATGAAACATAACGGCTTCCTTTCCACTCTACACAAAATAATCTGTTATTTAGAGGAAGAAACTACATTGATAAAAAGAGAACGGTGATGGAGGAGGAAAGGGGAAACACGGGGCAATGGTCCCCACACCTCCATAAATACATTAATAAAAAATGAAAAGTACATTCACATTCATCAGTGGAACCTAAGTCCCCTTAGAAATAAGTGAATTTATTGTACAGGGATGGGCAAATACTGGAGAGAACGTAAGGAGGATTTCTCCATATATAGCATGTGTGTCCAAAAAATAAAGACATTTTGGAAAATCCTTGGAGACTCGAGAAGGGAAATAACAGGGCGTCGGTATTTTATTGACTTGTCCTGTAAACTGCTTTTTATAAGAGCCCAAAAGAATTGATCATTCATTCTCCAGCTGCTAGTAGAAGTACCACCGCATTTGGTGGAAGAGTAGTGACTCTAAAACCAGTGACTGAGATCAAGAGGTGTGGGAAATTCTGGTACTAGAAAAAGTAACTCAAGTCAGTGTTCTACATCAGAGATTGTCAATACATAGCTATTCTAAGGGGGAAGTTGGTTGGAGTTTGCTGGAAGAGGGTCACTATATGCAAGTGTTGTATGAAGGAATGAATCCTTGTGAGTCATGGGCATGGGATGTGTGCAAGGTCAAAAATGCATTACAGCTAAGATTATTAGGAAATAACGGTAACACTTCAGAAAGTGATGTTCTTTGGCCAGGACAGGCACTGTTGTCATGGGCTCTTCAGCAGTGCAGGGGAGCTATTGTGAATTTCAGGACAAGTGGCTTAACACTGCCTCTCTTTCTCCCTGCGTGCCCCCGCCCCTTGAGCATTCTAACAGTGACAGCCTGGAAGGTGGCGGACAGGGCTGGAGTCACCTACCTGTGAGTTCTTGAACTCTGAATACAGCGAGAAGAGGACATGCAGGGACTGGACCCGACTCTTATAGACAGGAATGTCCAGAATAGCTAGGACAAAATAACATAAGGATACTGAGCACAACCCTGCTGCCTGGATATTGGCCCTCTCCAGTATCCTCTGAGCAGCCCCAGTGTTTGGGGCTTTACACATTCAGTTCTTTCTCCCAACTGCAGTCACCAGGAGATGCATCAGCTTAGGTCAGGGCTGAACTTAACTCCAGGTGTCTTACATTTCCTAACTGTGGTTCCATCTCTAGTGCTACTAGGCTACAGTGCAGTCAGGAGGTTAGCAGTGAATGGTGAATAGGACAAAGCCTGAACCGAATATCCAGAGGGAACAGACATATTTAGAAATATGGGACCCATCTGTTTCTTTGCACAAGGACATGATACTGGGAGCACAACACCCATCTCCAGGAAAAACAATTTCGGAATGAAAGCTCTGGGTCAGGGTTATTCACCTTGATGCAGTGTGGAACTGCTAGAGGTTCTGAAGGGACCTCCTATCAGCCCGCCCAACGGGGGCAGGCTCTCTCCCACACCTGGGGCATGGTGACATAAAAGACTAAGCTTGAATGGGAGGGGAATGCAACTAATTCACCTGCAATACCTCCTCCAAACAGCCTGAGAGCACTGCTGTCGGGAGGAAGTGCTGCCTGCTCAGACACCCCTTTAGGCACATAACACTTTAGATGAGAGTGACACGTACGGGTCCTTTGCTTACCACATATCATGTCAATATACTCAGCCAGGCCACAGTTGATGTCCGCAGTTGGAAGGCTTACCTAGACAGGACATGGGAAGACATGGAAAGAGTGACTCATGATCCAGCTCTTGTTCAGTTCCCATACAGCAAGAATACGTACTAGTGTTACCCCAGCACAAAGCAGGCACAGCCTGCTTTATATGGAGGGAAGCCTCTGGGGCCCATTCATCGCTTGGTGTCTTTACCAACATGTGGATGCCTGTTCACTAGGAACTGAGCTGAAACTCACTCACCCATTTCACACAGGCCACTGAACAGGCATCATAGGGTGGCAGCTTTCAAGCACCACTGACTGACCTGGCTGGCTTGAGTTGATAAGCTAGAACATACCAAATTGCCTGGTCATTGGTTGCAAGGTGGTTTTCCATTATATTAATACAAGAAACCCAAACAACTCTGAGCCAGCCTGCGTTAATGAGGGATAACACAGAGTAGGCAAATAGCAAACAGGCCAAAGTGAAACAAAAGCCCAGATTATGCCTGTAATACACAGCTGGGGTAGCTGTTAGACAGGCTGACAACATACCTTTCCCAAGAGCTCCTCAAATTCTGGGGACCACTCCTGCATCAGAGTCTCGATATCAGGCATTGGCCTGCAAGGGGAGAAAAACCACCCTGCACGTAAAAACACAGTATGCCAGGATTAATTTTGCTGGATGTGGGGCTTCCTGACAGCGCACTGACAACAGACTGGTGTGAATGGGGAGAGTGTGACAGCAACAGCACTCTTGTCCTCACAGAGAAAGAAAACAGACACACATTCGCGCCAATAAGCACACACAAGTGTGGTACTGATTAAGCAGCTTTCACAGTAGTCAAAACAAGGTGCCAACTCCATATTGCAAGAGACAAGAGCAAGTCATCCACAGATTTCACTACACCTGCTATAGAATGAGAGTTACTGTACTACACCTCTGGAGGTCTGGGATCAAGTCTGATTTGGATCACATGGGAAAATGAGTTTGATGGTCTCAGATTAATCCACACATCTGGACATCACAATCTATATACGCTACAAATCTCTTCACACGAGAGGCTTATGGGACAGCAGTGGGGATTGCTGGCTGGGACTGAGGAGTTTTGGCAGAGGTGTGTGGTGAGCTCAGGCCTGGAAAAGCGGGGAGTATGCAAGTCAGGATTGGGGATACTGGCAAAGCAGGGTGAGAGCTTTTCTAATAAATAATAATACCTTCCTCAAAGCGCTTTGCAAAGGTGCTCAGGATTTAGAGGGGGACCAAACTCACTTGCAAAGTTAAAGACACAAAGACAAACAGCTGTATGTTTCAAAATCAAGGGAGAGTTTTGCTGAGGAGTTATGAATCAATAGGAATTTCAGTTAAGAGTGGATGAGCCAAGTAAAGGTAACATGGAGAGAATGCACACAGTCATTCCTAACTCTTGCCTGTGTCAGAGATTTTGACTTGTACACACAATCCATAGCTGTAACCATTTACCAAGTATCTGATGAGATATTAATTCCTTCTTCACAGTCATGGCAAGAATAATTTTGATGAGGTGATGTTTTTATCTTCTCTAAATAAATCATTAGTCTAACTCTGTATCTGCATTTCTAAAACCCCTATCACTGCAGTGCAACATACTGTAGGTCAACAAAGTTCCTCCTCTCTCCTGACTCTGCATTTTGAAAAGAGTTAACTATAGTTCTTTGCTGTCATACAGAGCCTTTCATCTCAGGGTATCTAAGCACTTCACAAACATTAGAGAAGCCCCTCAGTCCTACTCTCAGGTAAGTCAGTATTACTATCCTCATATGACAGGTGAGGAAACTGAAATACAGAGTAAGTGACTTGTCCAACATCAAACAACAGGTCAGTGGCAGGGGGAAAATAGAACCCAGGAGTCCCGACTCTTAGTCCCCCACTCAAGCTACTTACACATGCACCCTTTCTACAAGGGCAAACTAGAGCTATCCGAATTACACAAAGTCAGCAGGAGAGAAATTCCATCCATTAAAGGATACTCAAACTGCATCTCTGCATGTAAGACAAGTGGTAAGGAGTAAGCTGAGTAAAATACAAATGTGGGAGGGTACAGAGAGCTCACCTGGTGTAGTGCACAGTAGCAGGAGGTTTGAAGCGATGTAACTCGCTGATGCTCTCAATCCAGTTATCAATGGCTTTGGGATTCTTCTCTGCATTCTCCAAGCTCTTCACTTTTATTTGCTGCTGAGAACAGAAATGAGAATCTGGAGACAGACTTTCCAAGGCTGGTGGGTCCCTGCTTCACTCCTATGCTTCATTCCTGGCTGGATTGTGTGGTTTTGGTCTCTTTCCCAGCTGCGCTATACCATCCAGTGTCTGCATATTGGAGCAGAAGAGCAACTGGGAAAGAACACAGTGACCCAAACCAGACAGCAACAACCACAGGGGAATAAAGCTCTGACCCAAGGAAACAAATGGATCCAAAGTCTGTTTATTAAGACGTGTGTGTGAATGAGAGCAGACACACTGTAGTCTAAAGGCGTGGGTGGGAAAGATGTTTTCCTGTTCATGAGAACTTAGTCAAATCCTCACTGCGCTGTAACCATGGGTAGTGGTACAGCTACACAGGTTAGAACAAGACTCCATCTTTCTACCAAGCTTAGTGTGGGGTAACCAGCTCTTTTTCCTTCATAACTTACTGCAACATTGTGCTGTTTGGAGTTTTCCGTTAACCAGAGAGAGAGCACCGTGGAATCTGACTGTTTTGTGGATGGCTCATCCAGTACCAACAGGCCAAGATTATCTGGCTTCCCATTGGGACATGGAACCTGCAGATAAACAAAGAGGAACTGAATTTTTTTTCTTCTAAATTCAAAACTGGAGTTTAAAGGCTGTTTAAAGTGAGCTTCTCTAAGTTACAGACTTGGAAGATCAATTTTCAGAGTAACAGCCGTGTTAGTCTGTATTCGCAAAAAGAAAAGGAGCACTTGTGGCACCTTAGAGACTAACCACACGAAAGCTTATGCTCAAATAAATTGGTTAGTCTCTAAGGTACCACAAGTACTCCTTTTCTTTTTGGAAGATCAAGTCACTGTGCTACAGACTGGCCTTAGAGAAAGAGGTGAGAGAGAGACAGAGTTGTAGAGCTGTATGGCAATTCTGGAGCAGAAAAAGAGCTGCAGCTTAAATGGGATGCTACAGAAAACAGAGCAAGAAGGAACATCAGAATTAAACGACTACCTGAAACCACTGAAGGAGGATGTACATGGTAAAGTTGTTAAAGCTGAGCTCACCGGAAGAGGTGAAAGTGGAGAGAGCAAAAAAAGCTCTGCTCTGTCCACTTAGGTCTCATAATAGACTCAGAGATCCGATTGTGAAATTTCATCATTATCAACAGAAAGATTTAATTTTAAAAAAACAGAGAGCATTCAGAGCTTTTATTCAAAGGCCTCAGTTTTTCCATAACATCTGTGCCCTTACTTTAAAAGGGAGAAGAGAGCTGGGGGAAATTACAGCAGCACTCAGGAGGCCAGATATCCACTACAGACGGGGATCCCATTTACACTCTCATACAGCTTCCAAAATCAGTAGTATGATACAGTAAGAGACTGTAAATAAGAGAAACCAATACACTCCAGTCACTTGAGATAGAAATCCAAATCTCAGACATATTGGAGGATAATCCAGAGGTAAAACTAAGGATGAAATTCTGAAAAAAACCTTGGTAGATGGTGAAATCCAAGAAAAGAAGGATAGGAAAATACAAGACAAAAGACTGAAATAGCAGAAGTGAAGCTGATCAAGAGGACTTGGATCCCTGAGGGACATGTGAAGAGTAACTATGTTAATGTTGTAAGAAAAACAGTACTAAATTTGCTTTAATTGTGGTGATCATAACTCTGATAACTGTGTTCTGCATTTTAACAAGTAGACAAAATAAAGGACAATAGGGGGACTACATGGGGGGCATGGACGGAAGAGACTGGAGCAAACTGAGAGCGGATGGGGAGGAGCCCGTAGGGGTCCTGTATTAATCCCCCCCATGTAACTCAAATGACCAGATGGTAATCTGAAACCTATCCCTATGACAGAGGATTAAGATCCCATAGGAGAAGAATATACCACCTTTGGATTGCAAGAGAAGCAATCAAAGAGTTCATAGGGAGAGTACAAAGGTTTAGGGTTCAGCAAAGGACATTTGTTTGGGGACTGATTTATACACCATGTTGGTATTTTATTTTTGGATTTAAAAGAAGAAGAATGCAGGAGAGGGGAGGAACCAGGGAGGCAGTGGGGAATTAATACAAAAAATACTATGGAAGTTCACAAACCGAAATCAAGCCATATTCAGGCACACAATTGTGAATACAATGTAATTAGAAATGAGAGAGAGAATGTCCACACAAGGATTCATGCCTTCAAACAGCTAAAGCATCATAATAATTTCAAGTTTTTCCATAAGCCATTCTCATGACCCCACATGTGGCAATCAGTTAGACCCCTGAGCATGTGAGCGAGAATCAGCCAGCCAAGCACCTGAGAGAAAGGATGCTTGGTGCCACTCAAGAGCTGTGGGTTTCCCTTTCCAATGTCCCCAGCTCCAGCTGTGGCCACCCCTGATGCTTGAGAGGAAGGAGATAAAAAATAAAACAAAAACGGAGTACCTGGGGGAGCATCCCTTTCTGACCCTGGCTGATGGTCAAAAGAAACACTGAAGGATGAGCTTTTAGGAACATAAGATGAACTGGAAGTGAGTCCCAGGATTGCTGAGCCTTGCCCCCTACCATCACAACCAACCCTGACACACAATCAGACTCATAAAATTGTCCAGCTCTCTCTAAAACTAATTGAGTTGTTTGCCACCACAACTTCTGTTCCAGAACCTCACCCCTCTGATGGTTAGAAACCTTCTTCTAATTTCCAGCCTTAATTTTGTGCATGGCCAGTTTATACCCAAATACTGCAACATTTTGGAGACTGGGAAATTATACTTGGAGGAGACTTCAAATGCACACATATTCCTTACTGGTACAGATTGGATAAAAGAGACAAAGTGGACAGGGAAGCAGGTGCAGCATTGATTTCTCTGATTGCTGGAGAGAATTGAACACTGGGGAATAAATTCACACATTTTAATTCATACTCTCATAATATATATACTAGACTAGATTTAATGTTAATCACTAAGTCCTTAGTGAAGCAGACTAGTGCTATGGAAATTGGCACCATTACATGGTCAGGTCATGCCTCACTGGAAGTGATATTTGTTAGCATCATCCTAAGATCACTTTTTTGGAAAATGAACTGCTTGCTTCTGCAGGACAAAAATGAGGTTGCAATAATTAAAAAGGACATTGTTCAATACTTTAAAATAAATAATAAGACAATATAAAAAGGTCTTCTCTGGGAGGCAGGTAAAGCAGTATTTAGGGGCCAGTTGATAAGCAGAGCCTCTAAATAGAAAAAAGAAAACAGCACTTAAGAAAAATAAAACCAGAATTGCAAATAAAAATGTTGTGACATTCATAACAACACAGGTTCAAAAAAGTATATAAACAAATACTAATATCAGGGGAAACTGAATGTGCTGATGGCAGATGCCACTGAAAAAAACCCTTAGGTATAAAAGCAGATGTTTTATGAAAGAGGAAATAAAAGTGATAAGATAGTGACACAAAAATTAGAGAGGAATAGATTATTCCACCAATTAAAAACCATCAGCAAAAAATAGTTACACAATGCAGTGAAATATATGCTACTTTTGTTCCTTATTATAAAAAACCCTAAACTTCAGAGTTTGACCTATCTGAGGTAATTAAAAAATATTTGGAATTAGCAGGCTTGCCAAAGATAAACAAAATTGACAAAGAAACTTTAGATAAAGAAATAACAGAAGAAGAAGTCTCAAAGGCAAGAGCAAGGGTAGAGAAATAACACTAGCACCTGATGGTTTTGCAGCTAAATTTCACATAGTAGTTAAGGAGTTATTAGTGGGTCCCTGAAGGGTATCTTCATTGCCATTCTGCTATGGGAGGGACTTCCACAACCTATGAAAGAAGCTACTGCTGGTCTCCCTAAAGTTGGAAAAGACTTTACTTTATGCAGCTCCTATAGGCTCATATCACTGATGAATCACAGCGAAGATTTTAAACAAAAATACTAGTTAGCCAACTGCCATCCATGCTCTCAGTTTATATAAACCCAGATCAAACTCGACTCATTAAGGATAGACAATGTCAGACAATATTTGGAGAGTATTCAATCATTCATAATGTCAGTTTAAAAATAATCAATTAATTTTGTTATCACTTGACTCAGAGAAAACTTTTGATAGAATAGGGCAGAACTTGCTATTTCAAGTCCTGTCCCATACAACACTGGCCCACGGTTCCTTAATTGGATAAATGCTCTTTACATGAACCTAAAAGCAGCTGTGTGAATTAATGGGGCTTAATCTCCCCTGTTTGAATTATACAGAGGGACTATGCTGAGATGTCCATTGTCTCTTACTTTTTGCATTGGCCATGGTGCCTTTGCATTGAGGATAAGGAATAATGAATTGAGCACAGAAATAAAACTTGCAGGAACACAACAGAAAATAGCTTTTCATGCTGCTGATATTATATTTTTTTATCTAACCCAAACATTTTCCTAAAATCAGTATCTAAAAAAAAATCCGTGACTTTGGAAAGCATCTAAATTTAACAAAATTTTGACAATTCTGAAATGTTAGCTATGAATTAGCTGGACTCTGATAAGTCATTCCCCCAGAAAACATTTGGATACAAATGGGCAACAAATTCTATAGGGTAGCTAGGAATTCAAATCTCAAACAACCTAGAAGAGTTATATGATTAAAATGTCAAACCATCAAATGTCAGCAAATGAAAAGAGATCTGGAGTGCTGGGGTAAATTTTCCATTTCTTGATTGGGAAGAAGAGCCACAGTTAACATGCCATGGATATCTTTCTTGTTTCAAAATTTTTTGTAACCACCCCAGATAAAAATCCTAGCAGGAATACAAAGGAGGATGTTAGATTTTATATGGAATACGAAAAGAGAGAGTGAATGCAGATACTTCGCTCAGACCCATTAAATGGGTTGGACTAGCTGTTTCAAATATTACAAGGTACTGTCAAGCCAGCCAGCTCAAAATAGTAGCAGATTGGGAGCATTCTAACCCAGTCCCACACTGGGTCTTTACTGAAAAAGAAAACTGTGGCTGTGTAAATATTGCTAGGCTACCAAGGATTAATAAAAAAATCCAGATATTTATACAAATCCTTTAGCAAAGGCTATTCTATGGGTCTGTGAAAGAACTAGATAAAAAAAAAAAAAAAACTTATCTCCTGATACTGTGACAGGGTGCACCAACCCCACACTGGTCCAGCAGGGGTTAACCCCACACTATGGGCCGAGGAGGCCAAGTCCCCATAAGTGGGTTTGGGCCCTTAGTCTGGCACCCTGTGTGCTGAAATTGCTGCTCTTCCAACAAAGAGAAAAGCAAATGCTGCTTCTCTCACTAAATTAATATTGTTTTCATGGGAGAGAGCACTGTTTGATCCTGCACAACAGGAGTTACAGGGGAAGGTCTGAAAGCTGGGTACCTTTAAGAAGGCATCAATGTCCCCAACAGCTGGAATGAAGTCTGGAATGAAAGGCTGCAGTTTGTGTTCAAGCTCTATCATTTGTGGAGTGTACCTGAGAATTACACGGGGAAATTATCATCCAGAAAAGAAGCATTTCCTTCTGTAAACATTTCACCCCCCACAACAACATCCGAATGCAGACTAGTTCTCCTTCTACTCACCTCCTTATATACTGGAAGAGCTCTTTAATCTCTGCAGACACTGGTAGATACTCGTAATCTGCAGGGTTGTAGGCACTAGAGAAAAGAAGAGATATTCAAGACCAACAGATTCATGCAGATTAACTTTATGGGGGTACTTATATCTGATTCTCTGTGGATGTGTTAGAGGAAGAGAGGGCCTTGGATGCTTTCCCCAGTTTAGCACACCTATGCGGAGGGGTGGATCTGGCTACAGAACAAATTTACAGAAGAGATCAAGAGAATCCAGTCTCTGACATCTTTAGGAAATGCTGCAAACTCTTCCTCTTTGAAGACGTGTTTCCACCATAAGAACACCACTCACAACACTGACACCCCCTTTTACCAGTTACTCCCTTTTTTTGATTGGAGTTTAATTAATAATACCATGGTGATGGGCAGCAGACCAGACTTTCAAAAAAGTTATATTACAATAAGTGTAATGATAAAACAATTATTTCCCATGGGCCAGGCTGGCTTGCATGCTAGACATCTGTATGCAGATGAATTGTCTGCAAAAAGGCAATAAATGTACTCTTTGTCTTTGTGCAGCACAATGCACTGAGCCTATTAATGGGCCCACTAATGTACCGTGCCCTCTATTAGTGCTAGTTTATTATACTAAGTGTCAGTTTATGCCAGGGTCCTGGGTACCCCCTACACTACCTCCAAGAGGCTAATTGCATTGGTTATAAAGTTCATGAGTAGGTATTTGTAGGAAGAAAACTGGGCAGCTGTATTTGAAATTTAAGAATCCTATCTGTGTCAATGAACAATCCAATTTTCAAGCTGTCTAAGAACAGTTCTATTGTATGAACAGTGCATCTTTTCTGATGCTTTTTAAACCCCAGTGACACTCTTTCTGTCCACATGGTCAATGGAATTCCTCCTCCTCCTCCCCACTTAATATAGCTATATCCTTGTATCTTCATTTTCAGGGCTGATACTCTGAAAGCAGCTCTCCAAAACCTTGGATTCAGACTTACAGTTCCCATTGCAGCACTCCAACCACAGTACCACTGAGCTGTTTGGGGATACTTGCACCTGCACATTATCTACCTCAGCTTTTAAACCCCTCATTCCCACAATAGCTAACCAAAAGACATATCTGCACAGTATTGTTAGACTGTAACATTATTCAACTGGGTTGTTAGGAGTCTTCTCTCAGAATGGAGACCTTGACTTTAATTCATATGGCTACTCTCACTGTTATTAGGAATTAATAATCCCTCATACCCCTCCAGAGGGGCTCCATGCTCCTCTTCATCATCGTCATCATCCGAGTCAGTTTCAGACGAGTCGTCCTCATCCTCCCCATCCTCATTCTCACTAAATCCTCGCTGGGGGGCCAACTGGGCTAACTTCTTCTCCTAGGTCAATGTTAAAACCAGAGTTATGGTGCAACATACATTTCCAGCAGCCCCATTTTCCAGCTCTATCATCTTTCATTCTAAACAGAAAACACCCTCTGTCCAAAACTGTCACAAATGGGTGGGGCACAGCTGTGTAAGAAAAAACAACTTCCTCTAGTGGCATGGAAAAGGAATGCCAGCACAGACATTTAATCTAAGGTTGCCACTGCTCTCAGTCTGACTCGAATGAATGGTTTTCAGTGGTGGTGGGGGGAATGTTCAGTTCTAATAATTAATAATTTGTCTTTCTCCTAGAGGATCTCAAAATGATTTGCAAACATTACTCCGCCCTCTCCAGGTCCCTGCGAGGTAGCTGGTAGTATGACCCCACTTTACAGCCAGAGAAACTGAAATACTGATGCGGGGGGAACTGGCTCACCCAAAGTCATTCAACTAATTGGTGGCAGAGATGGAAACAGAACCCAGGAGTCCTGACCCAGAGTCATCTTATCTTCTCTAACCTGTAAAAAACACTCCCTACCTTTACAGCCAAATGTGGGTGTAAGCCCTTGTTTTTCCCATCCCTCTTTTTATCCCACTTCAGCCACTGAGTGACAACGGGCCTGGTATTCATTATATCCACACTGGATGGTGTCAGCTGCCATGATGTGAAAATCTCCTTCCAGATCTATTCTTCCTAATACACTTAAATTGTTCCATCTCTTCTAACTGAAGGAAAGAGCAATCTGACCCCTTCTTACCTTCACCCTAGTATAAATAACGTGTCTTGCCAAAAGATACTGCAACTACATTCCTTTCTACTCAAAATGTGTCAAAAGTCACAGAACTTTCCAAGCTGTTTTCCTGCAATTTCCCCAGTAGGACTCAACATGCAGATAACAAGGCCCCAGTAGATGGGGGCTACAAAATGCTGTGATCGAGCATAACAGCAGAGAACATGGGCAACCTCATACCTTGTTTATTTCTTCATCATACTCATCACTGCTGTTATCAGCCATGTTTTTGAGCTGTGGGCGTGTGGACCTCGGACCTGTTGAAGAGATCACCAAGAAGGTTTCCGTATGCTACCCAAGTTTGGGTTGTGGGATTGCGACATGGATTGTTACATTGAGGCACTTACGAATGAAGCCCTATCTACACAGGCCTTACACCCAAGTTTAACAATCATGCTTATTCACATTTTCAACTTGCTTTGGCTGAACTAGAATATAATGCAGGGGCTGGCCATGGTGGTGAAGCCCAAATCCATGTTAAACCAACCATGTCCTAGATGCAGACCTAGATTTCAGTGACAATTGCCATTACCACATCTGATCTCACTAGCTTTGTTGCAATGAGCACATTTCATTAATAAAAATGTGTGAACATATTCTATTTTACCTCCTGATAGTAATATGCTCATGAGCAAATCCCAGTGAATCTGCTCACTCTCCCAATTTTATGGAGAAGACTTAAATCCCATCAGAGTATTTTTAAGAAGATATAATAACCAAGATCAAGCTGCCAATAGCACTCCTGAGGTTGGTCAGCGTTTTAGTTTTAAGGAAAGAGACAAACGGTTTTAGTAAGACAGACAGAAGCAGGATGTGAAATTAGGCTTTCCCTACCTTGCTGCTGCGGAGTTGGTGTGTAGATACTGGCAACCTCTTCTGAGTCGTTAATCTCTAGACTCTCATCATAGGGCTGGTTTTCAACTATTTTGGTCTAATAATAAACACAAACACTTTCGGGTGACGTTTACAGGGCCGCACTTTCCCTTTCATGGTATTATGGGCTCGCCCTAGTTCATGACCGCAAAGCGCTTTGAAGATGAAAAACCTCTTTAATGCTGCTCATGTGAAAGGTCCCATCTGCCCCGGGGGTGCCTCAGGGAGGGACCCAGTTCGGCACGTGGGCGCTCCGCGCGCCGTCGGGCAGTTAGGGACCCAGAAGCCCCGCAGGGCCGGTGCCCCCAGGCCCGGGGCTGGCATCCCACCGAACGCCCCCGGCGACTGTTTTACTCCCCACGGGCGCCCCTGCGGCAGACTCGGGTCCCGGCTCCGGGCAGCTCGCGCCGGGCTCCCTCCCCCGCCGCGCCTCCCCCCACAGGCTGGCGCTCGGTCACCTGCAGAGCCTCCGCCATGTCCCGGCCTCTCAGGGCCCTGCCCACCGCCTGGACTCCATCCTCGCCGGGCCCAGCCTGTGTACCGTCACCATAGCGATTGGAGAGCAACTCTCGCGATAATTTGCAGCCCCAGCTCTACGGCTTTCCGGCGACCAGATCGCCTCACCCAGGATCACGTGGAAGTCTCCTCCCCTTGTGTCTATGGTTATGGGAAAGCTTTGAGCAGCGGCCCCTAGTGGTCGAACAGCTTCACGGCAAGAAAAGAGTGGAGGGCGCGTCGGGTTTTGTTTCGCCAGCCCCATGCACAGCTCCAACTCAGGTTGGCCTTACTCCAGATCGGGTTGGCTTGGTCTAGCGCACTATCACCCCGCCCAGTGCAGGAAGAAAAGCTCCGAGCTGTTCTAGTTCGAGCTAGATTGGTTTACAGCACTGCAAACTCCCCCATCGTGTTAATGCAGGAAGGATGGGAAAGGGGCTGCAGTGTTCTAAAATGGACTAGACTGACTCCGGGCAAAGCAAATCCTTCTAACGCCTCTCGCGCTACAAGGCAAGGGGAGCTTTCTAATCCGTCATAACTTGCCGAGTGCACTTCAAACCCTCCGTCAGCCTGTCTGAGAAGGAAAGTGTTGTAGCGGTGCGAGTGGCAGGGTATTAGAAAGACAGGGTGGGGCGGGAACATCTTTTATGGGACTAACTTCTGTTGGTGAGTGCCTCAAGCTCCCGAGTTTGTCTCTCTCACCAACAGAAGTTTGGTCCAATAAAAAAAATGTTACCTCACCCCCCTTGCCCCTCTGGGAAGGCAAAGGCGGCAGGGGTTAGGTTTGCGCTACATCAGGAGTTTTCAGTCTGAGGTCCGTGGATGGAGAAAGCAGGGGCGGGATTGGCAGACACTCTCTTACCATGAGGTCTTCAGGTGGACAAGGCCCGGACTAGCCTGTGCCCTAGAGCCGTCTAAAACAAACTCCCCTCAGCTTCAGTCTGGCTGCATCGACAAGCCCTCGCTCCAGGCTTGGCCATGCCCAGCGCTCCCTACGGGGTCAGCTCGCCTGCTGTGGGGCATCTGCCGGAGAGGCCGGGGGCGGGCGCTGCTCTGGAGCAATTGGCTATAGACGTGGGTGGGAAGCAGACCCGAGAGCGGCCCTGGCGCAGCAACCCCCCAGGCCCGGGGGACGGCAGGCGGCTCAGAGGCAGGCCCCACGCCGGGGAAGGCGGCGCGGCCCTCCCCGCACCGGGACACAGCGCTCCACGGGGGCCAAGGCGGAAGGCCCGAGACCTGCGCCCCCTACCGGGGCGGGGAAGAGCAGGACGCTCCCGCCCCCTTGCGTGGCGGCGCTTCCGGCTGCGGACGTGGCTCGGCGCCGCCATCTTGTGGGGCCGCTGGACGGAGACGCGGCGGCCGCTGCTGAGGCCGCGAGAGACTGAGCGCGCTGGGCTGCACACACGCTCCGCCGCCATGGTAAGGACCAGGCCGCATCCCCAGCCTGGCCTCCTGGGTAGCGGGTACTCGGAGTGGCTGGGCTGGCCTGAGCCGGTCGCGGGAGGCTGGGCCGTGGGGCACGGGGGGGACGAGGAGCTGGGCCCAGCCCTGAAATAAGGGGGCACCAGGCCTCTTCGTGCCCCTTCCTAGCGCCTTGTCGCGGAGGCCGCTCTGTGGAATCAGACTGGTCCCCTCAGCCGGGGAGTCTCAGGCCCCGGGCCTCCCCACCGGCTTGTGTCTCGTTGTCGCTGCAGCCGTAGTTCTCAGACCCTCAGACCCTGCCTCTCTGGCTGCCACCCTGCACCCCAGCAGCGGTGCGTGCCTTTCCCCGCTACAGCCGGAGATCCCCTAAAGCCGGAGGTCCCCCTGCACGGACCCGGGGCAGGCTGCCATGCCTGCACCTGGGACTGGTCCTCAGACGTACGCCTATGCCCTCTCGCAAAGCAGCCTTCTCCTGCAGGGTTCCCAGAGCTTCCTGGAGCCAGCCCCCGTGTAACAGAGGGGGTGTCTTGGGGGCACTTTGCCTCCCGTTCCGCATTGTGCAGACCTCCACTCCCATTCTTGATCACATAAGGTCTCTGCAGCAACGACAGCAGCTGCTTACAAGGAAAAAGAAACTAGTATGGTTTGGATCTCAATCTAATTTGACAGCTGAAAACAAGGAGGACCAGTGACCAGCAAGTGCTCTGCGGCCCGGAGTTTGAAAACTTCTGGTTGGAGCACAGGGTTTGTAGTCAGGACTCTTGTAGTCTTCTTCCTATTGCTGTCCCTCAGAGTGAACGTTGGCATGCTATTTTGCCTCTGTATATTTGTTTCTCCACTTATAACAATATAATTATATTGATGTGAGAGTATTGAATATTGAGTAAAGCAGTTAGATTTCAGAGATTAAAAGTGCTATAGAAATGCAAAATATTAGTATTTTTTCTGCCATACATGAGACAAATGGACCGTGTGTATATATGCATATATAAGATCATGACTATATATACAGTTGATTAAAATTGGCTGTTTGAATTACAGTATTATCATACATGCTTTTTTACAGTACTTTACAGGCAATAGCAACCCTGTGATGTAGATATTATCTCAATTTTAGGTTGGTAAAACTTGAGGTACAGAGCAGTTAAGTAGTTTGCACAAAATCACATGAATCAATGACAGGTCTGGGGAAAGAATTCAGTTGTCCTTACAATCCTGTTGTGACCTCAGACCCCTGTCCTTATAGAAAATGCACTTATGTTGGTTTCTTTATATAGTCCATGGCCAAGGTTTTCAAAACTAAACACGGACTTTGAGTGCTCAACTGAAGGTACCTTATTTTCAGAGAATGGTTATTTTGGACTTTCTGAAAATCAGGTTCCTTTAAGGCATGGCAAGTTGGGCATGCAGAATTACTAGTCCCATAGTTTAATATTAATCCAGAGTTTGTACAAACATATTAGAAGAGCTATGTGATCTGTATTTGAACTTCGATCCATACAAATTGTTACCCATCTTGCTTCATGCAGGGGATTTGAAACTGGTATGCAATTATTTTATTTTTTCTTTTTATGAACTCAGGTATAGTAGCTATTTGTATTGTAAAGAGGCTAGCTTGGCTCCTAATTGCAGTAAATTACATTTCACTCTCCTTCCTTTGTAGTAGCATGGCTTGTACACAATTTCAAGCGTGTGGTTTTTGTGACCAAAGACAGTGTGTAATTTGCTTACATTGCTCAATAAATTAGTAAATGGATTTAAAACAGCTTCGTACCCTGTTGGAGGTGGTGAAACAACTTGGATTTGATCAGAGAAAAGATTTTTAATTACAACCTGTCAAATTTTCCTCTAGTTCATTTAACAAGTCATGACAATCTAGCAATCAAAGTGCAGCATGGGATAATATACACAAAAGGACAGCTTAATTTAAAAGGACATTAACTTTTGGGATTGCTCCTTTGAATAATTGTTCTTCCCTCAAGCTATTTTTGTGATCTTTGAATTTAATGGGAAAAAATATTTGTACTAATGGCAAAAAAAATGGAAGTAATTTGAACCTTTTCTTAGTAAGCAAAATGTGTAATGCATCAAAATCAAGTGCTGTATAACTTAATCACTGTTTCAGGTTCATAGATCATTTCAAATCCTTTCTACTCAAATATCGGGTAGTGATTGAGTATTAGTTTGATATAATTTTTCACTCTTCACATTTCACAGCTCCTTCTACAAGGAATTGCTTTGCTATAACCTTTTATTGCTGGGAAAATGCTTTACTTAATTTAGGGAAGCTAAGAACAATGTACTTTTAAAACAAGTTCCAAACCAAGAATACCTAATTTAACTTTTGTCCTCTGTCCAAAGGAGTTAATTGTTTGCATAGCAGAATACGGATTTTAAGTACCTTTAAAAAGACTTATCCCTTGCTTTCACAAATTAGTAGTCTGAAAAGAATTGTTATGGCAGGTTGAAAATTTATCTTTTTTTTAATAATGTGGTGTGTGTGTAATGTGCTCTCTCCACCCAGAAGATACTGTCCTCCCAGTAACAAAACTGTCGATTAATAAATGAAGCCATCCTTTTAAAAACTAGTTGAATATTCAAGTGGCACGTTTGTAGTATTAGTTACATCTAATTAAAGAAATCCAAACAACTGAAACTGGTGTTTGCTAACGTATTCTGTCTTTAAGTTACAAACAAGATTTGCCATATGTAATAGTTCAGCATAGGAATTTCTTGAAATATTTGATCTAGTAGTCTTAGATTACTCAGATCACTGGGACATTTAATATGGTAAAACAGTATTTTCATACTCTGGATCCTTGCAGAGTAGAGACTGAGGATGCTGTTAACTTTTCTGAATCTCCTCTCTTGACACGGTTATCAAAGTACTATGTACATCGAATCAACACTAACAGGTCAATGTCCAAAACCACATGGTGTGACTGAACAGTGGAATATGCTCAAACCTGACACACATGCCCTTTTTACGGTCCTATAAGCTGTTCTGTTTGGGTTGTCAATGATTGGGATGAAGCAATGACACATCATCAGTCTTTGCTTCCAAAGTGGTAGCTCTTGAATCAGAGGCATAGTGTCAATTACAGGATCTGTGGTACCTTATAAGCATACAATAACCTGTGATTACTCCCCTAGGTAAACTGCCTGTACAGTTTAAAGAATATTAAGGCTGTCTTCTTTAGTGTAGCCTCATGTTCTTTTGTGTGTGTGTTTACTGTCTCATTCAAGTGATAGTAGGTCAGACTCAGCCATCCTAGGAAAGTTGAAGGCTGTAAACTTTTCATTATTACAGTCCTGTCCTTGCTTTCCATTCACAATCCTTTGCTTCATCTGATTGGAGATCCCATCTCCAAAAAGGCTGCCAGTCCCTCATACAGAAGTGCCCCTTTAAAGGGGGGCATTACCTGTGAGTGATGCAGTAAGTATGCTTGGTGCATTTGGGCTGTCCAGCACCATGCTCTGAGTCCCTACTAGGCAATGGTGGGAGCCTGAGGCTCACTTCTAACCTGTCCATACCATGGACTTGCATTACTCTCTGAGTTGTTGGTTTAATATAAGGACATTGCTGTCTGGATGGGATTTAATCAGTTTCATCGAGGCATCCAAGCATTATGTCCAGCTATGAGTGGCTTGTGCAATGTGTGGTTATGAGCATATTTTGGCAAAGGGTCTTAAATTTGTCTATATTTGATAATTGCAGTATTTGCTTAACTAACAAAGAGCTCAAAATAAAGAAGCAACATCTTTGTGAGACTTCAACAGAATCTGCCTTGTATGGCTAAACAATTCAATTGAGAAGTTATGGTAATCTTTTTCCATTAGAGAGAAATTATTTGATAGGAAGCTGCAGGAAACTGATAGGACTATAAGAGATAAATTGGCATCCGTCTGACTACTTTTGAATTTCATTAATGTGATAACATCTATGAAAAGCCCAAGAGATGCTCAATGAACAGTAATTAATATGTTTAATATTTTATTAGCATAAATGTGTTATCAATTGACTTTTTAAAGGGATACTGTGAAAAGAAAAATTAAATTTAAAAGCATTCCCTCATTTGTTCTTAATGTTTATATTAAAATAGAATTTAAAACAATTCTACCTTACTTTTCAGTACCTTTGCCTTTGGATTACTTTTTGTGCGTTACTCAGTTTGGCCAATAAAACTTGGCTTGTCAGTTTCGTGATAACAGTCAGAGCTCTGTGTGTGTTCTTCTACAGTTACACCAGGTTCCAGTGGGGTTTCCAGTACCACCTGGGAATATCATTTAAGAAAATCAAGTTTGGTGAAAAGAACCTTTAAAAGAAATCTCATTAAATCCTTTCTGTTGATAGTAGATGTGGTAAAAATATTATAATTTTCCTCAAAGGCTAAATTTTGGGCCTAAACTCCATAAATGTCCCTTTTAAACAAGCTTATCTATGGGAAAGGTAGCATCATTTTAATAATGGCCAAAGCACTTTGAAGGCATTGCAGGCGGTTAGTGTGTCAGTAGCTGTGTTCTGACACTCGCCCTTCCCATTGGCAAGTCATCTTCTGGTGTGGTTGAACTATTGGTAGTCTCACTGAAGACAGTGTTAATGGAATGTATAACTTACTTTGCTACTCTAGCAAGTAGCATTTGAGATCCGTTTTTGTGTGCTTGTGCATTATTAAGTTAAGTGTTCAGAACACTTTTGAGATTTTACTGTACCCTACCTCTGTGTTAAAACTAGTCTGTGAATTCAGGTTAGTTAGCTATGTCAGCTCTGAACACGGGAATGGGAGGAGCACCAAAAACAGAAGTGGGTCTCCCCCTAGAAAAATTCTGTTCCCCATGCTAAGGGGAAGCATGGATAAAAAATATACATGTTCATGAAAATGTTTGTTTATCACTAAGTATGCTAGGCACTATACAGATGAGCGTGAATATATGGTCTCTGACCAGAGTTTCACCTACATAGACAATTAACGTTATCTCAAAGGTTTTGTGAGACTGTCTAGTCTCAGAAAATCTGTTTGCTTGATGAATTAAACTAACCACTGCTTGTATTCCCCATAGGTGCTCTTGGCGGCAGCCGTCTGCACAAAGGCAGGGAAGGCCATAGTTTCTCGGCAGTTCGTGGAGATGACTCGAACCCGCATTGAGGGGCTGCTGGCAGCCTTCCCCAAACTTATGAACACTGGGAAACAACACACGTTTGTGGAGACAGAGAGTGTGCGATATGTATATCAGCCAATGGAGAAGCTGTATATGGTATTGATCACCACCAAAAACAGCAATATCCTGGAAGATCTAGAAACACTCCGGCTCTTCTCTAGAGTGGTAAGGACTTTATTCCAAGCTTACTTAGGACAAGATCATCTGAATTTTGTATTGAAGCAATGATGATACAGAGTGCTGTATTGGAGAGCTATTACTACTGTATCTACTGCCTCATAATAGAATCTGATCTCCTGTGGTCCATTAGTGACCCGGAAGTAATCATTGAGTGTGATCCCATAAGCTTCTGCACTATTCCTTGACTTAGACCCATATGGAGGAAGTCTCTGGCTTTGAGTTAATCAATGAGATTTAAACCAAAACAGCCCAATCCTTCAGTAAATTAAGTATTTGTTAACAAGTATGTAGTGCTGTAAACAAAACTTTTGTACCAGTTGTACAAAATAAATAAGTAGAGGGGATTTAATTTACTGTATGCAATTGCTATAGTAGTACTCCTACTGCAAAAATCTATCTGCATAGTATTGTCTGTATAAAGCTTTGTTTCTCAGCCAGATACAGCCAGGGGAACTCCTGGAAATCACAGCTTAGTATCTGCTGCCTGTTCAGGCTTCTGTTGTTAAAATGTAGCTCAAATAGAATATTATATTTAAAGTTAGTCTTAAAAGTGCATGCTTTAATAGTGACATTCAGTCTGCCTATTAAGCAGTGTAAAAAAGCAATGACTGGTTAATGGCTTTAAATAGTGTTGGGGTGGCATTTTGGGGCCAGGTGAGGCGGGGAGGGTTACAGAAGTGATGCCTTTGGTTGAAATTAACCCCAGTGCAGATCCTACACGAGGCCGCAGCACCTCTTAAGTCTCACACCATAAAAATAGAATGTAAGTAGTCCATAGGCCTTCTGCTAAATCTCTGCACAGGGATGAATTCACCCTGTACATGTGGTAGGAGGGTTTGCTGAAGTAGTCAACTTCTCTTCCTCTGTGGAGACTCTTCTTTAATTATTCTCCCTAACCAGATTCCTGAATATTGCCGAGCTCTGGAGGAGAACGAGATCTCTGAGCACTGCTTTGACCTGATTTTTGCCTTTGATGAAATTGTTGCCCTGGGCTACCGTGAGAACGTAAACCTGGCACAAATTCGGACCTTCACAGAGATGGACTCACATGAAGAGAAGGTGTTCCGAGCAGTCAGAGAGGTGGGGCAGAGCCATTCCATGTCTTAGTTGTTTGAAATGAAATAGTCTGTCGTGTGTCCAGGAATTACTGCTTTTTGTACTGTGAAGTTGCTGTTTGTTCCAGGTTTGATCATAACCCTTAATTCTTCAGATCAAATTGTTTACAAAATGTTAAAATAAATTTGTCCTGCCTTCATCTCCTCTTTCTCTTATTGATTAATGCATGGAATAGAGCAAAGTCTTAAAGGTCTAGTCAGTCTCTGGTCTTTTTCCTCTAGACTCAAGAGCGTGAGGCAAAGGCTGAAATGCGCCGTAAAGCCAAGGAGTTGCAGCAGGCCCGAAGGGATGCAGAGAGACAGGGCAAAAAAGCACCAGGCTTCGGTGGATTTGGCAGCTCGGCTGTGTCTGGGGGCACGACTGCAGCCATGATCACAGAGACCATTATTGAAACAGAGAAGCCCAAAGTAGCACCAGCACCAGCCAGGTATGAAACTGGTTCAGGTAGACTAGAGCCCTACCTGGGACTAGTGTAGATTCCTGCATCCGGATTGGGGTCCTGCAGGATCTGTTGCTGTAATAGTGGGAGCTGGATTAAAATGGTCCGGTGCAGGGCTCTAAGATAGAGTGCATCAATCAACAAGAGAAAAGATATTGTGGACTGTTTGTGAAAATGAGAGTCCAGTTTTAGAGTAACAGCCGTGTTAGTCTGTATTCGCAAAAAGAAAAGGAGTACTTGTGGCACCTTAGAGACTAACCAATTTATTTGAGCATAAGCTTTCGTGAGCTACAGCTCACTTCATCGGATGCATACTGTGGAAAGTGTAGAAGATCTTATTATATACACACACAGCATGAAAAAATACCTCCTCCCACCCCACTCTCCTGCTGGTAATAGCTTATCTAAAGTGATCACTCTCCTTACAATGTGTATGATAATCAAGGTGGCCCATTTCCAACACAAGTCCAGTTTTAGGTTGTCCTGCTGATTAACTGCTTTGCTAGACAAGTGAAATTAGAGGGATGTTAAAAAATGCACAATATGTAAGTGAGGGAGGTACCCATGGACAGTGTGTGTGCGCTAGTGCTCTCTACTACCTTGTGCATATGTCAGTTTCTTCTTCCAGCTAAGTTTGAGCTTTTCTACCAGCTAATGTGTATTTTGGATGTTTTGAGCTTTCACTTTACCTCATGATTCTGCATGTTTGCAGCTTTCTAGTAATCATGGTGCTTCTATGCATGCGGCTGCTGAGTGGAATAAAGATGCTGGATATTCCCACTGGGTTGTTTTAAAGCAGTATTGAGAATTTTCATAAAGCAGAAACCTCTCTTCTGACCTTGGGTGGATCTGTACTTGTTCTTCTAACAACCTAAATTGCTGCCCATGCCTGTCGCAGCCATCACATGCTCTCTAGACTGCCCTTTTTATGTATAGGAGTTTTTGTGGCACTCACCATGACCGTATCCAAGTGCCTCATAACATTAACGAATCTAACCTGACAGATAAAATCATACTGTCCTACCTCACAGATCTATCCCCATTTTACAGATGAGGAACTGAGGTATGGATTAAATGACTTGCCTAAGGTCACAGAGCAATTGGCAGTGCTGGGAACAGAATCCAGATTTCCTAAGTCCCAGTTCAGTACCTTACCCACAAGACTATCATTTCTATTCTTAACGTGTCTTGAAAAGGGTTCAAAAAGTAAAAGCTGTGATGATGGAATGGTCCAATTGTAATGATGTGAAAAAATTGTGGAAAGTTTGTATCTGCTACCATAATTGTTGGATAGATGCTTACATCTTATTTTTGTTCTTTAGACCATCAGGTCCCAGTAAGGCTTTGAAGCTTGGAGCTAAAGGGAAAGAGGTGGACAACTTTGTGGACAAGCTGAAATCAGAAGGAGAAAATATCATGACCTCTTCTGTAGGCAAGCGTTCCTCAGAGGCAGCCAAGGTTCTCGCTCCACCTATTAACATGGAGAGGTAGGTATTGTCCTGGGCTGTAAGAGGATGCTCTTTTCAGTGTGACTGCAGGCTCCAGTGATGGCTTCTAAATCTGTCAAAGCTCTTCACTTTATTTTATAAAATAGATTTCTTCCCACCATTCGGTTCTTACATGCTGACCTTTAGCTCTTGTGTAAAATTTTCAAGAGGCTCTGGATTCATTTAGGCAAAGTCCCATTTTCAAAAGTGACTTAGGTGGTTAGGAGCATAAATCTCATTGAAAGCTATTGGGACTCATGCTCTTAAGTCAGTTAGGTGATTTGGAAATTTTACCCTTATCTTTTTTGAATTTTCGTTTCAAATATCCAGCCTAATTTTTCCCTTTCTCCCAATACTCATTTCCTGGTGTCTGCATCCTTCAGATACTTTGAGACAGCTGTCTTCCCACCTCCCCCATCTGCTGTTAGCTAAACTATACAGAGTTTGTAATAGTTCTTCATACTTCCATTCCTCTGACTCCTTAACTATTTTTGTTGCTTTTGTCTGGGACTTTTCAGTTTGTCAGCAGATACCGAGTATCGAGGTGGCTGGATCAGAAATCTGCTTTCCCTGCTCTGAGTGTTGGTGGAGTCTTGAAAAGTTCCTGACTAATTGCCAGTTAGAGTACATGTATGCACATTTCTAGTTTTCCATGTTGGAGCACAGAGCTATCTGCTCCCATTAGAGATGACATACCAGTTTTATGAGATTAAGTGAAACATGACTAGGGCTGCCCTCCTTTCTAGACAAGTTTTCATATTGCCTACATGTTTTCTGTTTTGTACTGAATAGAATAGCTTGGCAGTGCAGTACATAAACTCGCTTAGTGTCTTTTGAAGCACCAAAGGTCTCCCTTTGTTTTTAAGGTAAAATGTAGAATTCTTCCCAGTGTCTAGCTTTTTCTTTTGAAAACTGCCTGAGCTTTCTGCAGAAGAAGAGCCAGGGTTCTGTATTTGGGCTCTCATCTGTTCGAGACTTATACCACACTCAGTTGATTCTAGTGTCTTCTGTGTGAATCTGTTTAGAGCAGAAGAGCATGTTTCCATAATTCTGTTCTGCACCACTCTACTCTGGGTCATTCTTTTTATGACAACATCTTCTTGGACACCCTTTTAAAAACTTAGTTGCTCCCTGTCAGATCTTAAAGGGAGGAAATAACCATCTTGCCTGTCAAATCAGGGCATTTGGTGTGTATTGGGCTTTCTTTTCTGTGCAGCGTGCATATGAAAATAGAGGAGAAGATTTCCTTGACTTGTGGCCGTGATGGCGGGTTACAGAACATGGAGCTGCACGGCATGATCATGCTGAGGATCTTAGATGAAAAGTTTGCCCGGATTCGCCTCCATGTAGAAAATGAAGACAAGAAGGGGGTACAGCTACAGGTAAGACTGGCTGATGGTCCTGGCTTCCGTACATGCTTCTGTTGTGGATGGTAGCAGCACTGTATTGTGTATTTTTATTCAAGTTCTCCCAATAGATACAGTGGAAAATAGCACACAGTTACAGTAAATATAAGTGCAGCACAAATAAACAGCTAAATCTCATGCTCAAAAAACTCAAGTTAACTTGAAAACTACAGTTCTTTACACTTATCATGCTGCCACAGTCTTATCTATCCTGTGATGCACATTGACGCACACTTGATTTCACTTGGACTTTGCAACAGTCCCAGTGTGTTGCTTGACACTAGTTATATCATGAGAGCTTCCTTTGTAAGGAAGAGAATGTTTGTATCAAGTTACTCTCAGCCAATGAAAAATGATTTAATCAACCAGAAGACTGCTTATTCTCCCAGTTACTTTTGCTGTTGTCATTGCTCTTAATATCAGAGACGGTCTCTAGAACCACAGCTTTTGGGCTACAGTCAGTATTGTAAACTCAGGAGACTGTCACATGTTCAACCTTTCCTCTCTCCACATGGTTCCATGTGCTTGCTGAGCCCTGAAGGTTTCCCCACTTCATATGCCCTGTGTCATGGCCATCATTAGAACTTCTATAAACTTGGTAGTGCTGCTGCTTAATTGGTCAGAGGGTCTTGTGTTCAGTGATGGACTTTCCCAGGGGGCTGAGAATTCTTCCTCAACACTCCAGCACCTGCTGCTCCAGGAAGAGTGAGGTGGCAGTGGCAGCTCCTCTCCTTCCAATATAACTTAGATGCTAATCACCAAAAAGTGGCTTTGCTGAAATAGCTGCACACATCTATTGCTATAGTATAATAAACTTGTTTTTTATAGTCCAAGTGTTAATTTTCCCTATTTAGATGGTTTAACTTTTGCATTTATCTGAATTTGGTCAAGGAAAAGAGTTTCACTAGTGTCTAGTCTGTTCCACCCAGTTGCAGAAGGCAGGGGGCTGTACTTTTGTTTAAAAATAAGTTTCAATTTGAATTTATTTTTAAGTGGAAATATTCCTGATGATCTCAAGCTTCATTAAAACTTATTTTATAAAAACCTAAATGTCAGCCCCAGTTTATCTGCTAGAATCCCCTTTAAAAGGAAAGCATTGGAGAAATAGGCTAAATGAAACTTTTTGGTAAACTGGCCTTCTGTTTCTTGGAGTGAACTCTGGATTGCCGAGCAACCGAGATCCTGTAGCACTTTGAAGTCGGCAGTTTTCCCTGGCAAAGGAATTCATGTGTGGTCAGGAGCACCTCACAAGAAACAGTATTACCTAGACAAATTTGTGCTCTCCATTGAGTTAAAACTAAAACAATGAACAGTTTACCCAGTCTGTGTGTTCCCATCTCCTTCATTTCAGACTCACCCAAATGTGGACAAGAAACTTTTTACTGCTGAATCTCTGATTGGCTTGAAGAACCCAGAGAAATCATTCCCTATTAACAGTGATGTGGGGGTGCTGAAATGGAGGTTGCAGACCACAGAAGAGTCTTTCATTCCACTGACAAGTGAGTGAAAGCATGCATGTGGCATTCTTAAGGTAGGATACAGGAGCCTGGGCTGAAGAAGCTGTGATTGGCCTTGGATAGGAAATGACAACTCATCTGCTACAGCAGGCTCTGCCTTCAGCAGAATGTTTTACTCTTTGATATTATCCGAGGGAAGACATGATTTTAGTGCCTCTTCCCTCTGTAACAATCACTTTAGCCAGTCAAAAGCCATTTTCAGTAATGCTAAACGATACTGAGTGTGTTGCTCTGCAACTCAGTCAAGTGGGCTGGCAGCTCTTGAGTGTGATTGGTATTGATGACTATTCCTCCTTCATTCAGTGCTGTCCTGCATTTTTCTAAGTGTGTCTTTCTCCAGAGGCCTGTTCCTATAGAACAATGTCACATGATCCAGTGTGCGCTTTTGTGCCCTTAGTTAACTGCTGGCCGTCAGAAAGTGGGAATGGTTGTGACGTTAACATTGAATATGAGCTGCAAGAGGAGAGCCTAGAACTGAATGATGTGGTCATCACAATCCCATTGCCGTAAGTAGGATTTGGGGATGGGGCTGGAGTCAGCAAGTACCTGTAAATATCCTGTAGGTTCTTTCCCTTTCCAGCAATCACGGGGGTAGCATAGGAGGGGATGGCATTCATATGAAATGCATGTGTCTGCTGTAAATCCAGTGCTGTCTTGTTCCCCCATCTGAGGAGCTGTGACTGCCTCTCTTACCCTTTGCGGACTGACTGTTCTCCCTCCCTCACCCATGGTTGGGGCCCTACCAAATTCACGGTTCATTTTGGTCAATTTCACAGTCATAGGATTTTAAAAATTGTAGATTTCATGATGTCAGCTATTTAAATCTGAAATGTCAGTGTTGTAATTGTAGGGATCCTGACCTAAAAAGGAGTTCCAGGTGTTGCAAGGTGGTTATAGCGGGGCTGCAGTACTGCCACCCTTATTTTTGTGCTGCTGCTGGCGGCAGCACTGCCTTCAGAGCTGGGCAGCTGCAGAGCGGCGGCCGCCGGCCGGGAGCCCAGCTCTGAAGGCAGAGTTGCCACCAGCAGCAGCACAGAAGCAAGAGTGGCACGGTCTGGTATTGCCACACTTACTTCTGCGCTGCTGCCTGCAGAGCTGGGCCCTCAGTCAGCAGCTGCCGCTCTCCGGCCACCCGGCTCTGAAGGCGGCAGCACAGAAGTAAGGCTGGCGTGGTGTGGTGTTGCCACCTTTACTTCTGCGCTGCTGGAAGAGGCACTGCCTTCAGAGCTGGGCGCCCGGCCAACAGCTGCCTCTCTGTAGCCACCCAGCTCTGAAGTCAGCTCTGAAGTAAGGGTGGCAATACTGTGACCCCCTAAAATAACCTTGTGAACTCCCTTTTTGGTCAGGACCCCCAATTTGAGAAACACTGGTCTCCCCCGTGAAATCGCTATAGTATAGGATAAAAGCGCACACAAGACAATGATCAGATATCATGGTCCGTGATGCATTTTTCATGGCCGTGAATTTGGTAGGGCCCTACCCGTGGCCCTTGGAGAGCTTTTAGGAGTTGAGGTGTCCCCTTTGGGGCTGTTACAAGTGTGTCTTTAACCTGTGTGCAAATGAGCAGCTCCTTATTGCCCTGCTATAGGTCCAGTGTTGGCGCCCCAGTGATTGGAGAGATTGATGGGGAGTATCGCCATGACAGCAGGAGGAATCTCCTTGAATGGTGCCTACCAGTGATAGATGCCAAAAACAAGAGTGGCAGCCTGGAGTTCAGCATAGCCGGGCAGCCCAATGACTTCTTCCCGGTGCAAGTCTCCTTCATCTCCAAAAAGAATTACTGCAACATACAGGTATGGCCACCCCCAACTTCTTATGTGTCCTTCTGGTGCAGAGCTTGGGAGGCTCTGCCTAGAAGCCCAATGCACTGCAGTCCTCAGAATGAACAGTCGCAGTGGCACACTAATTGTTTTGTGGACAGGTGTTTGGCTCTGCGTTCGTAGCACCCACTCACCTGTGTCACTGATACTCCTGGAGCTGTCCTGATACTGATACCGTCCACCCTTGCTTCCCTTTGCTGGCTGCTCTGCCACACACCCTGTTGCACCATTCTCTTCTCAGGCAGATTCTCTTCTTAATCTTTTTCTGCTGGATCTTCCCTAAGAGCAGCTTCTTCATTTTATATTGCTGCAGTTCCCACTCACTGCTTTTCAGCCCTTGCGAGTTGCATGGAAGCTACTCTTCCTTCAGTCCAGTACATTATTCCCACCTGGCACTGCTGAAAGATAGGCAGCAGTAATGAGGATGGCTTGTGCTGTGGTTTCTCAGATCTCTCAAGTTAGGGAGGTGGGGCTACATTAGCACTAAATGGGAATCTTCCAGGAAATGGTTAAGTGCTGCCTGAGGTGGTTGTGGTGAATCAGGGCATATTTGCCCCATTTGCACTGCTCCAATCGATGCAGCAAGTGTCGATTTAGCAGGTCTGGTGAAGACACGCTAAATTGAGGGGGGAGCACTCTCCCATCAATTAGTGTATGTAAGGGAAGTTGATGGGAGAAGCTCTCCCATCGACCCAGTGCAGCGTAGCCACCGCGGTAAGTGGATCTAACTACGTCGACTTTAGTTACGTTATTCACGTACCTGAAGTTAAGACCATAAGAACGGCCATACTGGGTCAGACCAGAGGTGCATCAAGCCCAGTATCCTGTCCTCTGACAGTGGCCAATGGCAGGTGCCCCAAAGGGAATGAACAGACAAGTTATCAAGTGATCCATGCCCTGTCACCCAGTCCCAGATTCTGGCAAACAAAGGCTAGGGACACCATTCCTGGCTAATAGGTCCATCAATGGCTATTTTCCATGAATCTGTCTAGCTCCCTTTTGAACCCTGTTATAGTTTTGGCCTTCACAACACCCTCTGGCAAGGAGTTCCAGAGGTTGATAGTGCGTTGCGTGAAAAAACACTTTCCTGTGTTTGTTAAACCTGTGACCTATTAATTTCATTTGGTGGCCCCTTGTTCTTGTATTATGAGAAGGAATAAATAACACTTCCTTATTTATTTTCTCTATACCACTCATGATTTTATAGACCTCTATCATATCCCCCCTTAGTCACCTCTTTTCCAAGCTGAAAAGTCCCAGTCTTATTAACCTCTCCTCATACGGAAGCCATTCTATACCCATTCTAAGTTGTGAAAGTTAGTTACTGCAGTAGTGTAGACCAGCCCTCTGTAAGTGCACACAGCCTGATGCTAGGGACGTTATGCTGCCATCTCCTTCATAAGAGACACAGTTCCTAGGCACCTGTGTTAAAGATATTTTTCATGAGCTAGGGCATTAGTGCTGGTATCCTGGCCAAATTCCATCTCAGATAATTCCACTCAGCTTTTCTAAAACTTGCCCTGCAATTTCAGTTGGATCTGGATTTCTTCCTCAGTGCCTCTCCTAAGCATTAGTCACGCTTGTCCTCATGAGATGGTGGCTAAAGCAATCCATTTATCAAAGTGTTTGAGAAGTGTTCTGGAGTGGAAAGCGAAGGATGATAGATCACCTGAAACAAATGAAAATTCCCTTTGTCTTAATGTCAAGGCTTGTTTGGGTGGGGTAAACAGTCACAGGATGGGGAACTGAAGGCTAATTATCTACCTGCTTGGTCAAAATGAGCAGCTGCAGTGTGATCTTTCTCCACCTTGACTCTTAACCAGAAGCCACAGTTCAGTTCAGTTCTGTCCAGGGTGCTCTGAGCAGAGACTTAGTTGTTATCATAAATGAGGTAACTGTCTGGATCCTTGTCCTCTAAGGACAGCTGAGAACCAAACTCTTCTTACTTAGGATCTCAAGCTGAAGTTGACATTGTGGTTCAGAGATGATGTGCCCAGCCACCCCAGCCCCTTTGTTGTCCTGGTGTGAACTGAAAAATCTCTGCTTAATTGTGTTTTGGAGGTAGAATATCAAGTGCTGAACTGACTGTGTGTGTTATCTCCACAGGTTACCAAAGTGACCCAGGTAGATGGGAACAGCCCTGTAAGGTTTTCCACGGAGACCACCTTCTTGGTGGACAAATACGAAATCCTGTAACACCAGCAGCAGGGAATAACAAATGAATTTTTTAAATTAAAAGAAAAAAAGGCTGAAGTTTATTCTGAATGTCTGGAACGCCGCAGCCCTCTCTCTGCTAGGACACACGGCTCTGCCTGCCCAACTGCAGTGTTCCTGGGTCACGGGCATTCTTTGGCAGAGAATTGACATGATCATATGGGGGAAAGGCTGCTAATTTCTTTGGCAGATTTTACTGGCCATCAGTAAAGCAGGATCTCCATTGAGAAATCCTGGCTTTGATACCTCCCCTTCCTCTCTCCCACAAAGCTGGCTACTTAGCTCAATGCCAGAATGAAACTACACCTCATTCTCTTCCTTTTTAGTATATCAAGAGTTCCTTTTCTTTTGTTCTGATTGTTGCAATTTTAACTTATCCCCTGCCTCCAGCCCTTGTTTCCATGGATTCAACTATGCATTAAAATATTCTATACATGGGCATTATGCCTACTGGATCCCTTTCTCTTGGGAATGGAATAAGCTGATCAGACTAAGCCTCAGTTTTAAAGCTGAGGTTTTGGGTGGTTGTAGTAAACCTGTTCCTTCCCTTTGCCTGTACTCCTGACTTGCTGCCTGTTCAGCTCTGCTTCTTGGTGATGGACCTGCACTTGGGCCAGCTCCCACAGTGAGCCCATGTGCCTTTGGTGTGAGTTAGAGCAGAGTTGTCTTCCAGCTGGCAGAGAGAATGCAGCTTCTGAATTGACTGGTTCCAACTGCAGAAGGGGGGGGGCACCTGGAACTACTCAACTTTTGCTGGAATTTCCTGTCACTGTTTGGTGTAGCCCCTAGGCCAGATGCTTAAAATAATTTTGCCTGGTTTAAGTGAACAATCTTTATTGCCTTTCTTGATCCATTTGAATCTTCCCCAGTAAATTGAGCCCCCATACCTGCCAGTATGCATCTTAGCCCTTCCTAGACGCAGCTTGTAAAAGGGTATGGAGCCTGCCTTGTTCAACCCGATAAACAGGTCTGAATTACTCTGACATATTCATGCTTGGGTAAGTCTGCTTGGGCCCACGTAAGAGCCAAGGAGATTTATCCTATTGGCACTTACTGATGGAGTAGGAGAAGGGAAGCCTTGGTTGCAGCACAGAGATTTCAGGTAAAAGTCAAATGTACTGTAGTGCTTTAAGTTTGCCCTGTGGTGCGAGGGCTGCACACAGCCACACTCCCTTGCACCATAGAAAAGGTGTTTCCTCTCTGACTAGCTGGAATAGCGTTGTCTACCCCGTCCTCACTTAAAACATTTCTCACCTACTTCCTTTAGAACCATTTTTGATGACATTGGGAGGTGGTCTCAGCCTGACTACATCTGAGCTGTGCCTGGCTGATCGCACAACTTCAAAAAGGAACCTTGCTAACCACCATTATAGCAAGGCCTCATGGTTCTATCCAAACATAACTATTTCACTGGTTTGTGGGTGACAGGAAATGAAATTTCTTGCTCATGGAAGTCCTAGAAACTTGCGCACTGTGCTCCAGCGCGAGAACACCTGTTTCAGACTAAGTGCACACCAATGCTTGTAGGGTTGTCTGCCAAAGAAGTTAGCTGTCTCTCCCATGTTATCTTAATTGCATCAGTGAGGAAACGTAACTCCAGTTCTTTCCATGTGAGGGTGATGTGTTCTGGGAGAGGGGAAGCAAATCCTGTCCTGTAGTTAAGTAGACTATGAATCTTAATTCAGTTGTGTTCAAGAGTTGCTTGTCTGTATGATTTTAAAATGGAGTCAAGTTTAGTTTCAAACATCAAAGGAGCATTTTTCTTAAATTACTTTGGGGGTAATATTTAAAAAAAAAAAAAAGTTTTGTAACCCTGTATAATAATGACCTAGGGAATAGAACACATTCCAGTGTACACAAAGAATACAAATCCTTTAATCAAATAAAGAGTATTATAAAAAGCAATCAGCCGAGGCTTTGGCCTACTCACGTGCTGGAATGGTTTGGCTTTGATTTGTTCACAACACACTCTGGGAGATAGGGGGAGCCAATAATATCAAAAAAAGTGACCACAGCTCCATGGAGTTCATTGGAATAATCGGGATTGGGACAGCTCCTGGGCAAGAGTGATAAATTTATCAGAGGGATAAATACCGGAGAGGGAGAGGAATTAAAGCTCAGTACCAATGTGGACACAAGAATAAATGGATATAAACTGGCCATCGGGAAGTTTAGATGAAGGTTTCTAACCATCAGAGGAGTGAAGTTTTGGAATAGCCTTCCAAGGGAAGCAGTGGGGGCAAAAGATCTATCTGTCTTTAAGATTAAACTCAATAAGTTTATGGAGGAGATGGTATGATGGCATAACATGATTTTGGTAATTAATTGATCTTTAAATATTCATGGTAAATAGGCCTAATGGCCTGTGATGGGATGTTAGATGGGGTGGGATCTGAGTTACTACAGAAAATTCTTTCCTGGGAATCTGGCTGGTGAATCTTGCCCATATGCTCTGGGTTTAGCTGATGGCCATATTTGGGGTTGGGAAGGAATTTTCCTCCAGGGCAGATTGGAAGAGGCCCTGGAGGTTTTTCGCCTTCCTCTGTAGCATGGGGCATGGGTCACTTGCTGGAGGATTCTCTGCTCCTTGAAGTCTTTAAACCACGATTTGAGGACTTCAGTAGCTCAGACATAGGTGAGAGGTTTTTCGCAGGAGTGGGAGGGTGAGATTCTGTGCCCTGCGTTGTGCAGGAGGTCAGACTAGATGATCATAATGGTCCCTTCTGACCTCAGTATCTATGAATCTGAGTTCTGTCTTATTTCCTTTAAAAAAAAAAAAAAAATTAACAGTAAAAAATGACAAACTTCATGAAGGATTTTTGCTCTCATTGAATCTTTCCAGGTTGCATTTTGGTGAGCGGAATTGGATGACCACTTCCCTGTAACAAACACTTTCCAGACTGTTTCTTGCCATATGTTATGTGCAGAATCACATCCAGCAATGTCTGCTAGCTCTACTATGTAGGTATGACCTGGATGACTTGTGAGAGGCCATGGCAATTACTCTGTGTAGGTCTTGGATCTGTTATTCCACTCAAGAAATATTAAACCCAGAAAGGTGACTGAGAGAGTATTTTTTTGAATTGTTGCCCCAGGGTAAGCCAATATATAACTTAAATCAAACCTATTTTGGGTTGGGGGGGTTGTAGTGACCTCTCAGGTCAGGGGTTGTGGTGACCCCTCAAGTAAGAACACAGGTGTGTTCAGTCCAGGCAAAAATATTAAAGGTGTTGTGGTAACGCCCTCAAACTGTGGTAACCTCTCAGGTATAAAAAATTAACGCATCGTAGTATAAATTAAATAAATAGGCCTTGGGGTGTGTGTGTGTCAGTGTAAGTAAGGGTTACCAAAAAACACCCAAAGCACCCTGCAAAACCCACAAGCTCGTGATCAGGGCCGTCTCTAATGCAAGCCCGATGGACCGCACCTCAGTAAATCGGTAAAAAATCCTAACTAAGGGGGTTGTCTCTGCAGGGCATCGCCTGTCAAGCTCCCTGCCTGGATCTAGGGTTGGTGCCTTTATCCTTCTTGTCCCTTTCTCCCACACTTATGAGCCACTGACTGGTATGACATCTCACTAAAAGCGATTAAAAGTAAGTGGCAACTAGCCAACGCTCTGCCAAAAAAAGATGTAAAAGGTTTGTAAACATCTTTATTTTTATAGGAAGAATTTTTTAAATAGTATGGTGGTTTTTTTTAGTTTGTAAGCTGCTGCAGCGGGCAGGGCAAACTTTTTTTTAAAAAAATAGGTAAAAATCAGTCCAAAACTGTCCCTGCTCCACCAAAAAGTACACCTGCTTATTCTGTGTTTGTGCATTATAGTCCTAAAACTTGTAAGTACTTAAAAAAATGAAATTTTTTACACGTGTAATAATTCATCTAAACAATTCCCACTAAAAGATACCTTCAATTTAATTAAAATTGTCCGCCTCAAAGGCGCTCTTGTGTCACCAAAAATCCCTCATGGGCAGTAAAAACAGTTTGTTTATTAGTTTAAAAAAAAAACAAAGCTACAAAGAGACTCCATGAATCTTGGGTGCGGAGTCTAAAAGACTCCCCCAAAAAATTAAAAACACAGATGCAAAAGTTAAAAACCAGGAGTAAAGCATCTGGCTGTTTCCCAGCCCGAGCAGCAACTTCAACTCCCTCGGCTCCCTTGTATCCCCAATTAATTAAATCTTAAAAGCAAAAAGAAAAAAACCAGCCAAAAATATTATGAATTTTTTTAGTGCTGTTCGGCAGCCGGTAGCGCCTTCTTCCCCTGCAGCATGTTTTGCAGCCTAATAATTTACAAGCAGGCAGTAGTGTTTTACAAAGGCAGCCATCGCCTCCTGCTTCTCCCCTACAAGTTATTTCCTCATCATCAGTTCAAAATGCAGCATCTTCAGTGCTAATACAAGCACCAGCTTCGCCAGCCGTTCTTTCGGGGGGGAGTGGGGAGGGAAGGGAAGTCTCCTGCTTTACTGCCCAGCCTTGATGGGGTGGGGGCTGTTCCCGATTCCACCGGTATCTCACTAAACTCAATCGCCAACTGTACCAAAAATCAATTAAACTAGTCAGCACTATTCCAGGCTCCCTTAAAACAACTGCCTAAAAATAAAAACAATTTGGTTACAGTGCACGCCCTTTGGACACCTAAAAATCTGGTTTAAAAAATTCCCTAATATACAAAAAAATCCAATCACCTCCAAACAGTAATTCAATGTTATAATCCATCATGGGCTAACATCAACCAACTTTTGCAAGCGGTTATACCCTCTAAAGTGCAACAACAACTACTTGCTAAAGCCCAGTGGCCCCCTACTAATCCCGAACAAAAAGCTAACCTAACTCAAGCTAAAAAAAAGTTTAGTAACTGCCATTCCGGAAATTTGTCCCCAAAAAACAAACAAAAATTGACAGCTGTAAACAAAATAAGGGCAAGTCCCCTGCTAATTACTTAAATAGGCTAACTAAGGTGTTTAAACAGCATTTGGGAATAGCCCGGCCCGTTAACAATGCCAAGGAAGCAGTGAGAGCTGCTTTTGTTCAGGGACTTTTGCCAAAGGTTCAGCAGCAGCTAAAACTATTTGTATTAGCTGGCAAACAAAACCTCTTTCTAAATTAATAACGGTTGCCAATCACTGTACAGCTTGTCTAAAGCAAAAAACACAAAAACAAAACTTTTAGCTTTGCAGCTACAAACTTACCAATCCAAAGATCATGGGGTAGTAAAAGTGGGCAAAAACACAACAACAACAACAAAGGTCCCCCATATCTCCCCCCCCTCCCCCCCAATACTGTGTGCCACTACTGTGGCCAGGTAAAGCATTAAAAAAATAAACGCCCAAACCAACTTCCTCAGAATCACCCACCCCCTTTCCCAAACCCTGATGCGCCTACCTTTTCTCCACCAAATAACCCCTATTAAAAATTGCAATAAAACCTAGCATGTTCAGAAATTCAGTATTTCCTAAATAACCAGCTAATGGCCATTCAAAATAATCTTAAACATCAGGCTTGGCCCACTGACCTTACTAGTGCTTCAAAAGTACCATCTAATTTGTGGCCATAAAAACATACTTAAAAATTTTCAAAATAAATGTGCAAGTACTCACGGTGCTCCTTCCAAGCTTATGGGCCGGTCAAAGAGGTATGGGCTCCCACATACCAAATCCTGCCGGGTTCATAAAAAAAATGCATATAAAACTAAAGTATTCACCATAATATCTAAAAAATTAGACCACCTAATGTGCCTAGCCATTTTATTGTTAGTGCTCCTAAAATAACACCCAATATTTAAATTTAAAATCAATAAACATTTTAGCCTTTGAAACCCCTTCAGCTTCAATGTGTAAAAAAATTAAAGCAAAAAAAAGTTGTCACAGCGTTTAACAAGGTCTGTTAAAAAGGTATAAAACAAAAAACCACCCTAACAAAACAGTTACTATTCCAAGTTGTTAATATCTGTGTGTATGTAAAGGCCACTACTTTGCTAAACATGCATTTTAACCTCACCGTGACCACAGAACATCACTTTATATATTAGCCAGCAAAATAAAACCCTTCAATTAAATCTTAGGTTTCAAATTTCTTTTATTTTAACCAGTTTAATACCCAATCAACTCCAAAATTTGCGTTCACTTCTACTAAAAGTTCAAAAAATTTCTAATTTACAGGGTCAAATCCATTTGCTACAAAACAGATATCAAATTAAAAAACATGCTTTTCATACAGCCTATAAAATGTCTACTTTATGTATTAATTATAATGTAATGTGCTATATAACTAAAGCAATAAATCAACCCCAGCATATTGTTACAATAAAAACAGTAATGCTTATCTTGCTTTTGTTTAGTATAAAAATGTTGTTATAAAGAACGTAATAGCAAAAATGCCTTTCATATTCATACTAATCATGCATTATCATTATATCCAGCTAAAATTTATAAAAATAGTCCTAATCCTTTTAAACGAAAAACAAAAATACAAAGCATAATGCAATTAAAAATTTTAAAATGTTAGTTGTGCTGAGGACCACACAAAAAAAAATATAAAAACAAAAATTAAAAAATTTAACTATGAGCCCCTCAGTTATATCAAAACAAAGCACAGTCAAGCTAACTCTAAAATCTCATAATGCAAAACTTAAAAAAGCAAACTGTCTATAGCAAATAAAAAACAAAATCAATGTAACCTAACCTTACAAATATTATAAAAACAAAAATCAAACAAAAATAAGCATAACATAACATAAATTGCAAATGTTTTTTAATTGATGCATTCCATAAAAAATATAAATGTTAATAGCTTATTGTTTATACTTTAAAAAAACTGAAGCAAAAATACTCTGTCAGCTATATTTCTTCCCTGGCAATTGCCTAAAATAAAGCTGTCTCTAATTTTGTTGCATTCCAACCTAAAAAAAATGTATTTTCTTCCACAAGTGAATACATTTAAAGTATGATTCAAATAAATTAAGAGGATTCGGGTGTTTTAATGTTGGGTTAAGCGGATATGGAGACCCTCTAGCAGGTGCCTAACAGCTCTAGCAACAGTTACATTCCCTTTCAGCTAAGCCTTGGTCCCCTGTAGACATGGAGACCCGCTCCCCTAAAAACCTGTAGCTGTATATTTTTAAAACGTCATGTCTCCCTAGTCTCCAGTAACACAGGCAGCACATGACCAATGGGGAGCACTTGCCTCACTGGAATCTGCTATAGGTCTCTACATGTTATCTAGAGTCCTTAAAAGAAAGATAAGTAAAATAGTCCAAGGGTGAATGCTACTGTCTCTTCCCCCTCCCTCACTCTCACCGTGGTGTATTATGTGAAGAGTGGGTAATATGGCAGAGTAGTCTGGAACGGTGAGGTGGAGAATAAATTAGAATTTTGAAAGTGTGTTAAAGAACAAACTCTGATAAAAGATGAAGTTGCCCTGAGTGGAGCCCTACGCTGGATTGTTTTTTAATCCTACTCCCACCTGCTCCCACTGTTGCGAGATCCCAGCCCTACTGCAGGTCTCTACACTAGTCTCGTGCAGAGCTCTAGCCCAGAGAACGTGTTGTCGTTCTCCTAGCCCCTTCCGTTCCCATCTCAAAGCTCTTCTTCACTAATAGTAATGAATTACATTTCACCATGCTCCTCTGCCACAGGGAAGCATTATCCCAATTTACAGATGGGGAAACTGACACAGGAAGACCTTGGAATGGAACCTAGGTTTCTTGGCTCCTGGTACTGCTCTTTAAAAAGGACTTGGGGAGATGGGAAGGAATCAGGCTTGTCTTTTTTTGCTGCTTGATGCTGAAAGGTTTTTGTCAGTGTTTTCTGCTTCTTCTTTTAGATTAGTGCTTCAGATCTTGTCTATCTTGGGAGATTCTGTGGTAACTAGAGAATGAGTGAAATTGTGACAGAGACCACATTGAAAGCTGCAGCGATTGAGGGGAAGTGATTTTTAATTATTATAATCACTTTGTATTTTGTTGACGCTTCTTTTACTGCGCTTCGGAGAAAAGATGTCTCTTTAAGCTACACAACTTCGTCCCTTCAGTTCAGATGTGAGTGCTCAAAGTACCCATTTCTGAGACCCCCAGCAGACTTCACTTTCCTGTTTTTTGCCAAGGTAATAAATCATGCAAGAGAACACTGTAAAAAATGGTACATCCTTCTTTTTAATACTTTGTGGGTCGCTTCTAGCCTTCTCTTCTCCTTTACCTGTTCCATGGTGTGGTAAGCCTATGCCAGCTGATGTCTCTGCACTGCTAGGGATGGCTCTTTACTATCAGCAGCATAGTTGCTGCCTTGCAGCTCTAGTCTTCAGATGCAGTGTACAGTAATTTTCCCTGAAGTTACTGGCAGCTATTCACATCCTGATGTGGGAAAACTTCAGCTGATATAAATCAAACTCCTAGCCTGTAGACTGCCGTAGTGTTGCTTTGGTGCCCTCACAATCCCAATCCTACTGTTAACTCAGGCACTCTCTACATGGGAAAGGTGTTTTCTGTATGAACTAAGGTGTGAATTTAAACTGACAGTGTTGTTGCCACCTCTGGTATGGAGACACTCTTATACCAGAATAAGTGTCTCTTTTAAGGCTTTGTCTACACTACAGAGTTTTGTCAACAAAAGTTATGCCACTTTCATTAAACCACTGTTGCATGTCTACATTATGCTCCAGCAGAGCACATCCACACTAGCAGCTCTTGCATTGACACAGAGCAATGCACTATGGCAGTTATCTAACTGGGCATAGGGTACTTTGGGAAGGGTTTGCAATGCCTCATGGGCCAGGTACAGCATCCTATGATGTAGATTTCTCAATCCCATCGCTCCATGGGCATCCTATGAGATTGCCAGCTGCTTTTCAACTAAAGTGGGGTGGGGAGAAGGGGAAGGGAGAGTATGTGACAGGGCGTGTGTGTGTGAGGTGGGAGAGACAGACTGGGGAAGTGAGTGAGAGATTGTGTGTGTGTGGGGAATAGATATGTGAGAGAGACTGTGTGTTTTGGGGGAGGGAGGGGGGAAGAGTGTTCGCATGGTGTCTCTTAAATTGACACAGCTGCCTGAGCAACCAATCCTGAGGGAGGGGGATGCCGTCCCCCCATATCAGCCCCCCCCCCATTCTACATTAATGGTTCTGTGATTCCCTCTGAGTTCTCCCATAGCCTCCTCAGCTACCAGGAGCTGTCTCCTCAGCAGCTCTGTGAGCACTCCATGCTGAGAAATATCAGAACTTCCCAGAGATTTGAAAGGGGAGGGCACATGCCTGCGTAGCTAGATGCAGGGTAGCCAACTTCAAAACACTGAACAAAGCAGGCATTGTGAGATACTGGGGGAGGCCAGTTATGTCGACATAACAAACAGCAGCACCTACACTGACGCTTTTGTTGCTTTAACTCTGCCACAAAAAGCTCTATGCTTCTCATCAAGGTGGTTTTATTTTGTCAGCGAAACAGAACAGTTTTGCTGCCAAAGGTAGCTTTATAGAGCGTACAAAACTGTTTTGTAAGAAAAAGCTGCTTTTATTTTTATCCCATAGTCCTTCCTCATTTCTGCGCATTGGATTACTAGGAAGACATTGGTTCTTTATATAGACACATCCCTAGCTTCATGTGTCCTGGAATGTGGCTACAGAAGACTAGACAACCACTGACTAATTGCTGAGCATTCAGCAAAACACATCTCTGCAGACACTGCCCAGTTCAACTCCTACGCTGACCCTGCTTAGAGAGTTCTAAAGAAGATGGGCACCAGCTTGCTATTTCTGAAAATCATTTCCTGTCCAGTTCCATGAACACACCTGGGCCGTTGAACTAACTGTGTTTGTGCTGGACCAGGAAGCAAAAAATGATGAGCAAATTTAACAAAGTGGGAGGTCTTGTACTGAACATTGACATTTCAGCTGTCTTGTTCCAAACATTTCCTGAGCTCCCAGGTCAGGGTGCTTCATTATAATGGAGAGGGGTTTGGGTGGCCAAGAACTGATGTAATTTAAACTATAAATGGATCTATTTATTTTTTTAGTGAATTTGGTTTTAATTTGAAGTGTGTTTGGAGAGAGTCCCTGACTGTTTATCCCTTCTCTTGGACAGCAGCTGGCTTTGCTGCTATCTGGAGCAGGGTAATTTAGCTTAACTCTCCTATGAACTGTGAGTATAGCTAGTCTGTTTGTTACCACATCCTCTGTTTTTTTGTTTGTTTGTTTTTTAACCCAGCAATTATGTCGAGATTGTTAGCTCAGTGGGGAATAGGGACTGTTATTTACCATGCATTTGTTTAGTGCTAATACGCTGGAGCTCTGACATGGTTGAGGGCTCTACGTCTAGAGATAGAGGTGAAGAGCTAAAACCTCACCAGCCCCCATGCACAGTATGTCCCCTTGGTGGGTTTTGAAAATAACTACTAGTTTGACCAAGTTTATACTGTTCAGCCCAAATGTGTTTGGAACTGATTTAGCTGGAACTGCAGGTTCATGCTGCTTCCAAAGCCCAGTGTCAGGTAGGGCCCAAGTGTGTGTCCTGGTGTATCCCTGCCCACTTCTCTCCCTTGTAGGAAACTCTGGAGTGTCTGAAAGATCTGCCCTCATGCCTGTTCTCATCCTTCCTGTTCTCATCCCCCAGTTCTTGGGTGTCTCAGCTGTACAGTCTGTTGCATAACTAAAAATGCAGGGCTTGATAGATTGCAGATGTTGTCCTGTGGCATTGTCCAGTTTACTCAGTGACTGTGGGAACTGGAAGTTAAGGCTACAGGCTGCATTGCATTGTGCTTTCATCATGTCATTTGTCAGACTGAATCTGACTAGGGTGCCTGGAAGTTCTTCCTGTCCTGAGCTGCTCCTGCACAGTGCTGTGTCTTGCTCACTCCATGGCTTCCAGTCTTTAGACACTGAAATAGCTGCTGAGCTTAAAGACCTGTTGGGCTGCAGTGATTTAGTGCTCTGTATCTAGCCAGGCTAAGTTTCCCCTCTGCACAGCTTTGGTATGGCTCAAAGGCCCAGCTCCCCCGTCAGTGACTCAGAGGAGAAAGCAGGGCCAGGAGCATTTCAAGGGCGTTTGTCTCAAGATTGTGGGAATCTATGCCTTGATTTTTCTCTCTTCCCTTTCCCCACCCTTCCTGGCTTTTCAGAGACACCTTCACAAACCTGACCCGGATTGGTCTGTGAATGGGCCAGGCAAATCACTACCACATGCCCCCTCTACCCTGTGTGAGTGAGGGTCTTCGTGGCAGCGCTCAGCTAAGGAGTTTGCTGCCAGGAAAGTAAGGTCTGTTCTTGGAACTAGGTCTAGGTCAGCAGCAGTAGGAGAGCTCCTCACACTCTTTGCCATCTGCCTTTTTATCATTAAAAGGAAAGGGTTGGAGAAGTATGAGGGGGTGAAGTAGGAGCCAGACTCTGGTTCTCTTCCAAGAGGATAAACATCTCTATAAACACACACCAGCATATGCACGTACCTACAGCTGTACACCCTATCAAACCACTACACACTCCTCACAATTCTCCCCTGAAGAGGATGAAAGAACACATCGCAAGTTGTGTGACAGATGTTCCTTACTGCATTCCTGCTTCTCCACGTGGGCACCAGTGATACTGCCAAGAATGACCTTGAGCAGATCACTGCAGACTACGTGGCTCTGGGAAGAAGGATAAAGGAGTTTGAGGCGCAAGTGGTGGTCTCGTCCATCCTCCACGTGGAAGGAAAAGGCCTGGGTAGAGACCGGCGAATCGTGGAAGTCAACGAATGGCTACACAGGTGGTGTCGGAGGGAAGGCTTTGGATTCTTTGACCATGGGTTGGTGCTCCAAGAAGGAGGAGTGTTAGGCAGAGACGGGCTCCACCTAACGAAGAGAGGGAAGAGCATCTTCGCAAGCAGGCTGGCTAACCTAGTGAGGAGGGCTTTAAACTAGGTTCACCGGGGGAAGGAGACCAAAGTCCTGAGGTAAGCGGGGAAGTGGGATACCGGGAGGAAGCACGAGCAGGAGTGCATGAGAGGGGAGGGCTCCTGCCTCATACTGAGAAAGACGGGCGATCAGCGGGTTATCTCAAGTGCCTATACACAAATGCACGAAGCCTGGGAAACAAGCAGGGAGAACTGGAAGTCCTGGCAAAGTCAAGGAATTATGACGTGATTGGAATAATAGAGACTTGGTGGGATAACTCACATGACTGGAGTACTGTCATGGATGGATATAAGCTGTTCAGGAAGGACAGAAAAGGTGGGGGAGTTGCACTGTATGTAAGAGAGCAGTATGACTGCTCAGAGCTCAAGTATGAAACTGCAGAAAAACCTGAGAGTCTCTGGATTAAGTTTAGAAGTGTGAGCAACAAGGGTGATGTCGTAGTGGGAGTCTACTATATACCACCGGACCAGGGGGATGAGGTGGACGAGGCTTTCTTCCGGCAACTCACGGAAGTTACTAGATCGCAGGCCCTGGTTCTCATGGGAGACTTCAATCTCCCCGATATCTGCTGGGAGAGCAATACAGCGGTGCACAGACAATCCAGGAAGTTTCTGGAAAGTGTAGGGGACAATTTCCTGGTGCAAGTACTGGAGGAACCAACTAGGGGCAGAGCTCTTCTTGACCTGCTGCTCACAAACCAGGAAGAATTAGTAGGGGAAGCAAAAGTGGATGGGAACCTGGGAGGCAGTGACCATGAGATGGTCAAGTTCAGGATCCTGACACAAGGAAGAAAGGAAAGCAGCAGAATACGGACCGTGGACTTCAGAAAAGCAGACTTTGACTCTCTCAGGGAGCTGATGGGCAAGATCCCCTGGGAGAATAACATGAGGGGGAAAGGAGTCCAAGAGAGCTGGCTGTATTTTAAAGAATCCTTATTGAGGTTACAGGGACAAACCATCCCGATGTGTAGAAAGATAGTCAATATAGCAGGTGACTGGCTTGGCTTCACAGTGAAATCCTTGCTGATCTTAAATACAAAAAAGAAGCTTACAAGAAGCGGAAGATTGGACAAATGGCCAGGGATGAGTATAAAAATATTGCTCGGGCTTGCAGGAGTGAAATCAGGAAGGCCAAATCACACCTGGAGTTGCAGCTAGCAAGAGACATTAAGAGTAACAAGAAGGGTTTCTTCAGGTGTGTTAGCAACAAGAAGAAAGTCAAGGAAAGTGTGGGCCCCTTACTGAATGAGGGAGGCAACCTAGTGACAGAGGATGTGGAAAAAGCTAATGTACTCAATGCTTTTTTTGCTTCTGTCTTCACAAACAAGGTCAGCTCCCAGACTACTGCACTGGGCAGCACAGCATGGGGAGGAGGTGACCAGCCCTCTGTGGAGAAAGAAGTGGTTCGGGACTATTTAGAAAAGCTGGACGAGCACAAGCCCATGGGGCTAGATGCGCTGCATCCGAGAGTGCTAAAGGAGTTGGCGGATGTGATTGCGGAGCCATTGGCCGTTATCTTTGAAAACTCATGGCGATCAGGGGAGGTCCCGGACGACTGGAAAAAGGCTAATGTAGTGCCCATCTTTAAAAAAGGGAAGAAGGAGGATCCTGGGAACTACAGGCCAGTCAGCCTCACCTCAGTCCCTGGAAAAATCATGGAGCAGGTCCTCAAGGAATCATTTCTGAAGCACTTAGAGGAGAGGAGAGGAAAGTGATCAGGAACAGTCAGCATGGATTCACCAAGGGCAAGTCATGCCTGACTAATCTAATTGCCTTCTATGACGAGATAACTGGCTCTGTGGATGAAGGGAAAGCAGTGGACGTGTTGTTCCTTGACTTTAGCAAAGCTTTTGACACGGTCTCCCACAGTATTCTTGCCAGCAAGTTAAAGTAGTATGGGCTGGATGAATGGACTATAAGGTGGGTAGAAAGCTGGCTAGATTGTCGGGCTCAACGGGTAGCGATCAATGGCTCCATGTCTAGTTGGCAGCTGGTATCAAGTGGAGTGCCCCTGGGGCCGGTTTTGTTCAATATCTTCATAAATGATCTGGAGGATGGTGTGGATTGCACCCTCAGCAAGTTTGCAGATGACGCTAAACTGGGAGGAGAGGTAAATACGCTGGAGGGTAGGGATAGGATACAGAGGGACCCAGACAAATTGGAGGATTGGGCCAAAAGAAGTCTGATGAGGTTCAACAAGGACAAGTGCAGAGTCCTGCACTTAGGACGGAAGAATCCCATGCACCGCTACAGACTAGGGACCGAATGGCTCGGCAGCAGTTCTGCAGAAAAGGACCTAGGGGTTACAGTGGATGAGAAGCTGGATATGAGTCAACAGTGTGCCCTTGTTGCCAAGAAGGCCAATGGCATTTTGAGATGTATAAGTAGGGGCATTGCCAGCAGATGGAGGGCCGTGATCATTCCCCTCTATTCGACACTGGTGAGGCCTCATCTGGAGTCCTGTGTCCAGTTTTGGGCCCCACACTACAAGAAGGATGTGGAAAAATTGGAAAGAGTCCAGCGGAGGGCGACAAAAATGATTAGGGGCTGGAACACATGAGTTATGAGGAGAGGCTGAGGGAACTGGGGATGTTTAGTCTACGGAAGAGAAGAATGAGGGGGGATTTGATAGCTGCTTTCAACTACCTGAAGGGGGGTTCCAAAGAGGATGGCTCTAGACTGTTCTCCATGGTAACAGATGACAGAGCAAGGAGTAATGGTCTCAAGTTGCTGTAGGTTTGATATTAGGAAAAACTTTTTCACTAGGAGGGTGGTGAAGCACTGGAATGCGTTACCTAGGGAGGTGGTGGAATCTCCTTCCTTAGAAGTTTTTAAGGTCAGGCTTGACAAAGCCCTGGCTGGGATGATTTAATTGGGGATTGGTCCTGCTTTGAGCAAGGGGTTGGACTAGATGACCTCCTGAGGTCCCTTCCAACCCTGATATTCTATGATTCTAAGTGCTCAGAACTAGTAACTTCTGAGGATGAGATAGGAACCTGAATCAAGTCCCTGGATCTTTATGGTAAGTCTCTTCTGCTCTCTGTGTAGTAATGGATAACCACCTAATTCTCAATTACTGAGGGACAATCGCCACTCCTTGATATGTTTTGCTTTCCACAACCAAATTTCTGTACAACTTTTCATGAGTGATGTGTACCTGAGTATTGGGCTTCCACTATCTAAACTGTATTGTTAAATCTATTCAGTTAAATTTGGGTTATTGCTAATTATGCACTATATGTATTGTATGACTCTAAAAACAAACTTTGTATTTGTGGATAGTCTAAGCACTATACCCAAATGTACAGATACTCTTTTTTCTTAACGGCTGTATTATGTAATTTTTTTAACATTAGGTTTAATAAAAATTTTAAATCTGTTTTTTCTCCTGGAAGCATCACGGGGGAGGCGCTGATGTTTGCAAAGTGCCTTGGAGTCCCTGTGCTGGGAAGTGCTCTAGAAATGCACAGATTTGTTCTCTCCACAGTACTGACTACACCAAGCTACAAGCGCCAGCCCCAATTGCTGGGTGAAGCCCGCAGTTCCAGGGTTGTGCAGACCACGGAGTATTTTTAACCGGGGGGGAGGAAGGAACGGGGGTTGGGTGGCACCGGTGTGGGAGGCAGGAACCCTGCGTTCTGTGCTGGAGTGGGGCTCGCTCTCGTCTGACCTGAGGCAAGTCCACGCCCCTCGCCCTGCCTCAGTTTCCCCAGCAGCAGCGGGGTGCGAGGCTTAGCTCCTTGGTTTCTGCAGAGGACGTGAAGCAACTTGGCGGGGAGGGGGGGTGAACGCCGCCAGTTCCTTTGTTCCCTTTCGCCGGGGCCAGCGGGGGGCGGGGCACGGCGGCAGCGCACCTCCGCTGCCCGGGGTCCCCGCGCTGCCCCCGCCTCCTGCTCCCTCCCGCCGGCGTCCCGCGCGCGCCCGCCCCCGCCCGCCGGGGGTCAGTTTCCCCGCGCGCTGCGGCCGGTGACCGAGCGTCGCCGGCGCGCGCCGAGCGGCTGCGCTGAGGGGAGCGCGGGCCGGCCAGGTAAGGGGCGCCCGGGGGCGGGCTCCGTCCCTCCGAGAGCCGGGCCCCCCGGGCGGCCGCGGGCCCGGGCGAGGCGGGGGCGGAGCGCGTTGCCCGAGGGCGGCCGGCGGCCGGCGGCGGGTGCCCGGCTCGGCCGGCTGCGCCTCGGGTCGGCGCCGGGGGCTGTGTGCGGGCCGGGCCGGGCCGGGCTCTGCTCCCCGCGGGGCCCGGCGGCCGGGCAGGTGGCGTGTGCACCGCGGGTGGCGGGGGGTTGGCGCTGCCCGGCACTGGCTCTGCCCGGGCGGGGGCTGGGCCAGGTGACCTGGTCTGACCCTGTTTGGCCCGCTGGGGGGTGGACAGCCCAGGTGCTGGGACTGAGAGCCCAGCGGAGTGGCCGGGCTAAATGTCCCCTCTAAATCCGGAGCCCTTTTCTGGGCTGGGGTGACAGGAGCGCGGGACTCGTAAGATGCCCCTACCCCCGGGCAGCGCTGCTCGGGTTAAATGGGAGCGTGCGAAAGAGGCTGTTGCAAACAGCCCGAGCTCTGTCCCCTACCTGAGTCAGGGCTCGTGCTGTCCCAGGGAAATGGCTTTGGCAGAATTCCTTGCATTTCTGACATTTTCTCCCATAATCTGTAACAGCAAATCTTTGGCATGCAGCCTCCTCTCCCCGGGAAGCGGAGGGAGCTGAGGGTTGCAAAGCCAAAGTGAAAGGGAGTCCTTACAGACCTGTAGCCTCCGCACTTCTCTGAGAGATGGGTTAGAGTCCCTGGGCAGCTTAGTGCAGATGGCTATTCAGAGTCCAGCTACACACAAGGGGAGGCATCTTGGCTGAATGGACCGATGGCTAGGGGTTAGGAGCCAGGAATCCCAGCTTTGGTGTTGACTTGCTTCACCTCTCTCTGTGCCCGTGAAATGGAGAGATGCTAACTAACTAGGCATCTGATGAAGTGAGCTGTAGCTCACGAAAGCTTATGCTCAAATAAATTTGTTAGTCTCTAAGGTGCCACAAGTACTCCTTTTCTTTTTGCGGATACAGACTAACACGGCTACTACTCTGAAACCTAACTAGGCTTAGTGTCTGTGCTTTGGGAATGGTCACTTCTGTGTGAGTGTGGCAGGAGGGCTCTTGTGTGGGCCACTGTTGCCAGCTGCTGCTGTCCTTGTGGTTGTTTAGCCATTGGCAAGTCAAGTGAAGGAATGACTTGAGCATGGAACGCACTTGGAGGAAAGGAAGGTGATCAGGAACAGTCAACATGGATTCACGAAGGGCAAGTCATGCTGACCAACCTGATTGCCTTCTGTGATGAGATAACTGGCTCTGTGGATATGGGAAAAGCAGCGGATGTGATATATCTTGACCTTAGCAAAGCTTTTGGTATGGTATCCTACAGTATTCTTGCCAGCAAGTTAAAAAGCTATGGATTGGATGAATGGACTATAAGGTGGATAGAAAGCTGGCTAGATTGTCGGGCTCAACAGGTGCTCAACGGCTCGATGTCTAGTTGGCAGCCGGTATCAAGCGGAGTGCCCCAGGGGTCGGTCCTGGGGCGGTTTTGTTCAAGTTCTTTATTAATGATCTGGATGATGTGATTGATTGCACTCTCAGCAAATTTGCAGATGACACTAAGTAGAGGTAGAAACGCTGGAGGGTAGGGATAGGGTACAGAGTGACCTAGACAAATTGGAGGATTGGGTCAAAAGAAATCTGATGAGGTTCAACAAGAACAAGTGCAGAGTCCTGCACTTAGGACGGGAGAATCCCATGCACCACTACAGGCTGAGGACTGACTGGCTAAGCAGCAGTTCTGCAGAAAAGGACCTGGGGATTACAGTGGATGAGAAGCTGGATATGAGTCAGCAGTGTGTCCTTGTTGCCAAGAGGGCTAATGGCATATTGGGCTGCGTTAGTAGGAGCATTGCCAGCAAATCGAGGGAAGTGATTATTCCCTTCTCTTGGGCTCTGGTGAGGCCATATCTGGTGTATTGCGTCCAGTTTTGGGCCCCCCACTACAGAAAGGATGTGGATAAATTGGAGAGAGACCAGCAGAGGGCAACAAAAATGATCAGGGGGCTGGGGCACGACTTACGAGGAGAGGCTGAGAGTACTGGGCTTGTTTAGTCTGCAGAAGAGAAGAGTGAGGGGGGATTTGATAGCAGCCTTCAACTACCTGAAGGGGGGTTCCAAAGAGGAGGGGCTCGGCTGTTCTCAGTGGTGGCAGATGACAGAACAAGGAGAAATGGTCTCAAGTTGCAGTGGGGGAGGTCTAGGTTGGATATTAAGAAAAACTATTTCACTGGGAGGGTGGTGAAGCACTGGAATGGGTTACCTAGGGAGGTGGTGGAATCTCCATCCTTAGAGGTTTTTAAGGCCCAGCTTGACAAAGGCCTGGCTGGGATGATTTACTTGGTATTGGTCCTGCTTTGAGCAGAGGGTTGGACTAGATGATCTCCTGAGGTCCCTTCCAACCCTAATCTTCTATGATTCTATGAGGGCTGGGACCCTGTGAAGTGGGGATTATATATTTTGCCCCTTATCCTTGTCTATGTCTATGCACAATCCTGGGGTTCCCTTTGATTTGGTACTGGTAGGTCTCAACTTGGCTGTCCCCTCTGTGGCAGGGAGTAATGGCTGATGGGTAAGCCCACACCAACCAATAGGAATCCTGATCTTCCATGCTCATGCCTGGGAGGTTCCTCTATGGCCAGATATGTTCTTTCTGCCCTGTTCACCTCCTGCTTGAGGGTTCCTGAGCCCGATGGCCAGTCTGCCCCAGAGGAAACTGCCCAGCTGCTCTGTGCTGTGTGTGAGGATTTTCTTCTTAAACGTCCACTTGCTTTTTCATCCATCCTCATGTAAAAATGCTGAGATGGCTGAATGGGCCTTGATTTCAGCTGTTCCCTGTG